>NC_087372.1:13798873-14410373 GCF_031761385.1 Necator americanus | reverse complement strand
TCGTTTACAGTGGTAAATGACCCATCGGCGGCTTTCCCTGCCTTGATTTGGTGCTTAAGACAAAGGTTATCAGTAAATAAAACACCAAATGCCTCAAAGTCGCACTTACCTACCGGAATACCCAGTACTTCGGAATATCCAGTGAGTAGTAGCGAGTCCCTTGCAGTTGTGTCCTTGCTAGTAGCGACGAATGCAATGTCCGGGACTTTTGATGAAGTTTCATTTGCAGCAGGTGCACTCCTGTCAGCGCCTCTTGTGGATCTCACCACTACAAGGAATCCGCACTATAGCTGTTGGAATAATAAACATTTGAAAACACAAAAAGCTTACATTCCCGATTCATATTGGCTGCAATACATTTATCATAACGACATTTCTTGCAAATCATGCGCTTTTCTGGAACAATTACCGTCAGTAATCCAATATGAAGACGTCATCAACAACGGACGCCAAACAACCAATTTATACAATCCATGCCTCCTCGCAAGTTTTACATACACTACACGGGGAAAATGTAGTTAGGAAGTGAGGGGGAGGCACTCAACCGCGCTCTTATTTCTGGATGCTCTACCTTCTTTTTTCTCTTAGTAGCTTTAGCCTACATGTGATAGATCCTCTAAGACTAGCAATTAGATTTTGCAGCATCCACTAATTTAGCTATTCACTTCCAGAGATAAGAGCACGGTCCATTCCCCTTCCCCCAAACTACACTCTACTCCACTACGCTTGATATCCTTCCAGTTTCCAGGGTGAAACTAAGTCTGTGCACTGTTCAATAACTCACCATAGTGAACTCCGCAAGGTGCTGGTGCTTCGCACTCATAAACAACATTAAATGCTACTGTTCGACGGAAGAACGCCGCACACGCCTTGAAATATGAATAATAAAGCCTGACATCGGATCGAAACAGGAATTTGTAAAAAAAAGTAAGAAGAATAAGTTAAATACAGACTTTGCACGAACGAGCTCCAAAATGCATCGATCTTGCCGTGGGCGATTTACAAATCTCACATGTTAGTTTGTGAGATCTCATCTTACGCGCTGCAGTCTCCAGTAGCAGTATATTCGGTTAAACTACAACAGAAAAGATAACTGTCACAGATAGTAATTAAAGGCAGCGTATCACGATTTTGACGTGGGCCGGAACACAATGCGAAAGGGTAGAGTTCGAGTAGTACATTGCGGAACCCAGCATGGTTCCTCTCATCTCTCCCTAAGTCGTAAAAAAACGGCGCGGGAACCGCTTTAGTTCCTACGAGGAACGTTAGAACGCGCTTACATGAACACGTTCCTGTCCCCTCATTAGTAGGCTAATCATTAGTTTCGCTTGAATAGGTTGGTGAAGGAGACATCACCTTCGACCGCTCGCAGTTGATTACCAAACTCTACGCCTTCGCAGTGGGTTCCGCAGCACGTCAAAGTCGTAAAGCGTCATGTATATGGTCACTCCCAAATGCTTCAGAGCGAGCACGCAATGCATGCCCTTCCTCTACCAACACACTTCTCCCCTGTGTCCTACTCAATAACGTTCATCCGACTGACCACGTTCGACGGTGGCTACAGTGCACGTAGAGCATGTTGCTACGAGTTGACGCGAAGCGTCATCACGGGTCCTCCGTGAGAACGTGCACTGATCTCTCTCCAGTTTGCGGAAAACTCTCCGTACCTATTCCTTTGCTTGTATATTTTTTTTCTTCACTTTTTATGTAATAGTGGATGAGCAGGACTAAATAGTCGTAGTGAAGTCATTTTAAATTAGTTTCATCGTTTGTTTTGCTCCGAAAATGTGTCTATAATTCCAGCTTGTAAGGGTGTTGATTTCTTTCCATTTTTCTGTGTAATTGTACACGATTGGTATCTTTCTTAGTCGTAATATTAAGGAAGCCTCCCTTCGCTCACTATTTTTCCCGATCAGAGGGGATCTTTTCAAAGATCTCAGTTTGCAGGAATTGGTCTCGTACCCCACTCTTTGTGTAAATGTACATAGTTAACATTCCCGCGTAGTTTGGATAGAGCGCAGTGCATGCGCTCACCGAGAGCGCGGCTGTCAAGTCCTTACAGTTACGTTTTACGCAGACTGTATAGCATCGTGTTTCATGTCGTTTTGACCCTGCTATATGCTTATAGCGCGTTTTCTAAATCTAACCCAAAACCAACGACAACTTCGAAAGGAGAGTGACCGAAAGAGCGAGAACCTGCCAAAAAAATCTCTACAAGACGAAGTAGCCCAGGACACAACTAAATTGAAAATTGAACCAGCATCTCAGATTTTATGGTCAGGCCAAAACGACCTGAAGATTGCCGCAGTTGTGTAAGCGTCTGCGACCGATGCGGCGCAGTGGATCCTGGCGGTTGGCATCGATGACAGACCCTTGGTAGCACAACTCATAATTCCACTCGAACTTCGGAGCTAGGTTTGGTCCCACTATCGCACCCACCTGCTTAACCGTGTTCCTTTGAGTGAAGCCGCTTAGTTACACCTTTGACCAACCATAACTAGTTATACTCATAGAGTTTTATTGTAACGAAACAACTATTCGAAATTATCTGGCATTCAATTATTTAGGCCATTCGAAAAGTCACTCACACAATTGGATAAAGGATAAAATTGTCTTCCGTAAATCAATCCACTTGGGAGGCGCCCCCACGTTCATTTCAATTCAGAATCGATTGAAGTTTACGAACGTGGAACTGGCCTATAGTGACCTGCGGTGGCTAGCCGATGTGTCAAGTCATTGTTTTTGTCCTCTTAGACAAGTCTGCTACCAATTTATCTAATTCGCATCGACGTAGAATATTGTGAACACCATCATCATATTGATTTAAAGGCATCAGCCCACGAATCTTACATGATATCGATTCCGATGGTCAAAGACTATAGTGGGATCCCACTCATTTCTTCCCAATCGCCGTAAAAAACGGCCCGGAAGATGCGGCTTCGAGCGTTCCGAGGCGGTATTTTCTACAACGAGTTCTATTGGAGTGCGCCAGCCTTTTGCACGCGTCGCATAATCCGGACCGTTTTTTTTACGGCAATTAGGAACAAATGGACGGAGACACCCTCTTCCCCATAATCTACGACCCCGTATAGGCAGGGTAAAATGTAGTTTTGGGGGGGAGACACTCCGACGCACCCAAGTCGAACTACTTTCCTACTGTATTTTGTGCAATTATTTGAGGTGATTCATGGGGGGAACTTCCACTGTGCCAGTACTATACCTGCACCCAGAGCGCGAAAAAGGTAATGGAGCACAACAGGCGCAAAGATGTCCATAGAACACGTTAACCGTTCCCGTCGTTAAACCATTCCATTTGCATAATGGGTGCCTCTAACTTCCTGACTCTTCGTGACTTCACTCAGGTTACTGATTACCATTTGGCCGGAGCTTGCATCGAAGTCGAAGGAAGAAATCGGCCAATGGCTCGCTGATCGTGAATTGCTGTAGAAGGAGCGACTTTACCCCACCTGCGGAACCTTTTTAAACCCGAAAGCCACTTGTCACTTAAGTACAATTTTCCAGAGGCGCACTCAGTGGCGCCCTTATTTCCCGAAGCTCTAACTTACTTTTTTCTCTTAGTAACTTAAGTTTACATGTCATGGAACCTCTAAACTGGCCTTAACTGGCCCAATTGATTTGGTTATTTACTTCGAGAAATATATCATCGACCCCGATGACAGATAAGGGGCGTGGTATAAAGTACCGTTCGCTGTTTTGGTTATTTTCGCACACAACGACTTGTACCGTCCAAGAGCGCGGCAGGCAACGCTCTGTCCACTTTTTCATTCGATCATATTGCTGGCAACTGTTGCTCACCTATATTCGTATAATAAACACATTCCACTGAACCACCGCTTTTGGTCTGTTCAACTAGGGTGATAAAATCCCTAAGTCTCTAGTCACCCACTAACATAAAATAAGAGCGCCACTAAGTGCACCCTCCCCCCCCCCCCCCCCCCCAACCGACACTTTACCCGTTATAACCAAAGAATGCAGAGAGCTTCTGTCAAGACAAACGAAGCAAAAGGTCCGTGCGTGATTATTCGTCAGTAGTGTTATCCGTATGTGTACTCACATGGAGAAATGCACAATGATGAAATACTCAAACTTAGATGCCAGTGAGTAGAATATAGTTGATGGCGAACGACGCGTACAACTGGGTCACCACAGTGCGCTTTCGATTGGGGAAAGGTGAGGTGAGTATATGTCGAGAGGAGAAAAAGAGCGCATTATAGCGACGTTGCACCATCAATTCACTAAACACACCTTTTGCCGGGTATGTGATCGCTGACCTGCAGGGGCAGGTACAAATACAATACGACAGAAAAGGATTTTGGTCTGGCCAGGCAGAGCGCATCAAGGAAAAAGTATCTCCACACATACGGCGCCAACTGTACCTCATATGCTATACATACATACATAAGGACATGTTTTTGTTCTTCTTTCGGATTTCTCAAACCATAGAAATTGACGAGTAGCTGTTTCCTCACGAAAATTTCTCTCAAATGTTGTGAAAAATGTGTAGGGGATTGCAAGAAAGAAAATCCAATCAATGAAATTAAAGATAAATCTAGCAGACAAAAAAACTGTCTAACAAACTTATAAAAATGGACTACAGAATTAGAACCGAATCAAGCATAAACCACTAGTCCATAGTCGGGCCACAACGACATGAAGCTCAATGCAGTTGCGTAAGCTGCTGCGGTAGAAGCGGTGGAGCATAGCAGCTACGGTCGAGGTGGAACCCTTAACAGCATCTCTCATCGCTGCAGTTCGCGACGGCCCCATCTCGATCCCAACCGCTGACTTAACCCCTCACACAAATGCACCAACACAAATTCTTCATGTCATTTTGATCCGACTAAAGCAAAACGCGCATTTCTCGGAATGTTGCATTCTTGTCTGTATTCCCTCCCTGTGAACTGCACCATAGTAAAAAAAAAAGAAATGGAGAATTCACGAACTGGAATGAGATGTGGTGAGACGAGTAATTCACAATGTCAGGAGGTGACAACTGAACAGCCTAAAAAGGAATTACTGACAAAAAAAAAATTGAAGTACAGACTAGTTCTTTAGGAAGATTACCACAAATCTTCAGAAAAATTGAGTGTTTTGCATGAAGTGTAGATCAGACTCCAATCTAAGTGATAGAAAAAAACGAGCAGTCCAAAAACCTTTTGAAAATGACTTACAGAATTAAAATTGAATTACCACTAACGATACGGCAACTAGTGGCGGAATTTAAAAGAAATGCTAACCGTATATGTAGTTCTAGGATATAATATATCACATCATAAATTGGTGATCGTTAAACTACGCTCTAGCATGCCGATTATTCTGCGATTTCTTTGTGTATGCGCATCTAGAGATATCCGTCTGATGTGCCGCCACGTACCTCGGGTGGTTACGTCGAAGATTGCGCTGCACAGATCCAGACGGCGTGGTTATTGCCACAGCAGCCTTGTAATTCCTCTTGCATTTCCTTTATCTGATGCCACCATGAACTTTGCATCCATTTTAAGGTAGATAGATAAGTTAGCAATTTCATTTTCCTTCATTTTGCATATTCACATCCGATATTTAGAATCTCAGATAGGAAAATTTTGAAGCAATAGCTTTCCTTCTCCTGAAGTCAGATATCATTCGGAATAAATCCTTGAAGCATGGGCCAACCAGAGTACAATCAAATCAAGGTAAAAGTGGAAAGATCCTCTATTTTCAAAAGACGCAGAAAAGCGTGAATTTCCTCCTTGTGCTTTTTCTAGCCAGTATTTCCGAGAACGAGTTTCATATGAACTCCAAGTTATGGTTTGTGAAAGAAGAAACAAATTCGTACTCAACAAGTTGTGCATCACTAGAAATCGCATTGCAACCGGATATTATGGCCGTGGTAAGCAAAAGGTTGGCCCTAGATACTCCTACGGTCAGCTGGTCCCCAACTGGTCTAGCTACAACGGTAAGTGCGCAAAGACGCTGCAAGCAGTTCAGACAAGTAATTATCAAGAGTCCCCAAATGCTGCTGAACAGTTAAAGGCATCACCCCACTAATCTGGAGTGGTGCGGGTTTCAAGTAGGTTATGCCTGTACGAGGTCGTAGATTATGGGGAGGAGGATTCCGTTGATTTCTTCCTAATTGCTGTAAAAAATGGCCCGGAAGATGCGGCATGCGCACAAGGCTGGCATGCTCCAATCGAATTCGTTGTTAGAAAATAGCGCCTCAGAACGCTCTTCTTCGAAGCCTCATCTTCTGGGAGGTTTTTTGCGGCAATTAGGGAGAAATGAGTGGGATCCCACCCGTTTCTGCAATCTACGATCCCGTAGAGTCTTTGACCATCGGAGATCGATACCACGTGAGATTCGTGGGCTTATGCCTTTAAATCAATATGGTGATGGTTCACAAAAAATGGACGGAATCACTCTCCTCCCTATTATCTACGACTATGTATAGGCATAGCCCACCCGAAACCCGCACCACCCCAGATTTGTGGGGTGATGCCTTAAGCATCACGAAAATAACTTGATGAAGTTATCCAGTCACATTAACTAATTTCTCCAGTTATATAGAATCTGCTTCAAATCAACATCTCTCTCATAGTTTGAAAGATCGAATATCAAAAAGAACCATGAAAATTTATGGAATGCTCTCAAAAGTGGCAGAACAAGTACGAAGAACAACGAGCTTGCCAAAAAAAAAGCTAAAAAAAATGACACGCCTAAAAAACTGATATACTCGCTCAGGGACACGCTCAGCACCTCTTCCATTTTGTTAAAAACTGTCGAATGTGAAGAACTCTCTCATAACATCGTCATATTCGAAGATATCGAAGAATGTGATCATAACCAATGAATTGACAAGCTCCAACATTTGTTGCTAAAAGAAAGGAAATATGCATGATGGTGTTCTTCAAAATATTATTTACGTTACATGGTAAACTCACAAAAACGCACGATATGAACAAGATCAAGTCCCCGATTCGCTCTTCTGGACAATTCGTTCTTTCAACAGCAAGGTCGTTGAGGCACTTTATAAGCAAATTACGTTGTTTGCAACATATTCTTCGCCCATTGTCGCCAAATTTATAATGACCTTAAATGAGTTAAATACTACGCCCATAGTTTCAAAATGTTATGCAGCGACAGTGCATACACTAAAAACGGGGATTCGCATCAACGATCGTTTGATGGGACTAATCACTGTCACTACCATCGAAACACGACTTCAGTCTTTGACGTCGCATGTCTGCTAGATGAGCAGCTCAACTCAAATCAAAGACGAGTTCTCTGAAGTGATCTATGAGAAAACCGCCGAACGGAAATGGACTACTGATGTCATTGCAGTTCTGCCTTAACTTATGTGTGAAAAGGAAAAAAGTAGAAGCTATCTTATGCAACTGACATTCGCCCGTCCTTATTTTCGAAGATACCTGGCGGCTCGCCAATCAAGTGGTTGAAGCAGCTCTCTCCGTGCTACATACAACACGGCACTGTCGTCAGAGGATGGGGGAAAAGACGTGAATTTAAACAGAAAATGCGAAAGTGAAGATTGAGAGGAAGAAATGCCTTTTCTAAGCATTCGTCAACAATAAGACTGTGGGAAGGCGAAAAAGACGGTGGCAATAACGAAAGCCGCTCACTACTATGACGTCTATAAAGGGTTTGACACGGGAGATGATGAAGGTCTCATCTACCAACTAGCGAGCTTTCCCCACCACCAGACCAAGGGTGTTAGAAAATCCTCTCGCCACAGTCACGAACGTAGAAACCTTCAGACCGATGAAGGAATGTGTTGAAGCGACTAGTTAACTATTTCGAGAGCATTTCAACAGATCAACAACAGAAAGAACTTCTCATTAATCAATTCCTGTTAGTCAAATCCGCCAGAGTCAATTCTGTGGATACCAATCGAGAAAATAAATCAGTCCTAAAACGAATGATAACGAGAAGAGTGATAAGTCGAGATAATCTTGCGGAAGAGCAGTGAAATGCAGCCAAAAAGACACTCGAAACTCGCCGTCATTGAACACACACTACCATGCATGCTGACATGCTGCACATGCAACTGGCTGGCATCCATCCTGAGCGAGTATATGACAATGGAAAACAGCAGTTCACATACTTCTCGTCACATCTCTGCCGGGAAATTCGCCAAATGGGACATATGCCGATGAACGAGAAGTAGCCGCGGTACCAAAAATTTCTTCTCATAGAGGACAAAGATGAAAACGTTGTGAAGAACGTTGGAAAACAGTAATTGGGGTAAGAAGCTTAAGGAATATTAGCGGTACAGAAGAACAAAATTGAGTGAATCAAAAGTCTCCAAATTTTCGAAGTCCATTTTAGGAGGTAGGAGGGTGAAGCCAAGTCTGCAAACGAGTCAACCTTCACTTACAGTCGCAACGAGGAAGACATGTCAACTAGCCTTGAAATGAATAAGGTAACATATACAAGAGCAATAACTAAGGAGGTGAAACTCACCAATATGCCAGCAAATGAGTGCCTTTAGAAGGCAAAACTCATCGAACTTAAGATTGAGCCGATGAAATGGCACTACCAAACTGTGCCACAGCGATGCTTTCCGCGGTACGATTGATCTGAACAGGAACTTCAGCTGTCTACAATTCACATTCTGAACACCGCAGTTTGACGAAAAAACAATTGATCCCGCACTTCTCCTCAAAAGTGCGAATTCTGCAACACAACAACATACTTGTACTTGGCCTCGTCTTCTTTACTGGCGAACAAATGTTGAGCCCACGGTTCATCACCGGTCATCGGCATCGGGTCAACACAAATGTACTCACAAGAATTTAACACCATCCAGTTGTCTTCGTAAGAAAGACAGCAAGTGAAATAAGCCGAGTTTAATAATGAATCAACACCGCAAACGTATCGATAAAGAGCATGCTGGAACTATTGTGTGAAAATGTGGGTAGCCAAAATTATAAGCAAGTTCTCTATACCTTTTCAAATGGTTCTAGGTCATCAAACTGGAGGAAAGCGATAGCATAATCGTATAACATTATGAAGTCTGACCTATTGTTGCCAATGTACTCTCTGTAGTTCAGAGGCTTCAGATGTCGTTTCTCGTACGGCTGAACAATTACAATTACACTTTTCCAAACATTTTTGGTACGAGCAAATCATAAATCAGAAATATCACAATGACAGTATTTCAACATCTCTTTTTTCACCAGTTATTGAAAAGGGTCTAAGAACCAAATCTGCATATCAGAAGAATAACTGGATAAATGTAAGCTCCGGAGCGAAAAGGAAGAAGAAATGAAGAAAAGGAAAAAACAAGATAGGTCAGAAAATTCACGACTATTGCTACTAGTTTCAAATTGTACGTACATACACCACATAGGGTTGCATCTTCTTCTTCTGTCAATAGATGTGCAGAATGATTTCTAAATTCGAACACAGCTGCATAGAAGAGCTGCATAGAGCTGCACACTTCTGCCATCGAATTCCAACCTTATTGTGATGTTTTAAAGGACTACAAGGAAAGTTGTACTTAAAAAAGACCTCTCTCCGTAAAAAAAAAAACGAAAATGATTTTGACGTCACAAAAGCGCACTGCTAAAAACTAGTTTCTGATAGTGGCACTATGACCGTCCTCCAAGTACTATAGTCGGGTCAAAACGATATGAATCACGAGTGAAGTTGCGGTGCATTTGCGTACGCGCTTGAAACACAGCGATGGGAGCAGCAATTGGAACCGAGGTAGGAACGTCGCAAACTGCAGCGACGGGTAATATCAGCAAGGGTTTCACCACGCTACTATCGAGAGAAGACACATACGCAATCGCGTACGTGCTTCATGTCCTTTTGACCCTACCATACTTTCCCGTCCTGCCTACTTTCATTTTCTTAAAATAAATTAAATTGAATATTTTTTCTCGGAATATAAAGAGGAGTTGGAGTGTATGCATACATCGATACATAAATTACTCACACATTCGCACATTGTCGAGAAAACATTAATCATCTTCGCATCAGTGTACATTATTCTTCGTCGGTTGTTTAGAGTACCTTCTATCCGTTTGTAGTGATCAATGACCCACCGGCGGCTTTCCTTCCCTTGTTCTGGGGCTTAAAACAAAAATCATCAGTTACTGAGACATCAGAACTAACCTTAAAGTCGTGCCTACCTATAGGAATACGCAATACTTCCGGATATTCAGTTGGTCCTAGCGAGTCCCCCGCAGCTGTACTCTCAGTAAATTCCGCAAATTCGAATGCAGTCTCCTGAGTTTTTGATGTACTTTCCCTCCTAGCAGGCGAAATCCTTTCAGCGCCTCCTGTAGATCTCACCACTACAAGGAATCCGCACTATAGTTGTTGAAGTAATAATATTTGATAACAAACAAGCTTACATTCACGACTCATGTTGGCTGCAATACATTTGTCATAACGACATTTCTTACAGGCCATACGCTTTTCTGGAACAGTTAACCTTTGTAAGACGACAAGATGTGTTCAACAACATCCATTCAGAAGTTGCCTACATCATTTTAACAGAAAAAGAGTTACCGATGTCAAAAACTCAATGTATACACATCCACTTCCTTGCACGTTTAACCTGGAGAGAAGTAAACCCTGTGCGGTGTTCTACAACTCACCGTAGTGAATTCTACAAGGCGCTGGTTCCTTGCACTCGTAGACAACATTGAGTGCCACAGTTCGGCGAAAAAACGCGGCACACGCCTTGAAACACGCAAATATAAAATCGGCTATAAAACTGTAGCTGGAATTTGTAAATGGAAAAATACCGACTTTGCATGAACGGGCACCAAAATGTACTGATCTTGCCGTGGGTGACTCACAAATCTCACATGTTAGTTTGTGGGATTTCATCTCATGCGTTCCGCAGATCCGGTTAGCTTATAACTGAAAACGCAACTATTAGAATTAGCGACTATGTAAAACAGCCTCTGTCGAATGTGTTCAACCAAGCGAGTGCGCGATGTTGCCGCAGCGAATGCCCTTTCTCTACTTAAAGGCACCACTTCACGAATCTGAGGTGGTACGGATTTCAGGTGAAGTATTCGTATTCGCTTACGCAACTGCACCGAACTTCATGTCGTTTCGACCTGACTATAGTAGTTGGTGTAATGAACGAAAAGAAAATGAAAGTTATCAAAATGTGAATGAGTTAGAACAAAAGACAACATGGTATCTTTTTTCATGAATAATTGTTTAATTAAGTCAATTACTAATTATTATTTATTAACTACTAGATATTTACGCTTCCCAGATCTCCTTTTCAGATGCATACAACTACTAACGCCTGCGCTTTCAACTACATACAGATTATTTCGAGCAATCTCTTCCGAAAATATTTCGCTTTTCTCATCTATGGTAGATAGGGATGAGAAAAACGAGATAAACCAGGAGCGAGTGTGCAAGGTGGAGGGCTGAAACCAAAGAGGGGACACTATGGCAGCCAGCTGTCCTGAAAGCTGAATGGAACGCAGGGGAATTTCTGGGGTGCGTATCGTTAGGTACCCACAACTTATCCTTAAGGAAAATGACTGGCAACGGCGATCGTTAATTGCGCGGTGTCGCAGTTAACGGCATCGGCAGAGCAGTGCGTTGCGTTCGCCTTATGCCACGCCCATCACGAAGTCCATTAAGGTCCCTCATCCAGTAAGGTGTGAAATATGCCTCGCAGGAGCACGCTATCTCTGCTACTGCTTCGCTACGGAGTATCGATCGTTTAAACGCATCACCCCACAAATCTGGAGTGGTGCGAATTTCCGGTGGAGTATTCGTATACGGGATCGTAGATTATTGAGAGAAGGATGATTCCGTCCATTTCTTCCTAATTGTTGTAGAAAACGGCCCTGAAGATACTGCTTCGAGCGTTCTCGCGCACTATTTTCCACAAGGAGTTCGATTGGAGCGCGCCAGCCTTGTAGTGCACCTTCCGGGCCGTTTCTACAGCAGTTAGGAAAAAATGTACGGAATCACACCCCTCTCCATAATCTACTATCTCGTGTACAAATACTCCACTTGAAATCCACACCACCTCAGATTCGTGATATGCTGCCTTTAAGTGTAGAGATATGTCAAACGATTGCACACGAAATGCCAGAAATAGAAAGTAATAGTGTATTTTATTTGTGTAAAACAAACAAATCGAAAATCTTACGTTTCAGGAAGATAATGCATGCAATACAAACAATTAAAACCAACATATTTCGTGAGACTTTATTTTATTGGATTTCAGAGAATCCGTATAAATGCTCTCAAAGCACGAAATTCGAACAGTTGTTGCTTGATGAATTCAAGTTTGCCCACAAAGCACAAACAGCTCCAATTCAAAGTTTAATCAGAGTGTGAGATGCTGAAAATGCTTTCGAATGTGCCATAGTGCGCTACTGGTTCAAAGAGTTTCGTGTTTGACTATAAGATTCGCATTTTGACAAACGCATCACTTTGGATTCCGTCAGATTAGTTCTTTAAAAAAGAAGAGAATGTTTCGGAAGGAAGAAGAAGAGAAAGATGACCAAAGACCGAGTTAGCATTAGAAAGTCCCAGACTTGTTTGTTTCGGAGCCGCAGGTCAATATGGTGATATTCTGATTAAATATTCACAAAATTTCCGACTACTACAGCTGTTACGCAACAACCATTGCAAAGTTCTTTTGGAAAGTTATCTGCTTCATGTTTTTTGATATTGTTTTGTTCTTGGAGAAATTTTCGCTTCATTTCCAGCATTTTCGTTCTTTTACATTTTCACTTTCCACGTTACTACGTTGTTACCTTTTTGTTCTTTGAACTCTCCTAGAAACCAACTCTATCACGTAATTACGATACAAACACAGCGCATGACCTGAGTGAAGTGGTGATGGGTGGACGCATGCTAGCCTAAGATATGCCTACTCTGGGCCACCGGCAGCCTCTTCTGTAGGCACTTATTCGGCTGCACGTAATCGGCTGTTGGTATCTAACGACCGCCTCGGATTTCTGCAGTGGCGGGCCAGACAAATGCAAATGTTGGCATGGTAGAATTTTCCCAGAGGGTTGCAAGCAATTTCTGGGGTGCACAAAAAACACCTCAGAAAAGAAGGACTAACAGTACAAAAAAAAAACAAAATGTTCTCCAAAACACCGACGAAATAGCGGACTAAAAGCGAGTATATGGTCGAGTCAACACGACATTCGAGCAGTTGCGTAAGCGGCTGCGGTAAGTGGCACGATGGAAGGTAGCAGTTAGGGTCAAGGAGGAACCTCTACGAGCACCAGTCGTCGATACAGTTCATGATGATGCACAGTACTTCACGTCGTTTTGACCCGACTACAACACAATAATTTACACAAGTTCGTCTCTATTGCAAACGCGTTGCGTTGTTTTTTTTTTTGTGTCTTCCTATATGTATCGCACAACAAATGGAGAATTCATGTGGAAAGATGTGGATAGACGAATACTTAACAATGGAAGAAGAGGTGCCAAATGAGCAACATGAAATGGATTCACTAAGAACGAATCGGGAGTGCAGATCTATTCTCTAAGATAATATCAGATCTGCAGAAAAGAAAGAGAGTGTAGATCAGACTTAAGAGTTAATAACATTTGGAAAATTGGGAGATCTAAAAAATATAACAATTTGGAAAAGAAATAGATAAAGTAATCGAGTAACCACAAATGAAATTTAAACGAAGTGCATACATTCTGATAGGGTACAATGTATCACACTGAGAAGTGGTTGATCGATCGATGCCTACGCTGTAGTCTCGTGATAATTCTCCGGGCGGAGCGGGGTCACAACCACATGTAAACAACTGATAAACAAATGTCTCGCAGGTAGTTGTTCTTATTGTTCTTCTTCTGAACATTTCCGCGTGAAAGAATAAAGGGTAAACTGGCTTGCGATTCTTGGATATTTCTTGGACGTGCCGACACATTTGGGTTCAGTTCAGGATTTTGGAAATCTCCTATCATTTCGCAACACCACCCTTCAACGCTATAAAATATTGTGTTTACATGTTATATCGTAGTTCTAGTCGGATTCTCTCAGTTCCCAACCGTTACAACTGAACTAGGCTTCAGCATAGCAAAATAACAGATGTGAGTTTCGACGCTGTCGGCTGTTGTTGTTGTTGTGTTGTACTTCATGATCAACCCTGTTTCTATCCCGATCTATAGTTAGGAAAGTTCATTGGGCTCATGTTCAGGTTTTTAATGAATGTACAAATTTTTTCTTTCTTCATTTGGCGCACCATGAGTTTCGTATAGAGGTAAAATTCAAGCTTCTTGCGAAACATTGCCATGCCAATTCTCAGTTGAACTGATTGAAGTTTGCACCACGAGTCCCACCTCGTCATTTCTTATTTCTTATCCTATCCTAGATAAATTCTTCCAGAATACATCCTTATTGTGTTGTTCTTTGGAAAGCTTGTAACTTAGACCCTATCTAGTTCTCGAAGATCATTTAGATAACGTGTCGTTTGAAAAATCTTTCAGCAAGGAAGAGATCTCAGGGAACGGAGGATTTTTCGAAAAAAAAAGGATCTGTTGCATGAAATATCCAAAAGGAAACGGATAATGTCTGTTCGTAATCTAAGTCAATGTCTTCCTGTGTTTTTCTTCTAATTTTGTTTTTGAATCAGTGAAATGCAGTAGCTGCAGCGGCACACATTTCTGTTGTATAATAGGGTCAAAAAAGGACATAAAGCACGATGCAGTTAGGCTGCTCGCAGAGTTGCGCGGGCTCGCGGTTTGGCGGCTCTGTTGGCAATTGACTACTCACAGTAGCGTTCAATAACCATCAAAACTACAGAGCCGCCAGATCACACAGCTTTGAACTCTGCGGGCAGCCTTTCCCCACCACAGCTGTCTGCTCCATGTCATTCTTACCCGACTAGACTGTGGTTCCGTTCCCATCGAAGCGCCTAGTCTACTGGTTCGTAACTTTCATATTTCGAATTTGGGAGATTCTTAATACTAGCAGCGAAACAGTTAGTTTTTTCCACCTTTGCACAGAGTTAGTTGATGTTCCCCGATGTTTTGCAAACTTCGAGTGTCTCATAGGGGAGAAAGCGTGAGTCTTCCTCAATCCAATTTCCGCTGTACAATTTGTTTTGGCAACTTCATGTGTGCCAGGTGACTATAGTCATTTTCACAAAATCCAGAGTTTTTCTAATTCTCAAGAATGCATAGGCCCTTCAACTAATCTACAGCTTATATAGTTTGCAACCTTTGTTAACGTTTAGTACTGCTGGTTAATACCGCACAACATTTCATTGACTGACTTGGAGTTAAATAAACATGGAAATAAAAATTAGAACCGTAGCAATAACAATAGACGACTGTGCTCAACAAATGAGATAGCATTAGCATATAGTAAATAGGTCAAAACGCGAACAGATTCCACAAACAACACAATTCTGCGACGTTAATGTCTCAGACAACACAGATCATCGAATTAGTTGAAAAACCATCTTACGATGCTTCTTTTCTACAATGAGGAAACAGGTTATTAGTGGTGGGCGTTCACAAATCAGTACGGCTTATGCCTATCACCACCAAATCCTCCCCGCCCTCCACGCATGGCTCCGCCTCCGCCACCTCCACCGCCACCACCTCCTCTAGGAGCTCCACACTGATTACACGCCTGAAGTAAGGTTCAGAACGAATGATCAGAAGTGGGTTGCAAAACGTACGGCGTCAAAAGCAGCACACAGTTAAGGAACTCACTTGACGGAAGGCGAAATTATTGTTTCCGCAAGACTCGCAAGGCCAGTCGCTGCTGCGCTGTTCCATATTCGCATTTCCTGCGCCTCGTCCGAAGCCTCCTCTGCCACGTCCACCACCTTAAAGACTAGTGTAACACTGACGACTTCTTATATTTATATTTGAAATTGCGTACAGCTACACTGGCAAAGAATTATGACATTAACAAAAGACATTTCTCTTCAAAATAAATCCTCATGAGAAAAATAGTGAAACTTCCGCAAAAAAACTGCCGCAAAGTTCGAGAAAATGGAAAATTTACCGCGGAAACCACGATCTCCACCGCCTCCTCCTCCTCCGCGACCACCAAATCCACCATCTGAAGATAGAAACATTCAGGGGAAAACTTCGAGCAGCAAAAATCAAAGTTTCTATCAAAAAAAAAAAACTACTGACCAAAACCGCCTCTGCCGCCGCCACCTCCTCTGCCACCGCGGAAACCACCACCAGCACCACCACCACGAGCACTAGGATCCATAGGCTTGAATTTGGCAATGGAAATGGTCATTGGACGGTCACCACCCGGAAACGGTTGCCCATTGTACATTTCAATGCAACGCTGAGCTACTTCGGCGGTAGCAAAGGTAATCATACACTCTCCCTAGAAAATTACAACTATTGTACTAGGGGCATCCAGTGGCATTCCATGGGGCGCCAAGTCGTTTTGCGAAAGACTTGTGCAAAAATTTTCTTACCAAACAAACTGACCTTTGGTTCTCCGGTTCCTCTATCCGTATAGATCTTTATCCGAGGTGCTCCAGTTCTATCATTCTTAGCTATGTCACCGACAGTGCTGAAGACGTCTGCTATGTACGTTTCATTTGCACTAAAATGCCCGACAATTTTCGAGAAAATACGACATGAAGCACCCTTAACACTTACGTGACAGGAACTCCTTGTACGAATACTGTTTCTTTTAGTTCGACGCGATCATCATGGCGATTGAATCCTCCACCATCTCCTCTATCTCCTGTGAATCCACCACGGCCTCCACGGTCTAAATATTTGAAAACTGATATAAAGCGAACTAATACAGTTGGATTTATCAACGTCAACGTTCAAGATAAATGATGTGTAACTGCGGACACAATACATGTCTTAAATTTTAACCGAATATTTGTTTCCTTTGCTCAGATTTTTCGCTACCATATGTGAAATAGACGATTCTGACAGTGGTAAAACCAAACGGATCCTCTTTATTTCTGTCGAAGTAAATCATATTTGTTCAATACCACCTTATACGCTCGTATACATGCATAATTTTACGGTAACACTTTCGTCCATTGTTTTAAAAGAATGCAGGTCGTTAGAAGTTTGCTACTGATTCAATTCATGAAGTAGTATCAATACTCTATTTCTTTTCCAAATACGAATACTTCATCCTTGAAATTTTCAAACCTATAGACTTTCTTTAGTTTTTCTCGCATAACTGATTTTTTTAAACCTTTATCGGGAACATTATCATGGCGCGAATGAGTACTCTCGAATATGGAACATCTGCATTTGCACACTGTTTGACACTCTGCTGTAACTGACTTCAATCAAATAATCACATACACGTTATTCGAGTTAAGAATGGACCTCACTTTGGAGAACAGCCATGGTAATGTAGCATAAGAGAATGCCGATGTTTGAGACTATAGAAACTGATTGACAATCATGACAAGCACTGTGCTGTCTTCTTCCTTTTTAATCTGACACAGGAGCATTCCGTAGGCACAATTGCCAAACTTTAAGAATCCTATGTGCGATAGTCGGAGCCGGTGCTCCGACCTCCTTCACTTCTGGACGGTTTTCGAAGGGATCAATTACGCTGCACCCATGAGGAGTATTCGGCTCCTCCCTATCGCACCTATGTTAAGGGTTATGAGAAAAACACGAACAAAAACTAAACTTTGCACCATTCTGTTATTCTCAAAAAGTCCGCAACTACACATCACGCTTGGTCGTTGAAGCCGACTGCATTTTAACCTAGCTGTTTTCCCCAGTAAACCAATGAACAGGACTTAAACACAGGATCAGAGATCCATACACTAAGACACAATACTCCCGTTTTCGTTTAAATTCTCCCTTTTTTAAAGAATGACAGTAATAACACTTATTTCTATGAGAATACCTTGAAAACCTCCTCTTCCACCGGGACCTCCCGGGCTGAAACACAAGATGTCAGTCTAGGGCAACGAACGCAGTCGCAGCTGGACCAGATGGTCCATGCAGGACTGCGCTGTGCCCCAGACATTGCAAATCCCTCTCCGCAAATGATCAACATGAAATTTTGGATTTCGGACAAATAGCGGAGAAGGGCTTGCAATTTCCGCATGAGAAGACGCGCAGAATCTTCAGACTCGATTTTCACAATTCGTCAGACATTTTCGAGTTTACGGTGGTGGTGATGTTGAGCTTCACTGAGCCTATCCTGGAACTCTAAAGCATACTCGTTTACCTCATACATCCCATTCGGGATTTTCAACATAAATTATTGCTAATACCATCAAAAGTTATACAACGGACACAAAGTAAGAAGGGGTCGAGAAGAATCATTCGTAGAGAAAAAAGATGGATATCTGATTTGATTACATTTCTTCGTCGACCCGCCATACTTGAACTGCCCGACCAAAATTTTTTAGCATTCAGTTACAAAGTGAAAAACAGTCACCTCCACTTTGTCCATAAAAACTTACCGCATCACCAATTCACCAAACACCGTAACTCATAATAACCGTCTGCAATCAGTGGCCCAGTTGGCCAGAACACTTAAACTCTATAACATTAGTTTTAACCACGAACAAAGTTTTACATCACCACATGAAGTTCCTTTCTAGCAGTTACTCGGCTGTACCAACATTGAAAGCACACAAGATAATCGAGGTTGCGACGTCGTACCAATAAATAAAAGTCTCCTTACCCGCCACGGAAGCTGCCTCGACTGCCACCTCCGCGTCCTCCATCATCCCAGCGACTGGGTCCACGGCGCTCACCGCCACCACCGAAACCACCGTCACGTCCTCCACCGAAGCCGCCACCTCCGCGGCCGCCGCCAAATCCGCCATCACGGCCACCTACAAACAAAATATTGTGCCTGCATCTAGGCTTTAGGATTGAATAATACGATGTACCAACTTGAAAATCGGACGAAAGCATGAACACGAAGATACTGGTTTCATTTGCTTTGTGTACTTTTCGCCCCACCTTGAGCATCGAAGACAATGACTTAAAAATGAGCCCAGAATGTGCGTGTTTAATATCATACCGAGTCGTTCTAGTCGTATGGATTCTCACGAGAAAACAGGGAAAAATCCGAATGAAACTTATATATGCAAGTGCAACACAAAGCGCACATCTGCTCAGTCTTGTTCTAGCCTCAATATTGAAAATAGATAATGGCGGTTTTTGGGTGACTTCATTTATTCAACCATATCTATGTCAAGCGAGCCTTTTACGCTATTTTTAAGATCAGTGAAACGCCGCTGAAAGCATTCTGTACGACACCACCATGTCGATGCCAAAGTAAATTACATTCAGTCCCCCTCCAAAAAAAAACTCACAAAATCCTAATGAGGAATGACCCTCTTTTCTTGAAAAAGGAAAGTAGCATACCTCTTCCACCAAAATCTCCTCGTCCTCCGCGTCCACCTCCTCTTCCACCGAAACCTCCACGTCCTCCATCATCGTAACCGCCACCGCCACCGCCACCTCCACCATAGCCTCCTCTGCTACCGCCAAATCCTCCACGGCCTCCATCATATCCTCCACGACCACCACCATCGTATCCGCCTCTGCCGCCATCATAACCACCGCGACCACCTTCGTAGCCACCACGACCACCGCCGAAGCCTCCTCGGCCACCATCAAATCCCCCGCCACGTCCTCCTCCATCATATCCTCCACGACCACCTTCATATCCCCCACGAGTGCTATATCCATCAGGTCCACCACCACGACCACCACGTCCAGCTGAAAAGAACAAAATTTGTTCATGGCACACACAAATATCTTGGGATTTCACTGCTACTGTTAAAGATAATGAGGCTAGAGACCCATGAGAAATATTTCAAAGAAGTACCTTTTACATCTGGAGGACCAGAAGGCGGAGGGGCCCCGTTGGCGTAATACCCGCTATACTGAAAACAAACGATATTTTCGTTATCTACATTGTCTTCCATTGCTCAAATCACTCACATCAGCGCCAGCTCCATTCCCAGGTCCTTCAGCGGGAGCGGGAGCAGGTGCCGAGGCAGGAGCTGCGGTTGGAGCTGCGGGGACGGTTTGCCCCAGAGACGCGTAGTACTGAGCCCATGCAGCTTCGTACTCCTTTAGAGCCTGAAACAGGAAATTAATCAAAAGATCCTCACTTATCTTAGAAAAAGGAGACAATGCAAAATACACACTTGAGGGTCAGCTTGAGCATAGGCATCTCCACCCGCAGCAGCAGCATTGGGATCTGCGTACGAACCGTTGTATGCTGCAAAAACAACAATACTAACAATGCCGAGAGACCTATTCTCCGGAGAAGAGAACCTACCCATTCTGACTCCACGTTTAATACTTCCTGATGGCAACTATTCCTGAAAGACCTCTCGACTTTACACGAGCAACAATTAAGACCGTAGAAACACGATAGGCTTTGGCGCAAAAAATAACAAATATTTCAATGAAAAACTAAAGCCACATATACATAAAGAGCAATACAACCACAATGAAGGAGGGAGGACGCTGAAATGAGTCGATACGCGGGTCGGCGCCGTGCTGCGCGCATTAATCGTTGCAGGACCGAACATCATGTGGCGGCAACGGCCGCCGTTCGATACGTAGCCACCGCGGGTTGGGTTCTTGTTCGCGGATTGATGCTTGTTGGGTTTAAAGTAGGTCCATCCGTAGACGGAAGATCTTGTGTTATGCAAGGAAAAAGTGAGCAAGAAGTAGTCACAGTGTCGCTAGAAATGCTCTGGGAGATACGGTGCTTTGCTGCGCGTCGCGTGGATGCTGCTAGTTCTTCCTTTGTCTTGACTTCGGCGGAAGGATGTGCAACTTGGGTGTTTTCAGGTGGATGTATGTCCTGCTATCCATCACTTACAGATCAGGTCCAGGTCTATTGGATGGTTATGCTGCTGAATGTCGCATCCTCATACAACCATCATGCATATTTCCTTTCTTCTAACAACAAATGTTGGAGCTTGTCAATTCATTGGTTATGATCACCCTCCTCGATATCTTCGAATATGACGATGTTGTAAGAGAATTCTTCACATTCTACAGTTTCTAACAAGATGGAGGAGCTGCTGAGCGTGTCCCTGAGCGAATATATCAGTTTTTAGGCGTGCTTTTTCTTTAGCTTTTTTGACAAGCTCGTTGTTCTTCGTACTTGTTCTGCCACTTATGAGAGCATTCCATAAATTTTCATGGTTCTTTTTGATATTCGATCTTTCAAACTATGAAATAGATGTGATCTGAAGCAGATTCTATATAACTGGAGAATGTAGTTAATGTGACTGGGTAACTTCATCAAGTTATTTTCGTGATGCTTAAGGCATCACCCCACGAATCTGGGGTGGTGCGGGTTTCAGGTGGGTTATACCTATACGTAGTCATAGATTATGGGGAGGAAGGTGATTCTGTCCATTTCCCCTTAATTGCTCTAAAAAAAAGGAAGATGCGGCTTCGAGCGTTCCAGGGCGCTATCTTCTATAACGAGTTCGATTGGAGCGCTCCAGCCTTGTACACACGCTTCCGGCCCGTTTTTTACGGCAACTAGGAAGAAATGGACGGAATCACCCTCCTCGCCATAATCTGCGACCCCGTATAGGCGTAACCGCACCTGAAACCCGCACCACCCCAGATTCGTGTGGTAATGCTTTTAACTTTTTCTATTGGAAGAAGAGGCGCGAATAACAATCAATCAACAAACAGACATAAGGAAACCGGTAGAAACGCAATTCAACTGAAACAAAATGGAACAAGAGGTTAGCGGATCGAAACAGAAGTCACAACACAAGCGGGCCGAAATAAATACTTCAAGAGCTGTTACCCAGAGCTTTCTCACCAACTTAAGGGTAACACACCTCGAAATTGATAGTGGGTTGGGTTACCCAAAGAATAGATAGGGTCGAGGCGTAGTAGGAGAGACAGGATCAGATGTTGGATTCCAGCGAGAGAGGGTCGGCAGCTCACTGACTGTCCGCTTGCTGCCAGATGTGGGGACGTTATTAGGTTAGCGTTTTTAGTTGACGAGTCTGAGCACGATCACTCTCAATCCCACCTAATCATTCGGTCCAGGAGCACTTCCACCAGTAAAAGAAAAAGCGACCTACTTATGTTGCAGCCGCATAAACTGTTTCTAGCGAAAGTGGTGCGATGTGACCGTTCTCTGCTCCGCATTTCAGATCGACATAACGAGTGTCCCACCTCCTTTACGCAATTGCACCCGAGGACAGGTCGTTCTGTCCCAACTGTGGTATTTATGTCTGATGAACAAAGGTGAACATAGGTGCGATAGGAAGGACAGACCATCCTCAGGTGAAGGGGGTCTAGCTCATGGGGTGAGGCTCAAGTGATGAGGATCCCTTCGCCAGGAGGAAGCACTCAAAGCCGGTAGTTCATCAATCGAAAATTCATCACTGAAAGTGAATGGCTGAGTCAGTCAGGGTGCTAAAACCTAAGCATTACTCCTTGAAGATCTGTGATATGTAGGCTAAAGCTATTGAAGGAAAAAAAAGAAGATAGAGCTGGAAGTACTATTGTTTAAAGTTTTTGCAGGTTTAGCCTACACATCATGGAACGTCAAAAACTAATGCTTTGGAACCCTAGCAGTACCCATATTCAGTATGCATTTAAACTTCCACGGAGACCTTGTTTTATAAGGGTCTTGCTCCATCGGACCAGAGCAAAAACATGTTGGTTCTTGGAAGTAACTGCAGCTCTGTTAGGTGCGAACTAACTATGGTTCTCATTCCTTTGGAGCTACCTGAGGTAATTTAGATGTGACTTTTCTCTCTATGCTTCTTATAGGTGAAGGTGTCTGTAGGTCATTTCACTGGTGTGCACTGCGTATTAAGTGTGCTAACGCTAATATCGACCTTTTTTTAGTCTGATTATTGTTAAATCTATAATGTAGTAATTGTAATCTCATAGCTTACTCATTTCCACTTGTTTTTTTCCAAATTGGTTCGAAGACGTTTGGAACATGTGCGGCGTAGATCTCCATCAGGTTCTCGAAATATCACACGTCTCTTCAGGAAGCGCCCTAGTGAGTTAGGATTGTGGTGCGAGTTATATCATCGATCCCGATGATGGATAAGGAGCGTGGTATAAAGTACCGTTCGCTGTTATGGTTATTTGCGCACATAACCACTTGTACCGTCCAAGAGTGCGGCAGGCAACGCTCTGCCCACTCTTTCATTCGATCATATTGCTGGCAACTGTTGCTCGGGTGCGGGACAAGCGGTACCCGTGAAAACCGGCTGACCGCTCCTGTCCTCCCTTCAGCACCGCGCTCCTCCGCGTCGCGTAATTACGACTGCCGCTCCGCCAGCTATACATTCTCCACGACCGCCTGAGATCACCTACACCCTGCCTACCTATTGCTCTCTGATCAACGCCGCGCGCGACGTTCGCGCCGCGACGAAGCGGTAGATAGTGCGAATTTTGGAGAGGGAGTGAAGAACGAATTGAGGCAGCGAATTCTGATGTACGGATATAGTAAACTAAGCGCATATTATTGGGAATAAAAGAGAAGAAGTAGATCCTTCTATCCAATGTAACTTTACATAAGTAGAAATTATCTCAAAAAGATGCTCCAGGGAAAAGAATAACATGCATATACTTCCACACATCTCATAATTTAACACATTTCATGCCCTATGTCTTCGATATAAACTAGCAGTGCATAAGTATTTGTTTGTCACGATGCCATTCAGCGAATTCGTGTTCAGCTTCAACTGCAGCAGCTATAATAACAGTAAATTTATGCGCTTATTACTTTGTATACATTCTTTAAACTCCTTTCTACATTTTACCTTTTCAAAATTTTACATAGATATAATGTTTATATACAGCACATGCCAAATATTTCAATACATGCTTGTACGTTTTGTACAGTTTTATATAATAGAAATTTGAAATTGTATGGTTCTTCAAACTTCTTTCAACAGCGTTTTATCGCTTCATTTCTATCTATTCTCTGTATAAAATCGATATGACAGGTTAGGTATATTAGTGGCGAACAGAGACCTTTGTATCTTCGAGATATACCTTTAGGTACAGTGTATGTCTGTGAGGCATTATTCGCGCCTCGTTGATCGTTGGACGTCAATTTTACCCAGCTAGATGAACAAAAAGAAATCCTTAGAAAGCGAAGAAAAAAGTAAAAATGATAGCATAACACCGATCAGTGGGACATTTTTTGAAACATCTCTTGCATTCCCAGAGATGAATGAGTATTTTCCACCTAACAATTCGAAACTGGATAATTTCGATTTCTCTCGCATTTTCAAATCGCATATCACTTATACAAATCTATTTCATTCTTTCCTTCTTTTATATTAACTTGCAAGCACACTTTATGTAGACCTTCGAACAACATCAATATCATGTTCTTTCCTTTCCATTCGATTTTAAAAGCGCATCATAAGAGCTGTAGGTGCGGCGACAAAAAATCGTCGTAAGAGCGGTAGACGCGGCGAAATGGGAGGGGAGGGAGGCGTGGGCGGGGCATCTTGAAGACGTAGCACAAGAGGAGCAGTCAGGCCACTGTAGCGATTATGACGGTATCAGGAGACGCGCGGTGCAATTAACGACGCTCATTAGCCTCCTGGATACGCGGCGGCACATCATACGGGTACCTCTTGACCGTTCCCCCTGTTGCTCACCTATATTCATATAATAAACACATTCCACTGAACCACCGCTTTTGGTCTGTTCAACTAGGGTGATAAAATCCCTAAGTCTCTAGTCACCCACTCACATAAGTTAACCCAATTTTTGACCCTAAGATCCAAGATGTTATCTCTGGAAAATCTCTTCAAACCTGTGTAGCTTACGACAGTCATACTTGCAAATAAGTAGTTCAACAATGGTTGCGTTTAGCTGATGGATCCACCAGCTACTACACGAACTGAAGCATATTCTGTACTACTATGCTATCAGAAAGGTCGTATTATAATATATTAGATATATAAACCGAGCCTTTTTCTCACTTCTTCTCGCTACAACTTTCCAAACTATTTTGATTGTATTTCTCATGGTTAACAATTTGTGGAGAGGTCGTTACTACTCATCTGTGTTCGTGGTGTCCAACCACAAGTGTCTTTCCGTGGTTCTTTCTTAGCTCTCATTAACTTTTGCTTTTTGTTACACATTCTCACGTTCATCAGGATACAGTCCTCCTCCCGTCGATCCATACTCTCACCTTTTTATCGTTGCCTGATCTAGCACGTCCTTCCCTTTCTGCGCGTGCCTTCAACCCATACTTTCTCACCGTGCTTGTCCACCACCAGATTTTCGCAGTTGCAATCAGAACAAGACGTTTTGATTTATGGTGTAAAATCCGCATAGTACTTAAGCACGCATGGACGAATATGAGGCTGTTGCAGTGAGTGAAGCAGAAGGGAGGTCTCGAATTTTTGACCTTTTGATGTGAGGTGATTCAAGTATAGATGATAAATTTTCATTTCCAACTTTACACGCAGGACACTTTATACTAAGGGTCCTTCTCCTATCGGAAATTTCTTGCGGTTTGTTTTAGCGCTTCTCACCTTTATAGTAATCTAAACGGATACATACCACTACCGTCAAAATGTGGAAATCAGAAGCACCGAACGTTGTGGGTAAGCCTCGTTTCAGACAACTTAAAGAAGTTAACTTGAACGTGATATAAATGCGACAGGAATTGGAAATTTTTTCTGATGGTATGGTGCTTTTGAAGGCATCACTCAACGACTCCGAGGTGGTGCAAATTTCAGGTGGAGAATTCTTATAAGGGATAGTAGATTATGGAAAGGAGGGTGATTCCGTTCGTTTCTTCCTAATTGCCGTAAAAAACGGCGATGCGGTGCCGCACAAGGCTGGCTCGCTCCAGTCGAACTCCTTGTAGAAAAAAGTGCGCCAGAATGCCCGAAGCCGTATTTTCCTGGCCGTCTTTTACGGCAGTTAGGAAGAAATGGACGGAATCACTCTTCTCCCCATAATGTACTATGCTGTATACGAATACTCTACCTGAAATCCGTACCACCTCAGTGGTGCCTTTAAAGCAGGTAAGAAGTCATTAACTAATGAAAATCAAATAGAAATTGTTCGTCGCACATGCGCCTTTGGAGAAGAGGTGGCGCATGTTTCTGATCCTGATTCCTAAGAATGAGGTTGTCATTCTGAGCATGTAAAGGATAAAGGATAAAGTTTCTGGCGTTAATCAATCCGCTTGGGATGCGCCCCCACGTTCACTTCAATTCAGAATCGTTTGAGGTTTACGAACGTGTATCTGGCCTATACAATGACTTGCGGTGGCTAGCCGATGTGTCAAGTCAGTGCTTTTATCCTCCCAGACAAGTCTGGTACCAATTTATCGACCCCGGAGGGATGAAAGGCTTGGTGAGCGCTAGGGCGGATTCGAACCTCCGATCGATCGTGCAGGAAGCGGAACCTCTAACCGCTACACCACACCCGCCCATCTGAGCATGTAGTTAACGAATAAATGATGTTGAGGAGAATTCACATGTCGTCGATTTTGCCTTTTCGACCGCAGAGACGTTTGAAAACCGATTAGGACTTCAAATATATTTGGTGGGCCTTTGACACCTTTGATATGTTGCTACATTGTTATCGTGAAAAGAACTGAAAATTTAAAAAAGAATGTGGTGGAGGTTTGTCAGTCCTACGCAACTGATAAGTATATATGCAACTCGAACTTTATTTCGTGCATGCTCAACTAATTCAGAAAGTTACTTATGTATCCAGAGGAAATCTTGACGATCTGACGGAGGGCTTTCCTGGTACCCTTGTTTGGGTCTGGTTCGTGCGGGCTTCGCAGCTTCTGCCTCACGCTTTTCACAATGTGAGCACGATCCCGGCAGTCCTGGCTCACCTTTCGGTCCTTGAGGTCCGGGCAATCCTGGATTTCCAGCATCTCCTCTTGCTCCAACTGGCCCACGAATACCTTGATTGCCTGGCAATCCCGGTTTTCCGTCGTGACCTTTGCTTCCGGGAGGACCACGCGCACCCACCTAAAAAACGCGACATATGTATGAATTAGGCTAACATAGACGATTTTATCCGTGAAAAACATACCTTTCCAGAAGGACCAGGTGGGCCAGGTGGTGCACCGTTCAGAACTTTTCCACGATCACCTGTTGGTCCCTTGTCACCGGGTGGCCCGGGCTCTCCACGAATTCCAGGCGGTCCTGGAGGACCTGGTCGGTTATCTTCTCCTGATCGTCCTGGAGTACCTGGTCTCCCTGCTGGTCCGCGGGGACCTGAGTGGATTGTTGCCATCAGAACCTTCGTTATCTATGAGCAGTAATTAAGTAGTGTCAGTACCTTTTTGTCCTGGCAATCCTGGCGGTCCTGGTGGGCCTGGAGGGCATTTTTGGCAAGCATTCGTTCCTGGGGGTGGTGCAGGTAGGTACTTTCCATTTCGACCGTTCAGCCCTGTTCGACCAGGGAATCCGTCAACACCTGCAATAGAGCGAAGCTCAGCTATTTAGTGTGCAAAGCGCAAAAATGCTAGTAAAATTACCAGGTTGCCCATCCTCTCCAGCTGGACCGCGAGGACCAGGTGGTCCCTGAGTGCAGGCACAACAAGCTCCAGCTGGAATTGCGCCATAGTTTCCATAGGGAGACTGACGTTTTGTGCGGATATCTCCCGGTTTTGTAAATGACATCTGTTTCCAGATGTCTCGTGATTCTCCCTGAATAAATCAAATGAATGTTCTTTTAACAGTAAAGATTATTTTTTTTATGAGAAAGAGCGAATTTTTGTAATAGATTCTCACTTTGCACAATTCCACTTCGCTAAGCATCGCAGAAGTCACTCTTTGGATATGCATGTGCATAATCGGTAGTCCAACAATAACCGCAATAAGCGATACGGTTGACAGAACAGTAGCAGCAAATGTTGCTTGTCGCGAACAAGGTATCCAGTCCATTTTGAGAGTTGACTCTCACAGAAATTAACCGAGTCAGAAATTAACCGAGAGGGAGGATAACCGCGTGTAGGAAAATGAATTAGTGGAAGCAGGGCGGTGCTTCGCGTGTGTGACCCGTTCCGTTTTTTGCGAACTGGGTAAGTTTTCTATTTCGCAGAAATTGGGTCATCATCGCCGAAACATGGGCGAACATTCGACAACACCGCCACTGATGATTTTATGAATCTTTAGTATGAGGTGTGTAGTGAAGGAGTTATTTTGGCTAGATTTGAGCACGTACAACCTAACAATTACCGTTCAAAAGCTCTACGTTCTCGTCCTTCTAGATTTCTTCTGAAAGGAGAGGGGAATTTTTAAATTTGTTGGTTTTCGGAAGTTTCCCTGAAGGCAATGGTCACTCAGAAACGAAAGTCGCTATCTTTGGTTGTAGCATCGAATATACGCCGGCTAAAGTCGGATTCTGCACAAAAGCTACTTAAAAAATAAATAAATGAAAAGTGAAGATATGGTAGCGATTGGCAAATGCATATCTTACAATATATGTAGTAGCTAACGGCAGCGTATCACGAAATTTGTTTGGTACCGAAACCTCAGAGAAAACTTAGAGTTCGGGCCGTAGATTAAGGAAACGAGCGTGGCCACCTGGCTCATTTCCGTTTAGCCGCCCTTAAAAATAATGGCGTGGGAATTGTATTTGTTCCTACGAGGTGCGTTAGAACATTTGTCCACGCTCTGGTCCTCTCAGCAGCGTATTTATTGATTTTAATTGAGCAAGTCAGCGAGGAAACTTCATTAAAGGCAGCTTACCACGAATCTGAGGTGGTGCGGATTTCAGGTGGATTATTCGTATACGGGACAGTAGATTATGGAAAGGGGTGTGGTTCCGTCCATTTCTTCCTAATTGCCGTAAAAAACGGCCCGGAAGATGCGCGCGTGCACTAGTCTGGCGCGCTCCAATCGAACTCCTTGTGGAAAATAAGGAACGAAGCGCTCGAAGCCGTATCTCCTGGGCCGTTTTCTACGGCAATTAGGAAGAAATGAACGGAATCACTCTTCTTTCAGTAATCTACGATCCCGTATACGAATACACCACCAGAAATACGTACCACTCCAGATTCGCAGGGTGATGCCTTTAATCTTCGACCGCTCGCTCGTGGAAGCGGCAACAAAGGTGGCGCGTTGCAACTGATTTCGTAGGAGAAAACGGCGTCTTTCACACCGTTCTTGTACGGAAAATGGACGAAGCCATGCTCGTTGCTGTAATCTACAACGCAAACTCTTCACTGGTTGAAGCACTGGGATTGCTTAACTCTCAATAGAACACAGAAGAATAAGAAGCGGATCGAAGAATCCGTGTGGGGTTTGGTCGGTTTGGTCAGTGGTGTACGCTTTTAATCCTTAGTTGTTCTTCCAAGAGGTGTTCAGCGCTGTACGATTTTTAAACTCGATGTGTCAAGTCAGTGTTTTTATCCTTTCGAACGAGTCTGGCACCAATTTCTCGATCTCGGAAGGATCAAGTACTAGACTGGCGCTTAGGCGGTTTCGAACTGTCGATCGGGGAGTCACAGGTGAATCTCTCACCGGCTGCGCTACACCCTCAACAAGAAAGCTCTTTGCGCGCAAATTGCGATTCACAGAACTTTGAATTCGTAGCGAGTAAATGGTAAATAATTCGGAACAGAGTTTCAGGAATAGGTGCATTGTTGTGGCAAAGTGACTTCGTATCAGGATTTTTAAAGTCTTTATTACAGCTAACCTTTCAATGTCCCTGCCTTTCCAAGCTCTGACGAATCCAGCGACACTAGCGTAGCGTAATTACCATAATATAGATTGTTAACAATCTTGGTCTCTGTTTTGCATAAGTTGACTACACCTTAAAATTCAAACATATCCGAACATTTACGCTTTCATTTAGCAAGCCACTTTCATTTATGTGCAGGATGTAATCGTAATAATTTTCGGCGGAGCAAGCTTATCATTTCCTCTTAGCGTTACTCTTCTCACAACACGGTGATACCACCACTGAGGTAAACACAACTATTTGGGCTGCTTTTATCCTGATTTGTGGTGAAACTCTCTTAAGAGGTTAGAAATAGGGTGGAAAATATGAGGCATTATTTGTAAGTACATACATACACTATACCGCCATGATCTGTTTAGTATTTTGTTCAGTGTCTATGCGAAGCGACTAACGACTCTCATTACAAGGGTTAGAAAAGATCTTATTCCATTAGTTTAGTTTTCTCATTAAAAATGACTAGTATTTACACTTTAAAGCTGTCATTGAAGTAATTTTCCGATGTAGAATTCTTTACTGATCTGATAGACAGATGACAATGAAAATATCGAAGTGGACTCTATCTTTCATCCTAGCGACTAGAATCAGGGAGGTGCCGCGGGGGCTTGCAAGGGACGACTTGTGTGGTAATTTCTTAAATCAAACCTTTTAAATAAAAATTTTTTCTTAAATTATTGCGGAAAAAATGCAAAGCTTTTACTAAATTACTGCAGACAAAATGCAAAGCGTGGAAAACCAGGTAAGAGATAAAGCCAGCAGATAACATAATTGACAATGTTCAGCTCTCCCCACGAGCAGATAGAGATAGAAGTGTAGTTCACAGCTGTGAGCGTGGTCGCTTTTAATTCCGCCCTGATGATCAAGAAAGAAAGGCGTGAGAAACAGCGTTCTTTACCTCCTCGAATGCTTCGTGAATGGGTCCGAACAGAATGGGTCCGTTGTCATTCGACATTCATAATCGAACTCAAACAAGCAACGGAAGCTCCCTCACCTGCACAATGGCAGATACCTTATGGATTTCCTGCGTCTTATCGTTCGTAATGAGTTGCATCGTTAGGAACACGTATACAACCAAAGCTGTCTCACATACCTTTTTCTGGATCATTAGGAGAATCGAACGTGAACGCGCTCATCCTTGTGAACTACTCCTGTATTCAAATCTATTTGCTCACAGATTCCGACATCTTCAACTGTAGGATATGCTGCCTTCGAAATTTTGAACAGAAGCGAAATTAAAACGAGTTGTGCGTTTTTGAGTGTCTTTGTGTTTTCCAGTTTCTCTTCCATAGTGAGAACCTCATTTGCCTTAAATGTATATTTTAAAAATCGTTGTACCTTCGATGGTCTACACATTTATTTCAAGAATTATAATATTGTTGATTGAGAATCTTTTTTTTTCGCTTTGACACGAGCGAGTTGCAAATCGTGGACGACAAAGTTTGCTTATTGATGTAAAAGGCTGCATAAGTACACTGGAATCTGCCGAAAGACTAACTGATAGAGAACGAGATCTTTGATTTTTGGCACCTCCACAACTGAGATTAACAGTGAATTATTTCAACACTACAATTCGTACCTATTCATTTGCTTCACTTTTCTACTGATGATGGTAGAAAGAAGTTGACGTTAGGCTTTTCATAGGGACAAAAATTGATGCTTCTACATATCTATGGTACTGATTTGAATTCAACAAAGATTGAGAAATAGTCACACATTTATTTGTCGCTCTCGTTAGTTTAGTGAGAAAAAAGAATTGGAAATATCTCCAAGTAAAACGGTGCGGAAATGTGAGATCAACGATTCCTAACTAGGAATGACTGGGGATTTGATGTGGGACATCGGCGAGTTCGACAGCGGAATGAGGGTAGAGATGGTTGTTCAACGAGAAGGCCAGCACGAACTCAACACAATTTCCGTACGAGTTCAGTTTAGCATGTCGCACAGACGAAACACCAACGGGGCTGCTTTTCTGTCACGACTTGCGTACGGAGCTCTCTTCTGTAGTCGAGCACATAAGGTCGCCATGCGATTGAATGCTTCATCGGAAACACTAGCCGGCTCATCGTAGAGATCGAATTCGAATGGATCTGCAAACATTGCTTTGTACAGACTGCAACAAGTCGATGCAATAGAAATTAACACCTAAATAGTACATTCAAGAAAGAATGAATAGTGAAAAGAAAGTTTTTTTACGTTATCAGCAGAAGTACTTTACGTCAAAAGGAAGTCAGTATAAGTAAAGAATAAGTTGCATAAAATGAGGATATACATAGTAGATAATTACTATCTGATTGCTACGCATTAGTGCTCGCGACCGCGTTGCAACTGACAACGCATCTACTGTTACCCCAGTATTTCTTCGCATGAAGACGAAAATTACGCGGATCTGCGTTCTTTTTTTCGTTTTTTTCACCATTGTTTGATCCACTTCTATATCATTGGACATGGATATCTCAACTGATCCATGATTGCGAGGTTCATCTATCTAGCTTATTTTGAGTTCTGTATTAGGGTGTTCGGAAAGTATCTGCCGAAAATTTCGCAGCAGCGCAGATTTCTTGAGATGTTCTGGAAGTTCCCGTTTTAAATATATTATACCAGTCTGAACGTCCGGCTAGAGCCAGACTTCAGACTTTCTGTGGTGTTTGTTTCGCTCGCTTCACTGATCAACGATAATTAATATTAGTGCCGTTTTCTATCATACTGGACTCATGTATCTCCAACAATCTTCCTTCCTTTTTTTTTATAACTAAAGGCAAAGGATTTCATAGTCTTCTTTCTAAAGGCGTCAGTTCTACATTTGGAAAACATTCGAACTTCAGCTTCAAACACTCTATCAATATATTACAGACAAAATTTAAAAGAATCACTTGAAATATGGATTTTCCTCCTGTTTTCCCCTAAAAGTTATCAAAAAATGATGTTTTGGCATAAAATGACGTGAAAGACATCGTTCTACTGATAAACATAACATTCCACGTCAGATCAAGTAAACATCTTGCTACTATTTAAGCAGTCGTTTGCATGCGCGTTTCCACTTTCTGAGAGCGGCATGCTACCAACTTGAGGCGAACGAAGAAGGAAATGAACACACGGAGGAGTCATATAGGGTGTAAAGCAAAGCGCCCGTGGCCACGGCTTTGAAACGGCTGCAACCATTTATCTTTTACATCATGCACACTAAATTATTGCGAACCACTGACCGGGTCCACCGACGCCGGTGGATCCGTCGCACCCCATATTATAGCAATCTGGCAACGGCGCACCAATCTGACGCCGCTGGACCCGTCGCACCCCCTTCCACAGGTATCTGGCGCCGGCGCACCAATCCGTCACCGGGTGGACCCGTCGCACCCCCTTTTTCGAGTTTCGTGACACACACACACACACATACATACATACATACATACATACATACATACATACATACACACACACACACACACACACACACACACACACACACACACACACACACACACACACACACACACACACACACACACACACACACACACACACACACGGACTAAGCTCACGTTGGCGCATCCTAAGTGGATTGATATGCCAGTGACTTTATCCTTTTTTATATAAGGACACTACCGCTTGTATATGCATAACATATCTGGGTCCCTCTTCCTTGCTTATTTCATCTTATAGTGGCCGAACATTCCACCCATATCCTACATGTACTCCTTTACTAGTTCGAATCTGGCCACCCCGCTGCTGAAGCCCATCGAAACTTTGGTCAAGTAGCCGGCACTGAAGCCCCCTCTGAGCGGTCTGTGCGGGCCTGGTTCCAGCGCTTCAAAGCCGGAAACAAGAAACTCGAAGATGAGCTTCGCTCTAGTCGACCGACTGCAATATCGTTCGACGAACTGAAGAATCTGGCGGAGCAGCATCCATATGAAAGTGTGCGGTATTTTGCTGCCAGCCTTGGCTGTTCGCTGTTCACCGTGAGCAATGGACTGCGATCTCTCGGAATGGTGGAAAAGCTCGGTCAGTGGCTCCCACATCCATTGAGCTACGGCAACCGCCAAAGACGCCTGGACATTTGCGTGATGCGAGGATGCCTGGACATCTGCGAGGCAGCAGATTCGACTGGCTGGGCACCAATGTCACTGGAGATGAAAAATGGGTCCTCTACGTCAACCACACCCACAAACGTGCGTGGTGCGCTGGCGATGAAATGCCGGATTCTTTCGTGAAATGTGAAATTCATGAGAAGGGACGTCTGGTGGAGAGTTCAAGGAATCTACCGCTTCGAACTGCTGCCGGACAACACAACAGTTACTGTCGAGGTCTACTGCGCTCAACTGCAAAGACTGGCCGACAGATCCGCAAGGAGCACTTGAAGCTCGACAACGTTCGCCTGCTGCACGATAACGCGCGCCGTCACATCGCGAAGAAGACTTCTCAGAAAATTCTGGAGCTCGGATGGGAAGTTCTACCGCACCCTTCGTACAGCCCGGACCTGGCCCCGAGCGATCACCACCTCTTCGGATCGCTTCAGTAGCACCTGGAAGAGAAGCGCTACGATGATCGTGACCACCTCGAAAATGACCTTCGGGCTTTCTTCTACATATTTGTAAGGTGCATGCTGTCGTGAACTTTGGCAAACCCTACTGATATCATATTTGAGAGATTTAAGATTTTCAGAACTTTGCGGAAGTGGCAAATTTCAAGTTGATTAAAAAAGTTTGGTCTGCCAGGTAGAAACGATTTAGTGCAGGGTTTCACTGGATAGCTATTTATTTTCGACGATACTTCGATTTTTTAGGTTTCTATTTGAAATAAACGTTGCTTTTTGGAGATCAAATACACAACTTTGCTCTTTTCTTTATTGACTACAGTCTTTGAGCACTTGCCAGCGATTTATGCTAGCGTAGAAGCGTGGTACAGTTTTAGAACTCTCAATTTTCTCTAATATGCAGAGCGGGAAAAATCTCACTGTTTTTATTTTAAGAAAACCGATTCCCGTGGCTCTTACAGAACATTTTCATATTTGAAGTAGACAATTAGACTGGAGAAGAAAAGAGCGCATCCCACGCCGCAGCCGGGCAACACTTGCACTGTTTTCTTGCAAAATTGACAGAGTTATGCTCGAAAAGAAATAGCGAGACATCCACAGAAATGTTAATCATAAGAATGAATTCGTTCAAGAGTTTGAAAAGAGGTTACCACGCGGAAGGAAATGTTCACGATGTGGTCCCTACCATGAATACCTTACAGTAATTTCTGTTTTCTCGTTTCTTTTTGTGCAAGAAACGTCACATATTTTCGACGTGCAATTATCTGTGGACCTAGACCCCTAATTTACGAAATATATGCTTTGTAAGAGTCTATCAGGGTTCAAAATATGCTAGATAGATAGATCTGGTCATCGCAATTCTCCATACTATCCGCTTCTAACGATAGCGATAGAACACGGTGATTGAATTGCAAAAAAAAAAAACCAGTAAAAAACGCGAATGCGCCTTTTTTTGTTTTCTGCTGAGAAACTGCCACAGTTACTGTTACTATTTATTTATGCATTTATTTTCAGAAAGCTGAGAGCAGACGCCGTATTGGGGGTTATCAATTGAGCCAACCCATTAGCATGACACCTTTCTGCGTCTCAGTAGAAATCGCGAAAATTGAAGTATAGATGATGAGATAAGGATTTTCTTAGGCTTAAAAGGATAGAATGTTTCCAATAAAAAAAGATAAAGAAGAATTAGGTACTATGTAAAGTCTAAATTTTTTTCATCGCAAAAAGTTGCAAAGAAGCTCAAAAAAGTGGGAAAAAACTACGAAAATCTATCATAATGGTGCATAAAGGCAACTCAAAGCGACACATTTAAAGGCAATCTGACTTGATCATGAATCCGCGAAAAAAACTAGAGATGGGGTTCTAGATTGTGAGGTCCGGAGTGTTTCCGCAGTCTACAACCCCACCGCCAGGTTGGAGATTGACTAGTTCACCTCTCCAGTCTATTCCAATGAAAATAGACTGCTAGGAGGGCCAGAACGTATACAAAGAGGTGCGTTCTAACGTAATTCGTAGGAATTAAAGCGGTTCCCACGACGTTTTTCTTTTACGAAGATTAGGAGGAGATGAGCGAAACTATCTCGGATTCCGCAATCTACACAGCTCCATCTCTAGCTTTTTCCTCAGATTCTCTCATCACGTCAGATTCGTGGTGTGCTGCCTTAAAATCTGTCGCTTTGAGTTGCCTTTACGGTTCGTTGTTAAAGATTCCCATATTTTTTTTACTTTCTTCCAAACACCTACGTTGAGATGCGCGAATTTTACTAGTAAAGCAGTACGCTAAGTGAGAAAACAGCAACTCAATAAACCTCAATAAATTCTTCTTATTATCTCTAATGAATAAGAAAAGAGTTGGTGATTAGTGGTAACAGGATTCGTACTCTGAGATTTTATGTGAAGGCATGTTTTATATTGTGATCAGCATGGTTAGAAGTAAAAAAAAATCACCCCTGCACAAATTGTGTACATGCTAAAAATTAAAAAAATTTCATAGAATCTAACAAGTAATTTAAATAGTACTGCTTAAGGGCTCATCGATGATAACTGCCGTTGAGAAAATTAGATAAAACAAAGCTTGACATTGACGTAAATACGAGCTTTAATAGCACGTTACATAGCTCACTCTTAGGACTTTCAATGTTGTTTCAATGCGCTCCTCTCGGAATTCATTCTTTAAAGGCAACATTTGAAGGAAATTTCAAGTTTGGATCTCCCCACCACTAAGCAGTGAACACAACATAGTACAGTCACGAGTATCGCTATGAAAATGAAAATCCAAGATTTCAAGAATTTAAAAATGAGGAACAAGCATTGCAGTCGATCCGCGTGACGGCCGCAGATGTACGTCTGATTTGATGAATTACACTCTCTTACAAAATCAGAGGACTTGCAGTAAACCAGCTATTCAGGAAGAGGCTAGCAAAAGATTACAAATCCTACTCTAGCACCGTACATATCCTAATTTTGCGAGTAGTCGTCGAGAGACCGATGCTTTCGAGTGTTTGTGGTGTTGAAAATGTGTAGATCCCCTTTTTACTTTTACGTTTTTACTGTGATACTTGAGCTGAACTATGTATCGACCCTTTTTCACCGGTGGAAAAGTCCTACTTCGAAAATTTCTACAAATGCTGTTCTTATTTGGCGAGAATGTCGCCTATTGCAGTAATGAATCATATCTCGGGTGAATTTGTTTTGTTCCAATAGTTTCATTCATTTAGTTTAGTAGAGTAACTACAACATTTTGCTCACTGTAGTATAGAGATTTGTAATATTACCTGAAACAATGTGAAGATAAATTACGGATAATCATATCAAATCAATAATTAATTACAAAAACTTATTTCAAAAAGAACAATTTCTCCTCACAGCTGCTTCACTTCCAGACTTGAAGCACATGTTTTGAAGTGGTATCCAAGAGGAATTTTCTTGAAGGTTTAGGCATAATCCTTATTATTACCACAGTGGTGACATGTTAATGCTCATTTTCACTGATAAAACAACTATAAAAATATCGCGCGACGAGAACTCATCGTCACTTACCCTGCACTACTCTCCTTTCGTTTGGAAGGAATTCCGCTTCGACCGATTGTAGCATATGTACGGTAATTGTGGTAAGCATCATACTCAAACTGCATAATCGCAACAACATGACCGCGGATGTTACCTGGAACTTTGATGGAAATGCGAAATGAGTGGTCACGACGTAAATTATGCATAGGTAATGTCACGAAGCGAATTTATCGCGTGTACAAGTACTTTTATTTAGAAAAATTTTCACACACTCTATGGTTAGCATGATTGACTCGAGGTGAAAAAAAGCAAGAAAAAATAATGTTAATCATTGACGAAAATGTGGAAATGAGGAAAAATATTGTGCCCTTAGGAAGAAAGTGTTGGGTATACTCTACTTTCACGTGAGGAAATATAAGTACCGCTTCTAAAAACTGTAATAATGAATGAATCAGTGTGCATTGAAAACAGGTTTCTGTGCCGAAGATGTACCTGGCAAAGTTTTGGATCTGCATAGGAATTTACCTATAAATACCGAAATAAACACCGAAAGCCACCAATGATTCAGCACGAAACAAGTGATCCTAAACTTGCAGATGCAAATGTAGTCGCAGCAGAAATGAAGATGCGAGAAAACGGGTAGAAACATAATGAAATTGTTCAACGGATAACAGACAAGAGAACAGAGGATGTGAGATGCTTCTATAGGAATAAGCTAGGTAAAAACCCTAAAGTTTTAGGTTACGGTTGATATGAGCAGACTGGAAAAAAAAAGAAATTCTCAGGATTATTATGAGACGAAAATGAATAGGAATGGAATTTCTCGCTATCACCTCAGCAATCCTATTCTCAATCGACTTTTCTGTTTTTCAAGCGCTTTTGGGTTTTCCGTGAATAAAACAGAAAGTATATTAGAACAAGGGCGGATGTAGCGCTGTCGTTAAAAGGTTCAGCAGAATCACTACCAACGTTTCCATCACCGGTTCGAAACCGCCATAGTGCCAACCAAGATTTTCATCCTTTCGGAGTGGATAAACTGGTGCCAGACTCATCTGGGAAGATAAAACACTGACTTGATTATCGTGTGGCCCCTGGAATTCACTGTATAGGGCAACACGCGTTCCAAACCCTCAACTATTGAAACTGAACCTCAGCCAAAACCTAACTCAACGCGTTGGCGCATCCCATTGATGCGATTGATGCGCCAAAGGCTTCATCTTTTTTAAACAAATTAAAAGTTGAAAACCCGGGTATTTGCAAGATAAACTCGAGGAATTCGCACGAGAAAAACGAAAACTTCGCCTTGAATGAAGATGACATAATTTACGAACGACGTATCCAAGCAGGTGTAGACGATATTCACATAGTGTCCTTGGGATATTTTTACAGTTCATAGTCCATCAGTGGGATTTTCTTCCGACGTTTCCAGAATATGAAAGATTAACCTTCTGGCGCACGTGATTGAAATACGACCCTATCAACAATGGCACAAAGAACGGGCATTTGTCAAAGCACGGGACACGGGACCACGAGATTAACACTGGCGAGCAGTGGAGGTACGACTGCTACACTTGGACTTTGCGACCTCAGTACATTCTGACATTCGAAAATTTCTGTTAAAATCGGTTTAGCTTCAGCTTCCTACAGCCTTCCTACAGTATTTCTATGAGTCTAGCCGGCTGTTTACGTACATAAGTTTGACAAATTTGACGTGATACCTTGCGCATCACTTCTGCGAAGAGCAGCTGAACTTAGTTGGACCTTCTAACTTCTCTCTACGCAATTACAGTCATCGTTTGAGAGATTATCGTAAAGGCACGAGGATATAAAGAAATGAAGGCAGATAATTAGAGAAATCAGCGGAAAAAATCGCAGAAGAAGGAAGTACTTATGCACTATGATGTTTTTTTTTCTAATTGGAAAGATGTTATATCTTTACCATACTGTCCGAAGCGAAAGTGTGTTCTTGTGATAGAACATCAAATATGCGCTTGATGCCATCTTTAGAAGGGCGTGGTCAAGCGAAGTTTTCAGATGTTCGTTTCATCAGGAACATATTTAATGATAGCGTGGACACTTCAGCTCTGTGGTTAATCATGGAAACTTGGTGACGTATTCGTCCCCCTTACTGGAATCACTGAGAGACTTCTATAGAATTGTTCAAAAAACACTTTGACAGCTTCGGAACTAGGCACGGATTGACCTCTTTTAACAAAAAAAAGGAATTTTAATATCGATGAAGAAAAATCGGCTTCCTTACATGCTAATATATGCACTTTTACTTCATTTTGAAACGAATTAACGCGGAATTTCTTCTCTGTCAGAACATGAAAACTCTTGGAAAGCATGGAGTTTTCGACTCGCTCAAGAAACCGCCTTCTGAGTGCTGTTTATCCGGTGCACCGCAGAACGTTGCTCGGATACACTGCTCCATTACAGGAAAGCTTGCAGGGAAACGCTCGCGTTAGAGGAATGGATCAGATACGGTATGGAAGATGTAACACGATTCACTGTGATGCTGCTCGCATGTTTTGTTGTGCCTCTACGTGTAATCGCTCACTATTCATACAAACAAAAACATAACAACGTAGCTGTTTGAGCGTTTTGATTCACCTTTCATTTTTACTTTTAAGGATCACTAACCACCGATAGCGAAGGGAAGTGAAAATCTGAGTGACCAGCTGTTACCGGTTTTGCACTTTTTTGAGGGCAAAACTATCACTGGCCTCAAGAGGGTGCAAACACAATAGCACCTAATAATTAGTAGAAAAAGCTGAGAACACACGTGTATGTCTTTGTGGGATGTTAGACGCCCATTGCTACACAAGATCGCCATTCAAGAACACTGGTTTCTCAGAGTAGACTTTAATACAGAATTTAAAATCTGATATGAGACTTGAGCAGTTGGGGTAGTTTACAAATCTGTAAGCACTTGATAGCGTGCCTAAATCTGCCCAAACTCGGAAAGAAATATCTTGATAAAGTTCGTCTGTGAAATTTTAAATGCGATAGCGTGATGTTGAATAAATTAGAGAATCTGTATGAATAACAAACTCTGAGTGCAGTTTCTACGAGGTCCATGAAATGGAATGTGCTAGCATACGCCTACAGAAACTAACGGAAAACGAGCACTAGGCTCAACGTTTTAAGGAAATTTTCGACGTTTCGAATTTTCGACGGATGAGCCAACGCGCTCATCTCCAGAATCGCTTGGGATTAGCAAACGCAGGCGCCTATATAATTATGAATACGTTTAGGTGATCTATCAGTGTAGCGTTTCTATCCACTCAGACAAGTCTGGAGCCAACTTGCCAGAGAGATGAGCTAGGGCGGTTTTGAACCATCGATCATGTGGCCGCAACCGAACTTGTCAAGTGCACTACAACAGCAACAAACTAGAAAATTAACAGATACTTATCCTGCAAATTCAAAAGTTCGAGGCATGAGTTTACCTACCAAGGCAACTTTCTTCATAGGATCTACGAATGGAAACAAGTGAAGCGGATTACTGATGAAATCATCTGATAAACAACCTTTTACACTCACCTAAATAATGAAATCGTTTCTTCCCACTAAGCCTAATAGCAAGTTTTAGAACATTGTCGTCAGAAAAGTCTTTGAAAGCGGTTCGTTATTTTTCGACTTTTTTTCTCGAAATGTAGCAACGTTTTCATAAACGTCTTGACAGGGTGGCGTAGTTCCATGAAAACTTAGACGGGAAACTTGTGCAGTTACGATTTTCGGAAGATGTTTCTTATTATATTAATCCTCTTACAATGTCCTACAGAAGTCTCAGAAAAGATTGTCTCTCAGAATGCAAAATAAAATAATAATGATACAACAAAAGATCGCTTGAGTAAAAAAATCATTGCAATAAATCTCGATAAATGAAGAAATAAACAAAATCAGGCACAAGAACTATTTTTTCAAGGTTTTACTTTCTTGTTTTTCCTCTTGAAATATTTTTAAAATTTCTCGAATGATATAATGTAGGTTCCGGACTTAGCAGAATCACATCAAGTTGCACAGAGTCCGGTAAAATTCTCGACGCTTCTCTAAATTCACCTTAAGGAATGCTAGCACCCATAAGGTAACACGTTTTGCTTTCGCCAAGATTAATTACCCATCCAGATTAATTTTGTATTTGGGCGGTGGCTTCCGCATGAAGGGAGCCGTTGAGTCTGGCACCTTTCGATCGAGCGTTTGGCGGCACTGTCGAAAAAGCAGTTGACCTACGGAGCGGTGGGGTAAGCAAAAATAATGCAGAGTTCTTGTCATTTTCTTGCAAAATGAGTCGGTTGTGGGAATGGAGATACGATTCGAGGTCTGCGTTCGCATGCGGAACTCAAAAACATGAATTGCAAGAAATAAAAATAAGAGCAAAAACAAAAAGTGGGTTCCCTGACAGATCGACATCCTGGGAACGCCAAACCCATCTGATGTTATTTTTATGTAATGAAATCCAAGATCATTTCCACAAGTAACGTACAGTTCTTTCGTATCACTTTACGATTTCTGCCGAATCCCAAAATCGTTCAAAGTAGAAAAAGGGACATTGAGTATAGGGACATTGGAGAGTCTAGTAGCTCCTACTGGTCTTGTAGTGAGGACATAGACTGTGAAGGATTAGCGTTTCCTGATGAAAGAAGTATTATCTCAGGGATGAACGTAATGAACGTAGATATGAAACGTTTTAGCACGAAAAACAACCCATACACGTGATGGCTATTCCGAGGAACCCACAACGACGGGGTAATGTCAGCCGAGAATGTCTTAGCGTTTTTCTCAGTAATACGAAAGCTGGGCGTAAAGTAACCCGGGTTACACCAAAACATTTATTTTATTTATATGATACGTTCATGGCGTGTACGCCATAAAAAAAAAGCGTCAAGAAAGACAATAATTTCGAAGAGACATAAATATTCGAACGTTTTTCCGAACAATGTGGATGCTCCGAAATAACCAGAATTATAATAAAGCATGCATTTCGTTTATTTTTATGCGTCCAAAGTATGCCAAGCAGTTGTCCATAAATGAAGCATCAATAAATCGAGAATACAATAGAGTGTAGAATGGAAAAAGTGAGAAAAGGAACAAACATGCTGCTGATATGATATGTGTCAATTTTGAAAGAAACATCAAGCAATTTGATTCCTGCAGATCCTGGCGGTCCGAGAAAGAAACATCGGCTCCAATCTTCATGCTTTAATCTTAACGGAAAAGTGTGGACTAATTAAAGGCATCACCCCACGAATCCGAGGTGGTACGGATTTCAGGTGGAGTATTCGTATACGGGATGGGAGACTACGGAGAGGGAGGTGATTCCGTCTATTTCTTGCTAATTGCCGTAAAAAAACGGCCCGGAAGATGCGGCGCCGCACAAGGCTGGCACGCTCCAGTCGTACCCTTTATAGAAAATAGTGCGCCAAAACGAATGAAGCCGTATCTTCCGGGCCGTTTTTTACGGCAATTAGGAAGGAACAGACGGAATCACCCCACTCTCCATAGTCTCCCATCCCGTGTACGAATACTCCACCTGAAATCCGTACCACCCCAGATTCGTGGGGTGATGCCATTAAACATGCAAATAAATACAAACGCATACATCCAGGACCACCTCGCCTTCATTTGAACTAGTCCCGGACAGAGCAGTCTTCAAAGATGAGGATTTGCTGAAGCGGGGAAGTCTCTCAAAATGATTAAGCCTCCAGAGAAGGTGAAGAAATGAAGAAGAACGACTTCAGAAGAGAAATAAAAAAAGTGAGAAGATAATCTAGTTTTGTCACGTAAAGGGCTCGTATTTGTTTATATTACTATAACATTGGATTCCATGGATTTCTATGTAAAGAGTATGCAAATAAATAAATAAATATTGTTATAGATCATACATTTCCGTCACCTACATTTACTACTACTTCTACATATTTTTATTACATATTTTTAAGAGTATTGTTATTTGATTTTACTACGACGACCAGAGTGCGTAGTATAATTCCTTCAAAAGCCTGGAGATCAATTACTTCCCGCTCAACATTAGAATTGACTAGGATCCGGTGGATCGTGAGCTTTCACAAGTCGGCACTAATCTGCTGTTAGTTGCCCTTTCGCGTGACGAAGTAGGTTTTCATTCCATTTGAAAGAAGAAAGCCATCAAGTTGGCGTATTGGATTGGTGGGGGATGATTCCATGGTATATTTGGCGACAAATAATAAAGTACCTGGTGTTGATCAATCAATCCCTTCGGGATCCGCCAACACTTTTGACCCGAGTTAAGAATTGTGGAGATTAGTGAAGAGTGGATGTGGCTTGTTCTTTATGGCCTAAGGGGATCACCTTATGGATCAGATCAGCGTATTTATGCTCTCAGACAATTTTGATAGCGCGTTTATACTTCCCAGAAGGATGAAAAGTTTCCTTGAGTTTGGGTGTACCATCCACTACGCTGCCGTTGCGGGAACCTCTCATAACTGCGCTACGCCTGCCCAGTAGGAGAGAAGATGAAGAAGAGTTGAAGAAATCGCAGGGCAACTTCTGCTGTTATGAATGAATACTTAAATATATGAACGTTTAAAGAAACAGGTCAGTAAAAAAGAATTGATTAGTTCGACTTAAAAAGTCATAGCTGACTTCTTATCTTCTTATGTAATACACTCGCCCTTCGAACTTTGTCGGCGGGTGCAGCGCACTCGGTGAGAGGTCCGCTGTGCGCGCATTACCAACGGTTCGAAACCGCCCTAATGTCAACTGGGCATTTCATCCCTCGATACCATGGAACCAGATCTGTCTAGAAGGGTTAAATTACGAATTGCAAAAAAAAACGTTGACATATCCCAAAAGGATTGATACACACGAGGGTTCGTCCTTTATCCTTTTATAAAGAGAGGATAACGGAATCGGCAACAGAAACCCGTTCATAAGCCTCAAACGATTCGAAATTGAAGTCGAATGTGATCGAGCATCTCAGAAGGATCGAAGAACGCCTATTGCACTCCATCGTTTCAGCGAAATAATAGCTGCTTCATGTCTCCATCAGTAAATGCGTCGTGTTGCAGAACGTCTACGCCATTTCCGCCGGCACCTCGTGCCAGATGCAGACATAAGCAGCAGCTGCAAGTCTACGCGGTGCCCTGAACACGTGATCGTTTTCGTTTCCAAACTAAGTTGCAAAAATATCTACCACGTATTTTAATTGGTCCAGTTGATTTTTCTCAGCCTTAACCAGTAGGCATATGCCAAAATTTAGCTATATTCTAATATCTTGTCTTTTTTTTTGTTGGGACTACTTTGTAAATAAAAGCTCTCGATAAAAATAGTACTCCTACGCGAGTCCATGGAGGTGGATTAATGAGGTTGACGTTGTTTTAATCAAGAGGTGACAAAATCTTAGACCGAATATCAGCTGAAACATCGGAATTAAAAGGAGTTCACAATGTTTGGAGAAAAACTGATGCTTTAACTAGACCAAATTTTGTTCTCTGAAGCGGACCTCCTTCGTGAAATGACAAACGGCTTCTGTAGAGAAGTTTGAAAAGAGACAATTTTGATTCGTAATTAGCGATGACGCTTTAGTTTGGATTCTCTTAATTTGCAGTGGGTTCAAAAACAAATATGAGGCTGAAGTTCGGTCACTAAGGCACTCGAAAGCAGATAATTGAGTTCGTTCGGTAAATAAAGATTTACGATGCACGTGGATTTTGTCGCAACTTGCGTGGAAAATGAGCTGTCTAGGTTGAGTAAAAATAACACAAAATTTTCCGCTGCTAGGCGCTTGGATTCGAGGATCCAAGTAGTTACAAGCAACTCCAAGCCATTTGAACACATCCTTATCATGTACGATTAATTTTTGCACTTAGTTATTCATGGTTGAAAATTATTTAGTTCGTAGCGTGTTCTCAAGGACTGCCACACCACCTTCACAATAGTCTATAGCCGGCTGTACTGTGTTCAGCCGAATGAGCGCGCGACGCGTTTGCGGCAGCGCGCGTTCTTTATCTGCCTGACATTCAGCTCCTTTCCTCTGTCCTTCTCCATTCGAAGCTGCGTCGCGCTCACTCGGTAGAACATATTTGGCATCCACTATGCCACGAGAACAATACGATTTCCCTAGTTTGGAAGAAGCATTAGATGATTAAAGATGAAGATGAAAATGATGAAGATGAATTGGATTTATGACAGTGTTATTTTATATTTGACAGAAATGAGTGTTCAATTAGAGATGAAAACGATGAAAAACAGATCTTTTGAGAAACAATTCTAAACCTACTATTGAAGCGAATAGTAGTTTCGCATAAAGAGGGAACCCTCGAGTTTAGCAGCGGGCATCTAACGCAGTAACTGGGAGAGGGACTAGCAAGAACTCATCAACACCTGAAGGACCTACTCAGGGGTAATAAAGCAAGTGAAGAGCACTTTTTAACCTCAACTACATGGTTAAGGTTTTAAATACCCACATAATCATGGACGACTGCACAAGGGAGCATTTTTTCACAGCTGAAAAGCGAAAGTTTCCAAAAGAAAGGTAATGAACTTAGCCTGCATTAACACTAACAAATTTCTCGCATCCCGGGCGTCTCTTGCAACGACCTTTTTGGCATTCATTGGAAGGAACAAAGCTTAACTGGTGCAAAGGCGCAAAGTCATTGAGTGGTGCTACCCAGGATACAATATTGAAACATAATCGGATGACAGGTCCGGGAAAATTGCTTGCCAGGAGAATAATAGGAAAGCGTAGTCGATGAAACATTAGCTCGTTGGCCTAGAAGAATTCTGTTTCTGTTTGTGACATATTCATCGCGTTCAAAGAACAGGCTATTGTAGCACTCAATCGCTTGTAATACGCAACACAACCCCTCTTAGATACACTTCAGAAACCAAACAAAAACTAGAAAAATAGCCACGGTTCTAGAAAAATCTCGAATTTTTCCTCGATATTAGACTGATTCAGAGGAATAGCGAGAAAAAGAAAAAACCTGAGGGAACGGATCGAGAATATCCGACAGAAGAATAGAAATGCAGACATCTCCATATTCTCATGAATCGGTGCCCGTTTTATTTCAGTTGTCCTCTAGAAATCATCTCACTCGGTGCAATCTTCATGCGAGAATCGCCTTTCTGTGGATTTATTCGTTGGATTTTAAAGAAAGATTTAATTTCGCAATTTATCAAAGTAAGAGGTTTAGTTTCGTCCGAACATAAACTAAGCTAACAGGAAAAAGATATTTTGCTCTCTTCTACACTTTTCACTAGAATAATAAAGACGTAATGTATAATTAATAGGATACCATCATAATAATTCGAATTACACAAATATTCAAATTAAATCAATCGATAAAATCCGTCTTTTCCATGTTTTTAATCGAATATAAATGATTACATTTCTATAGGAACTGTGGAAACTTACCAGAAGAAACTAAACTTACCAGAAAGATAAGTTTCCAGAAAATCACTGGTAAGTTTCCACAATCACCTTTAAGTTTATCGGTGCAAATAGTTTTATCAATACTTATTTTTTTAACAAGCATTAGTTTCCATAATCTGAGCACTACACAATGTGAGGAAAGAATAGAGTCAAATAACTTATGTATTTGTGTTAAAATAAAGATTATATGTAATATAACAAATTAAATCATATTAATTAATATAATATAAATCTATTATTATAATGAGTTATATGGCAACGTTTGGAAAAGATAAATGAAAAATGGTACCTCAAACTCGAATCTTTTCTTTTTTGTAATTGGGGCGTTCAAGACGAGATGAGGAATCGAATGTCCCTGAGTTGAACATGAGGGATTTTTTGAAGGGAAAAGGCATCAGTTGTACCGATACTCGTTCCGAAAGGTCATCAGTTCTCAGTATTTTTCCAGAGAGTACATTTTCAAAATCTTGAAATGTCAGAAGACCGACAAATTTTCTTACAAACTTCAACAGGAGGAAAGCTTCAAGAGAAAGAGAAAATGACCACAGTTCTGTGTGTGTAAAAGTGGAAATTGGAAGAAGAAGAAGAAGACAATAAGATGTGGGGATTTAGAGGAGAAATCAACCATGCTCCAAAATGACAAACATCAGTTTGTGTGTGTGAAAAAGAAATGAGTTGGAATAAGCAGAGGTGATAACTAAATCGAATTAATGTGCAGGTGAAAATCAGTTCCCATTCCAAGTCCAAAGGTCATGTTAAGGTGGAAAGCTGTCATAAGTGCTAAGGTTGCTAAAAGGAAAACAAAGCAAACAAATACATAAACAAATGTCTATGAGGAAGCAGGAGAATTTATTTCGAAAACACAATAACAATGATTATGTGTAATAAACGTTTAATGATATAAAAAGCGAGCAGATGAAAAGAATTTCAGGACAGGGAAAAACAGCCTGCGATTTCCCTTCAGCTCATTTCTGAATCAATTCCCTTTTTAAATAGATATGACGGTGATAATATACAAATATAACGATAACAATAAATATTTTTAGATAATAATACAATAGTTCGAAACCGCCCATAATGATCAATTAATGAAGGACAATAAAAACACTGGAAACTTGCTGAAAAGACCAGGGATAATCTGTCTCCATATTGCGACAAAATAAAGAAAATGCAATTGTTAACGTATTATGAATCCCTCATGTGGAGTTTTCCCAGCAATTTGAGTTTAGAAGACGGATGAAAAGTGCTAAACCCACTGTTTCTTATATTGTCAGAATGACAATGTATCTCAAATAGTTGTCTCGACGGAGAACTTAAAAAAAACAAAACAGTAGGAGGAGGAAAGAGGATGAATGAAGAGAATGAAATGGAAGTGGGAGGAAAGGAAGTGAGCGAAATAAAACTTTCCACATGATCGTTCCTCCAAAAAAGGCTGGGTTAATTTTCTGCCACAAACGGTATGATTGTATATAAGTCTATCTGCATGATACCGTAGACCTTCTAGAATAAAACTGAATTGTCGTTTTCGCATCGTAGCGACTTTCTTGGGCGTGAAATTCATTAGCCATAGCGCTCAGGGCAAATCTGACAGAATTTTGAAGAGTGAGATGAAATGAGGAGAAAATAAGTGAATTATAGACCCTTTAAGTGCGCTTAGCACGTTTAAAGACTCTAAAGCTACTCTAAGACTCGAGGAGAAGATCTTTGCTCGATTAGTAAACAAGGGATTAGTAAACAATCAAATTATACGTTGTAATTATCCGCTGTAATCAAGAAGTACTTTTGGCACAACTTGTCGAAATTGATATTTGAAACAACTTAAAACAAATAAAAAGAATGACAATAACGAATAAGAAACAAATAAGTAACAAACAGAACACAACAACAATTTAAACAATGTGCTTCAGTTTGAGCATTTACTTCTTTGTTGTCGCACAAGTGAAGTAATCGAAGGCGCGAGATCTCAGAGAAGTATCAAGGGATCAGGAGTAGATGTATGTACAATCAAAATGATGAAGTACAACCATTTAATCATTCTTTTTTCGCTAACTTTTCACTTCGGCAACTTTTTTTTCGAATTTTCTTTTTCAGGGAAAAGGTGGTTTTTTTTAATGACGGAGCCTTGTGATACATGAACAGATAAAGGACATATGTGTTTCATTTGATGGACTCTCTAAATGTTCATGAGGTGACATCAAAATCCGCCAGTGGGGACGAGAAGTCTTTAAACATCCGCCCATAAAACTCTTCAAAAGCAATTTTGTGGCAGTGACGCGAACACCGCATTTGGTGGTCGTTTAAAACAGTAAACGACTTTTTCCAGTGCAGCTCATAAGATGACCATTGAAGTGATGAAATTGAACGAACTAGATGTTGAACTGACTCTCAGTGCCCCTCATAATTCAGATTTAGCCAAATGCGAGTTCTCTTCACTCTTGGACTTGAAAAAATGGCTCGATGGTGGGGACTTCTCATCGAAAGAGGATTTAATGTTACTCATGAAAATCTGTAGGATTGATAAGGTGTAAGAAAAATAGAGACTAAACTAAATGGGAGAAATTGAATTCTATACAGATTATGGTAAGAAAAGATTTTGTTGTGAAGTAAGACTTCATTTGCTGTTTTTACCAAACTTGTTAAAATTAAAAGCCGCCGACTTTTTATTCCGCTCTCCGTAAAATTTAACGTAGTCGAAGAATTTTTAACTCTCTCAGTCTAGTTGTCTTCTTTTCTGTACGAACTCTCTGTAAATTAACTGCCTTCGACAAAAAAGTGGTGTGGAGGATCGCGATCAGGCTGAGCAAGGCATCATCAACCTTCACTACGAGGTCGATGTAAATTTGCGATTAAATGGTAAGTTTCGCGAAATGTTTCTATGTCAGATGATTCATAAGCAGTGTATATTTGATGTTTGCACAGTTTCCCAGAATAACAGCAGAAGATGTGGAAGATCAGAGGTTTTTCCAAATCGCACAAGTTATAAATGACGAGAAGTGAAATTACCAGCAGAAGCTACGTTTTATACTTGCAATAAAATCTACCTCATCCGATTTAAACATTTCTCCTGCGAGCGTAAAGAGTTGCATCGTTGAGTGAATTAAAGCTTAAGAATGAGCCTTAGGAATCCTTATCTTTAGGTTGGTAGCTTTTTATCCCTCCGGAGCCGATAAATTGGTGCCAGACTTGTCTGGGAGGATGAAAACACGGACTTGACACATCGGCTAGCCACCGCAAGTCATTGTAATGCGGTACACGCTTTCGTGAACCTCAAACGATCCTGTATTGAAGTGAACGTGGGGGCGCATCCCAAGCGGATTGATTAACGCCACGAACTTTATCCTTATTTCCAAAGGTCTATTTTTAGTGCTCTCACAGAACATTGGTCGGAAAACACTCAAAAAAGAAGATTTTCGGTGTTTTGCTCCTAACCGTTTAAAGTTATTCCATTGCTATTTGTCAAAAAATGGTGCTGGAGCAGAACGGAGATGAGAATGAATGGCATTTTTGAAAGGAGAGATAGAGCTTAAATTCACGAGAAGAACAATCTTGTCAAGAAGGGCTCAGAGGAATAGGAGTCTGAAACGAGAAGTGACCAATGCTGCTTCTCGAGAGAATCATGTAATCATTTGTCATGAACTGAAATGTAGATAATTTCGTTGAGATGAAAATCCTCACAGAAAGGGGCTTATGCATGGATCAGGAAATGTGAAGGAAGAATAGCACATCTCGCTAAATCACTGGATTTTTCTACCAGTTCATCCCTAAATGATATCATTATCCGAAAGATTTACAAGAAAGAATCGTGACGCATTTACGAATTGCTATATTAGTGGAACAACGCCTGCAATGTGATGAATATCATATAATCATAAAAAAGACAGAGGAAGGAAGCTGGTTAGTAGCAGATTTGTTGATTTTTTTAGCCGACTGTGTTGCAGTTGTTCTAAAAAGAAGTTTTGAATCACCTCGACTAATCTTTTGGCTTCTTGAGCGCTAAGCTTATAGAAATGTTTAACCTCCAGAAAAATTTCGGAAAAAAATGTTTTTCTTAAGGCGTTGAACGGGAAATCACATACAAATCTATTACATAAACAGTTAGTAATTGAGGATTAAATGGCTCAAAATCACCTCGTATTCAAATATTCTGATGAATGATTCCGTCCATTTCTTCCTTACTGCTGTAAAAATCGACAGATGCGGCGCGAGCACAAGGGTGGCGCGCTCCAATCGAACTTGTAGAAAATAGCGCGCCGGGACGCTCGAAGCCGTATCTTCCGGGCCGTTTTTAACGGCAATTAGAAAGAAATAGACGGAATCACCCTTCTCTCCGTAATCTACGACCCCGTTAGGCATAACCCACCTGAAACCCATAACCCACCCCAGACTCGTGGAGTGATGCCTTTAAGATGGATAGCAGTGAAAATGATAATTTTTGCCGACCAAACGCTTACTAACTGGATATATATATATAACTATATATATATAGTTATATATATATATATATATATATATAGTTATTCACTGCATAAAAATTAAAAAAAGGAGAAGTCTCAGAGCCCAGCCAAACCAAATATAATTTACTGTTCGTGAACAATATATAATAATTCTTCTCAGCTCCCTACATAAATTTCACTGATGATTTTGTCCCGGATGCTGCTTTTGAGAAGTTCAGGGATGTCTAATGGACTCGCAGAACTTTTCCTTCTGACGACTGACGACCTCCACTACTGTGCACCTTTCCAGCATCACTCAGACAGCATAGTCGGTGTGCAATAGTCCGCGAGGCTTCGTTTCAAGCTCGATCGGTGATGAATTATGGTCCATTGCATTCGAAAACCTGTCTTTTGGTTTAATGAGCTATAAAGGAAGAGTAATTTTGCTACAAAAGTGAATTTTATGTCAGTAGTTAGAAGAACTCAAGAAATGTCAAAGGAACGAAAGAACGACCACAGAAGGCCACCTTCGGAGCTATCATTTAGAATTTTCAGCTGCTCACAAGAGAAGAAAAGATCCGAATAAAAGAATATTTAGAAGGAAACTAAACACAAATCAAAAAAAAAACAAACTCGAACTCGAAAAAAATCAAAAAAACAAACTCGAACAACCAAGCTAAACATGCACGTTGCTATGGGTGTTTCACTCGTTCTCTCGGTTGTTTAAGTAAGAGCTCAGAGTTCGCTATTATCAGGATCAGATCAAGATGGATGGTGTTTGAGCTTTCGGTAGTGCTTTTCGAGACTGTAACAGGTGGTGAGAACGAGTTATATTCAGACCGCACAGACGTCAGTGGTCAAACACCAGCGATGGCGTATTGAAAGCATAAACATGGAGATGATCCAGAAAACGACCCGGTAGTAATCGTTCGGCTGAACATCAACGAATATGCATCCGTATACGTAAAGGGAAAATAGATTTAGCAGTCCACTTAAAGTTGGATAGAATAGAACTACGGTGATATCAAGGAATTCATTAGGAGAGTCAACTTGTCCGTGCACTGTGTTACAAGGTACTGTAATGCGTGGAGCGAGCAAGAGGAGAATTTAAAATATCCCCTCGTTCATTTTATTCTTTTTTTTTTGATCCACCCGTTCTTTTCCATTACACTTAGATGATTTAGTGAGATTTTCAACTGACAGATGATCCGTTTAGTTCAACGACAGAAGGTCTGCACGGTCGATAGCTCGACAACGCCGAAGCCAACGTTTTACTCAACACTTTATCCCTCTGCGATCGTTAAATTTGCATACGTATCGTCTGGACGCACCAAAATACTGATTTCATACGTTTGTTGGAAAGCTAAATACGATATCATAAACATCAAAAATTTCTGGATTGAGATCGAAGCGGTTGACGCAATCCAAGGGTACTGATTGGACTTGGGGACCTCTCTTCTATTTTAATAGCACATGCTTTTTAGTCGACCACCTCTGAACAAGCAATAAATCTCTTGACATATTAATCAAAGTTAAAGTTTTATTACAAACATGTAGGCAGTAGTGGATCTTCTGAGCTTTAAGTATCCCACCTCGCACTCGTAGATCCAGTAAGTTTCGGACAATTTTTTTTTCACTAAAAAAGAACAACTCATATCCTTACAAATGACATTTACTCATTGGCAGAGCAAAAAATCTAATTTTTCAAAAGATCCGAGGAATCTACTGTGAAAGAATGCGTCGGTAGAAGATTACATTATCGATAAGGTCTAAAACGTTTGTGCATCGAACGGAGTATCGGGTTCGAAAGGGGAAGCTCGCATCACTTCCATCGTATATCGTATATCTATGAATCTGTCTTAAAACGAGGAATAACGGAGGCGTAAGGACAAGTAAAGGTCCAAAATACCACGAGGGGCGATGAGGGAAATAGGAGAATAAATCAAAAAAGGAACAAAAGTGCTTGATTTTTGCATTAAATTTTTTAGAAAAATGGAACTGTCGTCCCCTCACAGAGGTCCGTTCACGAATTTTGGCAGAAAAATACGACAATAAAAACGAAGCACAATAAAACGATAACAAATGCGATCATTTTTGCGTTTGCACACTTTACTATTTCCTTCTAAGAAGTAATAAAATGTGAATGAAGAAATAGAAAAAAAGAGCGAGAGACAGAATTGCAACTCAATACCGTTGCAATGTTCGAATTTTTATAGGGGAAGCAACGAGTTCGCTCTGCTGTGTGGTTTTCGATAACGAAAGCTGTTTCGACAGTGAAAAAAAAACTGAAAAAGTTAAACTTCTAAGAAATCTCAATTTTCCTCCAGTTTTACACGAATTCCCTCAAAGACCGATTATTTTTGAAAAACCTCTGCAAATCAGCGCCAAATTTTGTTTCGATTATAGACTACAAGCGGTACCCTGCATTCCATTGTTTATCAGAATTATCAGAATTTGAAAGCAATTGATCTTCTGGAAGGTGCTTATCACTATCGAATGTGACACACGATAAAGGATGTGGAAATTCACTTGAAACAAAAAAAAAACCAACAAGTTGCTTCCTAATTAGTCGGATACAATGGTAGAATTATTTTAAAAAGAAACAAAGATCTGCGATCAGATCAAAATCCAATGAACGGATGTACTTTTGTGATCGCTTTCTTCAAATATAAGAAGATTTGGCCGAAGTTCCTCTGTGCATTCGTGCAATGGCGACAAGGCGGTGTCATTTAATTCACACACAAATACCTTGTCAGAAAATTACTTTACTGGTGCTGTTGTGAGAAAAAATGTTGCTACTCGTTTGCTGATCAAAGCTCGCATTACAGTCTTTTTCCCAGACACCCAACTGTCACGCCAGTACATTCCATAGGCGCAGATGGTGGAGAGACGCGGAGAACGCTTAGCAGAGGACTACGATCAAAAGACTGGTAACACGGCGTGACGTCCGTTTTTCTTATTCTAGAAATATAGCTCAATTTCAGATATTTGGAAGATCACCGGGAATAGTATTCCTGTAGAAAAAAGTGAGTTATTATAGATATGTCCTAAGATAGAACTATCTAGGGAATTTTTACGACTACGTTTTTTCCACTAGTGGATACGGTACAGTAGATTGCAATAAGAAGAGAGCGCTCGTCGATGATAACTGTCAGTGAAACAATAATTCAGGAGATTCAAATTGCGTGATAGGAATAGGACAACAGACTGGTATTGCCGTAAAGATGAGCTTACAATTACATTTATATGTAAGGTTGACTTATAAATCCTGGCGTTTCTTTTGAGTGGAAATTTTGCCTAAAAAATAAAGTTTTTGACGATGAGTTTTATGTCATTCGATAGACAATTATGAGATCTACAAAATAATTTGCTTAGTTTTTCTTATGCTGACATACTTTCTGTCCCTTTCACGTAAGTAAAATTGATTGTCAAAAGAGCCATTTTCCACCAGCACTTTTCTTTTTTTGGGTTTAATCGAAGTGCCTAAGGATCTTAAGTTGCTCGAGAAATTTGTGAAGTGTACTTTGAAGAAGTGATGCCTCTTCAGAATGCACAAAATTGGCTTGAACGACGACTTCCTTGATTGAAAACCAGCGGATTTCTACCGTCGAGGCCATTGAACAGCTTGTTGAAATGTTGAGAAGTTGTAAACAACGATGAAAAGTGCATCAATGATTGGTTTCCTGTTCATTTTTTGTTTATTTTTATGAAAACCTGAACTTGAAACGCCAGATCTTATGGGCCAGTTTTAATACATTAATTATGCCGTGCTGTTTCACCGTAATCTCCTCGATTCTATGTATTGTATTCTTCAATGTGTTGTTTAATGGCAGGATTCGGAAAAAAACGTTTTGAGGTTGGATCTCTCCACATGCAGTTACGGTTCCAAACATTGTTTACAGTATCACAGCCAAAACAAGAAGCACCCTCCAAAAGTCATCAAGGGCACCCGAACAGTCAGTTCACCTACGAGGCAACTCTTTACACATATTAAGCGCTGACACAATTATAGGAGATGCATTACTACGAGAAGAACTTCAGTGATAGAAGTACCAGCTTACAGCAGTTCCTTACACCCTTACGAGTAACAAAATCCTCTTGATGAGGTTTCAATTCTCCGATCACATGGGTGTAAAGAGTTGGGTGAACTGATGCCTCGGGTGCTCTTGACACTTATAATTCATGGATTTCTGGCATTTCTCTTTTATGGCTGGAATAATTGCAAAATCGTTCCAAACTATAGGTACCGCTAGGGAGAATCCAACGGCCGAAATTTCCTTGAAACACGTTACATTCAGATGCCGGATTGTTAAAGTTCGTACTAGGCATTTAGCAGAAACAGGCACACAAATGCGCAAGGAATGTATAAGTTGGTGATAATTAGAAGTGGTAATCTAACATTTACGAGACTTCGACAGTACCAGATTGGTGAAGATATTAACTCTGTTAATAAAGAAAATTTCTCTTCAGCACACTCTTAATTATATGATTTAGAGGGTGTGATTTCGTTCTGGAACTTATCCAATTATGAAAATGTAGAATGTAACGGAATAGAATAAAATCGCAGACTGCCCTCCTTCTCATGGATAATGATGATAGAAATGAGGTGACGTGCCGTGGGTGATGGGCATCTACACCGCATTTGATCTGCATTCTCAAATAAAGCGCCAACGCCAAAACAATTAAAAAACGCCTTGATGTACACAACGATAAGAATGTCATCGTAAGCAAATGCCTAAGACTCCAATAATTTTCGTTACCACCCGAAAAAAATCCATCGGTTCAAAACTGAAGTGTTTAAAGCCACTAAGACGAGGATACCTTTCGCTTTCCTCATTTCGGAATGATCTTTGGGAATAATAGCAGAGAGCTACTGAAAAAGGTCCGGCTAAACATTGGATTATTGGACTTCTGGATAGGTTCAACACTGAGACGTTGGAAACTTCTTCGCATGACGTTAAAAGGAAAGGAATGTCATTTGCATACACTTTCATCCATCCCGAATAATCTGCACGTGGAGGTGGGTAGAAGGAACAAAGTAGCGGAGTACTAGAGATGAGGTCAAGGAATCACTCGTAGGGACGAATCTCCTCATTTTCGTGTACATCTTCACAGAAAAGGTTGCTATTCAATCCCATTGCGAGATGAGGGGAATCCTCACGATACATCGAAGAGAGACTAATAGAAAACAAAAGAATTGTTCTAGAAAGCAAGAAAATAAGAAAAATGTTTTACTGTGGAGGGAGAAGATGTATTTGTTCTTTTCCTCACTACAGGGCTGTTCTTTCATCTAATTTAATTCTTATGCTAGCATGAAGAAGGGGCAGTTACCCGAATTTAGAACATTTCTAGGATCTTGATAATTACATATTTGTACAAGGATGAGGAGCTCCACGTTAACTCCTCACCCAGCCATACGCTGATTTAATGTGAAGTGCATACTGCAGGACCGTTGTATGTGGAATCTGTCCAAGTTTGTCGTAAGAAATAGGAGCTGGGCTCATAACAGTGTGTATATTGTCAACTAAGGAGGACGTATGCAAAAAAATGGTCAAAGGTGCGAATATATAAACAGTCGACGCAAACCATTTGATAAGAGGGTGGCGTCTCACGTCTTTGGTGAAAGATGTCGCCGAGGATGTGAAGCGAGCATATCAAGATCCTAGAAGTCCCTTTTCGTTTTTTTTCTGGGCTCGATTTTTTCCCATAGTGAGTGAACAAACAGATGAATAGGGCTAAGTTGTCCAGCTCAAGTCCTTTTCCATCAATCTGGTCGATAGCTTTGTTCCCAGGTCTCTGAAGCTTCTAGACAGTACAGAACTGATTTCTGCCTCATTCCTTCGTGTTGTTGTGCCCTATCGTAGTTCACGTCCTACTCCAAGGTAAGTAGGACATCTTGAACATCTAAGTATCCAAGTAGTGATTCAGTGATTCGCTGCTAGGGTGTACTCTTAAGGATTCCAATTTGTAATCATTGGATTTCTGCTCCACTCTGTCCTCTAACTGTGTACGACTAACATTCTTTAAATATGAGAATTTACCAGAAGCGGTTTCAAAAAAGGGCTCCCTGGAAGAGCGCACCCTGTTACGGCACGCTCTATGCCAATTATAAGCGAAGGGAGGACAAATATAGTAGGGTCAGGACGACATTTTTTTAGAATTGGATTTTTGGGCGATTTTGGGATCGGGCAAAACTCGTGCAATATGTGGTGAAGGGGTCTTGGATTTCATTGATAAACATATACGGTCGAGTCCCGGCTGCGCTCGAAGCGGTGCGGTGGAACGTACCGGTTAGGATCGGTGGGAGTTAGCACCATTCATCGCTGCAGTTCGCTATTTTCTACCTTCACCGCGTCGAGAGCAGCCGCCTACGCAACTGCACTGTTCTTCATTTCGTTTTGACCCTACCCTGGAATGATTTGTGTAACTACACAGGATTGGAACACTTCTGTGCTTTTGTTTTTGCGCGCGTGCAGCATTATTTCAGGTTATTCACGGTCATTATCATTCATGATCATTCATTAGAGGTTAACAATCACCCTATGAAACATTATAGTGTGCACAACCAGAAAAATTATTAATCCTAATAGGGCTGAAACCAGCTACACCAATTCCCTCAGCAGCTTGGCGGTGGCGCGTTGTCGAAAGCCGTTTCCCACGCCATTTTTCAGGGCGGGGAATTTAGCTAGACCACAATCATGCTCGTAATTCACACCCCTGGTCTTACATTTTTGTGAGGAGTTCCCGACATCGTCGGTCTCATGGTATGCTGCCTTTGACATGCGATTTGGCGCAATCTGAACGCAACAGCACTTGAGCTAACTTCGAAATGTTGCTACCTTGGTGTACCAACATTCAAGAGTTTACTTCATCCCAAAGAAGTGGTTTCGCATCGGATCAGCCTTCATGCCACATCTGTGACTTGCTACATTTTATGAAATCTATCATTTTATGAGATGATTTGTGTAACTACACAGGACTGGAACTCAACGAGGCGACTCCCGAATGATTGCATTTCGCCTGGCGCCAAGCACACCTGCAGAAAAAAAAACATCCTGTAGTTCGACTTCGTTGTTGAACGTCTGACCTCCCGCTGAAAACCCTAGGAAAGAATAAGAAAGTACAGTATGTTGTTGATAACTGTTTCAGAGACCACGAGCAAGTTTCTTCTCTAACATCGACCACAATAAGCATTGAGTCGATTGGTGGTTTCACAATTTTACTTTCTTTTTTCTATCTGCTTTTCTTCTATGAAAATAGCTAGCCGGGATTCTGCCTTAATATGCTTTTTTTCAAGTTCGTCAATATAATTTTTCTTTATTCTTTCCGAATGCTGACTAGCCGTTTAAAGATAGCAAAGTTAGCGCGTTTTTCCGCATGAAATCCTCCCACTCCATCGCAGAGGGCCCCTGACTGACTTAACGTTTTGGGATAAGTTCGCCATCCAAAAAATGGTACGCGTTGTTCTTATTATTTCTTCTCTTCCAGTGGGCACAGTTCTTTCTTGCTTTTGTTCAAAGGCATCACCCCACGAATCTGGCACGGGTTTCAGGTGGGTTATGCCTATACGGAGTCGTAGATTATGGGAAGAAGGGTTATTCCGTCCATTTCTTCCTAATTGCCGTAAAAATGGCCCAGAAGATGCGGCGAGTGCACAAGGCTGGCGCGCTCCAATCGAACTCGTTGTCGAAAATAGCGCTCCGAAACGCTCGATGCCGCATCTTCCGACTTTTCTTGGGTCGTTTTTTACGGCATTTAATGAGAAATGGACGGGGTCACCCTCTTTCCCACAATCTACGACCCCATGTGGGTATAACCCACCTGAAACCCGTACCAGCCCAGATTCGTGAGCTGATGTCTTTGAGACACATCTATAGATGTTTTCAAGGAAATGGATAAATCCATGGCTTTCCAGGACCAAGGTCCGACAAGTTTCTACCACATAGATGATTAGTAGTGATTAAAATGAGCAAAACTGGGAGAAAAAAAAACAAGATTCAGAGAAAAAAATCATGAAATAATTAGATGGCTTAAGTGGGTTGTATAGGTAGCAAAGGTTTGTTGCTAATAGACAACAATATTCAGGAATGTATTCAATTCCAATTCAGAAGGAAAAAAAATGACATAAAACAGCGGAAAAATGTTAGTGGCCTTTGATATTGGTGATAGAAACACGAGTAATGGGAATATGTCTGAGGAATGCACGGTGGGAAGTGTTCCTCTCCCGACGAAGTCCCTCGCGAAAGTAGCAGAAATCAAACAAAATAGATGGGTGATTTGTAAGAGGAAATGTAGGCCAGCGTATCCGAGGTAGAATCAAAACCAGATTTTCTCAACTGTGTAAGCTCGTGTTCTTCGTTAACCAGACTCATGAGATATGCGACAGACTCAGTGAGAAGAATTTTCTCGAAGATTACTTCTTTGCTGAGTCGGAAACGATCAACAATCACCTCGACTCGGCTCCATATCCTTGAATAAGTGAACATCTGAACAATAGTCGCTCAGTACTGGATACGAAGTAAAATTATAGAAAAAAGTTCAAGATTTTCGAAACTTTCCACTCCTGGAACTCTTGAAACTTTGAAGATTCGTTCAAAAAGTCACTTCAGCAAGCAGCGTAATAGAAGTCTTGGACATTGCCAAGTTTTACAAGATACAAAATATAAAATCGAAAATCAAACAAAGTTCGTCTCAGTATCACTGTATCATCATGTTTATGTAAAGAAAGGGCAGAGAAAAAAGCGAGAATAAAGTGAAAGTGATCGGTCTCCTAAGAATTCGACTCCAATTCCGAATTGTAGAAGTATGTAAATGTTTGTGAGATCCAATGAGTTTCATGGTTTTGGATGACTAATCTGTGATATTAGTGGCTTTAGATCCTCTCTGACAAGCCTGATAACAACTCTTTAACTTCCGAGGGTAGACAGTCTTGGTTAGTTCTTGGCGAGACGTTATGGGAATCTCTTATAACCGCGCTCACGTGCTCCACGCGGAGGCAGAACAAGAAAAGTTGAAAAAATCGCAAAGTGCTGTTGCGAAGGTGGAATAACTAAACACGTGAATATAATAGAAAACTGAATTCGCAGAGAAAGAAATCTGTTTCAGAAAACTATTCTGTTAGACAATTTTCTAATCTGAAATCGTTTGACTAAGCAGACATTTTCTTGGATTTTCTCACTGCGTATCGTTCGAATTTCAAAAATTTCAAAATTGAATTTTCGAAGAAGAATTTAAAACCTTCCTAGTGCTTCCTCCCGGAAATATGCACATCATGTACAAACTGAATGCCTATTTCCGTTGTTCTTAAACGTTTCGCTAATTGACCTAACCTTAACAACCTAACAGTTCTTCGTTAGTGAGAAGATTACGAAACGACAATTTTCGGTTTTGTTGAGATAGAAGTTCAGAATAATAACGCTCAGAGGAGAAAAATTGCAATTATAGTTTATTATTACAAAATATGGGTTCTTGTGGAATTCGACGCCATGACATTCTGAGTAACTAACGAATCTACCTATATGTCAGTCTAGTTTTCGACCTACTCAGAAAAACGAAATAAGATGGCAAAGAGACTGTAGGTGCAAGTTCAACGGAGTAAATGGAATGTATGAGAACGCACGCATTGAACACAATGATTAAGAATTCCTCACAACCCACTGGAATAGGGAATCGACGACTATGATGTAGATATCTCAAAGAAGGCAAGATTTTGAACTCTTTTTCATTTAAAGGGAAATTTCCAGCCTTCTTTCAACTTCGCCTTCTTTAACGTATGCAAAAGCGGACAAGAAGAGTGAGAAGAGAAAAGTTTACGTTGATAAATCTACTTGGGATGCGTGAACTTGGTGTGACTTCAACCAAGAATCGCAACGGTCCATGAATGCGCATGTGAGCTACATAACCAGTTGAGGGGTCAACATTTCTATGGAATTATGAAAATATTCCATAGAATCGGAACCATAGATTGGTGAAACATGAAAAACAAGACAAGCCGCGAATTTTCTGAGCAAGATAAAACTATTAAGAATTATATTTTCAGTTTTAATCTGGATCGGATACCTGTCGCCGGGTGTAGCCAATGCTAAAGGAGCTGCTTCTATCTATATAATGTAGAACATTTTCTGCCCAGACATGCTTGTTACTAGTTTCAACACATTGTTTACTACTTTATTTCCATATGAAGGGTTGTTTACTACTTTATTGGCACGTAAAGGGAACTGAAAAATCAGACAAAGCGTTTTTAATCGTCTCTAAAAGCAAAGTCAAAGATTATTAGCTCACCTAGACCCTTAGGGAATTGAACGTGAAGCACTTACCCTAATTGGCTCTATATTTGAAGCAGAAAATCTGATAGTACATATAAGCGTCCATAGACAAAGCGGATACACCAATTTCGACGGAGCTTCGTGCACATGTACTTTCTGACAGGACAGAGATTATATGCAACTTAAAAACAATGCGTGACACTTGTGTTCCGTTTATCGACTGTACCGATTCAGTTCATTCAAGGGTAGTCTTGCTCTATATGCAATAAAGTTCTGTTAGCTAGTGTCTTAGCATCTATTTTGTCCAGAAATATCGATGTAGTGAGGCTTCTTGGCGCTTCTCGAGGTAGCGGACAGGAGGCCAAAACGATCTTCTGCCTGGCCTGAGTCGTAAGTGGATTCAGGGAACACACTTCTTGCAGATAAGGAAGAAATAAGTTCTGTCTGGAGATATGTAGCCTTGACAGAACGCAGTAGATGTAGCGGCAGCGCAGGAAACAGTAACAGTAAGAAGAGTCTCCTATCTCCAGAGGAACGACTGGTAGTGGAACGCCTGGAATGATGGGGTTTCAGGCTCCACCTTGGCCGCCAAAGCGGAAAACATTAAGGATCACGATCTGCACATGCAGTTTAGGTTAGCTTGCATCGAAAGCGGCCATTGAGGATCTAATGATAAAAGCCGGGAAGATTAAGTGCGATGTCATCGGACTGACCGAGATCTGACGACTGCGTCCATTGGATACTGGATGTAGCCCTGGAATAAAACCGCCTTTAGGAACATGTGACAATAGATGTTTCAGTGAAGTCGGTGTTCTCGACAGTACGGGTGCGGCAATACGCATCGACTCTTTTGAGCAACTGATGACCCGAATCGGACGTTTACTGTTGAAAACATGTGGATAAGCACCACAGCTTTGAATATCTTCGCCGCTTTGCTCCAACATCAAGCTAGGAAGAAGAAGTCGAAGCTTTCTATATGCACCTAATGAAGTTCTATACGGTACCTACCTTCTACAAGATCATGCTTTGTTATCCCAACGGAAGATTTGGCTTAATGAAGAACCTTGGAAAGGTTCACATCGGAATGGAACTACGGTCTTGAATGAAATGACCAGGGAGGTATTACTCTAAGCTGTGAATTGATCTGTGAGGCGTACGTAGTCAAGTCTCCCCGTGAGGGTATGGTGAAATTGACTGCATTATCGTCGGTTAAAAGTAAAATGTAGCAGATTTCGCCGCTGTACCAAAATTCTTTACGGGATGGGACCATCGCCACTTTAAAAAAGATTCTTCGTCATACGCGAAGCGGAGAAAACTGCAAAGCTCACAAAGAGAAGTCCTGAGATCAACTGGAACCTCTTTACTTCAGTAGCCGCCTTTTGCAAAGATACAGCCGGAAAGCAAGGACGACGAATATAGTCTTCTCGTAGAAGATTTTCTCCAATGTGCGAAGAAAGCAAAGAGTTCCAGAACTACAACTTCCACCATTCCAAATACTAAACCCTGAAAACTTCCGTGTTGATACACCGAGCTGCATACAACCACGGCTAACGCCCGGGCTTTCAAGGCTTCACACGGAAGTGATAGGGAAAGACCTCAAAGAGGGAATAGGAACAGTGGTGGCTGAAGTGATAGAGGCGGTATTTGTAGAGAACGTTCGTTACGCCCATCGGAAATTAATCATAGAGCAAAATAGCCGTACTGCGGAACCAAGATGAGACAACTGCAGCATTGAGGAAGAGAGGGATGTAGAAAGTCATTCGCGACTTCTGCTCAGATCTCTTCGACAGTCACGTCCACTGCCTACTTTACATCTGAGGGAAGGTAAACATGTCATCCCAGAGATCCTCCTTTCGGGAACCCGACGTGCCATCATGCTGGTTAAGAATCGTGTTTCAGTCGATCCTGGCAAGATCAAGCCTGTACATCTGAAAAACATATCTAATACCAGAAAAAACGTGCTGCAGCATAAAATTGACAAAATCACCTAATGTGCTTGCATGGCGTCTACACGCACACCGTTTCGTGTACCCACCGTTTGAAAGCTCATAGAAATCTCGCGAGAGTGCAAAATGTCACTTTCATGGACTTGATGAAGGTTTTTGATCCAACCGAGTTGATATCGTTCTTCGCGGCTTTTGACAACCAGACATTCCTACTCGATATGTGAAAGCACTTTGTGGGTTTTATAGCAACTTCACGAAAGAATCTTCTCCATTCTACAATAATGTCACAATAGATGTGAAGAGAGAGGTGAGCAGGGCGACACATTCGCACCCAAACCACTTGGTGCGACCCTCAAAAAGGTAGTGGGAGGATTGGAATTCGATAACACGGCAGTGCGAATTCATGGCCGTAAAAGGATCGAGGCTTAGCTGAACCTGGACAAGACGATGTTCATAGGAAACAGATGAGTTTCTTGTGCCCCATTCAAACTTGATAGAACGAATGAATCAGAGTGTTCCAGCTGTACATATTTAGATCAGAAAATTAGCATAATGAACGAGAACGATGAACCTCGTTTATGTTCGCTCGCAACTTCTTGCTCCATTGTGCTTCGTTACGGTATCCATGGACAGCTGCAAACTCATCCTCTCATTTTCCTCTGCGGTTGCTGATGCCGCTTCTCGGTCAATATTCATCAACCAGATTGACGAGTGTGTTTTAAAATTCTTTAGTGGAGCTCAGCGAGGAGCCTTAGCTGTTATGGAAGACTAATAAGAAATTTGGCTATGGTTCAAGCGAGTCGATAAAAACTTGGGTACCCACCTGCCAAGAATCAAAGATGGGCGCACATGGACAGTGAATAACATGGGATTGAGGTGAATCATTTTATATTTCACCCATAATTCCAACACTCTGTAAGACCGCTCACACTACCTAGCTTAGCTGCTTCTTGGGAAATTGACTTATTTGACGAATCTGAAATGTTTTTTGTTCTCGTTGACTTCCATCATGATTTTTTTAGACTATTTGAAGGAACAATGAAAACCTATGCATAGCAATTTCCCGGCCTTGATGTAAAGAATGAAACACCAGGGTAGCAAAACTTGCTGCTTCACGAAAATATGAATCTCATTCTTGTATGATGACTTGTGAATGCGGGTTTACCGGTAGCTAAAGAAAAATTCACAAATATTAACTACTTGCTGTGTATAGGATTACACCAGCTTGGTTTTTTAAAGTGAGGAATGAATACAAAAAACACATTCTTAGAAAATCCCACGATCAGTGACGAATCTCTATGACGTGATTTACAACAGACCGCAAGCATATGTTGTTGAAGTGTTTACATGTTGCGTGCGTTGTAAAATTGAATAGCTTTTCCTGCCAAAATTACGGAAGGCGGATATTTATATGGATTTTATGGTAGCTGGAAGAATATACCAACAAAGAGTCAGAATCACGTTCTATCCGAAAATCACATCAAAAGCGTCCATCTGATTATTCTTAGAAATCCAAAAATAAGATGAATCGGAAGTTTTCCAAACAAAGTAACATTTTGCACCCGTAAAAATGAGGAAATAGAAGCGAAAGAAGGATTTATATCAGTCGTGCTCGTCCGAAATGTTCATCACAAAATTCTTTTTGGTATTTGATGACAAACTCTGTGCGTATGTAAAAGCGGTAAGACGATCTCGGGCGGCTCAGCACTCGGCTCAACACATTAGTGCAAAGAGTTGCTGCGTAGGGCAAGCTGATCAGTCTGGTGCCTCTGACCCATCTGATTCCTGAATTTATGAGGGTTATTTTGCGTTTTCGTGCTGCTGCTTGCAAAATAGCTCTCACAAATCTTAACTATATTATTGAAGGGAATGAATTGTCGAGAATTACCTGAATTCTGGGATTACATAAGTTCAATAACAAAAGTATGAAAATAAATAGAGCAATTAAGAGGGATGTAAATAACTATAATCTTTTTAGAAAGAATATAGACAAGAAATCCTCATTATCTCTTTTTTCACAGGATCTTCCTTTCTCTCCTTTATCTGAATGAATGGAACAAGATTTGTAAGAGCTATTTTGCAGCCCTGACAGGTCTTCTATCCCTTTCTGTTTCAAATCTCTACGGAATTCTTCGTTATTATTCCTGATGTAAAACATTCCACATACAGATTTATCAACACAGAATTTCTCCTTGAAAAAAGGGATTCCTCGAAAAAAGAAGAAAATGAATGCAGAAAGGAAATGAAGTGTCAATACTTTTTTTGTAGATTATTAACAGTTGAGAGCTGAGACAAGACATGCCGATTCTACGGACTTAATTAGACTTGCGCATTAAATTTGAATATATCATTGAAATTTCGCGACGATGAAAAAATTCAGTGCTGTTTTTTTTACACACGCATAAGCGTCACGCTGTGGATATGGAGAAAAGAAAACTTTGTCCAGGAGATTCCCGCTTCAGCTGCAAAAATGGACTGGACGTCCGTTCGAGACTCGAGCTAACCGGGGAGAGTTCCCAGCTGTTGCCATGTCTCATTATCCCCGAGTTAATTTTGTGCTCATCGAAAGAGTTTACGGATCAAAGAACAAATACTATTACAATTATAACGAGGAAAACAAATAAACTATGTTTATTTGAAGTAATTTAGTTGTTTCTTTAAAATTAAGAGCTTAAAAAAAGGTTAACGAGACATTAGGGAAATTAGGCAATCCTTTTCACTAATTATGCAAGCTCCATCATTAATTATTCTTTCACTTCTTCTTAACGTTTTTAGTCGAGAACGTCACGTCACGCTATCTACAGTCCCGCAGAATAACCAAGTATTCTTTTCAGTTTGTAAGAAGAGGAGCATGTAGGGGATCGCTCTTTTAGTAGAAAATAAGACCTTGCGCTAATTATGCCCGTTTTCAGACTTGTCAAAATGTCGAGTTAAAATGACTTGGGACTAAGTGCAGCAGCGAGGGCGGTTGCGTTCGAAGCGGCGCAGCGACGCAGCGCAGCGATAGCGGTAGGGGACAAGGGCGGACATTGGCAATTCCACATATCGCTGCAAACCAACTATGACCGATAGTGGTCTCGCCTCGATCCTAACCGCTAGCTCTACCGCGTCGATCTGAACGCAGTCGCTTACGCAACAGCCTTAGGTCGTTCTGACCCGAGTCTATATCATTGCACTTGCTGTCGTGCTGTACCTTGGCCGTTGCTGAACAGAGCACGGACTGTACGTTCTCCAAATATAGTGGCTACGGCACATGCTCAATCGGACGTTAGCAATTGGAGCAAGGCACAAGAAGAGGATATATACGCGTCAAAAGAGAAAGAGTGTCGATAGCACGACTTGAGCATAGATCGCACGAACACATTCGGTGCTGACCATGGAAAAATGGAGCTTTATCTGGGAAGTTAGGAAAAGTCCTGGATGGACAAGAACGGCAGTATGTGTGACCCTTCTTACAAATTATTCCCTTTGTCTAATTTCTAGTAGAATAGAAATTTCTATTAAAATTTCTGCGGAATAGACATTTTAATAGGATAGTGTTGAAGGAAATAAAAAGGAAAAGAGCTTAGTCTTAGAAGGATTAAGATTAAATCCTAGATTGTGATACTTTAGGATTTCAGTTGATCGATGAAGTTCAAACAAAAACATTCGCACAGCAAATCAGGCATATAATTTCAATATTATTTTTTAATCTATGAACATAGAAGTTAAAGCAGAAATCCCACGCTGATACCAAGTTATCTTCAATAGTATCGAAAGATTAAAAAAAGGTGAAAAATACGAATTCAAAAGAAAAAATCAAAAGAATGCTATAGTTTCGCATTTGCGGACAATCCAACACAACACAGTGGAGCTCAAAGTGCGACATAGGTGAGGATCAGGCGAAAGTACAAACAGAGGTGACATACAATCCTGGAACAAACAACAACTTGTTTATCGAGGCTTAAGTTGCACGCAAGCGAACCGCGGATCAGATTAATCTTTATGCAGATTTTGTGGATTACTTAGAGACATAGGAAGACATCTTCTTTAAAGATCCAGGGATTGTCCAATCATCAAAAAGGGGGAAATAAACTATCACCCAACGATTGAAAGGACTCTTCGTATGATTTTTTTTTGGATTTAATTTCCTCAGTTTTATTACTTTTGGATAAAAGAGCATTTTCTAAACTTTCGTCTCATAATATCTGATCTTTAATCTTTACAGACAACTTCTTTAACCTTTATAATCTTTACGTCATGGAAATGAATATATTTTAATAAATTCAAAGGAAGCCTCATTAGCTAATGCCAATTTCTTGTGGATAGTCATTTTAGGAAAAGTTTAGGAAGTTTTGCATGAAATAACGACGAATTTTGACGAAACGTTACCAGCGAAGTCGACGATTGAGTAAGTACTTTTACTCTCCAATGCTATGAAATAGGGTTTTTTCAACCAGCAGTTCCCACGAGTGGAAAAAAAGCAGAAGATTAGGAATAAATAATAGATTTCACTGTGGAAGAGATTCAAAAAACTTAGGTTATCCAAGAAAATTTATTGTTAAAGACAAAGTAGTGCAAAAATTCAGTATCCTATAGAATGTGATAATTTTTGGATGGTTGGAAAATTTAGTCACATCACTGCTGCGAAAAAACAAAAGACTTAAGATGGTGTGAAAGTCGTTGGTGAGGAGATAATCTCCGAGTGGCTGTGAGTTACAGCATTATCCGAATACTCTTCGTCTACTCACCACCTACTCTCTTTTTCAGGTATTTGTGGGAGGACAACTGTCGAGTTAAAAATTAATGTGATTGGAAGTTCAAGTTTAAGGTTTTCTCGTTATTCTGTCGTCATTCATACGACAAATATGTTTTTATTCGAGGACCACAGATGTAATCCGTCTTCTATTGAAAATAGAAGACTAGTTGCCAAGAAAACTTTCGTTTTAATTAGGCTCATTCAGTTTTTTTCACGAAATGATGCTGATACGGCTGGATATCACTTCATGAAAGAAACTTCGAAGAAACATTCATCAAACAGCCTGTGTATTCAAAATCCTAGAGATTATTTTCTACGGTTCGATGATCAAAAATAATCCACAGAAAAGGCTATAACTTGAAGAACCCACAAAATTCATTCTTGGGTGTATCCTATTTTCAAAGAGACTCACCGAACGAATATAAAACAAAATGGAAACGCCTTTTAAAGGAATACGATAGTGGTCCTTAAAGCTGCGCAAAAATTAGCAAAAGGATGGCTCGAATTTACGCAGTTTAGAGCTATTCCTAACTTCTAGCGAGTCATCATGGCATGGCTAAAGCACACCACTCATTCCCTTTTTTTGGCAAATTCTATTTCCCTCAAAATTATGGCACAAGAAACTGAAGAAGCGAGGTTATCTTCTGAGATTTTGTTTTAGTCATCTCATATGTCATGCCATGACTCTCATATCACATAATGACATTGATTTTTTTCACAAGCGAACTTTTATTGACGAAGAGCAATCACTTGTTTCTTCAAGAGATGTCGTGAAAGGTTCGATCTCCTTGTTCAGAAATTTGCTGACATGTACAATAGACTTCCAATTACTATGATGAAGTAACTGTGACATGAACCGCATCTTTATCTCAGAACCAAACTTACGCACATTTCAGTCTGATCCGCACAGTGTCTGCCAGGAATACTTCAACTAAGCAGCATCCTCATTTATTCGCTCAACTCAGTTTTCTTTCATTTCACCCAATGCCACCTTGGCTGTGCTCGCGGTAGCTTTGCGGCCTCGGAAGTCACGGAGCTTTGTTCCTGCTTGAAGCAGAGGACTGATCCAGGTATAGTGGCTCGATGCACAGCAGTGATGGGTAAAAGGATAGCTTTTTGGAACTCTGATTATGAAACCGACTACGGAGAATAACTATGCAAAAGATGTGCAAACATAGCTGGATAACGGACTGAATCTGAGCATTACTGACTGAACCAGGACATGACTGAATGAGTGATACAATTGTGTAAGACTCCCATAGATAGGGATAGAAAAGCAGGATGACTGCAATTATCTGAGGAGGAGGAGCGGTGATGAACTACTTATCGCAAGCCTCTTACCCCTCTCTATATCATCGTTGAACCATAATATTGTGCTATATAATAACGGGCTTAATCTGTCATTAGTACAAATATATATAGAGAGAGGAAGCGAGAGAGAAACAAAAAGAAGGAAGCGGCGCAGGCGCCACCCGCGCCATCTTAGTGGTGCGTCTGCGCCGAAAAGCTCCGAGAACGACTCCAGGATTGGTGGAAAAATCAGAACGGTTACTGCTGCAGAAGGACTGCGCATTAATTCCAAGCGGATTTATCAAAAAGTAAATATGTTGTTTCGTAACCGTGTTGTGAATCGTTTCATGGCTGATACAACGACATGTGATGCGTTCCACCCCTACCTAGTATCCCGTAAATTTTTTTCCCAGCAGATTTGCCTAATCAGCTTGGTAACATCCTTCATTCGGAAATTGGAAACAGTTATCCGTTAAATAATAGTTAACAGCTCACGTGATCTGACGTAGAACCTTATTTTCATGAATATCGTGGTGATGTCTATGTCATTCCGTGCTAGTAGATCATTCTGCGCCAATTGTTAGGAGAAAAAAAGGGAGAACTCACAATTTGATTAAATTTTAAATGATTTCACGTTTCGTTTCAAATTGCAGCGGTTTCGAAGTAATGTGGATGTAAAATCAAGTTACAACATTTTGTAAATGTAGTACTTAGCGTTTGTAAATAAAAGTGTGAAATCCCTCATCAGTACTTGACATTTAAAAAAAAAGCAAAGAAAGCGTTGTTAGAGAAAGGAAAAAGCTTATACTACGGGGAAAATTGACAGAACCTACCACAACCTTAAATTTTTATTGATCAGTGAAGCCGTACCGGAACGTTCAGACCGGTATATATACACATATTTAATTAACAATTGCCGCCTTCGTCGGACTCTAGAAATTCACCGCCATCAGCGATTTATCCTCTCAAACACCTTGTAATACAAAACGCCTCAGCACTCCAGAGAATCGAGAAAGAAATTCAAAAACAAGCTATTGTGATAGAGTAAGAATATAGTTCTCTTCGTTATTTTTGATCTCCTGACCAACGAAAATAGTCAATCGGAGCTTCGTCGGATGAATTGATCAGTCCTGTGTCGCTGATACAAATAACTTCTGGATTTAAATGAACGTTTTCAGCACTTTCGTTGTAGTACTTACATACTATGTCCTAAACCTTTCTTATTTTTGATTAGACGGGAACATTTCAGCAATTTCTTCGAAAGTTCCCTTAATTTTCCCACATATACTTATGGAAGTGTTGCATTATTTACTTAGGGTAGAATCTTTGATGCATATTGACGATAAAAAATGCGGAAGTAGTATACGGAATTGTGAGCAGGAACGAGCAGTTGACCTTTGGGATGCAAACTTAGATAGCTAACCGACTAAGGTAGAATCCAGCCTCCTAAGCAGTGATCGAGCAATTCTGATTTATTCCGCAGGACGCTTCGTTAAGAAAGGTCGTAAAAATAAGCACATTGCAGCAAAAATACACCGTATTACCACAAGGAAGAGAATAGAGATATTCTTGTTTCCATAATAGTGTGAGGACCCCTATTCTTTTGCTAAGGTGTTCTTGGAAAGTTTGTTGCTGGTAGGTTAGGTGTACACATACTGGAAAAACTGATAAGCCAACGAAGCTATGGACAATACCATGTAGAAACTCAATAAAAGTCAATGTATAGCTACATATACTGAAAACGTGAGTGAAAAGCGAATGAAAAGATGTTCGTTGACTCCAGAAAAAAAGAGAATAGCGAACACACAAATTAGGGGAGAGCTTGACATCAAAAGAATCAAGCCCTGCATGGAATACTTGCCTTTGAGTCTAAACAATTTTTTGAAAATTGCTGGAGATTTGTTAGAGATTGAATAAAACGGAAGACAATAGTGCGCAGAAGTGATGGTAGATCAACGAGTAACACTTCAAGGAGGAGATAATCGTAAGCAGTGAAGCTTAGGAGTTATACTGGATCCATTGTGGAGGATTTGAAATGCACGGTAAAGTTGTCAACTACGTTATACCACACAGCAATCATTCTAATGAAAAGTTTTTTAATTCAAATAGATAATTCTAGATGAGAGGACGGGTGTAGCGCAATCGGCAAGATGTTCCACTGTGGCTGCATGATCGATTGGATGTTCGATTCTGCTCTAGTGCCAACTGAACGTTCACCAACCTTGTCTGGGAGGACAAAAGCACTGACGTGATCCACAGGCTTGCCTCCGTAAGTCATTCTAAGACTGCACTCGAATGAAGCTCAAACGGTTCTCAAGTAAAGTCGGCACGTAGGCTCATTCCCATAGGGTTTGATCGACGCCATGCACTTTATCCTTCATCTTTTATCTCTGGATACTTCCTTCTGCGAAGTAAGTGCAGTCACCCCAGAAAAAATCCATCATGAACAACAAAAATGAGTTCTTACCGCCTTAAAATGCCGAATTCTGCTGGATCGAAATAAGAATGAGAAATATGGAGGAAATGATTGCGAATTAAAGTGTACTATACTACCTCGCAAAAGGGAACTGTTTGCTATTAATCAGTAGAGGCGCTCTGGGTTTCTGTCGTTAGAAATTTCTACACATGAATAACAAAAATGAACGTTTACCCATTACAAATGATTTTGTGCCCTTCGAGTTGCTCTGCGAGCTAAAAGATTGCCCAACGTGCACTTCTTTAACGCTTTTCCAGACACCATTGCTTAGGATTTAGGCCTATTCCGCCCTCGGTCTGAGTCCGGCAGATTACTTGGATCTTCGCCCAATCTCCAGTCTCACCATATTGAGAAACAACGCGGTGGCTCGCCTCGTCGGTGGGACTGTTCTTCAGCACGTTTTCCTATCGAGGCTCTTGCGCAGCGTAGTCGAAATCGAGGATTGGCGAGTAGAGAGGAGGAGTTTGACGGAATATGCATAACATCAGACACATCGAGCCAATTTTGTTTCTTTGACGAAGACGAGATTGTTGAGACGTCAGGACGTGCATAAAGTTCCACCAAAACCTATAAGCAAAAGAAGGGAACATATGTGGATTCATTACAGTATGCCAAAGTTCTCAGAAGAGAGGGCTTGTAGAAATTTTGATAGTCATTTACAGCTTGCATTGTTTTCACGAATATCGCGACACTATAAACAAAACATCTCACACAAGAAATGACAATATGTAGCCGCTGCTGGGACTATTTTCTGTTATTTTCAGCATGTCGTCCGTAGCATTACAGATACGAAATGATAAGTCATTTTGTTCCAGAGAGGTGGCACAGGATAGAATTTGAGAGGATCCGAGACATGAAGTCACGTATTCGCTCCCAAGCGTTCATCCAAATAATGGGTCCCATATACTTCCCCCCGCAAATACTTTGTAATTTGTAAAAAAAAAAATCAATAAGAAGGACAAAAATGTAAATTTTTATGGGAAAGAATGTGTAAACCTGAGAAATAGTCGTATATATGGCAGCGTCACAAGTCATCATCAAGGAAGGGGTCGAAGTGCATGAGACCAAAAGGAGTGGAATGGTAAATAGAACAGATGTAACGTTTCAGTATTATCTCGTCATTTTCAAAAATCTCGTGGAATGGTAAGAAAAATTCCATCAAAAATGAAATTGAGAATAATTCTCATTACTGGCGATATCCGATACCCCGTTTTACGCAACCAAAGCAACATATATGAGGTTCGGCAACCACAGGTAAATTTCTCCATGCAAAAAGTAGCAGCCCAATAAGAACAGGCAGCTTAAAACGGAGGAGGACAGAAGTGTTTTTTGTTCTTTTCGAGCCACTTCACTTGGTGGGAATAATGACACAAGAGTTCGTAATTGGTCCAGAACTGTTGTGCAACGTTCGTTACTTATTGTATTTTAAAGTACGTTCATTTCATCCGAAAAGAACGAAACAACACTGCAAAAATTAACAGTTTGGGTGTAAAACTACAGTAGGCATCGGGATAAATCCGGAAAATTACTATATGAACGAAGAAAAATTGAAATGTGAGAGCCAAACGTATTGGGCACCGTGAGACCGATCGTGGATGACGCTACGTTGTGTTATATGCTTTCTGATTCATGCTCAGCTTAGGATCTTGAGCGATCCTCTATTTTCGATTCGGTGACACAATCGTCACCTCTTGTGCGGTCAGATCGTTTCCGTCTGTCTTCCGTTTGTCATCGCTGAATTTTCACTGCTTCACAGTTGTCTCTTGGTTCTATAGTAGAGAGGTGCTTTGATGGTTTCGTAGCGATTACCAAATTATCAACCCAGATCTTTGCAGACTTTCTACAATAAATAAATAAATAATATAGATCCAACATTTATATCAATGAACATGCATTGTGAAATGCGCGAAAAAAATAAGGCGATATTATGTGCGGGTATTCTTTGCTGAAGTTTTGAGGTAATTCTTGTCATTTACTGATGGACGTGCGCCCCTAGTCCCAAAAAGGCCTTTCATCCCTCTCCTCAAACGAAAGTTTGAGTTGAAGTCGAACGTGTAGGCGTATCCCAATAGGAATTGATCAACGCAGTGGACTTCATCCTTTTTCCATTTTTTTTGCGGACTGATGGTGTTGTTGAGAGTTAAGGAAGTTCGTAACAGAGGTGGGTCTTTTTGACTTGAAAATACGAAAACAAATCACTGGTAATGAGGCGACGTAGGCGGTGTGGTCCTTCTTCTACGAAAAAAACCATCTTAGGTGTAATCGTGCAGATTTCTTATCTTCGAGAACAAGGACAAGGATAAAGGATAAAATGTCTTGTGTTAATCAATCCGCTTGGGATTCGCCCCCATGTTCACTTCAATTCAGAATCGTTTGAGGTTTACGAAGGTGTGTCTGGCCTATACAATGACTTGCGGGGGCTAGCCGATGTGTCAAGTCAGTGTTTTCATCCTCACAGACAAGTCTGGTACCAATTCATCGACCCCGGAGGGATGAAAGGCTTGGTGAGCACTAGAGCGGATTCGAACCTCCGATCCTAACCGTGCAGGAAGCGGAACCTCTAACTGCTACACCACAACCGCCCGTCGAGGAAAAGATTCTTCATAAATTCTTAAAAAGAATTGTACAAAAAAATAACAAAGACAGTAGGGGAGCGTTCCTAAAGAAGTTCAAAAAAAGAAGAAAAAGTTCTTTGGACCAAGTAGATGTAGATAGATCCTTAGGATCCTTAGGATTTTTTTTGGATAAAGCTTACAAGAAAATCAAACTAGTTGATAAGTGTCGGCATTCACTGACGTAGAGGGAAGTAAATGAATAAATAACGAACATAGAAGCATAAGGCAAATTAGTGCAGTATTTTGTGAAGTTGCGTTCAGAATACATGTTTAGGAGGATGTTAATCATTACAATCTAGTGCGAGGCAGAGCAACGGTAAATTTCTTTTAAAGGCATCACCCCACGAATCAGGGGTGGTAGGGGTTTTAGGTGGGTTATGCTTATACGGGGTCGTAGATTATGGGGAGGAAAGTGATTCCGTCCATTTCTTCCTAATTGCCGTAAAAAACGGCCCGGAAGATACGGCGCCGCACAAGGCTGGCGCGCTCCAGTCGAATTCCCTGTAGAAAATAGTGCGCCAGAACGCCTGAAGCCGTATCTTCCGGGCCGTTTTTTACGGCAATTAGGAAGAAATGGACGGAATCACTCTCCTCCCCATAATCTAATATGCCGTATACGAATACTCCACCTGAAATCCGTACCACCTCAGATTCGTGGAGTGATGCTTTTAGGTGTGAGATTTAAAAACGGAGAATAGTAACTGAATAGAAGAAAATTAAGGGAAAAAAGGGGAGGTGCTTTATAAGATCATAGGCAATCAATGATGTTATTAGATGAAATGACTAAAACAAAAACAAATAAAGAGATAATTTAATAGGATGTTAGTTGAATATTCCGTTGTGCAGGTATTGAATAGTGCAAATTTATACAACAGATAACTGCGGACCGTTGTGATTCATGAAAAAACAAAACATTAGAGGAGTAAATGCTTGCCTGCTACCAAATTACCGACAACCAGAGCAATGAAAGCTATGTTGGTGGGCGTTGTGTCGAACCGTTTAGGGCACAGATGCAGTGGAACTTCTCAGCACTTAACTATACCTGACCCGCATGCAGATAAAGATAACAAAATTTGCATAACATGGACAACAATAAAGACTTGACTAGTATTTCTCGATGAAATCAAACCTAAACAAAATGTGCAGACATGCTGAAGAGAGATTGAAAGGGGCTGAAGTAGTATATACAAGTGTCCCGAGAAAAAGGTGGAAGTGAATGTGCAACGGAGCACAAGCTACAAAAGCGCAAGTTTGTAGCCAGTAAACAGCTTGTTATGGGACTAGACGGGAAGGAGACTCACGCTGTCCAGGACCCACTGCGGTTCTTCACGAAAACAGTAGCAGGAATTGCTTTCGCGAAACATGATCACATGACGTTCGAGAACCACCTGCAGATCTCATGTTGAGGTTCTGCGACGTACTTCGATAGCTTTTTTTTCCATGCAGGTATTTTTATGGGACGAAGTGCCAACTGTACGAACTGTTGACCAACGCACGCTTACCTGTAGCCTTTAAAGAAGGGATAATGAGGAGAGATGTCGCTGAACTGTGAGCAAACGAAAATTATGCCTTCATGGAGAGTACGATGCAAACCGTAACTACTCCGTGTCTTTGAACACTTTACGAATATCATGAGAATGAGGATAAAACTGGGCGAGTTTACATGCGCAAAATATCTACAGATTTGCTCGCGGTCATAGTGCGTCGAAAGGAAACCATTCCGTCCGATCCAGCAAGTTAAGCAATCTAAGGAAAGAACACTGGCAAATCTGTAGTGTACGTATAGAATCTGTAAGGAGAAAATTTGGAAAAAAAATGTATTCACTAACCATGTGAGCTCGCAGTTAATTTGCGTCACTCTTCAAGCAAACCTTGCAAAAAAGTAGACAAGAATTCAGACTAATTAATAATTTCGAACAATGCCGTGTGCACTGGTGCATGGTGCGAGTGCAATGAATGATTCACCATTTTACACTAGAATTTTGCATAAATTTCAGTAGTTTTTATTTCCACATATTTTTGTAATCTGTCTCTTGAGCGAAGGAAGAGAATTCAAATTTGGGATTTCAAAAGCATGTTCTTGACATTGGTCTTATACAGAGAATTCTCTTCCCGACTACAAATAAAATATAATAAAATAATAAATATAATAATAAAATATAATAAATGTAAATAAACAAATATAATAATAAAATATAAACTTCAAAGGCATCACCCCACGAATCAGGGGTGGTAGGGGTTTTAGGTGGGTTATGCCTATACGGGGTCGTAGATTATGGGGAGGAAAGTGATTCCGCCCATTTCCTCCTAATTGCCGTAAAAACGGCCCGGAAGAAGTGGCACATGCGCAAGGCTGGCGCGCTCCAATAGAACTCTTCATGGACAACAGCGCCCGGAACGCTCGAAGCCGCATCTTCCGGGCCGTTTTTTTACGGCAATTAGGAAGAAATGGACGGAATCATCCTCTTTCTGACAATCTAGGACCCCGTATAGGCATAACCCACTTGAAACCCGCACCACCCCAGATTCGTGGGGTGATTGATGCCTTTAATTAAATTAATTTGTTATTGTAGTCGTACTTTGTGTTAGGTCGACGAACATATTTTCGAAATCTTCAGTTTTTTTGCAATTAGTCGAGATGATGAGACCTCTCAAGCTGTTTGGGAGATTGGTGGTGTGCACTGAAGGTACCGAATGAGACATTTAAAAAATTCAAAAAAAAAGAGAGAAAACACTTGCAAAAACGAACAAAATAGAAAAAAAACTGGAAAAAACCAATAAGTGACATTAAAAAACTACTGAACAAAGTGAGAAAGTTGTTGAAACGAGTAGAAGAGCAGCAAGGGAGAGTGCCCTATTCTTAGGTCGCAGTAGGCTTTTATTTATTTCCTTCTTCCTTTTTTCTTTTCATTTCCAGAAAAAGTGGAAGAAAATGGATTTTTCCTCAACCTGCAGCAACTGGAACGGCCAGTGTACAATCCGTTGTCGAGAAAAATTTCCAATTCTGAAGTAAGAACGCAAATGGCAGGAGGTATTTTTAAGCATTTCTGCGTCTCCACACAGCACCAGTCTCATCTTCAGCACCCCTATCATGTCAATCAAATGTAAGAAACCCTTTTGTCCACTTGACACTCCATTTTAATTTTCTAAAAAAATAAAAGCAGTCTAAAATCTAAAAAAATAAAATCCAAAAGTAGAACAGCACAAAGTCTAAAATTTTCTGAAGCGAGGAATCCTGAGAAGGCTATAGTGAACGATTTAAAACGTTTTGTGAAAAGGGATAGGAAAGATGCTAACTGGAAATCTACATTCAGGTGACGTGATTGGCGTAAAATGGTAAAGAATAAAGTGCACCACGTCCATCTGCGCTTATGAAGACGCGTCTACACGTCCGACTTCAATTCTGAATGGTTCGAGGTTTGAGACGCGAGCAGCCTTACAGTGAATTGCGTGGCGGACCGACTGTCGAGTCAGTGTTTTGATCTAATTTATCGAATTCGGAGGAATGAAGGACCTAGGTGGTACTGGGCCGGTCCTGAAGCAATGATCGTATTGCCACAGGCGCACCTCTCTCCGAGCGCGCTACACTCGCCTCTAAGGATGCATCTTTTGAGATTTTCCGCAGTTCTTTAAACACTATTCCAAGGTACCTTTTGAAAAAAAGTCTCACACTATGGTCGTAACGTACTAGAGAGCTTTTCTTCCAATCAGAAGACTGTATCAGTTAGCATTAAGACGTGTATTAACTGGACTCACAATTGGTACTGAATTTTACAAATATAAGAATACACTCATCGGAATGTGGTTATTCGGTGGGTTATATCGCAGTGTAACTCCAACTGTCGCAACTCGCCTCGGTTCCCTCGATCAAAGTTGGCCTGGAGCTTTGCTTTGCTGCGCTGGTGGCCAAATGTGCGCGCTCTTATCAGCGAGCTGGCGCATAGAGTGCCTTCTCACGCGAAGCTCCGCCCACTCAAGTCCAGAGAATATAAAGAGGCCGGTTTGACTGCCTCTGTCTCCTTTTTTGGTTTCGCAATATCACGGTAGGTTTGGTTGCTTCGGCTATTACATCGCATTCGCCTAGACTGCATGCAGTGGTATTGCGTTGTGTTTTATGAATAGATGTGAGTAATGCGCACGTAAATCGTACGTGCTGGGCAAGTATGGCAAAGCAAATGGCGTGGTCGGTAAACGCTTCTACGAAAAGATTACATTGGTGGCAAGTGGTTGGAGCTTGATGGCATGCTACTTTTTCCTCCTTTAAGTAGTTTTATATGAAACCTCATTTATTACAAGACACTGCAGTGTGCAATAATAGAGAAGACAATAGACAAGCAAGGATACGGGGCAGGAGAGTACATACGAAACACAGGCGGCCAGCGGGCAGAAGGGGGAAACATCTAGGTTATGTAGATAGGAGCTGGAACAGGTACACTAAATATCAGGGAGCAGTATCCCTTAATCTCCATGTGCTGTATCCTGCATCACTGTAAGATATATGGAAGCGAAAGTGATATACACTTGAGCTCAGTAATGTGTTTATAACCTTCCGTTTATACCAAATTATTGAATCGCTGTATTCTCAAATGAATTATTGGTGCTGTATTCTGTGTATATTGTATGTTCACTTTATTTTCCAAAATAAAGACAACAGCTTATTTGAATCTGAAACATCACCACCCTCCATTTTTTTGCTGCTTGTTCTCCAACATTCACTTGTTCCTTATAAATAGTGTGGTTTTTTTGCAATACACTATCTTCGTGCTACTCGTGTCATAACGACCTGAACTGGAGTGCGTAACTGCAAATGCATGAGTGACTGTAATCGATGTGAGACTAACCCATTACTCTGTAATAAGAACTAAGGTCCTACCTCGATCGCAAACGCTAGCTCTGCCGCCCCATATCGTACACAACGGCTTACGCAACTGCACTAGGCTTTGGGTCGTTTTGACACGAATGTATTTTTCGTGCCTTTATAAAGTAGAAATTAAGGATTAGGATTTGGAAATTATACTCTCTAATTGGAACTATTTCAATGAACATACAAACGCAATGAACGTCTTCGTGCAGGTATCAACATAAGATGACGTAGAGTCTGCAGTGAATATGTAGTGGAGACAAAGACTGGAAAAACCTAACAACTATGAAAGCCAGTATACCACGAAATTGATGATGTTGGAGTCCCTCCACGAAAGGATAAGCTTAGGTATGTAGGTTAAGAGTATGAGCGCGATCGCGCTCGATTCACCTCCTCACTTTCCACCAAATTTCCTGAAAAACGCCGGGGAAAACGGCCTTGTCGATGAAAACTTCCTGCGCGGCACCTAATAAAGTTTCACGTCTGCCAGCGCAGGCATACGCGTCGCGACTGTGAGCGAACGGACAGTCAATAAGCAGCTGACTCTGTAGCACTCACTAGTAGACGCGGCGCATTTCCAGCACTTGCAGATGTGGCGCGCTTCCAGGTCGCTCATAAAGAAGTTCAGGAAAGGTCGCTAAATCCCTATCTAACGTCGTTTTTCAAGCCATTTAGGGTGAATTGATATGGTCCCACTCATTTTCGTGATCTGCAGCCTTATCTTCTCATTGAAAGTTTCCAATCAACGTCAATTTCGTGATACGCTGCGCTTAAGCTTCATGGAACTGCTATACTGGTGCTTGATACAAAAAAAAACAAATCTGTTATAGAAACGGATCACATTTTACTGGCAAGTGCGGGATAGATGAGAGAAGATAACTGAGGAAATTGTTTTGTGATTACGTAGACCCTGAAACTACGGTTAAGTTTACCTTCAAGAGAAGCAACGGTATAAAAAGTATGGCGGAGATAAGAAAAATTTCCTCTCTCAAGATCACAGGAAAGCAATGGAATTCGGGGAGAAACACGCTAAATTTGGACATCGATCCGTGAATTAGGATAGTTGCGAAAACCGCACAAAGGTTTGTAAACAATAAAAATTATCACTGAAACCACCAAGTCCACCTGACCACCAGAACAACTTTCTGGAATTTTCACTTTTTGTGGAAGTATTAGCGAAATGGTTGAAGTCAATCTAGTTTAATTGGAGCTGGCAATATCGAAAAACGTGAAGTAAGTAGTTCAATTAGCTTCTACAAAAAATCCATGCTACTTTTCTTTCAACTTCTGTTGTGTGTTCTGTGATGTTCATGGAAGATGGAATACTTCGATTTGAGTTTTGGTTTTGAGCTTTAGGGGAAAGTACGCAAGCTATTACAGTGGAAACAAAAGTAACAAATAGGAGGGACTTGACCTGTGTCAAGTGATAGCACAGCTAAGTTCCTTCCCACTTATGGAGCTTGGACATCCTGGAGACCACTTAGGTTGGGTCCTTTAGAACAAATGGAGGCATATTATCCATTCCTATTCAGACTTTAAATTGTGCAACTGGAAAAGTCACGCAGTAAGTAAACTCACTTCGTTCTGTGTCTTTTGCTACTGTGGGGCGCGTATACGAGTCTGATTGCTACCTGCACGTGGTGGGCCTGCTTTAACTAAACGCAATCAGGCGTTCGAGTGTACGCATTGGGAACGTACGAGCTATATAACCTGCACTGTTATATGGCGAAAGCTTCCCATACATTGCAAAAAGGTGCTGTCGTCCAGCACACCGCCAAAGCCCATAACCTGAAAGGTCAACTGCCTGAAAGGAGCATGGAATCTTTGGCAACAACCATTCGTTTCGTCACGCTGAACTGCCGAACACTATCGAGTGGACTCCAACAAGCCGCTCTATCCAGACTTCTGCGATATCTCTGTGTGCCTTTTGCTGCACTGCAGGAAACACGCATGAGGGATCGGCCCGTCATCAGCATCGAAAATTACACCATATACTGCGGCGATGCTGATGAGAACAAAGTAGGTGGCTGCGCGATAGCTGTGAGGAACGATTACAAGAACCTGGTGGAGGAATTTGGCTCAAAGTCGTCTAGATCCGCCCTTCTACAACTGCGGGATCGCAGAGGACGTAAACTCTGGATCGTAAGTGCTCACGAAGCTACGGAAACCGCTGAGGGCAACAGTAAGAACTTCATCTATGGTGAACTCAATGCGTTGATGTCTAAAATACCAAGCCAGCAGGTGGTCATTGTCGGAATCGACGCAAATGCGAAGATGGGACTCGAATAGCAATCCGATAAGGCACGTCGGACAACGGTGACCGTCTGGTCGAATTGTGCGAACAGACGGGCCTCATCATCGCCTCCACGTTTAAGAGGAATCATCGACGCCATTAGCTCATGTGGCAGGGGTCAACCCTTTTAACGTCTAAAGAGCAGCGCAAGCGGAATATGAAGACTCTTAAGCTTCAGCTCGACTACGTTCTGGCTAGGAACATCAGAAAATCTAGAGCTGTTTGGGACGTCGCGTTCGACTGTGACCACCGTCCAGTTCTCCTCAGCACCAAGATACGGTTCCACAAGAGAAACCGAGGAGTTCTGCTTCAAGCGAAAATCGACATGGCAGGTCTGAATGATGATGGATGCAGAACAAAATTCCGCCAACGTGTGTCAATTCATGTTGGAGTACGGACCAGGAAGAAGTTTAGCGATGCGGATTCCTTCACAAAGTGCATCCAGGATGCTGCAAGAGAAACGCTCCCGGTGCTATTGCCGTGGAAGAAGTTTGCCTTTGCATTTGCGGAAACAAAATCCACATACAATTCTGTATTTGTCGCGAGCAGCGCTGGTGACTTCAACCAGGAAAAGCGTCTTAGAAGGAAGCTGCGTCGTCAACTGCAACAAGACCGCGATAACGAGTGGACGTCAAGAGCGATGGAGTTTGAGAAGGGGTTGGAGGACAGGAACCCGCGGAAAGCCTATGCTCTACCAAAACGGTATAGCCGCAAAATGAAAAGATGTTCCTGTGCTCAACACTGCCAATGGAGTTGCTGTCGGCGAAGCAACCCTTCCAATTTGGAAGGAACACTTCAAGACCTTGCTGAACCGGCTAGCACCGTCAGCTCCTGAACTCGAACACGTTCACAGACCGACATATGCGGTTAACGAGGAGCCACCGACCGAGTCGTAGGTTCTAGTCTGTATTCAAAAAATGAAGAATGGAAAATCTGGTGGAGACGACGGGGTTAGCGCAGAAATGCTAAAATATCTTCCTCCGTCTGGGATTCGTGAGATGACAAAGATCATCCGTCCAATATGGATAGACATAAGAATACCCGATTCGTGGAGACACGCTATCATAATTCCCCTCCACAAGAAGTTATCCGTCACGGACCCCAGGAATTATCGAGGAATCTCTTTGCTGCGTGTTATGTACAAGGTATTGGAGCGCATTATCTTGGACCGACTCAATAAACATCGCGAAGAAACAACGCGCGACGAGCAAGCTGGCTCTCGTCCTGGCCGATCTACGATTGACCAGGTGTTCATCGTCAGGAGAGTGAAGTCGAAATCTGGCAGCGGTATTCGAAGCCAATGCAACCAGCGTTTCTGGACTTTGAAGCCGCGTTCGACTCTCCTCACCGGGGACGTCTTCTCAACGCGCCGATGGAGTACCAGGAAAGTTCGTCCGCTTGCTTGATGGCATGAATCAACGAACAGCTGCTGCAGTTCGAACACCAGCCGGATGTACAACACCGTTTGAAGTGGTAACTGGAGTAAGACAAGGGGCAGTGGCAGGACCTTTCCTGTTCAATTTCGCAGTCGACGACATTATGCGAAGAACAATCGACAAGTGTCCTGCCGACATTGTCTTAGCACCATCAGGGTGCTCCTTGACTGATCTCGAGTAGGCCTATGATGTTGTTATATTAGGCGGTAGGAAACTTCAACATATTGTCAATCTTGTGTCAAAGCTGGGTGCAACCTATGGAATTCGTCTACACGCTGATAAACGCAAGTAGATGTGGATCTCTTCGAGACCTCGAACGGGAATCAGGGTGAACGGACAACCGATAGAACTCGTCGATGAGTTCTGTTACCTGGGATGTACGCTGAAGAACAACGGCAGCTATGTTCTATTGTTAGAAATGTTCAGCAAAGATGCGCTAAGGCCTCTTCTACATTTAACTCCTTAACGAAATGCCTGTGGTCAACCCCCATCACCAACGAAGTCAAGCTGCGAGTATACCTATCCGTAATTCGCCCCTCTGTACGGATCGGAGACTTGGGCAGCACCATCAACGGTTATGAAGAGGCTTGACTGCTGCTTAGACGGCTACTTGGCTACTTTTGGCCTGCATGGGTATGCCACAATGAAGACCTATACGTAGAAATTGATGTGGTATACCGGCGGATGACACGTGGAAGACATCAACATCTTGCAACGCCATCGAAAGTGGCTGAAGTAAATCGTCTTCGCTTCTTTGGTAATATTTTAAGGAGACCGGCAGATCGCCTTGTTCAACGAGTTCTGAGGAGTTTGCCGGGTTCGAACTGGAAGAAGCCACCTGGCCGAAAACGGAAGTTCTGGACTGACGCGGTGAAAGAGGACCTGAGGACACTCGGTGTGGATAGGCAGTTCAGGCGAGACGTAAAGCTTTGCAGAATATGGAACAGCGACGAATGGATTGGTCCTGTGCAAGCTCTCGCAGAAGATCGAGAAGGTTGGGCAGAGCTGTGTTCAAGGACGGCACACCTCGGCGAAGATGCGGGTAATCGCGTCAGGCGATGACATCAGCCCGCCGAATAAGTCAATAAGTCAATTGCTACTGTACTATCGGAAGTTTTAGAGAGTCCAGGCGGATCTCAAGTGCTTTTTCTTGCAAATCACAATGGAACTGACGGCATATCCGAAATAGTTTGCTTTATGAGCTTAACAGCGGCAAAAAACCACTGAAAGGTGTAAGACATATATGGGGAATAGAGAATAAGCAAACGCCAGTAGTGTCAACAGTGGTTTCAAAACTTTCAAGTCGAAAACTATACTCTCGAACCAGAATGGCAGCAGAGAAGCAGTTTTCTTTAGAAATATATGAGATTTAGAAGAGGTTTCGAAAGACAACAGGAAGATGGAAAAGGATAGTTCAAAATGAAGAAGAGCATATTTCTGCTATTAAAGTAGCTATTTTTGTTACAATTTGAAATTAAAATGAATATAGAATAACGTATTATTTAAAGGATAACCCATTCATATACGACTTATTGAGTATGATTTAAAATGAGCTGAGGACAACTTTCAGTGGTGGCTTTTCATAATAAAACTGCCATTGTGCTACAGTTCCTTATTACAGCTCGAAGTCTCAAGCCGACACCTGTATAACTTCCAACTGGCAGTATGAATGGATTCTAAGATGAGAAATAAGAGAAGTTCAAACCTCTGCTTTTTCCTTAACAAAAGAAGTAGTTTAAAAGTGGGATGGGTTAAAATTGGAAATTCATGGATCTAAAACCAATGAAATTGTCATCGCGCTGAAGGATTCTTCATGTGAAAGTCATTCAATCTGGGAAGTAAGCTATTTTATCGAACTTCTTTAAAAAAGAGCTCTCTTTTTCATTTTGCTCTTTTGAAATAGATAATTCATCACGACATGAGAATATTTGCTGGACATACTTTACGATCAGTGGTTTTCATCAATTCCAGCGTACCACCCTTGAAACAAACAACTACGGACGCAACGTGGAAGAGAACACAATTTAGGACATCTAAGTTTAAAGTTCAAAAATGGCTGTCAAACTGGAGAGCTGCTGATTTGTTGCCGACAGCCTCCGTAGATGCACTGGATGGAGATTACGTCCAACTTCTATAATTAACCAATTTTCTCATCAGTTGACATGAAACATGCGGATTAGCGTCCTCTTGCACGAATTTACGAACATTCAGTTCAATAATATTGGCTGTAAACTACAGATGTAATGCACCAAACTCTGAAGATATGATCAGTAACATTTTTCTCCACCACGAAGTAACAAAATTTACGTGGAAAACTATGAATTCTAAAATATAAAAGCAAATTGCATACGATACTTTTCGTTCTTGGAAATAGCTCATGGGAGCGTAATCATGTGAATTTTCTTTAGAAAATATTATAAAATATCATTTTCCTAATTAATATTTATGTATTTAATTTTTACACTCATTCTTGTATTAATATTTAGTAATTAATAATGGTCCCATTCTTCTTTTGGGAAAAAATCCATAAGAAACAGATGATCATGTCTCTTTCACAGGCGTTGTTTCACGATTCACGCTCCAGAAGCTAAACGAATTCAGCTACGAAACTCTATTACTTGCTGAATACTCATCTCGGCCCTCTTCAACACCAACCGAATCTTTTGGAGTCACCTTTTTGAGAAAAAATGTCCTTATTCAGAATAAATCTATAAAAGTTTTTATTTTCATAGGCTTCCTCGCTTCCTTTATACTCCATTCTATTGTTTTCATACTTCAATCTTCTCCAACAGCAATATTTCTTCTCGCTTATGGGCGTATCTGCATTCGTCGTTGTAGGGGTCAGTCATGAAAGTTACCGTTTGATGAGATATGTGAAGTTAATATATAAAATACAATTGGATTATTCTCTGAACAATCAAAACACATATTGTGTATCAAATAAAGAACAATGATTATATATGCGGGTTTTGATCTACGGGCGGGCCGTGAGGTCCCTATATAAAAACCCTTGTGACTCGTAGTTGTGGTACGTGGTGGTCTGCTGCGTTCCCAAGTCTAGCTAATGAGGTAAGTACTAGCCAATGTGTTGCTGTTTTAGTTTGCTTACCGTTTGGGTGCTTTCTGTAGGGTGATGAGGCGCTTGAGCGGATAAATCACTAATGGCTTTGAATTTTCCAGGCTCTGACGAAAGCGATAACGCCGAAACGTTAGCCGTTGTTTAATAAAGGCGATCAATACCAATCTTGGCTACAGCTCAAGGAAATCAATTAAAATGATTATATAAATAAGCAATAAATAAAAATGGTTAGTAAGTTATAACAACAAAATACTTAATTTAACTCTATATTCAATTCAAAAACGACTGCTTTTGAAATAGTTCTCTTCTTAGTGAAAAAATTTGTATCCTGAATACCTGGTTAAGATGTCTAGCCTTTTTTACAATAACTTAATAGTAATTCTCTGTCTTTTTTTTCGACAGTATTGGAATCCCACATGCTTTCTTCTAAAACAAGTCAAATATTCGGTGCAGTTTAAAAAATCCCAGCTCTCCCTTTAGTTGTCCTACAGTCGAGGGTGCATCACCATCTTCTCACTGGCATTTCGTCAGCTTCAAAGTTTTTCGTCTTCGCATTTCCCACAAAATAGTGCACATCATCTCGGCAGTTATGGCCCGTCCATTTTCTTTGCGAATAGAATCTGGAATTAGTGAAGCGAATTTCAGAGTGCCAAATCTAACTTTCAACATTATTTTTTTCTGAAAAGGAGCGTTTCGTCGCTGCTAGAATCTATTTGGAAGCGCAATGTTTATTCATATTTTAATTAACTGTTTATTTATTTATTTGTTAGGTTTAAGAAGAAGTTTCAAGAGATTGAACATTCTTTTCTTTATTTTCATATCTTTCAGTGAAGGTTGGAGTGAAAATTAGTCGTGGTATAGTCACCATTATTCGTCACTACAGTGATCATCCACCTAAAAGGCAGATTAGCGATTATTATCTTCCTGAACCGGGAGGCTGGACCTCAAAGGAGTCGGCCACAGCTGGACCAATCTCATCGAACTGAGAGGAGGTGTTTTCTGCCAAAGAACAGCAGAAATTATTTTTACTGCGTTGAAGAAATGGTAATTAGAGGTTCAAAGTCATGGTTCGGCGGTCGACAGAGCAGTGCGCGATGTTGCGGAATTTTCTGAAATTTTGTAACGATGTTGTTTTGGAAACGACATCTTGGTTTAAGTGAACAAAGAGAACCGGTCTTTTACACCTTTTGCAAAGAAGCTTCGAGAACGTTATATAGGCAGCACATGATACATAATAGGTATTGATCAATACCTAAAAGCTCTGGCCTATTAGTTTGTTTCTTTAGATTTTTTTCGTCGACCCAAAATTTATTTAATATAGCTAAAATGATTCGAAATAAAGAAGGTAGGCAGACTACGGTACTGGTCAAAACTTGTATAAGGAGCGTGACGTTGTTCCAGTCGCACGTCCATGCGGTATGGTAGCCAAGCTCCCGTCCTGAAACCTTAAGTGTGAAATCTTCACGGAGATCTTTTCCTGTGTTCAGAACTCTGTACTTAGAAGAACTCTGTCAGGCTTTCTATGATTAACTTAACCAATAAAGATCGAATTTAAAAGCAATACCGCTTAATACTACCACTTAATTCTTAATGCATAATTTTAGTAGATGGGGCAGGAGTGGCGCAGTCGGTTAGAGGTCCGTTGTAGCCATACGGTCGAGGTTTCGGAACCTCTAACTGACTGCGCTACATCCTCATAAAAACACTGACTTGATCATCGGCTGGCCCCCGCAAGTCATTGTGTAGGCCAACACGCGTTCCAAAACCTCAACGATTACGAATTCCAGTAAAACGCGTTGGCGCATCCGCAAGTGGATTGATACTCCAGTGACTTTATCCTTTAATTTTAGTCCATAAAATTAATACAAGATTTAAGGTTATCTAATAATTTGGGCAACTAGATAATCTGCATCGTCTTGGATTTTAATTTTTTCTCGAGTTCCCCGCTGGCCAATTGACGAATTTTGACGTTTTGGCGTTATTGCCTTCGTCAAAGCCTGGAAAAATTAGAGGCATCATGGACTTATTCTCCCAAGCACCTCATAACCCAATCACGTACCACAACTACCAGTCACAAAGGTTTTTATAAAGGACCCGTTGGTTCTCCCGTAGATGAATATGAAACGGTTTAAAATAGAAAATTCGCACGAAAAATAGTTTGCGTTCATCGTTTTGTATCATTTTCCCTGAGCAAATGTGAATATCGATAGGGAAATCGTCTCCGGTCCCAAAGAATACATCTATACGTGTTGTAGAAAGTTTCTGACAGGCACCATCCTTAACAAATTGCTTCTTCCGAACAGTAAATACCTACCATTTCCTTCATTAGCCGGTTTTCTCTTCTACTCCTGCTACTACCACTTGCCGTTTAGTTTTTCGATGGTTGTGCAGGAACACTCGGCAAAGTGTGCGGGCAATTGAATTTTGGAAAAACTTGCCCTTGCTACAGAAAGAAGTTGAAAGTGGCAACGTTCTTGGCATAGCATTTCTGCGTTTTTCATTCCTACTATGAAATTTTTCTTGATAGAAACTGAAGGGTCCACCGGGAAAAGAATTTATGCAAACTTAGCTTATTTTTCAGATTTTCACTAGTAAAATCCTTATCACATACATAACTCCTGGCACGAAAATTTTGTAATGTCCTTAAAAAAATGCTTTAAGTCCATCAGGACTTTCTAGAATTCTACTCCAATATAATATCTTTGCAAGTTTTTCTCTCATTCACACTTCGGTTATCATCCATACCTTTATTACTGCTCGTACAACATGGACTATGTTAGGAATCCGTAATTTTTTGACGGCGTACTATCCTTCTTCTCTGACGAGAACGCTACTTCAATTGAAACGAGTCATTCTTAGTTTCCAATGAAGTCTTTTAAGTGAAAAACACTGTCTTTCAATGAGAATTATCTGATTCAAACTTAAGCAGCAAATCAATCTGCCAGCAATCGAATTATTCTATTTCAACGTCGCTGTGTTCAACTACGAGGCTCACTTCATATTTCCTCTTTCATATCATGAACTAAACTTATAAAATGCTAATCTCCGTTTGTCGTAACACTATTAATCATTAGAGATGAAAAATTAGTAGTTTTAAGCAAAAAAAAGTACTTTTTTGCACCTACATATATCATTATATAAAATTTCAGAGAAGGAACATCATCTTGATGAACCACTTTGTTAATACAAACGCAGTCTTATTTGATTGAGCTGCACTGATTTCAAACCAATCCCTAAAAAATTTACCTCTTAGAGTTCATTTGTTCAAAAATGCTGTGATAGGTCGAAAAAAAGGAGTAACCGGTGACAAATTAGCGAATTTCAAAAATGTGCTAAGCATGTGAAAAGTGTAAACAAAAACAATTTTTAACAGATTCAGAAAACTTCCAGACTCATTCTCGCATTCATTGCTACCTCTCCGATAGTTCCCGTAACCCCACTGAAAAAAAAGACGGTTAGGGGCTTTACCTTCTCGCCCTAAATGGTGAAGAATATGGTAAAGTGCTAACCGTAGACCAATCCCTTCAGAATTAGGCAAATGTATTCGCCCCCAGTTCATTGCAGAGGTTTACGGACTCGCACTCGACTTTTACTACTGTCTACTTTTACTGCTGTGATCAGCGGATGTTTCAAATTCACGAATTTGTCGACTATAAAGTTCTAGTTTCTGGAACGGCTCAGACCGCGCATTGGTAGGGGGCATCTCTTAACAGTAACGTGTCTATCGTAACCTCGTACCAGGGATTAAAGGTAGCGTGTCATACAATGGCCAATGTTGGGATCTGTGTGGGCAAATATAGAGATAGGAGTGAAGGCTACGACAGTGAACGTCAGCATGCTCACTTCTCCTTAGTCGCCTTAAAAAACAACGTGAGAAACGCCGTTTCTTCTTACGACGTACCTGAGAACGTGCCGTCCTTGTATACGTCCTCTCCCCTCGGCAACCTATTCACTGGTTTCGCTTGAACAGGATGCTGAGAAAACCTCACCGCTTTTCGATCGTGGATGCAGAGCGCTCACGAAGGTGGCGCATTCTCACATCTCAAGAATTGAGTGGGGCTACGCTCATAGTGGTACATCATCCGCACCTCGAACTCCAGAGGTTTCAGCAACCCTGTTTGGTGATACATTGCCCTTGAGTAAAAGACGAAATGTCTTTGCTGGATGCACCACTTCCGGAGAAGCATTAGTGCAATTCTGGAAGTGCAGAAAAGATGAAATTCCTCCTCCGACAACCGCATAATGCAAAGAATTGGAGCCGAACACAGCGTGTTATTTCTTGCAAGAAGCTGCTGCAAACGAATGCGATGTGGAAAAACTTCTCGTTTCCGTGAGGCCACCGACGCATAATGGCTTTTGAAAAAAGTTGCCTAGAGTCGAATTTGCGAGTTCTGCACTCGGCTCTATTTTTATTTAGAAACTGTCGACGTCCTACAGCTTCAACATAGAAATCCAAAGAATTCTCCCCGGAATTTTTTCCTCAGAATTTATTCTGAGAAGGTTTCCTCCCACTCATTTTTTTTATTTATCCACTCTTTTGCTTTGATTCCTTTAAAAAAAATATGTCATGCAAATCCTATATATTTAGTCAGGGATTTTGTTTGAGTGAAATCGATATCATGCAACAGCGTATGATCGTCATCCATTTACTAGGTGTCTATAAAATCAAGTTACTTCCCAGAACTGTTAATGAAATCATTTGTTGCTGATCATTGCTCTCTTTTCCCTTCTCAGTACACATAGAATGCTGTAGAGAAGCTGAAACTGCACTGAAAGAGCAGCGTTCGCTAGAGATTCCAGACGGAATTTAGTTTTTTTTTTTCTAAAATTCTTTCTTTTTTCTAAAATCGAAAAGCCTGCAATCAAGTGACTGGGAGGTGCAAGGGAGGCGGTTTGGAGTCGCCTCCAACAAATAAGCTCCACATGTCCACTCCGGGAGAACGAAAGTTCTCCCAGAAACTCATGGGACTAGAGGCTTGCAACCTGCCCATGGGTTTTAAAATTTTTACGCAAAACACAGTAATAGAAAAGAGTCTCCTGATTCCGGAGGAAAGCCTGGTACGGTAGCGCCAGGTAGGACGGGGTTGCAGGAGTCATTTAGGCTACCAAAACGGAAAAGGACTAAGATGGCGATCTGTACTTATAACGCACGTACGCTTGCATCGGAAGTGGCCATCGAAGATCTGATGATGCAAGACAAGAAGATCAAGTACGACGTCATCGGACTGACCGAGACGAGACGACGTCACCCTCTCAACGCCGTATATGAAACTGGAGAAGAACTGTTCTTAGGAACATGCAGTAGGACAGTAGAGGCGTTGGTGGAGTTGGCGTCCTTGTGAACACGAGTATGGCAAAGAACATCGACTCTTTTGAACAACTTACGACCCGAATCGGACGTCTGCGGATGAGAAGATGTGGCCCAACACCAGCTTTGACTATCTGTGTCGCTTACGCTCCAACATCAAGCTACGAAGAAGAAGAAGTCGAAGCTTTCTATATGGACCTGGAGAAGTTCTACCGAGAAGACCATGCCTTCTACAAGGTCATAATTGGCGATTTCAACGCCAAGGGTGGCCCAAGAAGAACGCCGGAGGAACCTTACATCGGGACCCATGGCCTACAATGGAATGACCAGGGGTAGAGGCTCTCCGAGTTCATCATGACGACTAAGACCATCCATGGGAACTCGCAATTCCAAAAGCCCTCCTCTCTACGCTGGACGTGGGAGTCACCCGATGGAGGGTATCGTAATGAAATAGACCACATCATCGTCAGTAAAAGGTTCTGCCTGACGGACGTCGGTGTTGTACCAAAGTTCTATACGGGATCGGACCATCGCCTCCTCCGAGGAAAATTTTCCTTCACAAGGAGAGCAGAGAAATCCGCCAAGTTCAGAGAGTGAAATCCCAGGACTACCATCAACTGGGATCTCTTCGCTACGCTAGCCGGCTTTTGGGAAGATTCCGCAATGGACAACATCGACGAGGAATATGACCGGCTTGTTGAACACCTTTACGACTGCGCGAAGAAGGCTGAGAGTTTTAAAACCACCAAGAGGGGCCTGTCTCTTGAAACTCTTAGCTGATACGCCAGCGTGGAGCAGCACGAGCCGCAGGGAACCAACAACTCACGTCCGACCTCGCAAGGCTTTGCAGAGAGGCGATAAATGAAGACCTTAAAGAGAGAAGAGCAGAAGTGCTGGCTGAAGCTGCAGAGGCGGGGAAAAGCATCCGCTATGCCCATCGAGACTTCGCCAGTCGCAAGACGAGGATGACTGCTCTCCGGAACCCAAAAGGAACAGCCATTGCATCGAGAAGGGGGATGGAGAAAATCATCTACGACTTCTACTCTGACAGTTCTCTTCGACAGCCATGTCCACTTACCTCCTCACCATCTGAGGGAAGACGGACATGTCCTTCCAAAGATTCTCCCGTCCGAAATACGACATGCTATCATGTCAGTAAGAAATCGTACGGCACCCGGTCCCGACAGAATAAGACCAGAACACCTGAAGAGCCTTCCGCCAGTACTCATCAACACCCTGGCGAGGCTCTTTACACGTTATCTGTCGGAATGCAAGGTTCCTAAACAGTGGAAGACCAGCAAGACCGTGTTGTTGTATAAAAAGGGAGATCCACATGACATCGGCAACTATCGTCCAATCTGCCTACTGTCCGTCATCTACAAGCTCTTTACAAGAGTAATCCTTAATGGGATTGAAAAAGTTTTGGATGAAGGACAGCCATGCGAGCAAGCAGGGTTTCGAAAAGGATTCAGCACGATTGACCACATTCACACTGTTTCGAAACTCATCGAGGTATCCCGAGAGTACAAGATGCCGCTCTGTCTCACCTTCATCGACTTGAAAAAGGCCTTCGACTCAGTTGAGACGGAAGCGATCGTGGAAGCCTTGGACAACCAAGGCGTCCCTACTCATACATAAAGGTACTTCGAGAGTTGTACAGTAACTTCACGACCGGAATTTCGCCATTCTACAAGAACATCATCATTGACGTGAAGAGGGGGGTCCGACAGGGTGATACAATTTCACCCAAAATATTCACAGCCACCCTCGAGAACGCAATGCGAAAGTTGGAATGGGACGACATGGGAGTGAAGGTTGATGGTCGGCAGCTACACCATTTGCGCTTTGCTGATGACATCGTACTGATAACACCTAGCATCAGCCAAGCGGAACGAATGCTGACCGAATTCGACGAAACATGTGGATGCATCGGTCTTCAGCTGAATCTACAAAAGACGATGTTCATGCGGAACGGATGGGTCTCGGATGCCCCATTCACGCTCAACGGAACGAACATATCCGAATGCACCAGCTACGTTTATCTGGGTCGGGAAATAAACATGATGAATGACCTGACCCCCGAGCTGGGCAGGAGGAGACGAGCGGCTTGGGGAGCGTACAAGAGCATCGAGGATTTATTGAAGAAGACCAGGAACACCCGGCTCCGTGCTCACCTCTTCAACACCACCTGCTTCCGAAGCATAGGTCAAAGCACTCCTTCCTGCTTTGACCTATGCTTCGGAAACCTGGGTATTTCGCAAGCAGGAAGAAAACGCGGTGAGCGTCATTGAACGCGCAATTGAGAGAGTGATGCTAGGAGTATCCCGTTTCACGCAAGTGAGCGACGGGATTCGAAGTTCTCTCCTACGTCAGCGATCGAAGATTAGAGACGCCGCCGCGTTTCCCAAGGAAAGTAAAATAAGGTGGGCCGGACACGTGATGCGCTTTAATGACAACCGTTGGACCAGAGCCGTGAGCGACTGGGTTCCCTGCGATATTAAGCGCTTTACAGGAAGACCGCCGACCCGATGGTCAGATTTCTTCACGAAGTCCTTGAAAGAAAAATATGATGCTCTTCATGTCCCATGCGAAAGGAGGAACCACTGGGCTACTCTGGCACGCGATCGGGACAAATGGAAGAATTACTGGCGCCCGCTCGACCAGTGCGAAGATCAACGGGAGTCAACGTGATCAAGGTGATGGGAACCTTCTGCCATATGACGGTTATATAGTTAGTTAGCAAGTTATATAGCTCCTACGCTCCCGCTGATTGCGTTTAGTAAAAGCTGGATCACCACCTGCAGGTAACATTTGCACTTGCACTAAGACTTACATACGCGGGCCCATTTTCGCCATATTTTACTGTGCTGCTTCCGTAAAGCAAAGAACGCTCGTCATGCTTACGAAAAGTTGAAGAGTTATGTCTACGGTGAAAGTATTCCACAAGGACGTCAGTGCCAACAATGGTTCACAAAAATCTGTGCAGTGATTTTAATCTCCAGAACTCTCGGCCGTCAAAAGGGAAAACTGAGGTTGGTGTCGAGAAAGTAATAACAAAAACTGGGATACGTAAGCGAGCACAATATTTGGGTTCCTCGTGAACTAAATGAAGTTTATTTAATGGCACACGTCTTCATTAAACGTGATACCGTTTTTTTCCTAAAACTCCTGCACAATTGGTGATGAGAAATGGATTATTTACGAGAATGTGGCACGCCAACGGTCTTTGTTCCAAGTGTTGAATCCTCTAAAATCGTATCCAAAGTAGATATTCATCAGAGGAAGGCTATGCTCTGACTGTGGTGGGATTTTAACCTGATGGTGCTAAGACAATGTCGGCAGGACACCTGTCGATTGTTCTTCGCATAATGTCGTCGATTGCGAAATTGAACAGGAAAGGTCCTGCCACTGCCCCTTGTCTTACTCCAGTTACCACTTCAAACGGTGTTGTACATCCGGCTGATGTTCGAACTGCAGCAGTTGTTCGTTGATTCATGTCATCAAGCAAGCGAACGAATTTTTCTGGTACTCCATCGGTGAGTTGAGAAGACGTCCCCGGCGAGGAGAGTCGAACGCGGCTTCAAAGTCCAGAAACGCTGGTTGCATTGGCTCCGAATACCGCTGTCAGATTTCGATCACTCTCCTGACGATGAACACCTGGTCAATCGTGGATCGGCCAAGACGAAAGCCAGCTTGCTCGTCGCGCGTTGTTTCTTCGCTATGTTTATTGAGTCGGTCCAGGATAATGCGCTCCAATACCTCGTACATAACACGCAGCAAAGAGATTCCTCGATAATTCCTGGGGTCCGTGACGGTTAACTTCTTGTGGAGGGGAATTATGATAGCGTGTCTCCACGAATCGGGTATTCTTTCGTCTATCCATATTGGACGGATGTTCTTTGTCATCTCACGAATCCCAGACGGAGGAAGATATTTTAGCATTTCTGCGCTAATCCCGTCGTCTCCACCAGATTTTCCATTCTTCATTTTTTGAATACAGACCAGGACCTCCGACCCGGTGGCTCCTCGTTAACCGCATATGTCGGTCTATGAACGTGTTCGAGTTCAGGAGCTGACGGTGCTAGCCGGTTCAGCAAAGTCTTGAAGTGTTCCTTCCAAATTGGAAGGGTTGCTTCGCCGACAGCAACTCCATTGGCAGTGTTGAGCACAGGAGAACACCTTTTCATTTTGCTGCTTAGTAGAGCATAGGCTTTCCGCGGGTTCCTGTCCTCCCACGCCTTCTCAAACTCCATCGCTCTTCACGTCCACTCGTTATCGCGGTTTTATTGCAGTTGACGACGCAGCTTCCTTCTAAGACGCTTTTCCTGGTTGAAGTGACCAGCGTTGTGCGTGACACATACAGAATTGCATGTGGATTTTGTTTCTGCAGATGCAAAGGCAAGCTTCTTCCGCGGCAATAGAACCGGGAGCGTTTCCCTTGCAGCGTCCTGGATGCACTTTGTGAAGGAATCCGCATCGCTAAACTTCTTCCTGGTCCGTACTCCAACATGAATTGACACACGTTGGCGGAATTTTGTTCTGCACTCATCGTCTTTCAGACCTGCCATGTCGATTTTCGATTGAAGAGGAACTCCTCGATTTCTTTTGTGGAGCCGTATTGAAGCTGAGAAGAACTGAACGGTAGTCAGAGTCGAACGCGACGTCCCAAACAGCTCTAGATTTTCGGATATCTGACTGAGGAATGTTCCTCGCAGTCGAGCAGAGAACGTAGTCGAGATGAAGCTTAAGAGTCTTCATATTCCGCTTGCGCTGCTCTTCAGACGTTAAAAGGGTTGACCCCTGCCACATGAGCTAACGGCGTCGATGATTCCTCTTAAACGTGGAGGCGATGATGAGGCCCGTCTGTTCGCACAGTGCGACTCAGCTACATAGTCACCATTTTCTGACGTGCCACATCGCATTGCTGTTCGAGTCCCATCTTCGCATTTGCGTCGATCCCGACAATGACCACCTGCTGGCTTGGTATTTTAGACATCAAAGCTTTGAGTTCATCATAGAAGGCGTCCTTGGTGTTGTGCTCAGCGGTTTCCGTAGGTGCGTGGGCACTTACGATCCAGAGTTTACGTCCTCTGCGATCCCGCAGTCTTAAAAAGGCGCATATAGACGACGTTGAGCCAAATTCCTCCATCAGGTTCTTGTAATCGTTCCTCACAGCTATCGCGCAGCCACCTACTTTGTTCTCATCAGCATCGCCGCAGTATATGGTGTAATTTTCGATGCTGATGACAGGCCGATCTTTCATGCGTGTTTCCTGCAGTGCAGCAAAAGGCACTCAGAGATATCGCAGAAGTCTGGATAGAGCGGCTTGTTGGAGTTCACTCGATAGTGTTCGGCAGTTCTGCGTGACGAAACGAATGGTTGTTGCCAAAGATTCCATGCTCCCTTCAGGCAGTTGACCTTTCAGGTTATGGGCTTTGGCGATGTGCTGGACGACATCACCTTTTTGCAATGTATGGGAAGCTTTCGCCATATAACAGTGCAGGTTATATAGCTCGTACGTTCCCAATGCGTACACTCGAACGCCTGATTGCGTTTAGTTAAAGCAGGGCCACCACGTGCAGGTAGCAATCAGACTCGTATACGTGGCCCCATCCTTTATTATATAATATACATATATATACGCTGGGGTCTCATGCATGAGCATAGTTGTGTTCAGTTCAACTAAACGTTAGCATAGAAAGAATCTTTTGAAGCTGTTCCATATCTTGCAAAACCTGACATCTGAGAAGCAACGCGAAGTGCTCTTATATGTTGTTCCAAAACCTCACTTCAGAACCTCCATTTTAGATCAGGATTTCTGTCTCCAATACGAATCTGAAGCATCTTTGAAACATCTTTGTTTATGGAGGGTCATCGTTGTCTGACGTTTGGGGCGATAAACTTTTTGGTGGTGCAGGATAAAATCCCTTCCAAGCAGATCTGATGGGTATCCTGGGCATCACTATTGAACCCGTTATGGACTGCATCTTTTTTTGCCATCTTTAGTGCCTAGGCAAGAGCGTAGCACTTGCGATCATAAGTTAGTACTCTTTTAACCTGTAGTCATTCATCATAGCCTCCTATTTCTTTGTTTACAGTAAGTGTGCAATGAATGGACTTGTACGAGTTTGATGGCGGGACTTCTCTTATTCGCGTCTCACGTACCCAGCGGCAACACCTGTAAGGTACAACAAATATTGCAATATCCAAGAAATTGTAGTTTGTTCAAATTAACACTACCGCGGCTTACAGTTCGGTCTGACGAGACGTGCAGATGTTGTCAAATATGCAAATGCTCGCCTCGCGCATTTGTCCTATCAAGGTACTTATGACTTTGGTTCAACACGATCATGTCCATCCTCGTGGAGGTAACAACCCGTACACGTGAACGAGTGTATTTATGGATGTACATTATGTATGTGTGACCTTTCTCTAACATCTCCGTTTGTCCGAATGCGTGCAAGAGTTGCTCCGTAAGGAAGGGACACAAAGAGAATCCAGTTATTCTTTGATGGACTTGTTGAAGAAATCAGAAAAGCGGACCGGCACCATTCATGTAATGCTTCGAATAACGCGAGAAACCCAGTAGTTCACGGCTCTGGTCCGACGGAGATGTTGGAAAGCATCACGTCTCACCCTATTTTACTTTCCTTGGTGTCTTTAATCTTCGATCGTCTGGTGTCTGGAAGAGCCTCGAATCCGTATTTCACCCGTTGTTTATCGATGTTGAAGAGGTCCATCGCGGAGTCGGCTGTTGCTAGTCGTTTCTACTCTACAGGAAGCTCTACGCATCTCTACGCTTCACAAGTTTCCTCCCTGGTTCGGAGATAGGATCGTTCATCATGTCGATTTCCCAATCTGGACATAAGTGGTGGATTTGGATATGTTGTTCTTTCTGAGCGAACGTGAGTTGAACACCCGGAACGCATCCGTCTCTCATGAACTACTCCTCTTGCAGACTCAGCAGAAAACTGATTTTTTGATATGTATCGTTGCATTCGGTCACCGTTGGCTGATTCTATACAGAGAACTGTCTCACCAGCCAAAGCCCAGGGGTGTAATTGCCGACCAACAACTTTCACTGTCATCCAATTCCACCTTTAGCATTGCATTCACAAAAGTGGCACTAAATATGTTAGATAAGTTTGTGCGAAACTGTCTAGCGGAGCTCCGGTCGCAAACTTACTGTATAACTCTAATTATCTTGATGTGCCCTATATTTATAGTAACTTAGTAACCAAGGAGATGCCTTGGTTGTCCAAGTCTTCCGTAACAGCTTCTGTGTCTCGATTGAATGGAAGTTTTTTAAGCTTGACGAGAGTGGGATACAGAGGTGTTTTCTATTCTCGGCTTCACTTTGATGAGGATCGAAACTTTGTGAGTTTGCAGTTCGCTTTGCATTTAGCAAAGTATGAGTGTGATGTATCGAGCTGAGTCCCTTTCGAAACCCTGTACTTCATGTAATGTTTTTAACACAACCGAATAAAAGGATCGTTGGTTTGTGCCACGGATTTCATCTCTTTCTGCACAAATGCTACAAATCATGGTCTAATTACAGATCGTAAATAAAGGCATCCCTGTGATTATAGAACTATGCTCTGAAGCAGTATATATTTAAGGACGATTTCGCTGTTTTTGTCACGCAAGGCTTCGCAAAAAAATGACTTTAAATGTACTGCATCAATGGCTCCTGCAAATCCTTCTGAATGGATCGAACTGAACGAAAAACAAATCGCTTAATACACGAAAGAGATTTCTGCTCGTCACAAAAAAAGAGTTTTATTTACCACCTAATTCGTCTTTGAATATAAGAGAAGTGTCAAGAAACGATGATGGTAACATTTTTCACTCGCAAGCACTTTGTAAGACGTTGTCGTTGTCGTTGAAGTGGAAATACCAAAGCTTTTTTCAAATAAGAAGGGAACTGTTCTGTTCCAGACTGTCTCTGTACAAAATACTAACAGTGATTTTCTTAGCGTTTGATTTCTTAGAACTTCTACAAACTTTACACAAAAGATTTACAGGTTTCGTCTGTCGATTTTCGATCAACTTGCAGTTGGTTGCTGGAAGTTCTTTTCTTTAGAATTGTTCGTGCACGCTGTGCCCGTTTTGCTAAAATATTGATGTTAAAATTCCTCTAATATACATTTGAATGTTCGATTTGGATATATATCTATGATCTGATTCATCGGAAATTCCGAAGCGAAGACTAGGATCCAGCAGCCTCATCAAATTTTTATTTTGGAAGTGGTTATAACTGTAGTGAGGGCTTTCTTGCCGTATTATTGTATTGTGTTTTCTTCTTTTTCTTTCTGGGCCACGAATGCTTGGACATGATTGACGGGAAAAAACCCCCGAGGAATGCAGTACGAACGATACAAAAGCGTTTAAGAGATCCGTTAAGCTGGATTTCGAGAGGTGTTTATGAACACTAGCCAGTAGCAGGCAGAGGGGACCGCCTTCTTTCCTTGGATGACGTTTCTCACTGTGGCATTGCGTCTGCAATTATTATTTTCCATCTCTTATCATTATTTTTTGTTTTATGGCTCATAAAGGATAAAGGATAAAATGTCTGGCGTTAATCAATCCGCTCGGAATGCGCCACCACGTTCACTTCAATTCAGAATTTGAAGATTACGAACGTGTCCTATATTGTATATTGTATACTGTCCTATACAGTAACTTACGGGGGCTAGCCGATGTCCCAAGTCAGTGTTTTTATCCTCCCAGACAAGTCTGGTTCGTGTTTGTTGATCCCGAAGGGATGGAAAGCTTGGTTAGCACTAGGACGGATTCAAACCTCAGATCGATCGTGCAGGAAGCGGAACCTCTTACCGACTGCGCTACTCTCACACCTGTTTATTCATAGCCAGGATTTATATAATAGTTATTTTTTTATTTATTGCTATATCATTCTATTGTTAGTCACATTTTCTCTACTTACTAGATATTTAATTAATTATCTACCATCACCTATCACTTTGAATCACACTGACAGACGTCGTAACCAGTGAGAAGCAAAGTAATACGCGCTCTGCGTGCAGCCTTCATTCAGCTCTGTGCTGCATCGTATGAACGTCGTTTTCGACAATTTGATGTATGCGCTCGATGCGATTCATGAATGCCTAAGATTTTACGAGTATTTATTTTGTTTTTATGCCGCCGATTCAAAAACGTTTGCATTGAAGTGGACATAAGCAGAATGAGACTGATCATAATTCTCTGCCTATAGACGATGAAACGGACGTTAACGTTAGAAGTGAGAATAGTGATTGATCTTTTGATTGGCATTCGCTACGGCGATCTGCCACCACATTACATACTATGTTGACGCAGCAATTAATGCAGTAACCAAGTAACGTTAAAGATGAATTGCATCAACGCGGTTCCGCTGATGCTGTACAAGTAAACACTTCCGAAATGTACGCATTCATAAAATTCTCACTAAATTCCGTAGAGAAATCCTATACGATAAATGCAATTAGGATTTGAGAAATGTGAAGAAAAGAAACAGATTATTCAATTGTTTGGACGAATGACAGAATAATATTCGATATTCAGTTCGATAAATATGATAGCGATTCGTAAATGCTAGGGTTAGATCAATAACCAGTATTAACCGAAAATAACAACAAAAAAGTTGTACACTGTTTTCCCCGGATCGGCGCCCACCGTAATCCACGAATAGAAAAGTGGAACACTTTAATTTCAAAGAAGGGAGATGACAGGACAGTTCGCCCGAGACAAAGTTCCCTCGTTTTTGTGAAGAATTGATATGCATGAACGCAAAGATGGCGAAACTTGAATATGGAAAGAAAAACCGAGAACGAGATGAAACGACGTCATGATCCGTACAACGACAACGTCGTCAGCGGGCGTTCAAATTGTAGCCGGATAGCTGGTTTGTTGTTTGGGTAATTCACGAGTGTTCCGCCTGAATTATTACTAATTCATGAGATGTTTTGAAATACGATGTCATGAGGATCGACGGCTAAATGGCACCATTCCAAGAATTCGAAATCGCAACCGACGATGTCGTTCCCTCCCAGGACCGCATCGCTGAAACATTCTTGCCATTGCATATTCGCTTACGTACGTCTGGATGCAGAGCTCTGTTCGGTCCGAGTGGGTGCGTGCACTTCGCTCCATGACCGCTCTTTCGCCAGCTCCGTTCTCCTCGCCCGTCGTGTCTCGTTCGCCGCGCCACCTTCGTTACCTTTCGATGTTCGCCAAGGACGATCTCATCACTGTACGGTTATTCCTTTGTTGTTTTTGCGTCCACTTTGACGGTGGTCTGAAGGGCCTCGCATTCAAGCTGACCGCTTCCTTATTTTATGCTCCATTAAAATCTGGTCTCTAATCAGCTAACGCTGGGATGAAAATTGCATGTTGAGGATCAACAGAGTTGATTCAAGCTCTTCAACCGAGTTGATCCTTTTATCCACTGGCAAATGTCACCGATTAAGTAATCTATGGTGATTTTTCTATTTATCGTACTCATTCGTCCTATTTCCATCTCTTTTTTAATCCTCTTCTGTTGAATAACATTGTTAGTTTTCAACATAGAAAAACTCGCTTCGCTTTGGTCGATGTCCTCTATGTATTGTGGATTCTGGATTCGAAGTACATAGAAATTAGTTGGATATGGAATTCAGAAGAATGCTTGAATATGACTGCATTAAATGAAACGCAAAACGTAAAATTCCCAGACAAGGAGCAAATTCTAACTTAGCTAGCGGTGGTTCTTACCTATTTCCATCTTTTTGTGAGAAAAGTCGTCTTTTCATGTTCTACAAAGGCAAATTATATTATTCCTCTAAATTAAATTCTCGCTATTATATTACTGCATTTTTAGATATTGTATAATTTTCGTAATATTTTTTATCCTTCACTGTCTATAGCCTTTCGTTATTTTCGCACAAAATATGGCGATAGACTCGTTCTCGACTCGTTGCCGTGGATCAAATAGCACGGGAGGAGTCGAACGCTTTGACGATCCGTGTTAGAGGAAAAGAAAGAAACCTGTTTCTATGATTTGGCTTCTGTGGAAAGCAAGTTATTTCACACATTTCCAACGATTACCTTTTTAAAGTGTGCACATAAGGGCAAAATAATCATGTGCACGAGATGCAAAATTCTTGGATGATTCTATGGATGACGGAGGAAAAACAAGAACAACGTCTGTTAGGTAATGAGAGTGTACACACAATGGCTAGAATTTAGGATGTTTTAAGTTGCTTACATCTTTATATTTAAACTGAGCAGATAGCATTTCAAAGGAGGATGAGGAGGATGAAGTTGTTCTTTAAAAAAAAACGTTTGAGTCAGCTGTATCCAAAAATACGCTTTTAAAGTGTGTGACTGATCGAGTTTGCAGAGTTTTTTTTCTGATTTGCCATCATTTCCAGTAGACCCTTACAACTTCAATATTGCTAGTTATGCATTTGTTTATTTATGTATATAATTGTACAATCAGGATCCTACACAAATATAAAAATCAACTGAAATAATAAAAGAAAAGACAGAAAATTAGTAAAATATTGTAACAGAAAAGCTGAACGTGATCGAAAAGAATCAGTCCAAGAAAATAAAAAGGACAAAATGAGCAATCATCCAGTCTGATGATCTTAACGGAAAAGAACTTTTTTGTGTTTCTGTACCAAGAAAGGTATTGTGAACCTGTTCGCTCTTCAAATTTAACATTTCGTCGTTCGTCATGCGTGAAATTCTCATTTCTTATTTTTATTCTTATTCCCTTTTCTCCCATTTTGTTTCTTATTAATCTTAAATTCTTTCCTTGAAGCTCTTGACTCAATCGTTCAAATTCTGCCCGAACGGATTCGATCTCTTTACTCCTGTGTCAGACTTTCGTAGGAAAGAGCTCGAAGAACATAGAAGTTCTAGTCCAAATTTGTCCTCAAAAATCTTGTTACAGTGAGGATGTTGTGTGAATGCTGAGTATCCTATTACTCACCTTTTATTTCTCGTGCATACGTACATAGATGTGTTTTCTTCTATGACTCAACAAACCAAAAAGAAAAGAGTTATGCACATCTAGTGAATGATGCATTTTTATGACCCTTTGAATGTCCTAAATTCAATTCGAGAAAGTTAAAGGATAAAGTCTCACGCGTATCAATCCAATTCCAACGCGTTTTACTGCAATTCGTAACCGTTGCGGTTTTGAAACCCGTGTTGGCCTATACCATGAGTTGCGGGGCCCAGCCAATGAGCAAGTCAGTGTTTTTATTCGCCCAGACAAGTCTGGTACCAATTTTTCGACCACGGGGGGATGGAGAGCACTGCAGACACAGGGGCGGTTTCGACCGATCCATCGACCGTGTGGCTGCAACGGACCTCTAGCCGACTGCGCCACAGCCGCCTTTTAATTGAGGAAATAATTTGTATAAATGAGAAACAATTTATGATGCACTTATTTGCATAGACGGCCCATATCCAGTGAATGTGCGGGTACTAGCATTTTTTCCTCACGTTTCGTTCCCTCGCCATCGTCATCCAAGATGTCCTCAAGCTTAATGAGTGACCTTGTGATACGACTACGATATTCTCGAATATTGGTGACTTTCCTGGATGTGCGCTAACTTTTTTGCACTATTTTCTCATTTTCTTTAAAAAATCCGTTTTCGCTTATTTACATGCATTGGAAATGCAATAAAAAGAAAACAATATTGTTTTTCGGTAAGAAAAAAAAAAGATTTTCGCATTTATCCACGCGCCTAATGATAAATATTTGCGTACACGGTTCTTTCTGTGGTAGGTAGGGATCACATGGTTCTCCTGCTCGAGGAGTAGAATGGCCCTCTCACAAAACATGTTTTGCCGAATCTAAAACGTCTTTCAAGAGTCAGTTGATTCCAATTTTCTTCAAATTGGCTCCCAGAGATTTATTTACGCACAACGATGACCAAAGTTATCTGCGTCAGAGGTTCATCGTATCGTATGTCCGCAAGTTATTTCATTTCATTACGTGTCCGTATGAATCACGTGCCACACTCTTTCTCCTTCTCCATCCAGCTCTGCAGCAACAGACAGAATCCATGATCTTGGTACCATGTAACGATAATACGTGTAAAGAGTTCGTGGCATACGTAAACGGATTCACGTCTTCTTCGCCTACGTCTCCTATTTTTACGCGATCTGCAATTTTCACACATTTGTCCACGGAATCACATAGATTTCTCAAACATGTCTTTGTTCTGCTGTTTTATTACATCACTGTGCATCCACCTAGCTATTACCCGTGTTCATGAGCTGCGCACAGCCGATTCTGGATGAGCCATTTCTTAGGATTAGAAAATTTTCGATTCTTTTCCATGTTTTCGTACCTTTTGTTCCATAATTTGTATTCTCATTCAAAAGCTCATGACATGTATCCTATTAATAGTGATACTCCTGGATTATTTGAAGGGCAGCTTTCTTTATTCATTTTCTTTGATGTGGTCTCCTTCGTAGCAAAAGACGATGATCTGACAACCAACAAACAAAACAACTAACAAAAATCTGTAAACCGACATTAACCTTGCCCTAGATACGATATAGATAGCCTAAGCGAGTCGTCCCGACCTTTCTTTCCCTCACTTACTTTTACTTTTTCCTTAAAGTTTAAGTTTCCTTTTCCTTTTAAAGTTCGATGGAGCATGGAACAGTTCTGAATTTAAGTCGAGTTGCGTCGACGAATCCCCATAGGGATTGAACGCCGTGCAATTTTCCGTTATTCTCATTTATTATTTCGATAATCATCTATTTTTATCATGTGATTTTTTATGCGTTTACTATATCTAATCCAAAAAAAAAATCTTTCCCATAAGTTTCAAGTCATTTAATACGCAGTAGGAACTTTTCTTATTCAGTTCAAGATTTGCTCGTTTTATGACTTCATTACTATTTTTATGCTCAACATCTTTTTCAAAATGATACTGTTGTTGAATGCTTTTCTGTTGAATTTTTCGTGTTGTGCTATGCATGGACGCCCGTGGTACATCTACTTCTTTTATAAAAACATTTTGGAGATTTCATGACTATTGCAAAAGCGGAATTGTTCGTGTTCTACCGCGTAATAAGTCGTGTTGTGGTGAAGGAGTAACACGGCTGCAAGCATTTTTTTTAGATTTACCGACGGAATTAAGTGTGATGGGGCGCGTGTAATGTAGCGGTTAGAGGTTCCGCTTCCTGCGCGCTCGATCGGAGGTTCGAATCCGCTCTAGTGCTCACCAAGCCTTTCATCCCTCCGGGGTCGATAAGCTGGTACCAGACTTGTCTGGGAGGATAAAAACACTGACCTGACACATCGGCTAGCCCCCGCAAGTCATTGTATAGGCCAGTCACACGTTCGTGAACTTCAAACGATTCTGAATTGAAGTGAACGTGGGGGCGCATCCCAAGCTGATTGATTAACGCCAGAAACTTTATCTTTTATCCTTTATCCGTACTGAAGTCATCGTCGTCATCGTCAATTTCGTGATACACTGTCTCTAAGGGGTTCTATCGCGTCAACTCAATAGACGGTTCAGTTCCTGCTAGTTCCTATCCGGGGTTGATTCTTTGGGTAATAGTATTGTTTGGGAAGACCCAGACGCCGATTTGATGACCTTCGGAGGTGGTTTTTTAGACCGCACAAAAACGGTCGTAATTTTCGTAATTTTCTATGATTCTGAATTGAAGTCAAACCTATCGGATTGAGCAGTGGAAAGCGTTTTATCCCTTGTCCTTCATTTAATTCTCCACATCTTAACCGTTTTCTTAGCTGATGCCAGATATATGACACAGGTGTAGTGCAGTCCGTAAGAGGTCCGCTGGTGCACGGTCGACCGTTCGAAACCACCCTAGTCCCAACAAAGCCCTTCATCTCTCCGGGTTCGATGAAGTTAAAAGTTATTAAATTATTGGAAATGTCATATTATAAATTATATATATTTTATTATAGATTATTAACCGAGTTAAATTCGTCAGCCGAGGATTTTATCATTTGCTCAGTTCCGTGGTCATTTTCTCTCAATGCCCTATTATTGATTAGATCACAAACATTTCTGTGAATCCATGTCAAAATAGAAAAAGTTACTGTTTTGAGGAATTTTTGGCGCCACAATCCGCTTGGGATGCGCCACTGCGATTGGCTACTATTCTTTGAGGTTTTTCGCGTGTTCGACCAGGGAATGACTTGCGGGACCTGACCGTGTATTAAGCGAGTGTCCTTCTCCTCTCAGACAATTCCGGAACCAATTTATCGACCTCACAGAGAAGAAAAGCTTGGTGGACACTAGGGCAGTTCCATCGTACAGCACAGTCCAACCTCTTACCGAGTACGCTGCACGCGCCTTTCTCAATGAAAATTCTTTTTTTGCCTAGGCTAGGATAGAAGTCAAATAAGAATCACTTAATATGTAGTAATATTAATAATGGTCATTAATATGATAATAATTTTAAACCTACGAGTGGATTAATTGAAATATAATAATAATACAACATATTAATACACCGCTGGTACATCGATGATAGGAGTAGACAATACAATTTTCACAACAGTAATTCCCTTGCATTGTTTTTTTTTATAATCGTAAATAAAATCGCCCAAGAAATGGGTTCGCCGATCTCTGACCGGTGCTTCCCAATGGTTCGAATTCTCTGCCAGATTAATCCTTACTGGACACTCTAAGGATTAATTCTACAACCCTTCTCCTCTGCACTGTTCAAAATATTTATGCGATGCTGGAAAACTGTTGTGTTTTTATGTACATAAGCAAAGGGACGAACTTTCTCCGAAAAAATTAAATCCAACGAACAACACTTTCTTCGTATTCTCTTCCATTACATAACCATAATAACATCGTACTTCAGCCGGTTTCGGGAAATTGAGGGCAAATATTAGGACGTATTAAAGTTTAAGAAACTTTTGGCACCTACTTCGCAAGTGCACATTTTGCGTGAAATGGCTGAGATGTCCTGAGAGGTCAATTACCTTATGGAAAGGAAGCTGCGCTTGAAAAGAAAGCTTGAAAATCGTCGTCCCAGTTGAAAGGGATCCTTTTTTTTCTCCACATAATAATACAAAGCTTCAACGAGGATGTTTTTGCATTTTTGGTCATGTGTAGCCGTATTTTTTCCGTAGGGTAAAATTAGCTGTGTTATGTGTTCAAGAAAATTACTAAGCTTCCATGAAATCATCATTTATTTCCCGAACCAGTATTTTAAATTCCACTTACTCTGATAATGGAGGTCTTTGGACATTCCCAAACCAGTCATTTGATTTGTTTTGAGTGGGAGGAGAGAGCAGCCAAAATCTCAGCGGAATTAGACATTTTTGTTTTGAAAGTTGCCAACGTCAGAATTTCACTCCTCTCACATTTTGATTCCTTCCACTCATCTCTGTTTGCGCTTAACAATTCGTGTTCTTGTGTAGAAGAAACAAATAATGGAAAATTGCACTAAAACAAACAAAAACAAAAAACTGTTAGGACACTTCTCAGATTTGAATCGCCTAGATAATCGCTGTAATTCCGTCTTCGGAATTTTTTGAGGCTGTTGAACACGAATAGCTGCGAGTTCACTGTGAGTATCGTCTTTGCATCCCGAACACTGCATGATTTCAGTTAATTTGACGATTATTTTTCGCGTTGAGCTGTGCTAATTTGAGCGAGCGACGATTCCTTCTCTCGTCGCACGGCTGGTCCTTCGTCGTTGCTCGGCCCTCATGCATCCGCTCTCTGACCTCGTAAGGAGTTCTTCTTCGAGCTGATGACATATCATCCTTGGCTATTCCCCTACGTAAGCGTTTTCCACTCGGCGAAGTGCATATGAGCTGATTTTCCATGCGTTATGAATTGACTTTTGGTCAAAACATCGTGGTTTCGGTCATCCTAAGTGCCATCCCGTTCCTGCACTCGGTGAAAATTTGTGAGCATTAGTGAATAGTTGAGCTACCAGAGAAGTAGCGTAGATTTTTTTTCTGCGGCAACTGTCTACGCTTTCGTTCATTTTTCCAGGAAGAAAGAATTCAAATGAATGTTGTAGTCCATAAACAGCAAATTGTTACGTTTCCTTGGAAACGTTACAGTTTTCCGAAAAACACCTTTCATTTGTTGTACTTTTCAGAAAAAAGAGGATTTTCTGTCGTTTTTATGATTCTCCAGCAACAGATTCGTTTAAAGATTACTTCTTACTGTTATAGAACTTTAATTGATTACTATTTATTTTGTTTATTTATTTTTCCTTTTTATTTCTTCATGCATTCATAATGCTCTGCAAATTAAGGAGCAACTAGAAAAGTAGGAAAATTCGCGAAAAAAAAATCAAAAATTCTGTTAAATAGAAAAATCAGCCTAACTAACTACTGAAGCGATCTTAACGACTTCAAACGAAGTGAAACGACCAAATTACGCGCCTGTTTCAATCATAGATCTACTATAAACGATACATTACGGGATTTTGGTCGTGCTTCAGTCCTATAATATAATCCTATAGTCCAAAATAATAGAAGTGGCGAGTGCTCGGAATCAAAAGAACGATGCCAACCCCTCACAGAATGTCTCTGAGTGTGTAACAAATATTATTTCCCTCACAGAGAACACATCAACTCTTCGGTGATAATCCGCTTAGAGTAATCAAATGTCGACGGATTACGAACGAGTTGCTCATTAGAAAATGTTACGAGTTCGACTTTTTGCTCCACGTTTACCACTCAAATTCGCATACCTCCACGCTTTTGAGTTGCTACCTTCCGATTTTGAATATATAAAAGTTTCGTGACGTAAACTCCTATTTATATGACATTCACCAATTACAGGCGAACCCTGAACGAGGAAACTTTTGAGGAGCGCACAACCGAAGTCGAAAGGGCCTGCACTGCGTTCTTTGTAACTTCCACCTAAAATCAGCCAGTTGTTTTCGCCTCGGTGCCGCTGGGTTCCTGCCTCATTAGAGGTAGAAACTGACATCATGCAGAAAGATATATCATAATATTTTCCGATATCTTGAAATGTACGACACATGATGTATCTTTGCAGTAGGGTTTCTTCTCTTCCTTCTCGACTATATCGTTTTCTTCTGATTGCTTAAGCTCTGGAGAAAAACAGACACGTCGAAAATGGCAGAAATTCATGTTATGCATCATATAATGCACTAGTCATATATTAATTACATAATTAAGTAGAAAATTAACTTCCACTTTATTTTTATCTCATTTAACGCTGCCATACTACTTTTTATACCTAATGGTCATGGGAGCAAGAAATCCTAGCCGTAGTATCAGCCGCAACGTCAGGGAACTCCTTATGTCTTTGAAAAACTGGAAAATAATTATGAGTTCAAGGTGGGGCAACTTTAGAAGGTCTCGGCAGAATTCATTATTTTGTTAATGTCGCGCGACTCACATATAACATCTAAAAGTTTGTCAAAACTTTTACGAGTCCTATACGTTGGAGTCAAAGTTGTTTTCACATTTGTCCATTATTTTGTTTATTTATTTTCTTATTGATTTATACTCAAGTCTAGCCAGTAAACCCCAAAGGAAAACAAGCGGCCGGAGAATCCTGAAATAAAATGGTCGGTTTTTATGCGCCAGTTTTCTGGATACAGGTATAGTATTTCAGATGTCATTAAGTACGGCTCAATATCCTTATATTTGTTGGTTTTCATGCTTTTAAATTTTAATTAAATTTGTTCAGTTGTTTTAATGCCATTGAATATCCGCGTCTAAATAAATCACCGAGAGAGCCACAGCCCCTACACTCCGTAAATGTCCGTAATTTTTTTGTACTTTTTCAAATATGCAATATTTACAACCGAAAACAGTTTTATGGTTGTTGTTATACATAGATATTTGTTATCTGTTTGTAGAGAACGTCCTCATGTTTGAGTATGTTTAAAAAAATTCAGGTTTTCAAGTCAAAAATCTAAAGCAAACTGAGAGAGTAGGCAGGATTTGAGAGCGACCTTTGATCCCCTACTAAATCCGATGGTTGCTCAGCTTAATGCCCGAACAAAAAACGTTAGCAGCAGTGTATCATGCAATTATTAGGGTGTGTGTGTGTTTGGATCTGAGCTTCCGTTGCTACGCGGATCTACTTCTCCGGATTCTCGCAAATTGCGTCTAATCCCTCACATGATCATCCATATCTTTTTTGCATGGTGACGGTGATATTCGCATTCTAATCGTGCACTTTAGCTTATTTGTTAATCCTTTCTTATCCGGGACATAGTAGCTGGAAGTGGTTAGCTACTGATTCTCACAGCAATTTGTCATCAAACCGGAGTTTTTCATCAATCATCTCTAGCTTCAACCCAAATTTCTAGAATTTCGTGCTTTCGAGTCTCGTCAGCCTACGAAATCTTAGTCATCAGAAATTCCACAAATTTCAACGAAACCTTCGGATCTCTGTCTTATTCCAAGCCTCTTTTGTAGCCTCGCTTGTGTTAGACAAGCAACATTGGCTTCCATTTGTTTATTTAAACAACGTGACAGATTTGTAGCCAATTTATTTGTCATAATCCTCAGCTGTTAGCTACATATCATTTGCTTCAAACATTATTTTTATATTTTTTATAATCATTCACATCACCTTAAATCTACTGGTGTTGCATTATTTACATTACTTATATCATTATCATTATTTACATTACTTATATCATTGTATTTACATGATTATTTATATTTTTTGAACAATTTGTGTATGTTATGAATATTTTGCTCTTGAAATCTTATCTTTGAAAAATTATTGAAATAGACAGGTGAATAATCACAAAAAAGTGGAAGGATTTGAAATTGAAAAGAAGAAATACTAGCCATTCTGCGTAGGTATAAATCATTTGTAGCAAACGTGATTTTCGATCTAGATATTTTTCCTTCCCCTTAAAATTTTCCACCATTCTTCATAATTCTTTTGTTTCTACATTTGTTTACGCCTTCGTTACCATGTGATTGATATGAGCACCGAAGGACGAAGCCCATCGTAGTACGTAGTTATGAATAAATTTTAGAAATCAACAATTACCCAGATAAGCAGAATAGTGCCATTATTTATCTTGGAAGTACTTGCATTTTAAAATCGTTTCCACCTTCAAACCGGCATTTTCTCTCGTGTTTTTTCAGCTTTTTTAGATACTAACGACTCCGAGGAATTCGCAGACTAGTACTCCGATGAGGCGGGTGTAGTGTAGTGGTTAGAGGTTCCGCTGCCTGCACGATCGATCGGTGGTTGGAATCCGCCCTAGTGCTCACCAAGCCTTTCATCCCTCCGGGGTCGATAAGCTGGTACCAGACTTGTCTGGGAGGATAAAAACATTGACTTGACGCTTCGGCTAGCCACCGCAAGTCATTGTATAGGCCAGTTACACGTTCGTGAGCCTCAAACGATTCTGAATTGAAGTGAACGGGGCGCATCCCAAGCGGATTGACTAACGTCAGAAACTATCCTTATCCTTTAATATTCCGATATTTGAGTATTACGTAAACGTAGTATTACGTATTCCAGAAACACCGCAGATATCTCTAATACAGAAGTATTGCTATAAATTCCACAATTCGCCTTCATCCAACCACAATTCCTTACTAAAGTGAAGTGGCGGACTGGTTTTATCGCCTGACTTGGTTAGCTGCATCTTCGCCGAGGCGTCGTTGTCCTTGAACACAGTTCGGCTCCGTCCGTCATTTTTCATACCCTGCAGGAGTTGATGCTCTTGAACTGCGTATCGACACCGAGTGACCTGAGTACCTTCAAGTCGACAATGTTCGGCACTTCAGCATAACGAGACGAAAGATTGTTGCCGTAGTTTCCATGCTCTTTCAACGTATTTGACGTATTTGAGGTGGGCATTGGGAGTCTGTTGGATATCAGCACCTTTTTGCACTATCTGGGTAACCTCGAGCTTGTAACCGTGCAAGTTATGGTACGTGCCAGCGCGTATACTCACATGCCGGTTGCATTCGGTACAGGCGGGGCCATCGCGAGCAGACCGCTCACTCACTCGTATGCACGGCTTCAACACCTTCATACAAAGATGAATCCCTTCTGTTTTTTTTTTGCGACCTTTGCTGATTTTGTCACATACATTCAATGAGAAATTCCAAAGAGATTTGAAACCACTGGAAATTGTTGACATTGAGCCAACGTTACAAAGAAACATTGGAGATTTCACATTCCATTGTGGAGAATGGATGGGACTGTAAAATAAAGCAGCGTCATAACTTTATGTAAACCCTTCACAACACATCAGCGAAGGGTTGCACTTAAAGGTGTTGCATTGCCAAGCGAACATCTTTTTTTCATGAAGAAGTGTGAATGTTACTCTATTTACCCACGACATGTGGACGAGTCATAGCTTAGTTGGAATTTGTGGCGCTCATATGAGATGATTTAGATCGGAAACAAATTCACTGCTGAAAGATGTACACAGAAAAATAAACACATGATAAATGTTCATAAATATTGTCCCGTACATCTTCTGTATTGCTTGACGGTCACGTAGATTTTGACTTCCTTTTTCCTACTAGATACAACCGATAGCATATAAAACAAAGGTAGGATTTTGCAAATGCTCAAAATAGCTTGGTTTTTAAACCGTTCATAATTCTTTCACGGGAATCAAAATAAGCTCATAATTCCCTACCGAACACTTCGGAAATGTAGAGTCGGGTAAAAATAACGTACGTCAGCCGCTTAATTGCCCTCACGTCCATTTGCAGTCGTCCTGCAAATGGACGTGAGAAAAATCCTTTCTTTCTCCAATCCTCCAAACGCAGCGCCCCTGCTCACACTCCGCATGCACGAGCGTGCGGTTGAAAATCAATGAAGTCTCCTCAAGAGCCTATTCAACTAAACCCAAAGAGTAGGCTGCTAAATGGACTAGACCGTGTACAAGCGGGCTCATTCTAACGTACCTCGTAAGAACAAACATTTCCCATCCCGTTTTTCAGGATTCCCGGAGTTGAGGGCACCAACGCTCATACTCGTAATATACACTCCGAACTCTATATTTTTCCACAACGACCACAACATCTTCACTTTGGTGATACGCTGTCTTTAAAGGCAGAATACCACGAGTCTGACATGGTGAGAGGATCCGAAGTTGGGTTGTAGACTACGGTATCGGTGATTCTGCTAATTTCTTCCTAGTAGTCGTAAAAAGCGGCGTGGGAATCGTTTTAGACCTTCCAAGTACGTTAGAACGAGCCCCTTGTACATACTTTGGTCCTCTCAGCCTACTCTTTGATCTTACTTGAATATGCTACTGAGGAGACTTCATTGATTTTCAACCGCTCGCTCGTAGATGCGGTGCGTGCACGAGGGTGGCGCGGTAACAAAGTAACGGGCAAGAACAAATATTCCTGTTTCCTGTCGCAGTACTTACAGCTGTAAATGTCGATGCACACTGAGCACCGACAATGACATGAACGGCTCATTGATGGAATGACCTCAATAGAAACAAGTACGATACTGCCCTCTCATATTTCACGGTGATTGTCAGTTGATGCACTTAGTACGGGTGGGGAAAATTAATGCGCGAAGTTTTCTTTTCAAATCAAGGACTTTTTTTTGGTTTTCGGAGGACAGACACATGATTTCTACACATTTCACCCATGGAATGATAACGGCATAAGGTTAATTCTCTGATTTTGACTCCGTAACTCAACTATTTAGACATAATAGATAACCATTTAGTCGAATTATTAATGCTATACTAACAAATAATTGCTTAATTTAATCCGTAAGATTACTAATTAGCAAATTGACTGGATCACAATAAATGGATGATACCTGTTGTGAACACTGAAAAGACAAATTATGAAGGAAATGGAATTCTTTTTACTACACTCAGACGAATATTGACGTATTAGAAAGAATTTCCGGTGCTCAAATTCTCCAAATCAACAGAATGCGAGAATGTGATAAAATGTTGGTCACTATCACTATCTATCACAGGACCTCAATTATAATTTCATAATGATTTTAGAAAACAAACAAGAAATGATGTTGAAAGCGAAAAATTTCCAACGCTTTCTTCTTCCTGCTCTTTCACAAGTAACTCCCCCTAGTTATATGTGGCTCACAAAACTTTTTTTTTCCAATTTCCTTCATTTCCTTTGAAGAATGATGAAATTCACACGAGTTCTCATTTTTCTTTTTAGCTCTTCCACATTCTTCCATGGTAGGTGTTTTTGTAAGGATTTCGTTTTTGCCCAGTACACCTCCATCAGAAAAGAATGTTACCGTCAGAAAAGTCGTTGACGCACGTCGCGCGAGAAAAGTATAGAAAACGGCGACGGGCGCCTGCTTAGCAGGAAAGAAAGAGAAGGGAACTATTATTCTGCTGAAACAGTTATTAATTATTTGTTATGATTTGTCATACGTTATTCTATTCCGAATCGTTGAGGTTTTATGAACGCATATTGGGCAATACAATGACTCACGGAGGTCACTCGATGAATCAAATCACTAATTCAAACGTTCTATTTTCTTGAAATCTCGGCATACCTCTGTCTATATTTTCTGACCAGCCCGATCTTCCGGCTAAACCCGGACTTCAGGGTTTTTTCGGTTCGCTCGCCTTCACCGATCAATAGGAAATACCAGTAGCGATTTTTTTTGTAAAATCAGAATTGCTTTTTTCTATCAACGCTCTCTTCAATTTTTTCACCCGAACATTTAAGCATAGATGAAATATTTTATGGTTTTCCTCTAAGCGCGTCAGTTCTGTATTTGGAGAACAATAGAATTTAGATTTAGCATTCATGTTTCTCTCAAACCTCCACCCACACACACGCACGCACGCACACGGACTAAGCATGATAATATGCCTGGTTTTTGGATGGAATCTTTTATTTGCATGATGTTTCGGCTTTTTCGCTGTCTTCAGAGGCCTAAATTGAGATTGATTAGAACAATCTCACGTTCAATCCGTCAAGTGTCACACCACATTTGCGTCAGTGTTTCGATAATTGTTCAAGCTAGTAAAAATGGAAACCATATACGTTGAAATAGTCTTACGTAGTGTTCCACCGGGCAAGCTGCGGCTAATTGCGCGCAGTTGTTACTTGCTCATTTCACCAGCGAATGAATATTGCTGTGTGTGGATTGCTAGATAAATAAAATACTAGATCGCAACGATACAAGCGATTTGATCTACACTCACAATATCACGCAGTTATAGGTCATAAAGCGGTAGAAGTGGTAAGAACTCATTCGTTGTCTACAATCATTCATTCCTATTATTCAATGAAGGGTTTCTTTTAAGAATCCAAAATGCCTCCAACCTTTTCCTTGCCGATATTTCTGTTTCGTGAGCCAGCATAACACATTTCATTTCATAATCGTTAATCATTTCCTTTGTGGGCTTCATGTTTATACCTTCTAAGTGGTGTTATCAAACTCTTACGCCACATTCCTACCATATGTTCACTAATCCTCACTCCAAGGTTCCTACCGGTCTCACCAATGTAAGCTGCATTGTACATCAAGCACTCAACCACATATGTTACTCCCATTTGTGCGCAGACCGTTTTTTCGTAAGGGCAAATAACACATCTCTCACTGATGCAGTATCCATCGTTCTGTTCCTAATAAGCTGGCTTTTGATGTTTGGGTTAGGGATATTAATCAAGATCGCGTCATTTTGTAATTGTATTTGAACATTGCCGCGTTGAACAGCTGACACTATCAGAAATAAAAGGAAAAAAAGAGAACTTTTTTGTTCGCGTGTAACATTGCTATTGACAGTGCGGGATCTTTGGTAGTGCGGACGTACTGCATAGCCATTAGCACATGTGATTCTCAATGCTAGTCTTCGTGATTCATGTCGTTCTTGGTTGCCGGTCTAAACTTCACTAGCGGTTTTGAACGTATTAGGAATCACTGTGCGCTTAACTGCAGTCAGATGTGCGGATTTGCCATGCAATAAGATGTTCTTGCAACTTTCTTTGCTATTTCCTAACTATTGGGAAATCAGATCAGGGTTTTCTGCTCACAGACAACTCTATTTATCTACCTCAAAGAGATGAAAGGTTTGGTTGAATAGGTTTGAACTAACAATCGTGTATTCACAGCCGGACCTCTTAGCGACTGCGCCACAACCTTTGTGAAACATTATTGTAGTGATTATATTAATTAGTTTGATATTATTTTAATCTAAGGGCAGGTGTAGCGCACTCGGTAAAAGGTTCCGCTGTAACTGCACTATCATTCTATGGTTCGAAACCGCCCCAGTGCCAACCAAGTCATTCATCCCTCCGGGGTCAATAATCTCAGACTTGTTTGGGAGGATAAAAACACTGACCTAACACACTGGTTAGCCCCCTCAAGTCATTGTGTAGTCTATAGGCGAATTCCAGTAAAGAGCGTTGGCTCATGCCGAGTGTATTGATTAGTGGTGCACACTTTATCCTTACTTTATTAAATTAATTTGTATCATTATTATATTTTATTCACTTACTACTATTATTTATTATTTTAGTGCATATTAATTTGTACTTTATACTTCATACATATTTTACCTATGCTACATCACAGGTAAAGTTATCATAGGTAAGGATAAAGTATAACGTTGCTAGCGTTAATCAATCCGCTCCGGGATGCGCTCCCATGTTCACTTCAATTCAGAATCGTTTGAGGTTCACGAACGTGTAACTGACCTATGCAATGTCTTGCGGGGGCTAGCCGATGCGTCAAGTCAGTGTTTTTATCTCTCAGACAAGACTGGTACCAATTTATCGACCCCGGAGGTGTGAAAAGCTTGGTGAGCACTAGGGCGGATTCGAAACTCCGATTGATCGTGCAAGGAGCGGATCCTCTACCCGCTACGCTACACTCGCCCCACATTATAGGTACCAATAAGTAGTGTGGACAATATTCGTTAGGTACCTGAACCTAACGAATATTGCCCATATTAGTTGTCAGTTAGAATTTTCATGTAGGTTTCGTGGCCCACTATGCACCAATAAGCGAACTAGAAAAAGAAGATCTGCACGACTTGTTTATTTGCTTTCCACGCTTTTGCATGCTAATTAACTCTCAATAAAACAATTTCTTTATTTGTCTGGGAAGAGAGTTCTCTGGAAAAAGGTCACCACAATGTGTGCTGGTGCTCCCGATGGCGCAGTCTAAGACCAACCTTCAATTTTATCCTTCCGTGATCGATAAATTGGTAACACTTTTCTCTGGAAGCATAAGGCTGTAATAAGATACAGTTACAATTTCCTCCTAGCAAATCACTGTATGGGTCGCAATCGTATTCACAACACCACTTCTACAGTTCTGAATAGTCTTTGAGCGTCGGCACATCTTACATAATTCGCCAGCAATTTGTTATAAATAAATATATATAGTTATGGAATCGGATGTAGCGCAATCGGTAAGATCTTCCCCTGTGACTCTACGAATCCACCGTAGTGCTAACCATATCCATTGAGGCTTGGAGGTCTTCTTTTCTAGTTCGCTTCTGGGTGCACAATGAATCACGAAAACTTCATGAATACTCAGCAACAAGTAATATGTATGTAATTTTCGTGAGTCATCACGGACAAAATACAAATCTATAAAGGTAAGGTAGGTAGATAAAGATAAAAACCTTTACCTGACACATCGGCTGGCCCCAACTAATTATTTTATCGGCTAACACGCGAAAATCTCAAAGATTCTGGATTGCAATCAAACCCTTTTGGCTTTTGGTATGTCCCTCTTATTTTATAGGGTAGACATGTGTTCCTAAACTCAAACGATTCTGAATTATCAGACATAGGTGTATCAGAAGCGGAATAATATGCCGGAGAATTATTTATTTTTACACAAACGTTTCTCCAACATATTTTCAGCGCAGTTGTACTGGTGAGCAAACGGCTCCTGTATGAAACGGATGAGAATAAAACTAATAATAATGTGAGGTGAAGAAAAATAAAAGAATTTTGTGGTTTTACGCAGATGATTTGAGCCCAAGCAGAAGATTGGAAAGAAAATATAATTTGAAGTAAACCAAAATAAGCAAGCGGACATTTTGACTTATGCTTTTTCGCCAAAGCTTTTAGTCCTCCAATCACTGCTTCCGTGGAACACAACATTAGTCATAGAATGGGACGAATCAACAAATCCTCTTCCTTGAAAATCTCCGCTCCCGAGATGTGCATACCTCTCTGCGATACCTAAGAAACCTCACGCTCCTATTCGACTTTTCTGTAATCCAGCTGTTATCCACAACCTTCTGCACGATTTCAACAGAAATCTCCCCAAAGTAACGTTTCCTTCCGGGAGCTACCGCCGACCCTTCTGCCTGTTCATGCTAAGAGACACCTGTTTAGTTATAAATGTATCTTTCGAAAACCTGCCATCGTTAGTTTCTATTTCCTTAAGTTATATTATATTTTGGGTTCTATTTCCCAGTATCCTACGTTCAACAGGATCCACTCTGAACGGCTATGGAGCGAGAAGGAAAAGTAGTAGGCGAGAGCTAAAATTTACCTATAAACCTATCCGCTCCTTTTTTGTATAACTTATTTGGTTGGTTTCTTTTTTTAGTCCTCACTCAAGAATTTGTATAAAACGCAGATCTCCAAGCAGAAATGTCTTAAAGATTGACAACGGTGAAGATTTCTCAGTTCATCTCCTGGGAAAATTTTCTTGAAAAAATAGCTTGAATCTAAATTGAAACTTCCTACCGTTCTCAGACAGTTTAGTGCCCTCAAAAGCAAAAGCGTTGGTTTTTCTTCACTGGTTGGCAGAGTGCAGAAAACGATTGTAAGATAACACAGCTAACATTTGACAGAGGGCTTGTGGCATCAGTTCACCGAATCGGGCAAGTCCTTACACTCATAGGTCTGGCGAAATGAAACCGACATAGCAACTCTTTACAATTCTGAAAGTGAGGAGACCCACTTTACGTGGTTTCATCCAATGGCTATAAGCAGTCATACCGTTGGTTAAAGTGAGGCTGTGGGACCACCTGAGAAGTACGATTCCTGCATTTGTAGAGCACTTGGTAGGTTACAAGATGTTCGCCAAAACTTCTCAGAGTCAGAGACGAAGATCACTGCCTTGGGCGAAGATCACAGCATAGCCGCAGGTCAATCCACAGATTATGTCGTGTTGAATATACGTGATCACTCTCAACGTCTTAGCTGACATCACTGATGGGGATAAAAAGGGTTAGGCGACGTTGGTGCACAACAAATGCACTACAGCAGTTCCAGGACACTTTTTAGGACTGTCGGCTTACTGTAGCGTCATATATCAGTGTTTGTAAATATATGTAGTGTAAATACTGGCATTTCTGCTCACTGTAACTCTGTTTCTTTAATCGTCATGATTCCTCAACAAAAAAAAAAATCCGGTAAAAAATCAGTTTCAACAAAACCTACTTAGACTGCTTCCATCAAACCCAGAAACTCTAAAAGTTCTGGTTTCTCTTCTTAACTTTGAATTAAAATTTTGGACTCAAGCTTTGGAAATTGTTTCTCTACAGTAACAGAATATGTAGAAAGGTGCACCACAAAATTTGCACTCGATAAAGCAGCACATTAATAATCAATAAATATTTATTATCAAAATCAATAGCAAATTTGTTTGAGTTCATAGTTGATACACTCGTAATACTTTATCGCTAGATGTCCGATGATCAGAATTTGTGAATGTTACGAATGTGAATTGAAATTGCATCCGTTTTCAAAATTCAGCTGAGAAACATCTTTGGCGCCCCAAATTGCAGAAGCTGATGTGGTGGAATCTTTTCACTTCCAATGGTTCTTTTGGCCCCTATCATTTATTTAGTGAAGTTTATCTGCTTCACACGTACATAGCAAAGAAGTGGATCGGAAAGACGTAGACTTTAAGCAAAACTTTTTGCGTTGCAGGAGGTTATTCCTGAAATAAACAGCAAAATAATTTTGTAGTTTTCCAGCTTACAATCCACAAAAATTTGAATTATTAGCATACAGCTGATGCCGGATGTGTTCCAACACGTGACCATTTCGAATGGGACATTTCAAAATTGGGAAGGAACAGGAAACGGTCGTTGGGAACCCCCAGCCGCTTAGGTGTAGCCGAATCTGTGCCTTTAGAAAAAGGTAGAAAAAGCAGGCGCTTTCTACAGAGTAAGGAGTGGATGTGTGTGAAGCAGATGACGAGTGTGCGCTGCGCAGATGCGTCGCGCACACTCGGTTGAACAAATCGGATGTCGCCTATGTATGTCTCACACAGATTCCTTTTTCATGCCTATCTCAAAGCAAAAAAAAAACTCTGACCGAAAGAATCTAGAGAGTACTTTTTCTTAGCCAAGGTATCAGACGTCTCTCTTTTCCTCTTATTTCTCCCCGATTATGAAATCCAAAAAAGAAGACTTCTCTACCATCATTTCACATCGTCAATGCAATGCAGAACCAGAAGAAGGAGCACTCCGCTGTCACTGTATTATGCGTACACGCACATATGTGTAAACTTATCCAAAAAGCTTGACATTCTTAAAAATTTGACATTCACTTGAGCCTCTTTAATTGTTCGTCACCTTCTTTCAGCAGCCATCTGAAAAAGCATCACATTCGTTGAGAAAACAAACATGAGAAAAAACGAAGCGATGACGATGAACAAAATACTTTCAATCAGTGTTTGTCAGTCGATCTCCATGGTATTTGTTTAGTTGCGTAGAATACTGAAGCTTTTGCAGTAAGTTGTTTGGTTAAGCTCTTCCATTCTACTTTTTTAAGCTCTTGAATTTAGCTTACATATAAATCGGATTATCGTAGCGTAATATCCTAGGTAGCACCGGTGGTTCATTTTCTTATCGCTCGTCCTCCCCACTAACTCTCGAAAAATTAGCAATTCTTCTAAAAATTAACACTCCAGCTCCCTTGGAATGATTTTTAAGTTGTCAGGAAAACAGAGCAGGCACCTGCTAAATGAGCCTTCTTGCTTTCATTTTCAAACTGTTATATTTAAGTTTATGTTTTCGCCATTTGCTTGGTTTTACTGTGCAAAAGAGACCTTATGCAAACAAAAAAAAACGCAAATTAACTATTTTTATTTTTTCATTTTTTCATTTTTTCTTACTACCGATTTTATTTTGAAAAAAAAAACACTCAGTTCACTACTTTACGATGAGAACGTATGCACAAATGAAGAAATGCCAAAACCAAAAAAGATTAAGAATTAAAGTAACTAATAGGTCTTATAATAATTCTTATAAGTGTAAAGCTGCTTTAGACTATTTCCCTCCTCTGCCCTAACTTTCTTCCCAACCAGTTCACAGAACCGATCTATGAGTACAATTTGAGGAAGAAAAAGAATTTAACACACTGTGAAACATGAAAACCGGAACTAATAACGACGTTTTGTTATCGTCGACTACAGCATTGTCGACAACTTTCAAAAAAGTTTCATCATGAAGCACACGGAGTGCCTGTGACAATCGAACACTATTTGGTTTTCGACTGACTACCTCCAAAATTCTGAAATTCGCTCTCATTGTTTTTCTGCACGTCGAAGTTCATTATGGAAACACAAGCTCTTTTTCTTCCGAAAATTTGCAAACGCGTTCTCCTCGGGGTACTTTCGAGGTAGTATTGGTTATATTTACTCGCTTTCATTATGTCTCTCAAGTTCGCACTCATAGTGTCTTCATAACTTTTCTATCATCACGTCCAATAGACAATCTTACAGTTCCACACAAAATCTCAAACCCAAGTAATCAGCGTCGCTGCTCTTTGACTTTATGAGAAAAACACAATTTTATTACCCCATGGAACTAGAATTTAGCGTTATGTTCCTAAGGTTAAGTTTGTAGAGTTTGCGAAATAAAACTTCTATGAATCTCTGCATGAACACTTCCTTCTACGTCTAAACTAAAACTGCAAGGTTTTGACGAGCTTCGCGTACATTGGGGAAATATTTGCAAAACATCAAAATCTGCTGTATTCTTTCATTTTCATCATAATTTCGCTTTAATTGAGAGCTGAATCTGTACGTTCGCGAATTTCTCAAACCTCCGTAATATTTTTTTGGTCAGTCAATTGCTACTTAAAGGCATCATCCCCCGATTCCGTCCACTTCCTTCTAATTCCTGAAAAAAAACAGTCCGGAAATGCGGCGCGAGTGCAAGGCTGGCACGCTCCAGTCGAACTCGTTGTAGAAAATAGCGCGCCGGATCGCTCGAAGCCGTATCTTCCGGGCCGTTTTCTACGGCAATTAGGAAGAAATGGACGGAATCACCTCCTCTCCATAATCTACTGTCCCGTATACGAATACTGCACTTGAAATCCGTACCACCTCAGATTTGTGGAGTGATGTCTTTAAGGTCTCAAAAGTTGTCTTTATCCAAAGTAATAATGTACGGTATAGTAACCAAATGTATTACCAGAGTAAAGGCGATATTTCCAGGTTCCAGGAACAGATGTTCGACATGGGAATACTACCTTTCATTCAGTTAAGGTTTTTTTTTTTGCGAATTTCCCAAGTGTGATGAGTTGTCCACGGCAAATCGGTAACCAGTTTTGCATTCACGAGTTACTCATCGTAAAGGTCTTAAATTTTTGCAACACAACTACCAATTGTCAGCTGTGTTGCAAGGAGAGTGGTTATAAACCTGAACGTTTCGTCCAAGTAAACCGTAAAATTCTGAAAAATCTACTGCGTAAATATAAGTGAAGGAATTTTTAACTGGTAACCATTGTTCTACGCGTACATATCTCAGTGTGAAATAAGTTTTCATTCTTTTTATTTCTTGCTAGGATCAGACATGCTGCTATAATGAAATCTACGTGCAGAAACTACCCAAATCTTTCAATCGGAGCTTAATAGAACTCTTCTCTCCGTTCCAGATACTTGAGAATATTTACTCACTTATTTATTCAACACATCAATTTATTTACGTGTTATTGATATGATTCACTGGAAGAAAGCAGGTAGCTGAGTACTCACAAGTGTTGTGGAACTATTTTTGATTTCCTAGTTATTTTTCTTCGTCCGGAAACATTGGAAACTACTTAAACCGTCGTAATGCACTTTTTGGTTGAAGAATATGGATTATTCTGCATTTCAGCGAACAGGAGTCCTTAAGTTTCAGTCCATTCCGCTTCGACATTAGTAAATGTCATATTAAATGGCTTTTTGACAACTCTCAGGGTTTAGGCCAGTCTTTTTTTTAGTTTATTAGTTAGTTTAGTTTTTACGTAAGGATGTACACGATTAAAGAAACTTGATGACGGAGGTTTTTGAGGGAAAAGGGGTAGTTATGACCTCATTTCTATCATTCTCATTAGAGTGTATGTATGTATGTATGTATGTGTGTATGTGTGTGTGAGTAGGTGCTTGTGCAGAAAAAAAGAAGATGTCAATGTGAACTTCATACGTATCTCATGTTACCGTACTCAGGATGTTTCATTTAGTAGCAAGTAAGGTCTTGAAGATGAGCGACACCCGATTTCAACGCCAATGGTTTTTCACGCCGATTTTTTCATCGGCTCATCCATTTTTAAATAACCTTATCTTTGTAGTAATGATGAAATATATGTCAGAACAAACTGAAATCAGGACGAATAAAAACTAGATGATACTGAGGCGAGTTTGAAAAAAATGTAAAATTAATCGACAAAGAGTCTGGCGATGATCAATCCGCTTGGGACGCGCCATCACGTACACTTTAATTCAGAATCGGTTGACGTTTAAGTGTAGCCAGCCCTCACAGTGACTTGAGGAATCAAATCATGTATTTATCTTCCCAGACAAGACTGGTTCGTATTTATCGGCACCGGGGGATGAGAGGCTTAATGGGCACTACGGTAATATCGAACCATTGATCGATCGTGGAGTAACAGCACCCGTACTACCACTACACTCTTACCGTCTGGAAAATTGGTAAACTAATGTGAACATCTTTTCTTTGGAAAACCCTTTGAAAATAATTGTGAAGGAACAAAGGTAGCTGCATTATTGTAATACTTTTTATTGAAGTTTTTGCACGAAATTCTGGGCTGTTATGATAACAAGAGCGGTCGCATCAATAAGAATCGTGTTTTTTTATCAGTGCGACTTTACCAGTACCTATAAAATGATTTCACTGTTGTGCTGACTTCGATCTCAAACAGATGAATAGAGTGACTAAAAAATTGTGTCATTTTTGGGTTTGATGGCGTCTTCCGATAGACGGAGGATCCGTGTATTTTGACAATAGTTGGGCGAAGTTAAACAGCACCCCCTCAGGGAAGATGGTGAGGTCTAACAGAAGGTCGGAAATACCTTCACTATCAGTCTCTATGATCCTTATAATAAATTACAACATGCACCATCGGCCTATTGATTTTCTTCTTTCGACTTACATATAGGTCTACTCTACACAATATTAAAAAAAAGAATTGAATTACGTTGAGCTAACGTTATAGCGAGCTCCCCTTCCAGATCCTGAACAGCTGAAATTGAACCTTATTTACAAAACAGCTGATTGAACGGCTTTCTCTATCTTTCCTGTTCCGATTTTTGTTTTCCTTGTTTGTTTTTAATCTTTCATTTCCGTTGACCCTGGCGTAGGTTGCTCTTAGACACGTACTTCCTTAATTCTAACAACGTAGGAGTTACAGAGCATATCACCATGTGCACTGTGCATGCTTTCTAGTACTCTTCGGGTGTTATTGATGGAGAAGTCGCGTACCTCAAAATCCGGATAAAATAATACAACAGAACCATTTCGTAGTCTTGTGGGATTTCCTATCGATTCATAACTCTTGCTCTGTCCGTTGTAATTATTTATGTATTTCTTCGATCGTCATTATCTTCGTCATTTCTTTATTTCTCCCCTCATCATCATCCTCACCTTAGGACTTTATAAGGCCCATTTGTACCCTCCTCTATTGAACCCATTGCCCATTATAGACGAGATAAAGGGCGTTTATTGGGAGCAGCCGAACCCTCACTCCGCACTCTCATAATGTTAAGAATAATAACACTTCAGCAACAGTAACTAGTTTGTGTTTTGTATGGAAGGACGTGTAACTTTACGAATATTTACATAAGAAATCTGCAATTTCATATTTCTTTGGGCGGTAGCTCATAGATGGTTCCGCGAAAACGCTTCTTCTTAGCTCACTTTCTCATTTCAGAGCAAAGTTCACATACTGATTCGAGTGGAGCGATTACCTCCACTCTCCTTCTCTCTCAATTCTCAGTGCACTATCAAATTAGGTGTAACTATCTCTGCAGCAAAGTTGCTAGAGGTCATCATGTTCGGTTTCTTCCCCGAGGTGAACGTGCGTTACTTTCAGGCTCATTTGGTGTCGTCTTTAGTTTAACGGTAACTACCAGAACCCTCATATTCAGTTACCTTTTAAAGAATGAATGTACAAATTTGCCAAAATTCCTCCCTTCTTCCTTACTACGGTTTCCAAAATCACAAACCTCCTGAAACACTCAGTACTGTATTAGAAAACATGTCGTATTCGAAATAATTGTATTTTCTGTTGCTTGTCTGGCTCTACAGTAGATTACGGTACAATTTTCCCTTGAAAATGCGCTTTATTTTCGACCTATACCTCTATAGGCTTTGATTTCTTTTTTGATTTTCAACATTGCTCATGTTTATGTTTATATTTACGCCAAAATTTTTTCTTACCTTGAGAAGTGTCAGTTGATGAACTCGGTACAACGAAATATAAGAATTCTCATGAATGTCTCATTCAAATACCCGATTTAGGTAACAAACCGAAAAGAAGCTGTTCTCTGGAGGTCCAAAGATTTACGGGATCTCGTCTAGGATTCCGTTGAAATTCGTTCTAGTTCTGCTGCCTACTTGCTTCTGCTACTAGGGCGATGCGCTGCTAAGCTGCCGCACGTCGGCTTCTTCCATAAGATAATTTTCAGGTAAGCTTTAACTAACTGAAGATTCAATTCACAAAGTAAAAAGAGCGCAAATTGTGGAAAATGACGCATAGAAAAATAAGAGTAAGTAGAATATCGTGTATTGCATTCATGAATGTCGAATCGAACAACATTTCCATGATTTTCTTGAAAGACGAAATTATTACATTTTTTCACAAAAATTTTTACCAACTTACTTCTGTAGGCGAATGCCGGCATTCACTATTGCTGTTTCGATCTACGTAGTCACTGTTATTACTGGTATTTTCGGGAATATTTGGGTGGTATGCTCGATAGCGCGGAGTCGGAAGCCGAGGTTTTTTTTATTTGGATTTTTTTTTTCTCTCACTTTTAATATTAATTATTTTGTACAACTGATGCGAATATGTCTTTTCCTCATGTTAAGAGAGTTTTAGTCAATCCTTATGTGATATCAATAGTCATTTGTTGGCCTGACCAGTTGGTTGGTAAACAGTTTATACCGAGATATCGTTCGACGCATGCTTCGCGGGCACAGTGCTCCCTAACTGTGCTGTTGTGCGAAACTGTAGGTTTTGCAAACCGTAGATTCACTGTAGGTGAAGTAACGCAACATTGTGCATGGATAAAAGAGCGGGGGTATTTTCCCAGGGGTCCTCCGGTCGTGTACAGAAAGCTGGATGTTACATGGAGTGAGGTGAGCGTCACTACATCGTGAACATAGACCATAGCGCCGTTCTCGAGAACTGCTTACCAGCCTTGTGGCCACCATGGGAGCACGTTGCAGAGCATGCTTTGCCGTCTGTGATGGCCACACACCCTACTACCATGTCTCGTCTCTACAACGTCCAGGGAATAATGAATGAAGGATAAAGTGTCTGGCGTAGATCAATCCGCTTGTGATGCGCCACCAGGTTCGCATCGATTCAGAATCGCTTGATGTTTACGAATTTGTAACTGGCCTACACAGAGGTTGGCCGATGTGTCAAGTCAGTATTTTTATCCTCCCAAACAAGCCTGGTACCAATTTATCGACGCCGGAAAGACCCGTTTGGCACTGGAGTGGACTGTGCAGACAGCGGGATCTCTTACCGACCTGCTACAACCCTTTCCCCCTTCCTTCCATCCCTCCACACAACGTCCAGGAGATCGTCATAAATTACGGTGACTGCAGTACAATTCTTATCTCTAAATAAATAGAAGTGTCATTTCAGTTAGTCTGATTGCGTATTTCTTTCACTTACCTTCTCTACTATACTGTAGCAGTTCTTTCTATGTATGGTCCAAGTTTCATCGAATTTTATTCGGTAGCGTCATGTGAAAATTGCATTTGTCCTCAAGTTTTGTTCACTACTGCAGTTTATCTTACCTGTTGTTTCGCCTATAATTAATGAAAACAAATTTTGGTAGTTTATGATAGAAGATACTGAGGTTAACCACTGTCTTTGAGATTACGATTTGGCGCTTGAAGAATCCCTTTCACAGGCTATGGTTCGGGACAGAAGTTGTGACTGCTCCAATAATAATGTTCCGGAGTGCCATACCCTCCTTCTTTCATCGAATACTAGAGTTAGATGGAGATCGCGAAGGGTGGGGAGGGGTTGGGACAACAGCGTGAATAGTTCACCTCACGATTCACTGGTGGAGGGTCTTCCAAAATGGGGATCACTCTTGAGGCTGATATCTTCACTGACGAGGCTTTTGAACGAACGAACGATACAGTCTGACTTCCTATGCTGAATTGAATCCTTTCCTTTAGTTTTGAGGAAGCTGTACAAAAGAATAATTGTTAACGGTATATTGTTCGTTTTACTCTAGTCTCCTTCTTCGGAAGCTGAAAAGTCAGAGACAAGGAATCCTCCCAAACACCTTATCGCAGCACAAGTTACCATCCAACAAAAGAGTAGAGTAAGAACCGGGTCAAAGAATTACAAGACCGCCAGCATTACTTCAATAATAATGTGTTTGTTGTGTAGTAATTCCACTAGTAATAAACAAGGTGCCATCTGACCTGCTTCCGTAGGTCAAAACCCATAGTCATTAATAGAACATTCAACGTCATCGACTTTTCAGTGGCCTTTGCATTTAACGATCGTCACTCAGTAATGAGGTGAATGAGCTCTGATTGCGATTTTCCCAGCATCTACCCAGTAAAAATAAGAGTTAATGACTGCAATGATAAAAATCATAATGATGTACCAGTAGGAAGATCTTTAAAATGATGCAGAAGTCTTCCAGATAGCACGCATTACACAATTATGTGTAGACAAAAGAAAAACTGGTTATGTAAAACGTACTGCTTCTGAATCATTATAATAAAGTTCCATAGAGTTGAGTAGAAGCAACCAATGTACTCTACTGTTTAGAAATTCACATGTGTTTCAGAGGTCTGCTAAGGCACAGTTCGCCGTCAGACCGTCTCCGCGCCTACATATCCGTGCTTGCCATCGTCGACCTCACGGTTCTGATGGTTCTTCTGGTGAGGACCATTTACCTGACGCTGCCAAATTTGATGCTTGGTATAGTTCTGCTCACTCAGTGTTCTGTACTTGAACTAATGGACTCTACGTTCAGACACAAATAGTTGTCGAGCGATGTTCGTCATCGAACAGGCAGTGAAACTCGCTTCGCTTACTCTCTTATCGTGTATTAGTATAGAACGGTACATTACAATACGGAAACCATTCTGCAGTCAGGTGAGCGAGACGAAGGAAGTCGTTTGAGTTCTCTCGTGATGTGAGTGGAAAACAGGACGTGTTGGCGCTTGATGACTAATGACCACTTTTCCGATGGCTCCCAGATTTGCAATCGCAGTTACTGATGACTTGGAACCCTAAAACACCTCACCTCAATAACATTCTCCATCTAAAAACAGAAAACATGGAACCTCAGACAATTCTTATCACTCAAGGTTTGGACAGAAAATTCACGATGTTCGGGTCTCTCCAACAATTGCACTGACGACACCCGATCGCCCGCCCTCTGTCGCGTAATGTGTTGTATCGTCAGTGCGATTGCATCACACAACGCTGTTTCTCATGTTCTTTTTCAGGAAAAGTAGAGAGAGCCGAGTATGATGCTCACTCTTCTGGACTACACCCCTACCTCTACATATTCGTCCTTAGATCCCAACATCGTCAATTTTGCGACACACTGCCTCCGTGACTTCTGTGACAGAGTGAAAACAATTTGAACGCAGTCCCTCAACCGTGGCAAGCCAGCGCGCCAATCATTGTTTCAACAATCGGCCATAGACACTCCTGAAAACTTAAGCTTTCATAGGCGTTTATTTATTTTTTCTCCCATTTATCCAGCTTTTTTGTTGGATTTTATTCCCACATGCAATTATTTTGTACGAATAACAGCATATTGTACAAATGTTTCCACACAGTTTGAACATGTGCAGAGGCGAATGAAAAAACTGCTATGCGTACAATTTCATCGGCTATCAACGTCCGCCATGGCCGGTTAATAAAATCTGAGATTTCCATGAAGCGCTTCCCTGGAATTTACCGCTTCCTGAGTTTGCACGGTGGAATTCACACCCAACTTCGCTTTCGGACTCAAAGCCACTCACTATTTGCGCTACAATGATAGCGGTTGCTTTACATTTTGCTTTTCTGGATTTTAACGAGTCAGTTGAGAGTGGTTGGAACCCGCATTGCCGCGCAAGTAACCGCTTACGGAATTTTGCACCACAAAAACAAAAGGTTTCGAGTGGCTGTGAAATTCATGGCAACAAACGCTGCCACGAAAATCCTGCTCTCCAAAAAAACTCAGATTCGAGAGTCATTTTTGTCGAATTTGTCTAACTTTGTAGCTGCCAGAGATCAATCAATGGTGTCTTTTTTCATGAATTAAGGAAACAAAGAACCACAAACAGAATGACAGCATGACAGCCACGCTGCTTTTTAAATTAACAAACAAAAGCTAAGAAAAATTCTGAAAAAAACACTTTTCATGAACAACCAATTCACGATTCCATAGAGAAAAGAATTTGAAAGAACAAATTTGAAAAATTTGAAATTGAAAAGATTTTGAAACAATAGCGGACGCATGATAACACCTCACACTTGTTTTTTTTTTTATTATACTCTTTTCTTTTGCATCACAGGATAGCATGCACAAGAGATAGGACTAACAAAAGCCTTAAACTCCAAGAAATTCGTGAGTCGTGGGTTTTCATACTTATCAAACTTCAAAATGTTGTGAATCAGGGTCTTCTTGCATCGGAAGCTAACGTCAAAGATCCAAGTTTTTTTAGCGAACAGAACAAAGCTGTTGGACTGGGGATTATAGTTGGGTGAAAACGACATGAATCACGAGCGTAGTTGCGATTTGCATTTGCGTACGCGCTCAAAAAAAACGGAGAAACGGTGGAGGCAGGAGTTCAAGCCGTGGTGGGACCGTCGCAAACTGCAGCGATGGGTGGTGCTAGCAAGGATTTCACGTCGCTTCTAGCCGCTAAGCTCCACCGATGCGTCTTCAGAGATGCTGCGTACGCAATTGCGTACGTGATTCATGTCCTTTTCACCCTACTATACGTTTGTGCGGTTCCGTTCCCCATTAAAAGCAGCATACCATTAGAAGCAGCATAGCAAGGTATTGGGATCTCTTCACGAATGATAGAGTTAGGAGTATAATTCAGTGGCTCGCAGACGCGGCTTGTACGTCAGCTGAGTACGTGGAGCGTCGTAAGGTTCACGAAAGCTGCGACAAGACTGTTTCCCATGCCGTTCTTCTGGAAAGCGAAAATGGGAAAACCACACCCCTGACCCTACCTACCAAAATAACCTAAAATTCGTAGTGCGCTGTCCTTAAACGCAGCTGAGTGACCCTTTCTCATGATCGCACTCAACTGATTCTCTCGTTATGTTTAGTCATGTTGTTATCTTTACGAAAACATCCATCAACCCCACTAAGTCAAACTCGATGTTCATAGTGAGGAGTGTCATTTAGGTCAAAATTGCTGCCTCTGAGGGGAGCATACCATTTTTGAGTTGTCCTTCGGTAAAGTGTCACCTATGGACGCCGTTACTGTTTCTGGTCGCGAAAGCGGCCTTTGGGCTACGATCAGAGTTGAACACGAGATGTCGGATGTTAATTTGTCGATTTAGAGATGCATTATACGCAACAGTAAAATAGAACATTAGTAAATGGGGTTGAGGCTTTCAATAATGACACTAAAAAAAGAAAAGAAGGAAAGAAATCCTACAAAGATTTGCGTCGCTCCTAGCTATAGGTAGTACTTGTTATAAGAGAATATGCGCCTAAGAAAGCACTAATTTATTTTCCCTTCCAATTAAACAGTCCCACACGGCAGAGGGAGGATTTGAAAACAAACAGGAATTATTTGAAAAAAAAGACCTGTTTTATGTCCACGTACTCAACTGTGAGTAAAGAAAATGATGCAGAGACACATCCAGATCAATGTGCGAGAAATTGAGAAATCCCAGATATATGTAAGTAACTGAACCTGAAAGAAAGTGGAGGAATTGGAGAAATATTACCAGTGGAAGTAAACTATTAAAGTCTATTACCTCTACTTAATTCTAATTCAGGTGCGGAAACGTTTCATCCGGCTCACACCACTTATTGCGCTTGCACTTCTCAGCGTTGTCATAGTGGCCATACTTGTTCAGGTTTCGTTTCCTAGCGCTGGAAAAAAATTCATCAATATTAGAAATCGTTCAGGTTCAATCAGTGGCGACCTCCTCCGACAGTTTGAACTGCGTTCGCATGTACCGAGGTCGAATGCTGCCGCGGTTAGGCGCCTACCTCACAGCAATAGCCTTTTTATCGAATCTAACCACGATCTCAGTTAATTATGGTCAAATTGTGAGACATGTACGGAGAAAGTTCAGCAAGCGGAAAGCGAGAGGTTTGTTCCTTAGTAGAATTGTGGCACTGTTTTGCTCAAAGGCAGCATAGGAATCTGACGTGGAGAGAGAATTTGCGGGAAAAGCTGGAGAAGTCGTAGACTGCAGGGCCCCAGGTGATTCCGCTCATCTTTTTCTAATCGTCGTAGAAAACTGTGTGGAATTTGCTTTCGTTCCTACAAGAAACTTTAGAACGCCCACCTTTCCACACGTTCCGGTCCCCTCAGCGGCCTCTTTATTGGTTTTATTTGAATAGGGAACACCTCATTAGTCGTCAACCGCTCGCTCGCGGATGCGGCGCGTGCACAAGGCACGTTGCAACTGACTTCGTAGGCAAGAACGCCGTCTTCACAGCCGTTTTTTCTTCGACGATCAGGAAGAGATGAGCCCTGGTTCCCGCAATCTTCAACCCCATCTCTAGCTTTTCCCGCGGATTAGCACATCACGTCAGATTCACGGTACGCTGCCTTTAAATAAAAGGACAAATTTCTTGCGAGTCTTCTGAATGACTTTCAAAGCGTTCATTGAAGCCTTTTTGAGGAATTTAATTGGGAGACCACGCGAATTCATTTCACTCATGTGTGCATGTTAGGAAAACTAACGAAATTGCGGAGCTGTGAAAGTAATTAACGAACGTGCATTTGTCAAAGAAAATCCTGGAAGTATATTCGAAACTAACACCTCATTTGTGTTTTATTGATATCCTCGAATTTAATTTTGTCCACCCACACGGATTCGCACGGTTCGCGACGGATTTTGGGATGGAAGCAAGTCGGCAGCGTTACATCCTAGGCGTAGGTAATCAAATTCCACAGAAAACAAAAGTGCTCGTGAGAGCACTAGTCGTGTATGGAAGACAAGATTGAAAAATGTTCAACTTACCTTCATATGACCGCGTCGACCTACTACAAGTAAAAAATAGAGAAATCCATTTTTATTGCTTACAATGTATTCGCCTAATTATTTTCCTTAAACTTAATGGATAAAGAGACGTCGGAAACACAAATCTAACAAATCATACAAAAGGGATAATTTCGTTCCTTCACAATGTTATGTCACATCACAATGTCACACACATTAATGGTGCACAATGTTAATGTTACGTCACGAGGAAAAGAAACGCTCATGAGGTGGATTGAAATTCTAGTTATATGAACTTCCAATCGGAACATTCCTGATGAGGAAAGGATTAAAGGATTGCGAAGAAGGAGGAACTAGGAGCTTTCGTTATTGATCCGTATGTTACTATTGCGGCTCTGACGCAGAACAAAGAAGTATTATCCACTTCACTTCAAAAACGCCGCAGAACTTCGTATAAGTGTTTAGATCCCCAGTGTCAGATCGAAGAAATACCTGATTTCCACAAGCTACGTTCAGTTGTTGGTTCAAAGATAAAAATACGAGCAGTCATAGATCACCACCCATACCGTTAACGTATCTATTGTGGGCTGCTGCAGTTTATTGGAAGATAATTCAGTCGTGCAGTTCTTTTTGAGCGAAAATAAAAAAAAAACAACAACGGCATCTCATTAATAGTCCACCTTTCCAGTGGTTGCACACTCACGCACAAGGGAATCAGCTGTGACAGAACCGCGTTACATGAAGGAAATGACAAACGCAATCATCCGAGTGTTCGTATTTCATGTGATCTGCTGGCTGCCATCTTGCCTGATCCAGTTCCTGCCGGACATAGGACTCGTCTCGGAGCTGCTCACAACAATTCGTTACTTCAACAATTTCTCAGACTTCAGGTGATAGTTAGGGTAGAGCTCACTTCGGAAGTTCCTGAGAATTTCCCTATTCTCTCGACCACGATCATCGTTTTCAGAACTGTGCGTTGGTCAATTTTCGTTGCCAACTGGTTGACCTACGCGAGTGCTGCTGGAAATTGGATATTTTACGCAGCGATGAATAGGGATTTACGAAGTCTCATAAGGTGAGCTCTACTTGAAAACACTCAAGTTCGCTTCAGTTCAATTCTCAATCACTGCTACAGATACGCAACTGAGAGGCGGAAGAGATCAACGTTGTCTCACACCGCTTCGCCATCCAACGTCCATCGCAATTTGCGACAACAGGTGACTCAAAATCATTTCTTCCACTTCATTTTGAACAATTGGTGACAATTTTCAGATGTCGGCTTCGATGAGGGTTCTCCAGTCGCTGTCTTATCGCAGCAGCTTAGCGGGTTCACTTGACGAGGTCACCTGTCCTCCGTCGCTTCTGCAGCTCTCACCGAAGTCATCAACTGTCAGTCAGGATCAAGTAAGATTTTCAGCCGCAGTTTGGTGTTCCTCAAAACTGCTGGTCACACAAGCGTCATATGTCCGTTTCAGAGTATCATCTACTCGTCCGATGTTTTCTTTCAAAAATTATCGTAATTTAAAAATTAAAATTGGCAGTAACATTTCACAAGATGTGTTATGGTTGCCTGCCAGAAATTGATTCGGTTTATTATGTGAATTACTTGAACAATGCAGCAAACGGATCTTGCGGCCTACGACGGCTATCCGCATCTTCGCCAGAGTGCGTCATCCTTAAGTGTATCTGCCCAACCTGACCTGCTCGATCTTCACTCAAATCTTCGACAGAATCTCTCCATCATTCGCTATTTCATAATTAGAGCTCCGGTTCAGCGCTACCTGTTCTCAGATCTTCTTTTACCACCTCCTTTCACTACAATTTGGAAAAAGCGTCTCCTCATTCTGTGACTAACCCAGCAAAAACGACTTTCATTACACCTCCAGAAGTAGGGAAGGTGTTTACGTCTTCCACGTGTCATCCGCTGCTACACCATATCCGCTACTGCATGAAGTTGTTTGTTTTGTCACTCTTTCGGCTTAAAGTGCCAAACTCCAGTCTAAGCAGTCTCTACAGTCGGCCCTCTCTGTCATCTTCATTTTTTACCTCCACGGTACTAGTAGTGGTAGAGTATCCAGCAGCACATATGTGGAGCTTACGAACATATTTCGGTTCTACCGTAGTAAGTACAAAAAGAACTCCAAATGTAGTGCCCTCTCCGCAGATATCGTTCGGAGTCTAGAGAAGAAGGCAATCCTTTCCTGCACTTACTTCTCCGAACCATTTCCTTCTAATTCTTGCCCATCCCCATACGGTGTTACCTTTATCTTCTGCTCTATCCATTGAATCCGAATCCTCAATTCTCTTCATCTGTTCCATAAGAAAGTCCAGCAGCATACTTTTGATGTTGTCGTCCAATGGTTCTGCTTTGCGAGATTCCTTGATGCAGTTTCAGCTCAATCTGTGGATAATGTTGATTGTACCACATCCCCATCAAGCTAGCTGAAGTGTATTCTGCCGTCCAAATTCCGATGTTAGGTCATCATATACATTAAAAACCACGTAGAAAGAAGAAATGAGAAAACGCGACATAACGGAGGGAACCAATCAAAAAGCATCCGAACATAAGCAGAGCACGCTGTGCCTTGAAATCGCACTGGTTACTGATTCATTTTTAAAGGCATCACCCCACGAATGTGAGGTGGGCACGGATTTCAGGTGGAGCATTCGTATACGGGATCGTAGATTATGTAGAGGTGGGTGATTCCGTCCATTTCTTCGTAACTGCCGTAAAAAACGGCCCGGAAGGTACGGCTTCGAGCGTTCCGGCGCGCTATTTTTTACAACGAGTTCGATTGGAGCGTGCCAGCTGTGTGCACACGCCGCATCTTCTGGGCTGTTTTTTACACCAATTAGCAAGAAATGGACGGAATCACCCACCTCTCCATAATCTACGATCTCGTATACGGATACTTCACTTGAAATCCGTACCATCTCGGATTCGTAGGGTGATGCCTTTAATTTCACGCTCGACTGGATAGGCTAAGGCATACTTGTATCGCCTTCTTCCTTTATTCAAATCTCATTTGGAGAGCTAACTCCGACTTTCCTACATGTACCCTAAACATAAGCTTTGACGTGGTTCTGTTCTGATATTTGGATCAGATGCTATCTTGATAGAGCCCCCTGGTCACAAATTTTTGTATTGTCTGACTTCAGTGTGAAATGAAATTATCGGAGGAATCGCGCAAATTCTCCAATTCGACAGCCGTTATTCAGTCATATAGGTGATCTCCTGTTGATTAGCGGAATTAGAGATGCGTTCTCATCGCATTTGAATGCACCTCACATGCTGCCTTGTATTCAGCTGGCCAACCAATTCATCATGTAAGTTTTCTTCAGTGATTTTTTTTCAGAACAACAGCCCGAGCATAATTCGCCAAAAGTCGAATCACATTGCTCGTGAGGTCTAGCAGTTGGCGAACATCAGGATAGAAAATGGCGGATACATTCACAAGCGCCCTTCGATCTCATTCCGGCTCAACATATCCCATAATAATTTGTTCGCGTTACTTATTGTCAGTTTTCTCCTTTTTTGAGTAGAGTTTCTATATACAAACCAGATGCTGATTTCTCTCCTCAGCTTGTTGCAACCTTCACGGCTGCTTGAGAAAAGCAGGGGATTGCAATATCGTTCTAATGTCCTCTAATTTTAAGTTAATTTCTAATTCTAAGTTCTACTTCCACATCTCGTTGACCGGTAGTTCCCCGTCAACATATTGTTCCTTAAACTTTGTCACAACTGGCTTTCAATTCTCTAGCCTAAAAACATTCTTTTAAAAATATTCAACGGATCTGAAAATGGTTTTATCTTACTATTTTCTACAAACAAATCATTGAAATTTTTTCCATCCTTGTAATAGCTGCAAATTCTTGTTTGTCGCGGTTGTCTCCATTGCGCAAAGTAGTTCCTGCTCTGAACTGTACATATCACCCCTACACGGGTTGTCCAACGTTTAACTCTTGCCCAAGAATATTGTTCTATTGGTTGTTAGTTCGAGTACAATTTTCGTAATCTTCTCCTAATAATATATTACTAATGTTGTGGAAAATCTTGTTCTTGTTTTACATCCATTTGCTTCCATGATTAATAAATCTCTAACCAGTATCATCTCTTTTTGTGCAAAAGTTCGTAATGCGTGTAAGTGGCTAGCATAAGGCTCGATGAGCACCGGCGCGTTAGGGATAGAGGATAAAGTGGCGTTAATCAATCCGCTTGGGATGCGCCCCCACATTCACTTCAACTCAGAATCGTTTGAGGTTTACGAACGTGTATCTGGCCTACACAATGACTTGCGGTGGCTAGCCGATGAGTCAAGTCAGTGTTTTTATCCTCCCAGACAAGCCTGGTACCAATTTATCGACCCCGGAGGGATGAAAGGCTTGGTGAGCACTAGGGCGGATTCGAACCTCCGATCGAGCGCGCAGGAAGCGGAACCTCTAACCGCTACACTACACCATCCCATACGTATAACTGAAGTGAAAGTAATGAACAGAAAAATGTATGGAGCCCTGGGACTTTACATATAATTTTTTAAAAATCTTTTATCTCGTGCTGGTGAACATGCGGGGACATTTGACACGTTCGTAAATAAATCTAAAAAAAAGAATCACCTCCTCAATCCTCCGAGTCACCATGATAACCTACACAAATTCTGTCTTAGTTATCCATTCAATTATCCTCTGTCCTACAGTGTCTTGTCCTATGAACTGGGTGATATTCTTCTAGCAGCACAGTAATCGAAAGAGTGATATCAGAGCATCTACGGATAAACATGTCCCATGAATAAAGTAATTTCTTCAACTGCAGTGGAGGGATCACTTCGTCACGAACAAGTCAGACCTAAGGTAAAAAAAAAAACTATTCCTATTTTTTTATATTTTATTTTTTTTATTATTCCTAAGCTATTTCGAAATTTTAAAAAAAACTGGGTGATATACATACGGAGATATTTCGCATAGTGAAGTCAAAACATGCTGGAACTCGGTATTTTTTTGTGTGAGCGCCTGTTTCAAAGCCGCTTACGCAATGACACCGAGCTCCGTCGAAATTTCGCGGTGGATGTAGCGTTTGCGACTGAAACGAGACGCTCCTTGCTGCAATCGGACTGCAGAACGAGTATGTAGCCACTCAATCAAAGCGGCGCCTTTTTGCTGCCCTTATCACTCTCACACTATTCATTTTCGCTACTTTGACCGAACGACGGCAATGCAAACCTTTTTTGACATGGAAACAACTGCTTAAACCTAAATATGACCAATTTGGGGCCACGTAAAAGAAGACTGATTTTTGCCTGCACGTGTTGCCGCTGCTTTCACCAAACCCACTCAAGCATTTGAGTACACGCCTTGGAACATAGGAGCTATATAGGCCCAACTGGTATATGCCCAAAGTTTCCCATATATTCTCAAAAAGGCACTGTTATCCAGCATCCTCCCGGAGCCCATAGCCTGATGTGCCCAATGCCTAAGGAAATCATGGAATCTTTTGCAGCAAGCCTCCGTCTCGCAGCGTTGAACCGCCGGTCGCTGCCAACTGAACTCCAGCAATGTCCAGACTACTACGACATTTACATGCAATGTTTGCGGCATTGAAGGAAACACGCATCATCGATCGCTCCGTAACCAGTATCGATGGTTACATTATCTACTGCGCTGATACTGATGGAACGAAAGTAGGAGGCTGAGTAATGCTGTGTTTCAAAGGCAAAGGATCAGGACGAGACGTACAGAAAACGAGGATTTGAAGAGTGAAAAAGTAACACCTCAACTTCTCCAACATTCTTATGTGGAAAATCCACACCTCCCTTACAGAGGTCTTAATTTATGCGAGGATTTTTAACACAAACAGAAAATCTAAGCTCAAGTAGAGCTTAAATCAAGCTTAAATCTATAAATGCCATGTCACATGACAAAGTTGAAGAAATTTTATTTTGTTACATTACTCGTCACTTCATCTCAGCGACACGTTTAGCTATGTCTGCGAGTATTGTTCTAATGACAGGTGATTTTTGATTCCCCATTTCTGCAGAGAGGAACGAGTAAATTTGTGTGATTTCTTTTGTCCAAAATTGTTTTTGTACTTTGAGTAGGGCGTGGAGATCAACTTTAAGTCCCTGAAAGCAAACAAATAATAATAAAAAATTACAGGAGAAAAAAAGTAATCTGTAAGCATTAATCTATTTCAGCCTGCTTCCTCTATTTTTTCTTACTATACCACCGCGAATTTTACCCATGCGAGTCTGTTGTGGCTGTTGTAGTTCAACGCTACAGTAATTGCTCAAATTCCAAAAAATCTTCACTGAAATTTCAAATCAAGGGTTTTTTTTTTGTTTCACACAGTCACAGAGAATTCTACGCATTCACTTCCGCTTCTACCTCAAATGACCTCTACACTTCCATCTCACTTCAGTCTCGACTATTTTTGTATCATTTTACGTGTTCTGCGCAAAAACATTGTTTTATTTACATATTTGTTTGTTGCATTATCATCTTTACACAAAATACTCCCACTTCAGAACAGTTTAGTTGGATGAGGGAATGAACGAGGATAGGATAGGACAGGATGGCGGACTTGGCGCAAAATTCATGCCATCCGCTCCTCTCGCTTTCTCAGGAACTCGAAAACGAGTGCTCAGAAGCATTTTGGTCCTCGCAGTATGCAGGGCGGTGTAGGGCTGATAAAACCGATGACGTAGACGGGTCCCAAGTTCAGTTGTCTTTATATCTTAATGTGTTTTTTGTTGAATTTAAGGGCACCACGAAATTTGTAGCAGTGCAACAATTTGATGCAGTTTGCAATTCACTTGTAAATTTTTCTAACTTAATTTGGTTTCAATCCACAACATACCTCGATATTTAACTTTTCTGGAAGTAGTCCTATTGGTGAAGATACGGCTGCGGTCTCATTCGGTGCAGAACATCTGAACAACTGTGTAACATGACAACGGTGGAATCAACTGCTACATCCAGATTTCATCCACCTATTAAAAATCCACTCTAAAACACGAATATTGTCTCCGAAACCTGGCCAAATAGTCCTTCCATCTTTGCCTTCTTGATACCAATTGACCATAAAAATTTTTGGCACCTTCAAATACGATCCCATCAAGTAACTATTTCTAAATTTCACAAAGCAAAGAAACTTACCTCTCGCGCTTTTTGTTTTATGTCAAACCAGTGTTGTATGAGGCTAGGGAAGCTGACTGACATTGACGTTCTCATGCAAAATGGGTCTTGCACAAGTGCGGAACCTAAGAGAGATGGTTCATAATTTAGAACGAGATAAATTGGGAAGGAAGCTTGGTTAATACAGCTTTTCGATTCGAGCGGTTAGAGTCGGAGGAAGACCCATGCTGGTACCACTCATCGCTGCAAATCACGATGGTTCCATCCAGGGTCAAGCGTGTTATAGGATCTCCCCTGTTTTGTAATATGCCTTCTTTTGCAGCGCGCCACCCTTAGCATCCCTTACTGCTTATCGCGGCAGTCCGAAGTGGTCTTCGACGAAGGCGGAGGCGGCGCAAGGGCTGGAGCGTTGCAATAGATGACGTCGTACAAAACAGCATTCTGGAGGCGGCTGTTTGCAGCGATGCAGGGAGAGATGAGCGGAACTGCCCCCGTCTCCACAGTCTAGACCCCGTGCACGGATGCTCCACCTGAAATCCGCACCACCTCAGATTCGTGGTATGCTGCCTTTAAATAATTACATATATTAGAAAATATTAAATTAAGTTTCAGAGGGGCAATACGTGGAAGCATCAACATTTTGTTTTGATGATGTACAAAGTGTTGACACTGTGATAATAGGACCACGCAGGTTCAACACCCCGGCGAGCCCAATTCTTGCAAAAGAGATAAAAACAGCAGCAGTTTGAGCGTGGATCAAGCAGAGCTTTATGGCTGAAAAAAGCTCAGATTTTGTGCACATCGTTAGGTCTGGAAGATCGCAAAAAACTTCGCGATAAGAGGACCTTGGGGAATATCTTGGGTTGCTTGTTAGGGGAAGGTTTGTGCTACAAACCAGCCATACCGCTGTCTCTTGCAACCTTCTAGTTTTTGTTTTGAAATTTAGATCCAAAAACTATTATTTTAGCGTGTGTAGTGTAGCGGTTAAAGGTTCCGCTTCCTGCATAATCCATAGGAGGTTCGAATCCGCCCTAGTGCTCACCAAACCTTTCATCCCTCCGGGGTCAATAAATTGGTACCAGACTTGTCTGGAGGATAAAAACACTGACTTGACACATCGGCTAGCAAGTCATCGTACAAGCCAATCACACGTTCGTGAACCTCAAACGATTTTGAATTGAAGTGAATGTGAGTTCGCATCCCAAACGGATTTATTAACGCCAGACAGTTTATCCTCTTTAACTTTATTATTTTAGACTTTTTTAGATTTTTCCCATCTGAATTGTGAGAGAACCAGACGGTCCGGGAGAAATTTCGCATATAGGGGTTTCCTTAGTCCCTCTATACGAATTTGTGGATGATTGGTTAAAACACTGCCCCATTCCTTTGGAAGGAGAAAACATCTCAAAATCCCGATTTTCGCTCGCGCGCTAAAAAGTGTACGATCTTGAACAAAGTCTAATGACTGGGAGTAAGTTAGTGCGAAGCAAATCGCCTTCCAATTCGTGTATTGTAGCCGAGAATTTCCTCTCTAAGATGCTGTATCAAGCGATTTCCAGAGCTCCCCGTTTTTCCAAATCTTTGATGGGGAAAAAACTAGGAGGTTGCAAAAAAGCGGGACGACTATTTTGTAACGCAGAACTTCTTCTCGAAAAAATTACATAGAATATATCTCTTGGTCCTCTTTTCACGTAGTTATTTGCGATCTTCCAGACCTAACAATGTGCACAGAATCTGAGTTTTTTGGTCATTAAATTCTAAGAAATCTACTTTGAAACTGCTGAAACTACTTATATTGAATTCGTCACCTTTATGGAGTACCTTCAAGTTTCTAACTCTTTTGCAATAATTGGGCTCACCGGGGTGTTGTTAGAACAAAATGTTGGATTTTTCTTTTATTTCTGTTCGTTCTTCTGTAATTCGATCTATGCACTTGACTCTTCCTTTTTGTCCTATTATGTGCTTTAAAGGCGTCACCCCACGAATCTGGGGTGGCACGGGTTGCCGGGTAACGCCTATTTGGGGTCGTAGATTGTGGGGAAGAGGCTGATTCCCTTCATCTTTCCTTGTATCAGTGGAAGCGGACGAATCGAAACACTATTTCTTATTTTCGAAGTCCTCTATTGCAGCGCGCCATTCTTGCGCGCTCCCGCCTGCGACTCGTCGAAAACCCATTCGGACGAATCACAGATGGGGACGGGCGCAACGGTTACGCATTGCACCGTAGGAAACCGTCGTAGGAAACAGTCACGGAATAATAGGGATTTACGAAGTCTTAAAAGGTGAGCTCTACTTGAAACAATCAAGTTCTCTGTTCTTTGGAATTCTCAATCACTTACACTCTGCCCGGGGTCGTTCGCTTACACTGATACAGGGAGAGAACGGAATCAGCCCCTTCCCCACAATCTACGACTATAGGCATTACTGGCTGACCATCCTAGATTCGTGGGGCGATGCCCCTGACCAGTACTCAAAGGTATTCCAATAAAAATGGGATAGAATAAAAGTGATATTTTGATACTAATATTTCAGCAACATTTCAGCGAATCTGATTCCTCTACTACTTGATGTTTCTTCGCTTCTGTCAGCTACCGATTTTCCCATTTGTTCCTCGGCTGATTTCCGACTTTGCTTTTTAAAAACACATGAAGTTTCCTATATATTGAATTGGCAACGTTGGAAGTAGAGGAAATCGTATTCGGGAGGGTTGTGTCCCATCACCACGCTTCACCTCGTTCCACCTTGATCCGAACCGCCGTGCGACCTGTTTAATTTATCATGCATGCTCAGAAGTGCTACCTGGCAGAAGTGCTACCTGGTAATTCTCATTCTAAGCCAGTCATGCTATTCGAAGTCTTTCGACAGAAATGATGTTCCTTCAAGCACAAAACTGAATAAACAAATTCATGCGCCCAGTCCAAACAGTAAAACCAGACACAACTGTATATTTTAGTAACGATCTGTGCATGTAGAAACGGCACGAGGTGAGGTTCATGAAAGAACTGCTATGGAATGCGTTCGAAGGACACATCATGTCGTATAGAGCAAGATCTCGCAATGGACTCGAGATCGCTATTGTTCGAGCGTACGCTCTGCTGCAAACGAAATCAAGAGCTTGTGCCGAATCGGAGTCAACAATGTTCGCTGTCCAGAATCGTCCAGAGCATCTACAAAAATCTAATGGAGATTAGCGCAGCGAATACAAGTCGCGTCAAAACGACATGAGGCACGGTATACTTATTCGAGCAGCCGGGCTGGAGCAATGCGTTTTTTGACCGTTCGCAGACAACCTGCGAGCGGTTCGCTGGCAATTTTGCCGAATGACGTCGTCCGGACCGATATTAGCGGTAATTTCTTGTTTGCTTTCATTCGTTTGCTTTTCTTTCCATTTTTTTTCGTCTTTTATGTTTCTTTTTTCGTATTTATGTTATGTCATGTCTGCAGCATTTGCTTTTGTTATTTAGATCTATATTTATACAGTTAGTTATAGATCTATATTTGTCTGCTTTTGAAATTTGGTTCGAAATTGTATTTGTTTCTGTATTGATTTTCTTTTTTGTTACTTTGCCTCCTTCACAGACAAATAGAGAACATTATCGTGAATATGAGTACAATTTTGTACCTAATTACAGAAGCAAAAGATGAACAAATTTAATACAATAACCTAAGGAGAATATAAATACAATGTAGATCTATATAACAAAAGCAAATACAGCAAATATAACCAAAAATACAAGAAAAGAAACACAGAAGACGAAAGAATCAGAGAGGAAAGCAAAAAGAATGGAAACAAGCAGGAAGCTGCGGCCAATATTGATTCAAACTTGAGTTGGGAAATTTTGCAAATTGCCGAACATACCAAGTTTTTAAAGCTCGCAGACCGCTTGCAGGACGTCTGCGAGCGGTCAGAAACCGGGTCGCTGCAGCGCCACCGCTCGCACAACTACATCCTGCTTCATATCGTTTTGACCGGAGTATTTAACCCCAAACGTCTCGTTAGGAGGGGAGACGGTCACTAAGTATTCACTCCCTCGCAGGCTTACTAACTATCATGTTCTTTTTTGTTGTTTGTTTGCTTGCTTGCTTTGTTTTTTTTATTGTATTATTATGAAGACATTTCAGTGAGATGAATTATTTCAGATTAAAAGAGTTCCTTTCCCTAATTTGGATAAATAATGGAAACAAACTCGGCACATCAAGAGGGCTACGAGACGCTGTACGAATTCCGGCCGCCATTATTACACCATGCTCCCATGACTCAGTTTCATAAACCAGTGGCATTTCGTCAGTGCGCATGCACCCAAAAATTATGCTGTAAATAAAGAACCACTAGGTGCTTCTAGATGAATTTTGCGAATGTATATGTATATGTATATATATATATGTTACTTACAAGCTGATGGGTACTCCTGCGGTTCTCTCCCAATCAGGATGAACATTTGGGGCAGCGCTTGTGAACGCAGTGAAATGGCAGTTCATATGCGTTGGCATCCTGAACCCTTGTTTTCTACTACGCATTTCAAGAAAGAGGTTTTTGCGGGATACCTCTTTTGATCGGCATTCCAGTTCTCTCGTCTCCAGTCAGTGATGCGTTCCTCCTTATCAAGAAGACTTTCAAGACCTTCCCAGTAAAAGCGTCCCTTGCTTGTTGAAGCACAATTTACCAGCATTGCATTTCTCGAAAGCATCTAGAAATGGCTCTAAATCCCGCACGACACTAAGCTTTTTCAAAAATTATGACAATACTTTCAGCACGTTCTCTCCATTTTTCGAAGATATGTTTATAGCGCAACCGAAAATCCCATTCTCAGGTGTTAGCGCACGTAGCTTGCCCTCAGGAACACGACGGATCCACGAAACGTCGTCTCCAAGCATGCGAACCTAGGAAACGGGCTCGTTTGTTTGCGCAATCTCTTCAAATACACGCTCACTTGCCATCCTGGAATAGCAGGAGTCATTGTAGCGAACTGTGTCTTCCCTGCACCTATTGGAAGCGACACACAACCGAATATTTCTTTACCGGAAGGTCCTATATCCGATAGAATGAGTACACCATTACTTTCTGCCTTCACTTGTGATTACCTTTCACGGCAACAATAGCTGCATTCAGCACCAGCCATCCCTCTTTCCAGCCGCGATACATCGCTAATCGAAGTGCCACGCACTTCTTACCAAGAAAAGAATTTTGTCCAAAGGCAGAACCGTATGACCAAACCTGAAAAGAAGAACAAATAAAGAAGGATACGCAGAGAGATAGGAGAAATGTCACATCATTCTCCACAAGTCGATGGGCAAGAAAGTACTGGTCTGTGTTGCATATCCACTGAAACTGCAAATTCAACGACGAGTCACTTAAGTTAGCTTACCTCAATCTCACATTAGAGCTGAGTCGAACTGTAACTGGTCGTGGTCGCCCAACAGAATGAACACAACGCACAAAATCTGCATTCCCGATGGCGTCCCATATGGAAGAAGATACTCTAAACATGGATTTCTATGCACTATGCATGAAAAGCAGTAAATGTTGTACTTGGGAAAAAGGAAACTGAAAAATTTCTTTTTTCCCGAGTACAACATCTACTGAATTCGAAAGCCACAAGGTTTCGCAGGTTTCTGTGCCTGGTTTCATTTTTTTTTTTGAGTAATCAACTGACTTGACTTGACATAAACAGCGAACGGACGTTATGTTATACGCATTCTAGCCGGGATGAGTCGTCCTAGAACATATTCGAGCTCACCCCGTTCGATCTTGGGCTAGAGCTCATACAGAATTTGTTTATTCGCTGCTCTTCCACATTCTGCGACACGTTAGGTCTCGCCAGAACTGCCTGTCGCACAGGCGGGCTCCAGTCCAGGTCAGAGAGCATCCTCAAGGCAGCGCGGACAAGGCGATCCCATGGTCTCCTTATAACGTGGCCAAGAAAGCGAAGACAGTTTCCTGCGGCCATTTTAGAGAGGGGAAATGTTGGTGTTTCCTTTGCATCATCCGCCGGTACACCATATTCACTTCTGAGTAAACTTCTTCGTTATGGCACACCATCGGCCAAAAGTAGCCAAACATCCCTCTCAGCAATTTCTTTTCCGTGAAGTCGAGCTTCTACATCATTGTCGATGGCGCTGCCACTTCTCCGATCCGTAGAACATAATTAGGCGAATTGACTTCGTTGGCGGTGGGGTCTTTAAAGAGGTGGGATAGTCCTAACGCATCTTTGGTGGGTATCTCTCGTCGTCATTTTTCAGCATGCAGCCCAGATAACAGAACACGTCCACAAGTCCAACTATTCGAATTAAACTGAATCGGTACATGTACTTGAAATGCCGATACATTCAACTTCCTCCGGTTCCGTACACTCAAACGTACACCCAAAATTGCACAACTTTGCGATGATCTTCCAAGAAAGCGAGGAGAAAGTGAACCGATAGTTAAACGTGACTCACGCACCCACAGTCCTCGTCAAAAGTTAATATCGCTAACTTCTCAGTTGAGAAGTCTGAAGGCAGCCTAACAAGAAATTGACGTAGTGTGTTGACCTAATGGAAAACATAGAATTTGGGGTTTATATTGAGAATATAGGCATAGCTCCGCTCATTTTCCCTGAATCGTCGTTAAAAAAATCGGCATGAGAACCGTGTCAGTTTGTTAGAACTTTTGAACGCTCCGGTTCCCTCAGCAGCCATTCATTGCTTTCACGTTAATGGGCTGCTGATGAAACCTCACCGATTTTCGACAGCTCGCTTGTGTATGCGAACCAACCAACCTAACAGTAATAAACGCCGTTCGTTTTAATGCGATTAGGGCCACGCTCATATTTGTTATCTACACCTCGAACCCCATGTTTAACATCGGGATATCGTCACTACGTCACGTTTGTGGTACGCTGCCTTTGAGTCTCGACTTCGTTCCGCCCCTAGTATTTGAAAAAACCTTCTCTGCGAAAAGGTAGCCAACGCCTATAATCGCCTTCATTCCTGTTTTTTTTTATTTCTTTCTTTTTTACCTTCATTTCTCACTTTCAGTAACTGCTTAAGAGAAAGTCCGTCCGACCTCTCTCATCAGAATGTTGAGAATGTCATCCCAAACATGGAGGCTACCCATTATGGAGGTATCCGACTATCACACAGCGCTACAATTCGGATACTTCCCAAGTACTGTATTCCTCTCTTCAATGAGTTTAAGAAACGTCCAAGTCCACATTTTATGTCTTCTTATTTAGAAAAAAAAACCACTCTATTCTGTCTTTTCTTGCTTGCTACACTACTGTCTCAACTCCATCCGCTTCTGCCATCATTTAAAACCGTTCTTTCATATCAGAAAACAAGTTACTTCGCCGGAAACAAAGTGCAGGATAACTAGTCTATATCGACAGACAGACAGGTGATGAGTATCCAGAATTGATGACTGCTCAGCTGGACGGCATCTATATCCCGAACTAACTAGCTCGAATCCAGTCGAATAAGCTTTACAGTGAGCTATTCTTTGCCGGCATTTTCCTAGTTTCCTGACCAATTGATCGTATTCGTATTACCCAATTTTTGGCACCTGAACACCAATCCAGTATTACTAGATCCGCCCCACTGCATTCAAAGAGTTTCGTTACACCCATAACACTGCACAGTAGGCACGACCATTCTTCGCCAGAAAAAGGAAAAAAAAACGCCGATCTGCGTTTTGTTCGTTTTCTGGCGAAGAATTACGGTGCCTACTCTATCATCGATATACATTATCTATAACTACTGAGAAACAGTATACACACAGACATAAACTTTCTACTGTGTACATGGATAGCTCGAAATATCAGAAAAGCTGCACCCCTTATATCCAATGATGTCCACCATGTAACGATCTAGGAAATCTTCAAGTAGTTTTTTTTTCTCGGTGAACATACCTTGTAATTATTCTCATGTTAAGAACAACATAGGCACTATCCGTTAACTGAACAGCATTGATTGAGTATCGTCCACCAATAGGCCCCATGGAAAATGGTATGACATACCTAAATCTTTCATCTTGTTTGGAACGTACATGTTTGTAAATGGAAACGTTCAGTTCATAAATATGTACTGAGTCTTTAGCAAGTCGTCAAAATCATTCCGAGCGCCTAGTCAAGCGCAGTTACACTGAGAGTAGCAAAAATGTGCGAGCACCGAAGCTGATCTAGGTACGCTTCCGTCAAATTATTTAATTCGCTTTTTAGAAAGTGGGTCTAGATGTTCTTCTCATGTTTTTCACAATCGTGCATTTGTTTAGACTCTTTCAACTTTTTTTTCGAGACCTTCTGTTTCCGAAAGAAAATGTCCTGTGCGGTTCTGGCACTGCCCCGCCGATCTGACGCAGTGGAACGCACCGCACTTCATTGCGCCGGCGCCTCAACTTGATGCCGCGATCCCCAGCTGCCTACCTACTCGAATTTCGTTTCACCCACATACATACACACGTGACAGAGCAACCGCTTTCCTATATAGCATGATTTGTAGATTTATAGGTTTGAGCGCATTCTTATATCGGCTCGTTACGATTATGATAACATAATATGAATATGATAACCACCATCCGCGGTAACTAACGTGTTAAGAAGGTTTCGGCGGCGGCAAATGCGTAACAGCACTACGAAAGGATGGAAATAGGTAAGACGGGTTCACTGGCATCAAAAAGTACTGAAACGGTTCCCACAACGTCAGAATAGTCCGCCGAGTTAAGAAACCAGTGGGAAGAGGTAAGACGAGTCCGACGGCGTCAGATTGGTGTGCCGACAGTAGCAGCTGCAGCTTTGCCCCTACCTCGCGCTGTGCCTTGGTGCTTTACTTGATACATGATAATGATACCGAAGCAGCTCCTTAAAGGCACCACCCCACGAATCTGAGGTGGTGCAGATTTCAGGTGGAGTATTCTTATAATAGATAGTAAATTATGGAGAGGATGCTGTTCCCGTCCATTTCTTCCTAATTGCCGTAAAAAACGGCCCGGAAGATGCGGCGCCGCACAAGGCTGTCGCGCTCCAGTCGAACTCCCTGTAGAAAATAGTGCGCCAAAATGCCCGAAGCCGTATCTTCCGGGCCGTTTTTTACGGCAATTAGGAAGAAATGGACGGAATCACTCTCATCACCATAATCTACTATGCCGTACACGAATACTCCACCTGAAATCCGTACCACCTCGGAATCGTGGAGTGATGCCTTTAAATAGCAAAAGGCCGTCAGCATGATTTCATATAGGACGCTTTTCTTTAACTCTATAGTAGCGAATATAATATCACTCCATGAAAACACAGTTTAGAAGAGTTGATATACCTCTCATTCATCACTTCGTATATTCAGCCGCAGTGATTGTAGCCGGGCAATAGACAAAACTTGTTTTTGTCAATCCGTTTTGAACAATTCAAATTGTATGAATTTTTCTAAAAGAGTAGTTTAGTCCTTACATTATCCTTCCCTGCATGCATCCGGGAAATCGCGATTCAATCTCATAAGCAAATCTTGTTGGTGAAATCCAATGTGGAAAGGTCCATGATGATGTTGAATGTCTTCTGAAAAACCAGTCATACGTTTTCGAGTTTACCAAGAAATATTCATCGTAAATTAGCGAGCTTAAGCGATTTATGGATTTTTGTTGCAAACAGCATTCATTGCAAAAAAATCTTTGCTCTGCATGTAAGATTTCCACATCGCCATGCCCTATTCAAGTTCACTGATTTCGGCGGTGACAAATGAAGTGAAAAAACATGATATCACCACAGACACTTTGTGCGATGGATGGTTCGACATCGTCGAAGAAGAACCAATCCTTTCAAATCTTTAGGGCATATGAGTCGGTACCAGATTTGTCATATAGAGAAATGGTAGCTTGACGCAGTGCCTCTGCTAGTCTTTGTATAAGCCATGAAACCATTCATAAACACCTACGATTGTGAACTGAAGTCGAACACGTTTGCAGATCTCAGTGAGATTGACCAACCCCAAGAAATTTATTTTCTCCCGTTCACCGATTTTGGGTGATTAACCGTGATCGTCAGCAGCATTTCTATAGTCAACACTTATTAAGGATAAAGTGTTGTGGTTATCGGCGACATTTTCTCAACAACGCGAATGGATAATAATTACTGGAGAAAGATTTTTAAGTATGGAAGGCAGAACGCAATTTTCTGGACTGCACTTTAATTTCCATCAGTGCAACCTACGCTCAATAACAACGAAGAAAACCGAGAAAACTAACATCAAGACAATGCGCATGTTCCGCGTTCGTTCTGGGAGCCATCGCATTGGGAATGCAGACATCGTTGTCGTGAGCGATAACATCATATAACATATAAATGCATTTCATTCTGACAGTCGTACGCATACAGCATTAATGCCGTGGTTAGTTTACGTTGCTAAGCGTTGTAGAGAGTATAAGTTTACACTAAATTGTATTGGGTTTTTGAGGGGATGAGGTGATGAGGATATGTCAGGTGATGTTCTTGTTCAAATGTCATAAAATCGCAAGCCACAGTCGTGCCGCAAATCATGCATCGTGACTGTAGCGAAATAGGAGTAGGTTCCGCCGCACCTACTTACGATGGTTCGGAACCACCCGTTCCCAACAAAGAACAAGAAACACTAGCCGAAAGACCTGCCGACCTTCGCGAATCATTTCATAGTCTGCATACGTATTCTTAGAGCTCTAAACACAGAATTGAAGTCGAACGGGATAACCCTGCCCCAAGCAGACAGTTATGTGGTAACTTTACGGCATCCAGGCACAAGGAAAAAATTCTTCAGTAGTAAAACATAGTTTCTTATCAAGTTTTTTTTTTCAAGCAACTTAGTGCGGCGCATCTGCAGGCATTAATGTCCTGATCATCGCCAATCTGCCAGTGACGATCCTCAAAGTCTTTTGTAATTTCTGTGAACACTCTCAACACCTATCTATGACGCTATTTGAGCCACTGAGTGCTATTCTTCAAAATCTCTTACCTCAAGCATTTGCCAACCTATCAGTGCACTAAACATTGGCAAGATGGAACGAACTACTGTTATGTTATGTTAATTAATTGTAATAAACAGAATTAAAGGAACAAATTAGACGCTTAATAAATGAATCAAATGATATAATATAGCAAATATTAATAAATAGTGCTATAATGAGTACTAATATAAGGTGCTGCAAAAAAAAAATATATGAAAGAATATAGACGCCACTAATGGGTCACTGTAAGGATTAGAAGTAAGTCAGTACACATGTGCACATATAAATGGAAAAAAATGAGGAAGCTCTCAACGTGTATTCGACGACACAATTCTTCTTTTGACAGTGATTACAAATGGTCGTAAGTTCGAGCCCGCAAGAACCATTATTTCATCAAAACGAAAAAGATAAAAAAAAAACTGCTGGAAACGACGGAGAACACCTTCTAAAATCATTTTCACACTATTTCTTCCTACTTGCAAACAATTTTGCTCATCGAAAATGGAAACGGTTGGAAATTCGATCCCCACCGGAATTTTTCCATTTTTGCAAAATGAAAAAAGCAACTAATGCCGATCACATTCTAAAGTTATTTTCTCGCGATTTTCTACACACAATTTCACCATTGATAGTGATGAATAGTTCGATTATCGATTTTGATTTTTGCAAAACTGAAAAAAAAATTACTGGACGAACATTTCAAAGGCAGTTTTCCTGGAATTGTATTTAAAGCAATGTTGGTCGTGTATAGCTGGTGTTATGTGTCCGCCACAAAAAGGACTTCGCCAGGTCCCACTGACAATGAGTTTGTCGATTTTTCCTTGAGTGTTTTGACACAGACAAATGTATTTCCTTTTTCTTTTTTGGTGCACCATTCGTATATGTGAGTAAGTAAATAAAGAGAGTTTAGAGGTCATTTGAGCAAGTAGAACCAGGCCCTGACTGGAAATTACTGCTGGACCGGTAGGATTTTCGTAGCTTGAAATAAATATGAATGGCAGACTACAGAAGAGACGGAAGAAGACAAAGGTGTAATGGAAGATTTGCGCCATGAAGGGGTTAAAATATCTTTTTTTAGGGACCCTCTGGTTCTTTGGAAAGCTAGTTGAGGAAAAGTTGAGAAATTAAGCATTTTTCTCAACTTTTTCCCAACTAGCTTTTGAAAGAACGAAAACTACATGGAAGAAAGTAAAAATGAATTGTGACAAATAAGTTCCTCCTCTATAACGCACTCAAAACCGAATTCATCTTTATAAACTAAGAGCTGAGTTATTGGACTTTGTTTGAAGTGATACAGATTTTGACGCGTTGCCGAAAATCTGAGATTTCGCAATTTTTCTGTTGCAACATTACTGTGTGATTGAAAAATTCGGTGCCATATATTGGCAGGCCATCAGTAAAAACCCCTGACTGCAAATTTTGGTCTCTGCAGGTGTTATGGTTCTCTCAAAAGTCGATTGAGAAAACTCAAAAATTTGATGCAAAATTTAGAATTTTTCTCAAACGTGTTACAAAAAAAACTAGAAAAGCTAGAAGGACTAAATTTTGCGGAAATATAGGATTCTCTCCCAACGAATCGCAGCCAGACTTACTGCATGAAATTCTCTTTGAGCTTCGAAATTCAGGAACTCGTAAACCTACTTTGTATTAATTTTATCTCTAATTGCGCCTGCAGATGTCTTTTTTCGACCAGTAACAGCATCGAAATTGCTTTTTCGCGTGATAATAATAAATTCTTCGCTGTCAAATGAGAAATGTGGTGGTCTTTTAACTCTTGTACACTAGACAATTTTTTTCAGGGATTGATCCCTTACAGTGGCAATAAAAACGGTGTCATATCACGTTGAGCCATCAAGCGTTGAAGAACAGTGGCCTCAATCAGCCTGTACACTCCTTGATTCTTTCTCCCATACTCAATATTTTCCATTTTCTTGGTGAATTGTTTTCAAACAACTCAAAAACAAAGCCACAAGGCTTCGTTCAGAACGCATTGTATAATTTACACGCCTTCGTGTTTACTTGACCCCTCGCTTTTATAGTAATTCGGATGTCCCTCATTTATTTCGTATTCTCCCAAATTAGTACCGGACCAAAGGGTGTGAAGCTACACCAGCAAAATCTTTACAAAAATACATCACGCCATATATTTTTCTAACATTCTGCATCCCTTAATATGAGTTGATTTGAAATCGGCTATCCCATCACCCTTTTCTCCTTGCTCTCTTCATTTTTTTGCTCCTCTGCTGACAAGCCTTAAGACCCTCCTCTTTTCGGTACCCCTCTTACGACCCTCTGTTGAGAAATTCTCAACGCACAATTGACCCCGGAAAGAGTGGATATCAAGATAAACCTGTGCAAAATTAATCAGTTATCCACGGTCTATGTGATACGTATTGACTTTGATCCTAAAGCTGCCCGCAGAGTCCAGAACAGCGCGGCCGCGCCGTTTGGCGTATCTGCGGTCTTGGTGGTTATTGACCGCACTGTTGTGGCCAGTCAATAAGCGCCAAAACAACTTTGAAAGGTTCAACATTCCAAATGTCCTGATATTCTCTGTCCAGTATGCCTACTCGATGGTGTGTGAAGTCCATGCCGAGTATAACGCTCACGATAGAGTGATTAAAGGCATCACCCACAAATCTGAGGTGATACGGATTTTAGGTGGAGTATTCGTATACGGGATAGTAGATTATGAAGGAAAGGGTGATTCCGTCCATTTCTTCCTAATTGCCGTAAAAAACGGCAAGCAAGATACGGCTTCGAGCGTCCCGGCGCGCTAATTTCTACAACGAGTTTGATTGGAGCGCGCCAGCCTTGTGCACGCACCGCATTTCGCGAGCCGTTTTTTACAGCAATTAGGAAGAAATCCACGGAATCACTCCCCCCTTCCCCCCATAATCTACTATGCCGTACACGAATACTCCACCTGAAATCCGTACCAGCTCAGATTCGTGGGGTGATGCCTTTAAGCCTCCATGATCATGTTTTCAAAGATTCTCAAACATTCTAACGTGCTCCAATGGTACTTCTTTTTTTTCTTGCACAACAAACACTGAATCATGGCATCACGATTCCAATCTGGCGTGCTCCACAACCTCCCATATCCAAATGCCCGAAGTAAACGAAAAGCATGGAAGTACAGTCTGCGTAAACGTGTTCAACCGCCTGGTCACGACGTATCTGCCGCTGCACATGATGTTCAGCTGTTTTTGTCACACATTTCTTGTTCCACTTCAGCCCAATCAAAGAGCTTAATCGCACCGCGCCTGCTAATTTGAACAGATATAGCGCTACTTATACGCCCAAGCTTCCGAGCTCAGCGGCAAACCTCCCAGCAATCGTAATAACCAGCCTAGAAGTAACGGTAAAAGTACCTGAATTCCACATCACTCCTTTTTTTAGAGCATATGAACGTCGGTCTTTCTTCTGCGTCTGATGGATCAGTCCGAGCGACGAATACGTTGTCGTATGCAGTTAGTTTTTCTAGATCGCCTAGAAATTACTTAATAGAATGAGGCAACATCAACCAATTAAATGACACGTAAAATGAGACGAACCATGGAGCAGTTGCGTAAGCGGCTGCGCTCGAAGCGGTGCAGTGGAGCGTAGCGATGAGAATCCACAGGGAACCCCTACTAACGCGACCCATCGCTTACGCAACTGCACCCTGCTTCATATCGTTTTGAGTCGACCATGTCTCACCTTTCTTCTCCAAGGCGGTTGCTAGATACTCCGCTTCCCCGAATGACCCATTGCAAATGTGAATTGCCGCCGGTCGCATTAGTTTAGCTTGTGTTCCAACAAACGTCTGAATGAGCACCACTCTGTAAGGCAAAAAGTGCGCAATATGTGTCATTCCAACCTTAACCTTCGTCGGCAGCCATTTGGGGTCACCGTTCAACACCGGTATCGTTCCATATCCTTCTATGATTAAGTCCGTTTTGCAAAAGCTCGGTACGGACACTGAGCGCACCTCATTGACTGTCGTGTGAGGATAAGCTTAAGAATAAACAGAACATAAACATGGATGTATGCTCTAAAGCATAGAAGTGAACAGACAAGAATCTTCGAAGGACTCCGATGTTCTATCGTTGACATCAATATAACTCATTCCCTAGGGAAAGCTACAGGAGTCAACCGGTCAGAGTCGTGGATATTATCGGAATAGGTCTGATGGCCAACCAAAAAAACACCATTCTTATCCACTCGGTGTCCTAACCTTACCGTGAAGTTTTGAATAATTGTTAAGGAAGTTATTGAGACTGCTACTCTCTCATTCTCTTCTCTCAGCTCATAGAGTAATAATCCATTTATTATAATCCACCGCTACACTGGTGGCACCGTCTACAAGAAGGTATAGTCGGATCAACACAAACGTCCGGTTGCATAAACTGGTGCGCTGCGCTAGAAGCGAACCGGTGGACCCAGTGATCGCGACCGTGGTGAGACCATTACTAACTCCACTCGGACTTCAAGGCTATCAATGGTCCCACTTCTGTCGCAATGTCCCTGGCTCTACCGCGTCGCTTCCGCCGCGGCCACTTACCCAACTACATCCAGCTTCAAGTCATTTTGACCCGACTACAAAGCAACAACCCTAAATGAAGTGTCGACAGATAAGAATGCTATTCAGTTGGTAACGATGAGATAGGAGAGAAAAGTAGGATCTTTTCCTCCCATTCATTTGAGCATGTTTTAGTCAAGCAATACCACGTAATTCCCACTGCAAGCTTGCTAATTAAACTGGTATTTTTGGCAGTTAATAACCCCTGCAACCACTTATTTTCCAAATTATTACTAAAATTGATGTCTAACCAGAAACCGGCAAAGATTCCGAAGTGAAGTGACACTAACTGAAACGAGGGCGATATTAGCATCTACTCCACCCACCGCAGTAGTCGCAATTAGTCACTCTCTTCTTGTAGTGTAGCCGAGCACTCATTAATTCCAGCGGAGTAGAGAACCAGTGGAGATGTTACCCACAATTAAAATGAGCCATCCAACCAGTAATCATGTATTTTCATATCAAACTAATGCATACATTCTCTTGACATTCTTGAACATAGCGTATCACGATTTTGACGTGGTGCGGAACCCGCAGCGAAAGCGTAGGCATGGGGTTGTAGTTCGTGGGATTCGAAGTGGTTTCGCTCGTCCCAGACGAGTTCCCACGTCGTTCCTTGCGAATATTGATGAAAGATGAACGGAACCACGCTGGGTTCCACAATTGCTATCAAAACTCGCTATGGCTTCTGCACCGCGTCGAAAGCGTGACACGCTGCCCTTAGAAGAGCTGCCGCGATTGTTTCTGCAGCTACCGTGTGCTTTAAATGAATGTACTTTTACGTCCTAAATAAAGGTGGTCATTTGTGTTGCGAGGTATGTAAGAATGCGCCTCTATGTATACGCTCCAGTCCCCTCAGCACCCTATTGATTGGTTTCACTTGAGAAGGTGGATGAGAACACCTCATTAGTCGTCAACCGCTCGCTCCTCGTTGCGGCGCGTGCACAAGGGTGGCGTGTTGCAATTGAAATCGTCATGACAAAACCGAGACCCGAGCAGAGCCACCCGGATCCCGCAATCCATTAGGTTGTCAAGACATAAATGAAACTTTCGTGGCAGCCCTATTTCTGAAAGTATTGTGAAATATAAGATCACGACTTTTTTATTGTTTGTTCACTATTTTGTCCTTTTTCAGTTTGTTATTTCCAAATTTCGACTGCTTGCACTCACAATTTCCTGGTTGTTTTATAAAATGTTGGAGCAGAAATTCGTCGTTCGTGTGGGCATGCTCTACGATTTCAAACAAGGCAAGAGTGCGGCCGATCCATTCAAACTCTGCACTCGAGCTTTGGAAAGAACTGTATTTCGAGAAGTCGATTTTTCAAGTGGTTCAACCGCTTTCATGACGAAAGAATGCCTTGACCACAAAGCAGAAATAGTTCAGCAGAAACTCGAAGAGCTCAACTGGAGTATCCTGTCACATCCGCCTTACTCACCAGATGTGGTACTTTCGGACTACTACTTTTTCCGCTCGATGCAGCACGAGTTGACTGAGAAGAGGGTCGAAAACGTCGAAGAGGTTCAAACTTGGCTGTCCGATCTCTTCAACTCCAAAACAACCGATTTACACTATGTGGGTATCAATTACCTGCGCGCTTAATGGAAAATAGTCATTGATAACTGTGGAGAATATATCATGGGATAAAATTGTTTCTTTCTTGAACTGTGATTTGTATAAAAATGGTCGAAAGTCTCACTTATCTCTTGACAACCTAATAAAACCCATTTCTAGATTTTCCCGCGGACTCCCTCACCACGTCAGATTCGCGGTAGACCGTCATTAATTGCATCTTATTAGGTTAAAGTCTTGGCTCCGTTTTCCAGAAAATCAGCTGAGTTTTCGATTGAAAGACGGCCGATTTGATGAAGACAGTATTGCATGTATAGGGAAACGAGTATTGGAATTAGTAGTGACCTTTAATCAGTTCAGATAGTCTGTTCACTACTCGCATACAGTACTCGAATGTGTTGTATTGGTGCGGCGTTCCTGGTGTCCCAGCCCTATCGATGGGACAATCCGTCGCCCCATCGACAGAACCAGTGCCACAAGGGACGAAACGCGACATGTTTACACAATACGTATACCGACTGTATATAGATGATGAGCTGAGTGTAACATAGCAGTAAGCGATCCTAGAGATCGGTCGGCGGCTCGAAACCCCTCAGAGCCATCCAAGCCTTTCATCTCAGCGGCAGATGGTGCATCAGCAGTATATTTATCTCTAAGGATCTCTAAGAATATCTAGGATAGAATTTCCTGGATTGAGGTCGAAATTTTTACTGGATCCTAAAGAAATTGGTCAAATGCCACCTTCTCCATTCTTCACTGTAAATAAAGCCGCGTTGAAAATCCATGACGTATGGAGGAAACTACGTACTGTTCGTTTATAGTCAGTTGGAAGCGAAATCTGATGCATTTACGTGAACGACTGCGCTCGAAGTGAAGCTGAAGCTAGAGGGATGGAGCTGGGGCCACCGTTAGCTTTATCCGAGCTGCAGCGATGAGTGGTGCTGGGTAGGGTCCCTCCGATCCCAACCGCATCGACAGCAGCAGCTTACGCGATTGGCTGCACCGAGCTTCAGGTCTTTGTCATCTGACTGCACAAACTGCATAGAACACCTTATTCATGGAATTATTCTTCATTTCTCAATACTAGACACAAGTTTGAAGTAAGACAACAAGTGGAATTACTGTACGATATGGCATGTGTGATTCATCACGCATAGTTCGCATGCTTGCAAAACAAAAAGCTCATAATCAGGTCGACGGTGTTTGCAGTAGATATGACTACCTTTAAATACAAGGTATGCAAACGTCTTCAGTCAAATCAAATTGCAAAATGCATCCTTCTTTTTTTCTCCAAAGTGTGTTGCTAATCTTTACTCTAGCCTCGTTATTTACTACAAAGGTGCGTCATTTTCTATCATCGTACTAGGTTCACAAAAAGAACTTCGACACCTCGCAGCACAATTTTGGTGCAGTTAGTAACTTCATGAAATAATGAAAATAATAGTAAATCATACGAATACATATTATATAGACAATCGGGAATGTTTTGAAGGTCCTGCTAATAGGTCAACACGTAGGAAATCGTTCTACTTCATACTTTAAAATTATCATGAACAGTTTCCAATTTCCTCTAAAATATTTTCATTTTCTAAAGTTTTTTTTACGGCTTTCCGATAGGCCTTCGACGTCTTTTTTATAAAATTCATTTAAGGCATCACCCCGTGAATCTAGGAGTGGTGGTGGTTTCAGGTGGGTTGCCTATAAGGAGTCGTAGATTATGGAGAAAAGGATGATTCCGTCTATTTCTTCCTAATTACCGTAAAAATAGCTCGGAAGATACGGCTTCGAGCGTTCTGGCGCGCTATTTCCTACAACGAGTTCGATTGGAGCGCGCCAGCTTTGTCCACGCACCGCACTTTGCGGGCCGTTTTTTTACAACAATTAGGAAGAAATGGACCGAATCACCCCACTCTCCATAATCTACTATGCCGTATACGAATGCTCCACCTGAAATCCGCACCACCCCGATTCACAGGATCACATTTTGTTAAAGGCATCATCCCGCAGATTCGCGGGGTAATGCCTTTAACAAAATGTGATCCTTCCACGGCAAATGAGAAATCTCATTATCCATAGGATGATTTGTAGAACTGTTAGGAACGATTTCGAACAAAATGTGCTTCATTAAATAACTTAGCTTAGCACAATGAATACCAGACATATCGACGGCCTATATCGACGGTAAGACCGGTGTGCTTTTTCATTATCCCAAAGCCGTTACCGGCAATTGAAATATGAATTGTTTCAGGTCGCAGCTACATCACAAAGCAACTGTGATACATGCAAATCTATACTTCAGGAGATTAAAGATACAATCCCAACCGTCAGCAAATACACCGAAGAGATGTTTCGCGAAACTATCAAGGTTCGTTCAAAATGCTTCCCTTGTACCGGTCACAAACTCTACTTCCAATACCACAGCTTTTTTCTCTTCAAAAAAATGTGAAGATATTTTTTCAGAGACTGCTACAAATCACTTGAAATCTCATTTATTTTCAATTCTCTTTTGTTTGTTTTTTTTTTCAAACTCTGATAATTCGATGAAAGAGTAGAATTGCTCTTTCCGCTGTCACTCACGATTGCTACGCAGGATTGGGTATTCTTAGCCGAAAAATTGTGTCCATTTATCTATTTGTATCAGTCTTGTCTTGATCACGGATTTGCCAATATCTTCTCTAATCGCGAAGGACAGCAAAAAAGCGGTTCAGACGCTTGTCGGCTTGTCGTAAAAGAAATAAATATTAAAAAAACAAACCGTGAATGACCCTTCAAACCAAATTCCAGAAAATGAAACTATAATGCATCTCTTCCACCTTGAGCAAATCATCTAAACGCGATAAAAGTGTCGTTAGGTGTCGTTAGATGATACTTGCCAAGAATTTTCCTATAACGATTAATTGCCGTATACGGTACCATTACAGAACATATGCAGCAACAGCAACATGTTGCATGCACTGAAAGAGATCTGTGTGCGTTTCGAGGTACGTGTCATCCACGAGTTATTCGTATGGATTGAGAAAATGGAGCAGCGAATCGACCCCGAAAGGGAGTGCATCTTCCTTCACCTTTGTCCACATACCACCACACCACAAACACCAACTAGGAAGCACATCTTCCTTCCTTTTCCCCTTCTTTGAAGATTTGTAAATAAAAATTTTCAGAATATTCAGAATTCCTGCACTTCATGCTACTTCATTGCTCTAAGCTCAACAAAAATATGAAAATACATACGCCAGTTATTTACACCGTCCATAAGGCTCAGCTATCACAAAATCAAGGCGGTATGATAGAATCTACATAATACACGGCATGATAGAATCTATAAAATACCCATCGATATCTACAGTTTTGGAATAAGAATGTTGCTAATTCGAGGTGCAGGCATCCAGCACGCCCCAGCAAAGATCACAACCTCTTCATGATACTTTCTCAGATCCGACTACAACAAGGAAAATTAGAGAGGAAGATGACGCGGAAGAAATGTTTGTATGAGCATTAAAATAGTGAAGATAAAGTGAAAATAGCAGGCAAGACTATGAAATGAAAGATGGGCTCAAACGGTTCTACGACAATTAGTACAACGACGGCTCACAGTGCATGGGAGACAGCAAAGAAAAACAAGACCAAACGGAAACGTGAAAATTGTAAGTAAAATGAGGCAGAGCATACAACACATGTCCGTTTCCTTTGTGACTACTCCAACGTTCTGAAAAGTGCTAATCTTTGACAACAAAGGAAAAAAATTCCAAGAAAATACACATGGTTGAAGTTCTGTACCAAAATGCTGATCAACTAACTACAATCACTTCACTTTGTGGCCGTTGCTGTGCAAATAATACTTACATATAGCATGTGCTTATCACTTATATCTTAAAAGGATTATCTTCTACGAGTTACCTATTAGAGAAGAGACATTTGCTTTGGTGAACATAAATTTTCCCAAGCTGAAATATTTGTGTTGAACCTATCAGTGAAAGCAGTGCCATTTTCTTTGCAGAATGTGTGAGCTTATACATTACAGATTTCGCTTGAATACTGGATACTATAGGTATCATCAGGTAGCAGATTTGCTAAGGCTAGTAGTTGCACAAAGATAAATATGCTACACAAGTTCCCCATTCACGTTCAACTAGAACAAAAGCCAAAGGAATTGCCACTGAACATAACATAACATACTGACCTATGAATCTACGAAAGGTTCGAGGAATATAACTAGAATTTGTTGTGTTGAAATCCAAACAACATTCGCCACTAATTCACATTTACGAATTTCATTTTTTTAAGCATTTGCGTCTGCAGCAGTTCCAGCCGAGAGCAGTTCAACTGAGAAAAATCAATTTTAATCAAAAGCTAGAACTGCTCTTTTTTTTAGAACCATTACGACCAAATTTATTTTACTGACGGGTGTACACTAACTTATTTTACAGATAATAAAAGCTAACATCAGTAACAGAGAATTGCGAATTGTATTTTCTGAATGTTTTTTATCTTAAAATCGAACGAATAGCTCATAAGCATCGAATTTTTTTCAAAAGCTTCTATGAATTGATAACTCGGCGTTCGTGTTGTTCTGTTAAGGTTTTTAATAGAACATAGTTGCAATATCGGTTTGCTTTATGAAGTCCAAAATTTTCAAATTCTGAGCACTATCACGGGTGATTTTAAATTTCCAAATTATTTCACCGAAATTACATGTAACAGTTTCATCGATGCCTCGCTGACGAATTGCATCCAGTTCTAAAGGCTAAGATAAAAACAAAAAACTTACGCAGTGAGGGCACGTGAAACCATTCCCAACTGCAACGACAACTTGAGTAGCGACTGGTATTCCATCACCTTGCGGAAACTGCCCCATACCTCAATTATAACTATTTAAGAAGTTGTTTTCACACTAACGTATGATAAATAATGAACTGAAAGACGCTGACGTGCAGATACAGCCACCACGAACCATAGATATAAAAAGAACTGTTCCGAGACATAGTAGAAACTTTATAAGTAATCAACAAACTAATTAGTACTTACCAACTGTATGGGTAGCGTAGTAGATTGGAGGCTGACCAGGCTGCTGAGGATGTGAAGGGTACGGCTTCGGTAGGTAACCGGGAGGAACTGTCGGCATCTGTGGCTGACCACCCGATGGATAGGGAGTAGTGGGATATCCTACTGCCATCTGGTATGATGGAGGTGGCTCACTATACGGAGATGGATTCTTAAAAATAAAACTTGATATGGATCCGCCTACAAAAAAGTACATCTCGAATAACGTACGTGTGCTCCTCCAGGTGCAGCTCGTGCTTGATTCAATTGGACATCTGAGCTCGCTGCAGGCAATGTGGAGTCATCACTGAGAAAAGAAAAGATTCTAAAAACCAAAAAAAAAAACAGCTGAAGATTTAGGTGGAGATCATAGACGAAGTAAGAAGAAGGGAAAATGTAGAACCACTCAAATCTGCAATCCATGTAATATAAATGTTCTTGAAACTAATAATTCGAAGTACCAATCTATTCTGGGTCCAATAGACTATCAATCGACAGCTACATGTGCATATTACTAAGGTGCGTACAAGTTAGAAAGTATTTGATCCGCATCATTAAGTGCTACAGACGCAACAGTACACTTCAATATCGATTTGCATCATTCACCCATTATTTGTTCTACTATGGAAATTGCAATGATCCTCGTATATTTAGAGGTGATGACTATGGGTGACGTCCAGGGTTTCCCCTGATATGAGGTATTCCCACAAATAAAAACAGAAAAGTCAGTACCTTCCAAGAGAGCACCAGACCAACTAGTTTGAGTAAATGTGGCGCTCAAATAAACAAAGACAAATAGTCATGGAGCAACGCCCACTGTCGATCGAAAATTCAAGCTATACAGAAAGGAAGTCTACCTTGTTGTTTGAAGATCTTCGCGAACAATAGGAGGAGCTGATGGAGCCGCATCTGACACAGTTGCCACTACCGGTGCTTCGGTACCTTTTCCATTCGACATTTTGCTAAAAATGCCCCAGTCCAGCTCATCATTTCCAAAAAAAAAAAGTATAACTAATGTATATTGAACAAATTATTGCAGTATATGTCAGTAGAAAAACGATTTCAGCAAAAAAAAAACATAATCGCAAAACAATTACGTTTATCCTATTTAACACAAAACAATAACAGTCATGCTTTTTTCATGAAAAAGCATGTTGCCGTAAACATTGGAATCTCTCTACAGCCAACAATGTACCCTAGATCCTATTCAGCTATGGAAAACAACTATACAACAACTACTACTTTTACTACTCTATGAAAATTACTAAAAACGCACACCATGGGTGCTACCACTCAAACGATAACTCTTTTAAATCAACAAAGAAAGAAAGATACAAGGAAACGATCAGGAATTGCAAAAAACCACAAATAGAACTGTATGAAAGTATAAGGCCACCAGAATATGTGACACGTAGCCGTTAGCAAACATGGATCTGTTTCAAGTAACAAACTTTGGAACAGATCGAATCAATATCGAAAAGAACGCGTAATTATCATAGAGCGTGGTAATAATCGGTAAGAAAAAAATTAAAAGTTCGAAGACGTCATCAAAAGTAGACGATCTCGTAAACAGACACGATCAAGTAAAATTCAGAATACAACTACACCTTGCATACTGTTCATGAAAGAGACGCTAAAGACAGTATGGCAGAAGAACACCTACGAAAGCGCTCCTCATAATCACACGAACGCCGCACCACGTGATGAGTCAGAGGCCACAGCGAAACCTGTGTTGGCAGACGACGGCAACAAGCCGAGTGTTGTACGCCATATGAGAGGAGATATACTCGTTCTTTTGAGCACATAGGAATCTAAATTCGAAACTGAAGTAATAAAACACTGAAAACACAGCTATTCCATTGAAAAACATCCACAAAAAATGACCTCAATGATCTATTAACGCGAAAAATAAAAAAAAAAAAAAAACAAATAACGCGAGAAAAGTATACGATGCTCTTGAAGAAAATAACTCACAACTTAGATAAAGTTACGACATCACAACGAATTCTGGGTGGATATCCTATGAGCTAAAATTGGAAATCGATACAAGTTGACAATACCAAGTAAATTAGACTCTCTGTATACTTCACGAATGCAATGGAATGCGTTTGCCCTTCTCTAGACCCTGGGTCAATGTTCATAGAGCCCTCACGATCACGTCAGTGAAGTATACTGAGAGTTTAAAGGAAAACAGTTTACATTTGGTGGGAATTTGTAACGGCATGTCATCAGATACTGTAACAACATGTGGTTCGTCCCTGAACATATAGCGCACATGTAGCATCTTTGGTTCTCCAGGACAAGGATCATAAAATCCTGGTAATTGGCTCTAGAAGAAAGTATTCCTTTTGATAGCTATGCAAGTTAAACAAGGAGCTGACATACCTTAACAGAGTATATTCGCAATTGCGAGTCATTGACCATTGCCTGAAGTGGAACAGTAACATCAATAGTTCTATCTCCAGCTAAGATATACGACGACGACCCGCTTGACTCAGATTGTCCATATCTGGAAATGTAGAAATAGAATACAGGAAGCCATATTTAAGAAGAACAGAGAGGAAAACCAGTGTCACCAAAGTCATTATGATAGTGCAATAAACAACACGAATTCCTTAAGAAACTGTGAATTAAACAGGAGTTCCAATTAATTGCAATTTGTTGCCTTCTGCTTATTCTTCTTTTAAAGAATGCGAATAGAAGACATGTTATATCACTTCAACATGGAGTGCTTAAAACACTTTAAAAACAGGAGATATAGCGTCACATAATGCAAATTGGATCCAGAAACGAATAGGAAGGGACTAAAAGGTTAAAACGGCTAAAAAAAATAAGAGTGTGCAAGGAACTGATGTAAGATTCGACCTGTATAAATAAACTGTTGATATGAACATTCGTGTCGGCATTAAGACTGCGTTAATCAAGTTCCTCATATCAGTGATACGTTATTTTATTTCCAGTAAAAAAAAAATATTTGAAGCTTTAACCTCTTAAGTGGCGTTTATGCATATCCACTGCAAACACTTACTTTTTTTGTGGTCTTCAAGTATTCAAATGGGTAAGTATTTAAGGAATTTTCATTCCGACTTTGTTGGTTTGAAGAAATAATGATAAAACATCCATTCGTATAATTAACGAGATTAGCTTGAGCAATGATCAAGAAGGAAAAGTGGCATATAGAAAGTGCTGCATTACCAAGTTCCTGGAATACTTGGATGTCAAAATGTCATATAAATTGCAAATAGGAGAGGAAATCTAAGGAAGACTGGAATTTGTAATGTAGTAATTTTGCTCGCAAGATGCGCCTTTAATCCCTTGCAGAAATTTCACGATTCTTATATCCCAAATATTTCACGATCGCTCATAAATCCCTCGCAGTTGAAGCGGAAACATGAACGAAGAGCTTACAGACTGTGAGAATGTTAGAGAGAAACAAACTTGCAAGCCACCTTTTAATAGTTATGTAACATAGATCCTTCTGCAAGTAAAAGCGATCTTAACTGGAGCACTGCTAAGCACAGAAATAAACAAAAAAAAACACAAAGACACAATAAAATTTATGTGGAAGGACCCACAAAATCGAATTCGTACTTATTTATAGGTTAATTCCAAAATGGTGTCTGTGTGTATGTAAAAATACAATATAACATTAAGCTTGGAAAACTCGAGTGCAAAATTGTAAAGCTAACTAATTCTCTCTAAAGAAATGTTATCGGTATAAAAGTTGCTTTCATTCGAGATTGGAAGAACTCTTTAACTGTTATCATAATTTCATCACTTTATCTCCTGTTATGCACAACAAACCAACTACGCGGCCATAAGTTAATGGCAGTGTGAAACTTAGAAAAATTCTATTTGAAAAACATTGAAAGATAGCATGAATAGTGAAAAGCCACCTCGCATCTAGGATAACGATGCCTAATTTCCTTTGTTCTTCACGTCGAATTCGATCTGCAGTCGGACGCATTAAGTTAATCACTCGCGCCGCTTCCTCCTGTTTGGCTGTGTCGACCTAAAAAAAAGAATGAGCGCTGTAATATTTGCGAAATAACCACAGTAGAAAAAGATAACACATTTAAAACCTGGAAATTCATGGGGTATCGGGAGCCTAAAGAACTTTCTTCTGAGTTACCACCTAACAAAGAATCACGTGACAAATAGCTTGGTAGCCGCCGCGTTCACGTTAACGCAAACTCTTGCAACAATCATGAAGGGAGGGCACCAACATTTTTTGTTGAAAAAAAAACGCTCTGAGGAAATATCCTCATGAAATTTAAAATTGAAAAATTGAAATTTGAAACATGATGTATCTCTAGCATATATCGAATGTTCACAACATTTAAATACATCACGTATGCCAACCAATAGCGGCATCAAATGTGTTATTACGAAAACTACAAAGTTCCGCATATTAAAAGTAATGCATACACAAACATTATGTCGCTCCTCAATTTTTGCTTGAGCGTTTTTGTTAGAGAACCTAATTGTGATAATAATATGTGATAATAGAAAGGAAAGCATTATTTAAAAGCACCACCCCACGAATCTGAGGTGGTGCAGATTTCAGGTGGAGTATTCCTATACGGGATGGGAGACTACGAAGAGGGAGGTGATTCCGTGCATTTCTTGCTAATTGCCGTAAAAACGGCCCCGAAGATGCGGCGCCGCACAAGACTGGCGCGCTCCAATCGAACCTCTTGTACAAAATGGTGCGCCAAAACGAATGAAGCCGTATCTTCCGGGGCGTTTTTACGGCAATTATTAAGAAATGGACGGAATCACCCCCCTCTCCGTAGTCTCCCGTCCAGTATACGAATACTCCACCTGAAATCTGCACCACCTCAGATTCGTGGGGTGATGCCTTTAAGCAGTTTTTCCTTTTCATCAGCTTCCGTGAAGCTTCGCAAAACCTTTTACCCGAGCAAATTAAAGAAGGTCCAGAAGGAAGAAATATCACCCTTATCACAACTAAAATCACTTACAAGGAACAAGAAAAGTGGAAGAAATTCTCTATCATCAGTCAGATAACATCCACAAATTTTATAATCAAGAGTATTTAGACAGTAATGAATGTTATTTCGAGCGCTCCTTTCAGAGTCATGGTACTGCGTTTTCAATAGGGAATTTTCGGCAGCGAACAAGTGCAAAACTGTTAGAGGTATCCGCGCTGCGTTGAACATACTTACTCTCGCAATAATAGTATACTTCGCTTCATTTTAATTGCCTTTTGTTTAGCATTAAAATTAAAAAATGACAATGACTTGCAAGAACCAGCCAATGAGTGTTGTTTAACTCAGACAAGTTTGGTGAAAATTTATCGACCCCGGATAGCGATTAACGCCACTATGCGAAAGTAAGGTTGGTGCTCGGTAGATCAAGGCAAAGACATATTACTATCTTACTATTGCAACCGTCGCAGATAATCCAGCTGCGAAATAGGGTTCGAGTTCACATTACCTACATATTGTCGTAGTAAACATTGCCGAAACGGAAGAACGTAACCAAAATGTTAAAACGCAAGCTCACCTCATGTTCATGGCTGCGATCATCAAACAGTGAGGCAAATCGATCACACCACTTGCGGAAAACCACCTAAGAGTGCTTTGGTAACAGCGAATGACAATGACTTTACTGAAATGTAACTAACCTTAGTTGCAAGTTGAAACAGAACTACCGGAACGACAACACCGTAAATAGTACTCCTCGCTAGGGACTCACGGTCATCACACAAGACTACCTGCCATTCAAAAGATGACTGTCCAGTCTTAATCCTAAACGTCCTTCATTACTGCGCAGAAAAAATCCTTTGTACCCTATTTCTGGTTAACCACTCTGCTTAATCGCTAGTTTCTTACACGTACACCTAGATGAAAACAAGACTAGTCATGACAGAAATATCAAAACTGCGAAAGAAAAACAAGCTGCAACCAGTTTAAATGCATCACTCTACGAATCTGAGGTGGTACGGGTTTCAAGCGGGTAATGCCTGTACGGGGTCGTATATTGTGGGGAAGAGGGTTGTTCCGTTCACGTCTCCCTATAGAAGGACGACCCGCCTGCGATTCGCCCGAATGGGTTTTCGACGAATCGTAGGCGGGGAGCAACAGCAGTCGTCGTAAGAAACAGTTTCGAGGTCGTCCATACAGAGAGAGGTGGACGGACACCTCAAATATGGCAAACCAGACTAGGAGGGTACTTACAAAGAAAGAGCAAGAGTCACGTCAAACGGAACTTACTTGAATTTAGCAGTCATCATACATGAGGGAAAAGAAAAATGTAGTGCACAACCTATGCGAGAGAACCTTGACAGACGTCGCTCGAAGTGAATCGACGGTGAAATTCCTAAACAGAAACATATATTTCCAAATGAGATCAGAAAAGGAAACATTTGATTAAGATGGGTGCAAAACATTTAGAAAAAACGAACCAAACACTGACAGTTGGATGGCGCTCTCCGTGAATGCGTCACGCTCCGGATTGCGAACGAAATAGGCTAAACGCACATTCGAATTCGAAGGAGATAACTGAAACAGAAAAATGTGAATGCAAACTAAGTACGAAGACAATGTAACTCACGGTAAAATTAGCGACAGCCTTGGGTTGATTGTTTTCAGTATGAACAACCGTGGTCGTGATAGCACTTTGAAGAGGGGTGAGATTCAATATGATGCTACCTTGCCATCGAGAACGTAGTCTCATAGAATATACTGGAATCGACCGGCAATAACTAATCAGTACGAAGAGAATTCAATATGAAAAGCTAAGACATGTTATTGCAAAAACTACATATGTATAAAAGGATGGCAAAAATTACACTTACTCAAGGTCAATGCAGGTGCAAAAGTTTCTTGCATTGGAAAGTACTGTAGAGACGGTTGTACAATAACAGCAGCACGGGTGTATATACTTCTAGCAACTCTGCACGACAAATTAATCATATCACTAGAAGCTGTTAACATGTTCTGAAAACATTTCGTATTGAGAGAGAAAATCAGAGATGAAGAGAAGAGACTGAAACATGATTAGCAGCATAGGTGCGATGGTCGGAGCCGGTGCTCCGACTCCCTTCACTTTGGACGGTTGGGGAAAGGACCCCCTCACTTGAAGAGGGTCCGGCTCCTATCCTACCTATGATAAGCATCATATCTACCTCAATGTGGAATTGTCCTGCACTCTTTTTCCAAATGAGAGACATGTTCCCATCGCCTCGCCCATTCGCGGATTTGACTCTTCCTGTGAGGCCTACTCGATCAGTTGCCGTCATCGCACAATCAACCGCCTGTGAAACTGCTATTCCTATCAGTTGCGGAGGATACCTAAGACGGCAAAGGCCTTCTCGAAGAAAAACAAAGAAGAACCGATTTTTTTTCAAACGTACAATAAGGCCTCTTACCTATCATCGTAGTTCTCTTGAAACAAGCCAGCAAATGATGTTTTGACGATAAAACCGCTCTGAAATGAATGGATGAACTAATTCGTAAAGCTGCCCATGACCAATCCACAATTCCTAAAATAATCCTTTGCTAACACTAAATTCTACGAAGAATCCCCGGAAGAAATGTCTGTCAAAATGCTGTTCACTAAATCTGGTAGAACTACCAAAATACAATATATAATTACATATGTACGATTTCTGCTTGAGTTTCAGAAGAAAAAAAACCTTCCTAGGCATTATAGACCTGAGTGACCATCAAAAAACATAAAATGCTTGGAATGGAAGTGGCTTCGCTATGGATATTTCCGCTTACCATCCCCAAGAAAAGGTTAATGTGAGATATGTGCAACAAATGATCTAATTCAAGATTACCTAGTTGTTATAGCTGTACTCCTTTCACTACAAAATTTTTTCTTGTTCAAGTCGTAGTCACTTACCGAAGGATGCACTCGTTGCAGCATCAACTCTTGTTCCTTCAATCGTTGCAAAAACTCATACTCCTTTCTGATATTCTCAGGATTAGCCGATCTAGATACGAGTTCCCATCCTTGAGTATCTAATCCTTGCACTCCCAAAGCATCGTAAATAGCACGCTGTTTCGGATCCATTAACGCTGCAAGATATGTTCTAAGATGCACAATATTTGCCGTTAATGTTTTATTTATTTGTAATAATATATTGTTGAGTCAAAACAGCCTGAACCTCGGCGCAGTTGCGTAAGCTGGTCCGGTCAAAGCGACGCAGATCTTTGTGCAGCTACGTCGGTTGGGATTGCGAGGAGGCGACCACTAGCTTCGCTCACTGCAGGGAGCGATGAGTGGTGGTAGTAAAGGTCCCCTCTCGATCCCAACCGCTACGCTTTGAGCGCACCGCTTACGCAACTGCACCGAGATTCAGATTGTCTTTGCCCAACTAATCCTTACAGTTTCCAAGCAAAAATAAACATACTAAATAACAAACAGCATACTTTCATGAGCTCGACGTAACTGCACAAAGATTTTTTCTGCTTCCTTCTTGTCGTCTTCGTCATTATGCCGATCGGGATGGAAAATGAGACACCGCCTGCGATACGCCTTATTTATTTCTTCCTCTGTAGCCTAAAGCAAGTAATATGCAAGCACTATCATAATATAACCATAAAAAATATAACCAAAACTATAAAAGACTACGATAATAACACTATTGACATTTTTAAAGAGAAAGCTAGCTCACTATACGTTTCACCACTATTCGTGTCTAAATTAAGGCGGAAAAATCCGGTGAGGGGATGCTTGCCTTCCTCGTAGCAAACGGAGTAAAAGAATTTGCATACGAGAAGTTATTCTGTTGAGATGATAAAGTGCATGTGCATAACTCAGCTGACTGTGATTTCAACATTTACTTTTTAAAGTTAAAAGATGTTATGAGAGCACCAGTTAGTCTAAGAAAATGAACCGTGACGCAATATGAATTGAGAAATACTACTTGCCGCTTCGACTAATGCACCATGCATTAAACGACAAGCAGTGCAGTTAAATGAAGAAAAATAAAGGAAGAAAAAGTTGTGATGGTTTTGAAACCGTTTGGATCGGCCTTCTCGGCAGTAAGGCAGTGACAACAGATGAAAATGAACGTCACAGCACTTCACACTCACGTTCTTTGGCACATTCAATATCGCATAGAAGTCTATGTCTTCCTCCTCATCGAGTAAAAGATCCTGATCCTGGTCCCCACATAGTGAGCTCCCGGAGGAGACTGACATCACTGAAAGAAGTAGCACTACTATGACCAAACAATTAGACTGAAGGCCAAACTTAACAACACAAAAAGAAACATATCCGCTGGTCTACAACTGACCCACATGGCACAATTTCGTACAGATTACCTGTTACTAGTACTCCAAAAATTAAAGGCTTCTTTGCGCGTTCAAAACGGAGCGCTATATCTACAATGTAGCTTTTCTCCCCTAAAGCATCCCACGACCATGACGGAAATGCACCCAAATCTACAGTTTGGGGTAGGTGTGACAGTCCGTACTCCATTTTCACAAACCAAACAGTTGAGCATCCAGTCGTTCTCAGCAAGGAACGCATTTAAAGGAGAATCAAGCCTTAAATTGTAATATGTACACATGACTTCGTGCTGAGACCCAGTTGCATTATGTTTTGCAACAAAAAGCTCTTATCACTATTATCACGGTAACGATGGACAGCATGCGAGCCGCAATCGGCGAGACAACGGCCAGGTAGATAGTGCGTTCTTTACGGTTAGACCAGCGGCCTTTCCCGCTCAAACAAGATGTTCCGATGTTGGAGCACAATGATTTATGTTTATGTTATCACGCTGTCCACTCGTTGCCCGGTCATATGAAAACATATGCCAACGGCCCTCTTGTAGGACGCTTTTCTTAAGTAAGCCGAATACGGCGACAACTTTCTGTGGCCATAATCGGCTTCTTTTTTTTTTGCTGAAACTTCATCCATTCAACCAATCGTTGCTTTTATTGGGTGGAAAACCTTTTACTGTTAGCCACTCTACCTCGCGTCCACACACAAATACTAATTTGGAGAAGAAAATCTGCTTAAGAACACACAATAAAAACCAGATCAAAGAAAATCACAGAAGAGTCTTCCTACAGATCACTTCATAAATCTTATGATTACCTGAGAAAGTGTAAAGTTTCTTGACACATACAAGAATTATGACCAACGCATACGGAAAAAACATTAGCTGCTTTCAGTGTGAGTGTTGCAAAAAAGGTCAATATCAACAATGCCGATAGTTCCCTAAAGGCACTTCCGACGACTTAGCGGCATCCGGCATCAAATATCTCCGCAGTGCATTCGTCTCATTCCGCAAATCGAATTGGCAGGATAGCAAGATTGGTAATGATCTTCATTGACTGCTAACGTTTCGGTGTTATCGCCTTCGTCAGAGCCTGGAAAAGCCAAAGTCATCAGTAATTACTCACTACCCCGTTCGGAGCACACCGTAGAATATGTCACCAAAACTCCGAAAAAGAGGTAGAAGTTACGATACTGTATTCCGAGTCCGAGATTATAGCGCGCAGAACACTGGAGGCACTTTGAATAACAGCCGAAAGTCAATCAAAACGAAAGGTGAGTGCATTGCGATCACAAACGAACTAGCCCCATATCAGAATCTGTGCGGGTTTCGATCTACGCGGCGGGCCGTCAGCTTCCTATGAAAAACCCTTGTGTCTCGTAGTTGTGGTACGTGGCGGTTTGCTGCGTTACCAAGTCTAGCTAATGAGGTAAGCGCTAGCCCATCTGTTGTTCCTTAAATATCGGTCGAATGCTTTCTGTAGGGTGATGAGGCGCTTGAGAGGATAAGCTACTGGCTTTGGTCTCTGCACACTCTGACGAAGGCGATAACGCCGAAACGTTAGCTGTTAGTAGAGGCCATTACCAATCTTGACCACAGTTCAAGCAAATCAATATAAAAGTTACGAATTCAACATGCCAACATCCAAGGACAGTCGAACATGGACAATTCTATGAGTGTCTGTGTTTTCTTGTGCTTCTCCGTAGAGCAACTTTGTAAGTACTAAGCTACTGATGATTAGCTCCACTTATTGGAAATCAGTGTTGTTCTATACAGTCTGTTGCCTAAGCACTTTTTCAAAAAAAAAAAAAAAAAAGAAAACACCGCATAGATGAAAGCACAAGGAGCTCTGCATTCAGAATGTTCTCTTCAGAGACATAAAGTCTGTTTTGAAAGACCTTCTGGAGTTGCTTCCAGGGAGAGTTCGGCGCTAAACGACAGAAGCTATTCCTAAATCCTTAAAGCAAAAATCTAGAGAGAAAACACGACTTTAATGGTTCCACTTAAGGTCGTGGCGGAGATTGTGTATGTATAGTAGGGTCAAGACAACATGAAGTTGAAGACCAGTTGCATAAACGGATGCGCTCCAAGCGACGCGGTGAAGATTGCGGTTGGAATCGAGGTGGAACCATTGCGAAGTGCAGCGATGAGAGGCGTTAGCATGGGTCCCCACCCGATCCCAACCGCAACGCTCAGGGCATCGCTTCGAGCGCAGCCGCTTATCACCGTGCTTCATGTCGTTTTTACCATATTATATATGTAGTTCCTACTATTTCTTCATCCTTTCAACTTCATTCTGTGATCGATGGTAACAGAATTAAATTCATCTACTTTTGCAATTGCAGTAACAGAAAAAAAGGAGTGAGTAGGTGCTCAGTGGTTTTCCAAGTTTTACATCCGTAGGAATTTTGCCGTGTTTCCACAATCATTTCCCGATACTGCTCTTCAGCCGCAGCTAACCGTAAAACATAGCTCCGAAACAAATCACTTCAAACTCATATGTTTTTAAGCCAAATTATGGAATGAAGTGCAAGTTCTTCAGTATTTATACCGCATAAGCGCCGCAAGCGAAGCAATGCTTTGACCATTTAGATTTCATAGAAAGAAGTCTTCGGGAGTAATCTTGAGGAGTAGATAACCTTGTGGCAAATCCGGAGAAACCCGTTTATCTTCTCGAACATTACCTATGTATTAGCGAGGGTCACCTCCCCCCACTCCCACCTCAGTCCCGCCCGCCCAACTGCACTGGCGCCGCTTCAAGAGCAGCCACTTACGCAGTTGCAGTGTGCTTCAGGTCACTTTGAACCAAGTAGGAGTTTCAGGAGACTCATACAATACTCGGTCCTTATGAAAGTGTTGCATGAAAAAAGTTGCTGGAAGTGCTGTGTAGGATCTTTTATCCATCAAAACCAAGTGCAATACACCAGAATACAGTTTATTGGAATAAATCTTGCAATAATTGTTCAATGGATTCTTAACCCAACAACTGACTGTATACATTATAATTTATTAACAAATAGTTTATTCCAGCACGACTGAAATACGAGAGCGAGGTAATGCCCAAAAGGTACCATCTTTGTTGAAGTGAACCTGAAAAACAATATTATGTTCGGTCATCGTCTTGACTAAATCTGAGAATAATAATATAAATAATAATGATATAAGTAATATGATAATAAGATAAATAACTTCTATCAGGAGGGTAGGGACTCAAAAATTTGGTTTGGAAGATGTAGCACAGAAGAGCACCATTTAGATGACATGAGAAAAAAAATCATGTGATATAATGTAAATATTTGGTGGCTGAGTCTCCAGGTTTCGTTGTACATCACTTTTTATTTTTGTAAAAATGGCGAGCGTAAAGGACCGAAAAGGGGAGACTGTGTTTTGATCCGCAAACAGCGCTGCAACAGCATCCGGAAGGCTATTCATCCAAACATTTGTTCTGAGTTTTTTTTTTGTTTCCATCATGTTTAACATCAAGTCTAGCTCTCCTTTGTGGAACTATTGAAGCTACTTCTTTATTAGAGATATACTCAAATAGAATTGACCTCTCACGGGGGCATACAACTGCCACTGACGTGCTACGACTTCAGCAGAGCCAGGCACTAGTGCACCGCCTATTTGCACCTGCCAATCGATGGGACGATAGTCGACAGCATGACGGCGCCAAGAACAACCCTCCGGGTTCTTTTTTGTGTAAGTTGGCACGGTCAAGATTGCTAGTTTATTAGGTTACCTAGCAAGATCGTTTTCCGTTAGCCCCGGCTCCACTGCCTTATCGATTATCGACCCATCGATCGCAGGCGCAAAGGAACAGGATATCACTTTCTGAGGATATATAGTAGGGTCACAAAGACATGAACCACAGTGCAGTTGCGTAAGCGACGGAGCTAGAGGGTGGAGATAGCGGTTGGAATCGAGGCGGGACATCTCGTGGAATGGTGTCTACAGTGAGGAAACTACAAACTACAGCGAGGAGTGCTATCAGCAAGGGTCTCTCTGGATCCTAATCGCACCGCTTTGAGCGCAGCCGCTTACGCAACTGCACTATGTTCCATGTCGTTTTGACCCAGCTATAGTAATGTAACGCGTCATGCCGACACAACACTTCGGCTGCAACTGTCCATGTCGTCTGACGTGGAAACGTTAGAAACAAGGTATCATTGCTGAAACCCACCCTTTCAAGTTCATCGGGAGAAAAGTATTCACCGACGTCTGTAGCTCGAAATGAACCTATGTCGAGGGTACCGTTCTCGTTAACATGGGCTTCGGTTGCAGGAAGCACAGGCACATTCTTCTGAAACTTCCATTTTTGCCACAATTTCCCATCGAGTGACTGAAGTATCGCACTGATAGGGTAAAATCACTGGATTTCCGTGCTTCGTTCCGCTTTGGGACCTCTGCAGATGGTCAAGTGAGCGTCCCAGAACGAAGACACCGCAATCGCTCTACACTAGCAACTAGCGCAGAAATCAAGCGATTCTGACCCGAATATAGAAACCTACGTGTTCAGAAATCATTTCCGTGCAAATAAATAACAACAACAATTTTTGAAACAAATCAGCTCCATAACAATAGTATACATTAAAAAAAGATCGAAAAAAATAAATGTGCAGCTTCTTACCTCATCAACAAATTGTGCACATCGGACGTTTTTTTCGAAAGCACTGCAGTGCTTTATGAATTCGTTCCCTTTGTTCCTTGTGCGTCCCCATGTCACAATATTGGGACCCAAATCCAGGGAAACCCGTTCACCTTCCGGAAACATTATTTATGCTCTCTTTTGCAGTTTATTTCTAGAAATATTAAAAAGGCATAAAGAGACGAACCTTAACTCGATAAATCATGGTTGCAGAATTTGACACTTTTGAGAAATACAGGAAGATCAAGACGCATAACAATTGCATTTTGGGACGTGACACTGTAATTTCGCCTCGATTACTTTTTTTCTGCAAATAACATTTACAACAGAACGTATCATATCAGCCAAACACGTTGCGTCCTCGGCAGAAGACTCCGGCTTATGCTCGTTTAGCTGTGCATGACCAAGATCAATAAAAAGTTGTATTTGTATTCTCTTCGCTAGGCGCCATCGTCCTATGGCGCACCGCCGTTTCATCGGCAAACGTGGATAGCAGTGCTCGTCTCCGAGAAAGTAACGTGTCAACACCCAATATCTTAGGAAATGACTGTGTTTGAGACGATGATTTTTACTGAAACAAGTGTGGTTCCGTTCAACCGCTGCAATAAAAATTGACATTTCTGTTGTTTTTCCATAATGCAGAAGTCTCCTGGAAATGCAACATACCATGTTTATTTGGTCTCATGGTCAGCAAACACATCCCACTGATAGTGCTCGAAAGCAGTTTGAAAACAGCGAAGCACGAAATTCACGCAGTGTGGAAATCTCATTGAAAATTTTGAGCTCGGGTGCAGGCTACCAGTGCGAGCGTGGCTCCGCTCAGTGCTCCCGAATTATTCCGAAAAAGTGCATGTTAAACTGAATTGGTTTCCACGAGGTAAGTTGGAACGTGCCGCATCTGCGCGCTAGCGATTAAAGATCAATGAGGTCTCCTTAGCAGCCTGTTCAAATAAAACCAGTGAAGAGACTGGTGGAGGGACCGGAGCGTGCCCAAGATGGCGCGATCTAGCATATAGTAGTGTCAGAACGACATGAAGCACATATGCAATGGCGTACGCCGCTTCCCTCGAGGCGCTTTGCTGGAGCGTAGCGGCTAGGAGCGTGGTGAAACCTTTGTTGGCACCACCCATCGCTGCAGCCTGTGATGGCCCCAACTCGGATCTAACTGCTGCCACCACCGCGTCGTTTCGAGCGCGTACACAAATGCACCGCAAGACTACATGCACTCGTGATTCATGTCGCTTTAGCGCGACTATACTTCGTAGATATCCAAGAGGTTCCCACGTCGTTTTTTTCGATAGGGAAAGATGAACGGAGCCACGCTGGTCCTCGTTGACTACAGCCCGAACTCTATGATTTCCGTGGGGTTTCCGTGTTGCACTAGCCCAAGTAAATGTGAATCAGGCGACAGAGAATTGAAGTTGTACACACGTAAAAGTAACGTATCAAAATTTTTTTGTTCTATACTTGATGGTTTGTGCAAAAATTAGGATTCTTAGGTGAAACCTTCCATTCTTGAAATTTCGCCATTATGCGTTTCGAAGATCAATTCCAGCAGTGCCGCTTGGTAAAGATGCTTGTCTTAAACCTATCGGAGGTGGGGGTGAATTGCATTTCGAATTATTTATTGCAGGACATTGTTTCACTAGTTTCTTATGTTCTTATAATTTATGCAACTTTAGAGTACTTACTTACTCACTGAGTGAACAAAAAGACAGTAAAAAGGAGCATTTTTCATCATATTCTGACGTTAAACTCTCGAAGTAAAAAAAAGGAGGAAAAAAACGATAATCAGAAAGCACAATAGGCACCGTTATTCTTCGCAAGAAAACGAAGAGAAATTTGCGAGGAACGAGAAAAAAAATCGCTAGTCCGCGATTTTCTGGTGAAGAATAACCATGGCTATTGTACGAAGGCGGACAGATCAAAATGGCACCAAAGTTTGCCGCGTAAGCGTCTGCGCTCGAAACAGCGCGGTGGAGTTAGCGGTTGGGATCGAGGTGGGGCCATCGTGAACTGCAGCGACGAGTGATTCTAGCAAAAGTCCCCTCGATCCAAACCGCTACACTCCACAGCACCGCTTCGAGCGCAGCTGTCTACGCAGCTGCGCACCGAGGTTCATGTACTTTTGATCAGACTATGTCCACATAATAGTTGTAAAGATTTGTTCTGTTGTATCACTTAACAAAGAAATCCAGAGAATCACGTAAATTGTCATGTTCCGTTGATTTTAACTTCTTTCGGTACAACTGAACAACTCTTTATAGGTAAGGAGAATTACTGATGTCTGTTAGGGTTTGCTAGTGTCGTGATATGCGCTACTTTGTTCTAATTTAATGCTTATAAAAATGGTTCTTGGCACAATAATTTAAGCAGTGTTGCCACTCTACGTTTGCTTACTTATTTAGCGTGTACTAAAAAAAGACAAGTACTACTCATCTGGATGAAAAACGTAAGGATTTAATGAAGGAAAGGGATTCACGGTTAATGTAGTAAGGAGTTCCAAGCGCCTTGTCATATCTCTTCTTTTCTTTCCTTCTTTTTTCTCCAAAAATAAGACATAAACCTTCATTTGACTTCTATAATTCTGCGTTTATGTGTGTATCTGCTTTTTCGTCTCAACGTTTGTTGAAGTTATAAGGTCAACTTGTTGTTCATACTTGCTCAGAAATTTTCTGAATCTTAGACGGAAGAGAGGTATTACGCAAACAGATCAAATGGAAATAAAGGAATAGGGAATGGAGAAATAATATCAGAAAATAAAAATAAAAACTAGTAAGTTGAGAAACTACATCCTTATGTCGCTGAATTAACCAAAGACTGTTCATTTTCTAGAATTTCATTTCACCACCTATTTATCCAGAAACCACACTGTTGCAGAAAGAAAAATGCACCGAAAAAAGTGTTTTTAGAGATTTGTTATAAAAGTTATTATCTATTCTATCCAGAAAAAATATGCGTTCTAGAGTTATGTTTAAGGACGACATGCTACATCGAAGACGTAGTAATCTACATATTCGATAAGGCATGTCGTCCTCAATCTATGCATTCAACCTGGCGGCCAATTAGATCAAGTGATTCAGGACGAAATAATAATGAGAATGAGAATGAAGATGGTTGAAGAGTACAGAAAGAAGCGAAGACGTTCTCAAACCACAAACATTCACTGACCTTCCGCTTCCTATATATGCAGTGACGCCAGAAATTCCCGATGAAAAGTGTTTACACGACGACTGTTAACAAACCGGAATCCTACGTCTATATATCAATTCGATACTCCATCGATTTCATTGTTCCCGTGAGAGAAAAAGTTATCGCTCAACCTATTTGAGTTCTCAGTTCAAACGATTACCACACAACATGTTTCCTGTCATGTATTGAGGGGTGCAAGAAATTATTGTTGTTGTTATTGTTTACCCATGTCACATTCGGTTAGTGCTAGCCATTGTAAGATGCAAGAACCAGGACAAAGCAAAATTTGTTTGTCAACAACTGTTACGACATTCAAGTAGATTACTTCAAGTAGATTAAGTAATATTACTCTTGCCAAAAAAACATTATTCTACAACATAACAGCGCAGTACTACTCTCTGTAGAAAAGGTTCTAGTTAGAGATAGAAGAGAAGTGGGACGCGAGATGCTATTATTATTATTATTATTATTATTACTATTATTATTATTATTATTGTTATTACTATTATTATTATTACTATCAAATTATTATTATTATTATTCTTATTATTAGTATTAGTATTAGTATTACTATTTGTTACTATTGTTATTCACTTAGGTTCCGTTGTCTGCACGATCGATCTGATGTCTGTTTGATCGATCGGAGGTTCGAATCCGCCCTAGTGCTCACCAAGCCTTTCATCTCTTCGGGGTCGATAAATTGGTACCAGACTTGTCTGGGAGGACAAAAACACTGATCTGACACCTCGGCTGGCCCCGCAAGTCATTGTATAGGCCAGATACACGTTCGTTAACTTCAAACGATTCTGAATTGAAGTGAACGTGGGGGCGCATCCCAAGCGGATTGATTAACGCCAGACACTTTATCCTTTATCCTTGTCTTTGAGTGGAAAGAACTCAAAATACGGAAGAAGTCAAATGAAACATCAAGTGTTTTTTGAACCATCTTCGTTCCAAAGATTCCAAATTCACGCATCAAATGACAGAGTGACTGATAACGAAATTGATTGCATCACTAACTGAATACAGGAAGTCTCGTTCGGAAAATCTTTTTAGTTCAAGTTAAAAGACGACACTATTTTCAAATACTTTTAGGAAGTCGTAGGTAGCGCTTTTAGAGGCAGCGTACCGCTGAATTGACGAAGTGTGCAAACCACATGGAAAATATAAAGTTCGGAATGTACATTACTAATATAAGCGTGTCTTCGCTAAATTCCCCTTAATTTTCCTAAAAACGGCATGAGAACAGCGTTTGTTCCTACGAGGTACGTTAGGACGTGCCATCGCGCGCACGCTCCGTCAGCCTCTTCACTGGTTTCATTTGAGCAGGCTGCTGACGAGACCTCATTGATCTTCAACCGCTCGCGCGGAGATGCGGCGCGTTCCAACATACCTTGTGGGAACAAAGGCAGTTTCCCACTCAGTTTTTCAGATTAATCCGGGAGTATTGAGAGGACCCACGCTCGCGCTTTTAATTTGCACCCGAGTTCTATATTTTGGATTAGGTTTCAACACTTTTGTCAATTTCGTGACACGCTACTTTTGAACTGCTTTTGAGCACCATCAGTGGGATGTGTTAGCTGATCATGAGATGAAATAGACATAGCATTTTGCATTTTGAGGAGACTTCTGTAAAAGTACTATGGAAAAGAAACAGAAATGTCAATTTTTATTGCGTGAAAAAGAATGTTTATTTGTCTTCATTTTTAATGTCATCCGAGTGTAGTTCAGCGATAAATGTAGTTGCGGACGAAGCTAATCAGCCCACTATGCGGAGTAACCTGCAAAAAGAGGTATAGTTGTAGGTTATTTCAAATCGTCAGCTTCATTGGTTAAAATACACAGATCTGTGTCGGCATGGCAGATCTCATAACTGCAATACTTTTAGATCTATGAAAGTAACTACATAATGGAAGAATCTTCTTGAGAAAAAATATTTTCGAATTTCAAAGTAAGAAAATTGATGAATCCGAAGTCAAACATTCCGTTCCTGTGGACTTCGTGTGCAACACAAAAACGTGTTGTTTCGAGTGCAGCACTCGGATGAAATGAACTTCTCGGAAGCTAATCAGGAGTACGAATGCTTTCCGGTAAATAATATTGATGCCATAGCGCTCAATTAAGCAGCTCATCGATTTTCAGATGGTTTTGACCCGATTATATCCTTGTTGACAAGATTTCGCCTGCGACACTTAGGAATCTTTCAGATGCCAGTTAGCGGATAAAGTGTAGTTGCGGAGGAGTGGAGGGAGCATTCAGGCGCCCTCCTATTTCTAGAACTGAATAACCAACTCGGTCAGGGTCCTGAAATCTAAGCATTAGTTTTAGAGGATCTACGGCAGACTGCAGGCTAAAGCTACTAACCAAAAAAAAGCTTCCAAGAATAAGAGCGCAGTTGAGCTGCTGCCCCCTTCAACTATTTTTACCCCAATCAGCTCCTTAAGAACTCTCGTACAATCCTAGTGTTCCAGTTACCGGATCTAGTAGACCACTGCAAGAATGAATTGTTGCTCTCCAGAGGACCTGCAGCGTTCCCAGGGACCGATTGGTGGGGGGTTCCACAAATTGTTCAAGTGGTACCTTACTTCATTTTGTAACGTTATCAAAATACTGAAAAGCGGCTTCAGGTTACAGGTTCTGTGGCTAGTGCACAAACAGCACCTTTTCGGAACCATAACCTAATCATGTGCTAACCCAAAGTGAGATAATAAGCTACCCGGTAGTTTCTTTTCGATTTTATGATCTTCACTACAGTATTTACAGAATGAAATCACCTTTTGCAACGAGGATTCATCCTTTACATCCGATGGCATTCGCAGCGTCTCAGTTTTTGTCTGAAATTTCCCAAAATGTATCCTCTCCATCACTAATTTTGTCCCGATCAGTTTTGTTAGACCTACATCGATCGTAATTTTCTTGTTATTCATAGATGCTTTTCTCATTCGCCTTTTCGTTCGTTTTGCTGTAACGACAAGAACGAAATGGAAGATTATAATGATAAATTAATTCTGTGCATTTATATCCTGGAATTTCCCCTCATGGTAGATCCACAGAAGCTCCTTTGAAGTTACGCAACATACACTCGGGTCAAAACGGCCAGCGGCGGTTGCAGCTGCGCTCGAAGCGGCGCGGTGGAGCGTAGCGGTTTGAATCGAGGGAGATCCTCGCTAGCAACACTTATCGCTGCAGTCCGAGTGAAGCTACCGATGGTCCCACCTCGACCACATTCGGCAGTTCCACCGCGCCGCTTCGAGCGCAGCCGCTTGCGTATCTGCGCCGCGCTTTATGTCGTTTTGACTCGACAGCGTGTACCAAGGGGCGAAGAGATGTGCGTTGGGCCTGTCGCATCGCGCTCGCTCATTTGTACATATTCGGTGCTGGACTGAATTCATTTTTGCTGGAAACAAACGACCCTCCGCATTTTCGAATTCTAGGCGAAAGAAAAATCAGGAAAAGACAAAAAGCTTAGCCAAACTATGTATAAAATACAAAGAAAAAACGTAACTGTGTCTTACGCCTTCGTCGTCTTCTGTAGTGCATAGAGTTGCTTCGGTCTTTTCTTTCCTCTCATCAGTTTTTGAGATTGGACCGTATATTGAAGTAGTTTTCTAGAAAACAGAAGTTACCCTCTGTGTTAACTTTCATTGATGGAATAGATGTCGCTAAGCAATTTACAAGATTGTTTTTCTTGTGATAATTAATGGATGGAATATTTTACACGGTTTTACACGGTCGAAGCCTCTCAATGCCTCAAAAATTCTCTACTTTCTTTCAGATAATAATCCATTGCAAACAGGCAGCATAAAATTTAAAAAAAAATGACAGATTTGCGCCCATGTTCACGTCCCGATCAAAAATCCATGAATTACGTGCTGTACTCTGTTGCGTTTCCGACAGTAGATGCCCACACATTGAGACCTTTGCCCAATCCAGAATTCGAATTTCGAAGGCAGCTAATGGCTGCGCAGCTATGATATGCTTCTATTAGTAATGTGCGGTCGAAAAATCACAGCAACCACTTAGCCGCACTGTATAGCAGGCCAGAAATATTTGAAGGGGCTAGAAGTTCTCTTGAATGAGTAATGATTTTGGCTTCGCTACCAATTTGACATGGCGATATAAGGATAAAAAAGTGATTTGTTGGAAGGAGACGCGTAGAGTAAAAGGTATGGTCGTGCCATTACGACATGAAGCATGGTGCATTTGCTTACGCGCTTGAAACAGCGCGGTGGAGGCAGCAGTTGGAACCGAGACGGGACTAACTGCAGCGATGGGTGGTACCAGGAAGGAATCTAGTACGCTCTTAACCGCTACGCTCCACCGCACCGCATCGAGAGAGAATCCGCTTACGCAACTGCAGCGCGCTTCATGTCGTCTTGACCCTACTATAGTAATGACAAGAAAGTGGTTCTTGAGTAGAAACGATCTCCTTAAGAGCAATGATCAACAAAAAGTCAAAATACTTGCATATTTTCTGTGAAGAAGTTGATGACGCATAGCCTCACGGCACCCAATCTCGGTTGCATCGTCACCCATCTCCACTTCACTCGCATCGCGCTAAATGGCAAGGAACGTTTCCAACGGAAATATGACAACGAAGTGGTGTCAACTGCCGTTCGGCGAATCCACCATAAGTTTTAACTGTCTCGTTAGCATCTTGACTAATGCTCTGCGAAAACTTTAACCGAAAGTGGTGCGATATGTACATATAACAGGAACATTTCTAAACGATTTTTTTTTTGTTAGAAGCCCGCCGTTTCGTTAGCGTTTGAAAAGTGCAAGCTCTCAAAAAGAGCAAGTTCAGAGGGAAAATGTTCTCCGCATTAATGCGATGCGTCCACTGACCGAAGGGGGAAATTGATGTTCGGGTTCCGTGAGTTGCTCAATGTCGCCTCTTCCTCGAAGCACTAGTGCCCGCCTCCACCACAGTCGCGTCGCGTCAGTTTGGTTGAATAAATTCGGCGCAAATTTTAAGCGAACAAGTTGGGGATAACGTACTTGGCAAACCGAACAAAAAATTTGTGAAACATCCAGATTCAAATTCTAACGTCAAGGCTAAACAGTTGTTCTGTTTCTACATACTTGCAACGCGAAACAGCTTGGATTGGGGCTGCTACGCAAACTATTAAGTCGCTCAACGAGGAAAGTACACTTCTTTTCCTTTGCCATAGTCCTGTTGAATTGCCTCCGTACAAATTTCAAATCCGTTGTAGCTGTTATCTGGAAATAGAAATCATAGACTGCGTATAGTCGGGTCAAAACGACATGAAGCTCAGTGTAGTTGCTAAGCGGCTGCCGTCGCAGCGGTGCGAAGTAGTGCGGCGGTTAGGATCGTGGGGAACCCTTGCTAGCTCCATTCATCGCTGCAGTTCGCCATCGTCCCACCTCGACTCCAACCATGTCTCGACCGCACCGCTTCGAGCGCGGCCGTTTACGCAGCCGCACCGAGCTGCATGTCGTTTTGATCCGACTATACGCTCGCAGAATTCAACACAATCGTGACTTAGTCTCTGTGTGGTCCCCCAGACAAAAAAGGGCCAGTATAACCTGTGGCTTACAGCCGAAATGTAGGTTAATTATTCATCAGAAACTTTGTCGATGAGTCAGGTTTTGACTGGGACCCTAAAGACACTACATTGTCGTCGAAACTACTCGGTACGTCGTTTACGAAAAGTTCAGAAACCACGAAAACATGGGTTTAGGGATGTACATCACGAGCGTAGGTACGATCACGTTCATATTTCCTTAGTTTTCTTGAAAAATAGTGTGTTGAATTTGATTAAATTTCTCTGCGTCGCGAATAACAACGCGTCACATATGCGTGCGCTGAGATACGCTCCGCGTCTGCGAACGGGTGGACAGTCACTGGGCTGCTGACACTGCCTCTCCGGTTCGTTGACAGTTGCGATCCGTATGCTTGCACTCGCATGCGTGGTACATTGTCAAGAATTTCTATTGGCAAGCCCGTTTCGTAAGCACTACCGTACTAAATCCCAACATTTCAGTGGTAATAGGAAGTTTAATTGCGAACTTTGAAGGACTGCGTCGAAAAAAAAAATGAAATCCCTCTCATCGAAGGTAAAAAGGTACCGGGATTGAATCAACGTCGAGCAATCTGTCTCCTTTCAGAAACGCGTGAGCTCCTCGACTGTTGGTCTCGACCTTAAAAAGTAGACTCGTTTACCCCAAGGATTGCAAAGTACGTGCATAACTAAGGAATAGGCGGATTCTATTTGCTAATGCATTATAACCCAAACCATCATTTATCTACAAAATCTCAGCGCTTTTTTTGGTACAAAGTGCGTTTCTTCTCCTGTTTCTGACGATAGATTTCTTTGTGGGGTCGCCGCTTATGTAAACGGTGTTGAAGTATTAATCCCCCATCGACATGCAGCATCGTTGAGAAGATGTTCGGCCAATTCAGGTCAAAGATGCATAAAATCTTTGTTCGACCGTAACGGTCATTGGCTACGAATGCAGGTCCGCGACCAAAAAGTGAGGCGCCGCCTCCAAATCAGGGGAACGGAGATACTACTACGGACGATTGATGCCACTTCATTTGAACACATCGGCAACGGAGATATCCGGCAACGATTAGGCAAAGCTTCTATGGATGAGAAAATGCGCGAAACTTGTCTTCGATTTTATGGTTACGTTTTACAGAGCAACAATTACACTCTACGTAAGAGCACCGTACACCTGTATGCAGCCTGCAAACGACCAAGCTTACATTTGCTTCTTTCGCTAGCTTGTATTCACCTGATCAAGCAAGAAACATGACCGGGTGAAGTGGTACCACCCACCAAAAAAAAGGGAACTTCACCAGTAAACGGGACAAACGCTTAAAAAAACCCTGCTTGCTTCCTTCAACTACGGGACAATATATTCGTTAAAGGGCCACCACGAGAGAGAGCAACCACTCTCAACTTTTCTTCACTCTCTTTCTCTCGTATTCCTGATGTCAGTTTCTTGGCAACCGCTTTTGGTAGTATTGATCGAAAGCTTGCCAATGACATGCCTGATCTCTCACTTAAAGGCATCACCCCACGAATCCGAGGTGGTACGGATTTCAGGTGGAGTATTCGTATACGGGATGGGAGACTACGGAGAGGGAGGTGATTCTGTCCATTTCTTCCTAATTGCCGTAAAAAACGGCCCGGAAGATGCGGCGCCGCACAAGACTGGCGCGCTCCAATCGAACCTCTTGTACAAAATGGTGCGCCAAAACGAATGAAGCTGTATCTTCCGGGCCGTTTTTTACGGCAATTAGCAAGAAATGGACGGAATCACCTCTCTCTCCGTAGTCTCCCATCCTGTATACGAATACTCCACCTGAAATCTGCACCACCTCAGATTCGTGAGGTGATGCCTTTAAAGCCAGCACACCACGAATCTGACGTGGTGAGGGAATCCACGGCAAAAGCTAGTGATGGAGTTGTAGGTTGCGGAATCAGGAGTGCTTCCGCTCATCTCTTCCTAATCGTCCCAAAAAACGGCGTGGGACAGTTTTAGTTCCTACGTGGAACGTTAGACCGCTCCTTTACGTAAACTTTCTGGTCCGCTCACCAACCTTTTCACTGGTTTCATTTGAATAGGCAGTCGAGGAGAACTCACTGGTTTTCGACCGCTGCGCAGCTGGATGTGGTGCGTGTACAAGGCTGAAGTCGTCGTAAAAAACGGAGTCTTTAACACCGTTTTTCATGACGATTGAGAGATGCCACATGAACGGAACCACCCGTGATTCTGCGTACCACTAGTTTGTCCAGCGATATGCTGCCTTTGAAAGAATGTCTAATTTTCCATTTTCGTTTCTTCGAACGATGCCTAAGCGTCCACAGTGCGTCGACAGTGTTCCTCTGTGTATGTGCTCGTACGCAGAAGTCTCACGTTCCCCAAAGCCAGCACTGATATAGCTGAATTTTCAGTTGTTTTTATATTGACCCTATTTTAATCGTACGGCATACGCTGCCATAGTCCCGGAATCTTCAAAACATTAACATGCAAAATCAGAAGATTGTATCATAAATTACCTTAGTTACATGACACTGCTTATTAATGAATTTCACATCGAATCCATTTCGAAAATTTTTAATGCGATAGACTTCTGCAATCCATTTTGAGAAATATTCGATATTTTTCCTCCTTCAACTTCAGCCTTACCAACAATGAAGTAAGAGTAATTATCTTGTTTCTTAACTCCAGCCATTCTTGCTTCCGTCGCAGGATAAACGTTCCAAGCTCGAAGTAATGAAAGCTTTAGCTGAAAAGTTATGAGTAAATCAAAAAAGTTTGTACAAGTTGCGATCGAAATGTGCTGGATGGACAATGCCACCGAGTATACTTCGCCATTGCTGGCGCAGATCTTATTATTCGTTGTAGCTCTCACAGAGGTATTCAGTTCTTGCAGTAAGAACTTAGTCGTAGTTATGACTCTTACGCTCTTACGGTCGCAAAGATTGATCGTTTGACACCGCCTAAGGCGGAAAAGCATTTCAAAAAACACTTACTTTTTCACTTACTTACTTTTTACTGTCACTTAGACCTCTGCCAAACCGACGGATGTTTTAGACACTGGTTGGAAACGTTCAGTGTCTTTCATGCCAATGCCCTTCATTCCACCAGTAAATAGTCTTTTCGGAAAATTGAGGGAGACTGATTCGATACATCGGTTGGTCTTTGCAAACTGTTGCGTAGCTCTACGTACGCCTTTTAAACTCTTACGATATTGAACTGAAGTCAAACGTGCTGGCGTTTCCCAAAGGGATTGGTCAACGTACAGCACTTCATCTTCTGCCCCTTGGATGTGTTTTGTTCACTTAAAGGAGCATTTCTAGCATTTAGAACCACTGTACCATGCAAATAATTCCAAATTTAGTTGGTCAGGAAGGGGTTTGTTTGAAGGCGGTGTGTCAGGATTTTGACGTCGTGCAGGCACCATGATGAAAGCGTGGAGTTCGGGTTGTAGATTACGGAAACCGGCGTGACTCCGCTCATCCTTCCTCGATCGTCCTAAAAAACGGCATGTGAACCGCTTTAGTTCCTACGAGGTACATAAGTAAAAACGGCCAACTTTGTACGCGCTCCAGTTTCCTCAGCAGCCTATTCACTGGTTCCACTTCTATAGGCTGGTGAGATTAATCTTCGATCGCTCGCACTTAGACGCAGCGCATGCACAAGGGTGGCGCACAAGGGATGCATGTGAAATCGTAGGAAAAATCGGCGTCTTCCACGTTTTTTTTACTAAGATTAATGCAGGATGAGTGGAGCCACGCCGGTTTCCGTAATCTACAATACGAACTCTAAGTTTTCGCTTTGACGTGGTTTCCGTACCACGTCAAAATCGTGTTACGCTGCCTCCTTAGGTTCCAGTAATGTAAGAGAATTGAGCAATCTGCCATAAGAGCGCTTCTAATAGAAATTAATGGTTTTTTACTTGAAGTCCTGCCCGTTAAAGCAGGTTTCTTAATTCTAAAAATCGTTTGGCTAACCTCTGACTGTTCTGCGTGCATAATTGACAGAAACTCCGGTACACTCATAGGAGCTATATCGTTTATTTCTAGAATCTGTAAATAACCTCGACTTATTCTTTGTTTGATATGCTAAAAAATTCCAGCAGTTAAGAAAGCAAAAAGTGGAATGGCTGGTGGACAGCGCCGCTCTCCAGGAACTTCATAGAAAGTGCTGGTATGCTGAAGCCGAAGAAGTTCGTTTCACTAAGCTTTGTTGCGACATAATCTACAGCCGCGTATGATTGTCATCGGGCAAAATGTATGGGCAAGAAATGCGCGGAGATTGCCAGCGCGTTCGAATTGATGTGAAGCGTCCGACATGAAGGCGGATGTGCTCTTCCTCTCTGGCAACTGTCGTTAGATCGCTCAGTTTTGTACTTATGGGCCTCCCCGAGCACAGCGCCCTCCTTCATCGAAGACGCGTCGCGTCAGTGAGAACTGTTCTCTACGACTTCTTTTGGAGCGCGCCACCCTTGTGTACGCGCCGCATCTTCCGGAACGCTTTTTATGGCAATTATGAAGAAAAGAAGTCATCTTAGGGAGACAGAACCCTTTTCCAACATTCTAGAAGGACCTTGTCTTTTTTAAAATGACACTTTTTGAGATTGGTTCTGCATCTGCGTTCACAACGGACGGGACAAAAGGAAATGGGCAGTGATCAAAACAGAGCATAGCAGTTTTTCTCTTTTAGTTAATGAGGTTGGAGCAGAGAATAACAGAACAACGTTTTGTCTTTAAACGATATCGGAACATGTTTGTAAGGTTTTTTATTCAATTCACACTCAACTAACCTGGTCTCCCACGAGTACACTGTGAAATGCAATAGAATATTTGCTAACTGTTCGTATCACCAGATTGGTCGATAGAACGAGATCTAAAGGTCTGCCCTGAAAATCAAATCAAATCCCATAGTGATTCACAAATTATCTAGAATGAATTAGCGTTTTGAACTGAGAAAAAAGGAAATGGATATTATCACAATCTGCACTGCCCACTTCACTCTTTCACTCGCATTTTACTCCAATTTTTGACCTATCAACATGCTGTCGACTAATTCTCTGGTATGACGACACTCATTACAAGGATCGGAATTTCAGTAATCATCAGCCTCAGATTTAGAATGGTGTGTGCTGCGTCGGTTTCCGCTTCAATCACCGGGTGCGCACCATTTCATAGAGAATTTCTCGCTCCGCAGGATGATACTGCCTTAATTTTATGGTTACATCGATTCCTCGTTAGATAATGGGAATGGAATGTCGCATGAAAAAATGGATCATTTTCGACGTTATTTGTTTTTTTTTCAAATTTAATCTAGCCGAGAAGACCCTTATAGCTGTGACTACTACTATGTGTGGGAAATGAACAGTGTTGAAGAAATCATTAGCCTTTATTCTTCAAAATGAAAGAGGGGTTTTGACCTCAAAAATGGACCATACTGTAGCCTACAAACACTCCGATAGAGTGCATAAAGCAGGTGCTGTCGCAAATGCGCTATTTATCCATTTAACACTCATTTTTTTTCTTAATAATGGGGAGCGTGCACCTTAAGGACCCTGATTTACTAATATTTCTTTACAAGACATACGTTTTGCCACATCTAGAACACGCTACGCCAGTCTGGAGTCCATTCTTGAAAAAGGACATTAAAAAGTGAGAGAAAGAACAACAAATTTTCACTAAGCTGGTTTATTATAGATGCTTCCCGGATCCGGGTTACCCTGACACACTTCCCTCCTATGAAATTCGACTCAACACGTTGAAATTAAAGAGCTTGAAGTACAGACGAGTAGTGAACGGTTTAGTCTTGGGTTTTCGGATCCTACGAATGGAAGTTAAGCTAAAGGCAAGAAAGTATTGGATTTTCCGTCCAACAAGCGGGAGAACAAGAAGCTTCAATTTGCACTACTCTATTTCTGCAGAGTTGCGCGTTGGATTAATCTACTTCCAGCTGAAATTATTTCTAGTCCAAACTCGAAGACATTCAAAAACAGCCTATTCAAATTAAATGTTCTACCTATTCTAGGTATGAGGGAGGCCTAAAATTTCATTGTTTCAGAGACGTGGAGCAAGTTCCTCATCTAACAAGCGACTACAATAAGCATAGGATTGATGTCTGTTTTTAGCTCACAATTTTCGTTCCCCTTTTCCTGTTGTTCATTATGACACTAGCTAGCTGGAATTCTGCCTTCAAGGATAGCAAAGTTTGCGAGCCCTTGCGTTTGAGGTCCCCCCACCCGTTCGCCCAGGGTCCCTGACGGATTCCTCCGTTCGAGGTTAAGTTGGTCACCCAAACTCTGGTATCCGTTTATCTACCGTAGAGTTCTGGGTCTGGGAAAAGGACCTCGCGTGAGGATTTCTCACCCTCTGTAGCAGGAGAATGACCTGCCAACCCATCACTCCTCATGCTTTAAACGGCCAGCCTTGTTGTGTAAAATTCAGGCGAAATTCTAGTGAACTCTGTTCCATTTTGTTCTTTTTTCTGTTTTATAGCACACCTGCAGGTGTTTGAATAAATAAATAAATAAATTTTAAGGGCCTTAAAAAACAAGCTTAAAAAACCAAAGTGGAAGATTCTTATAGAACGACAAATTCCCTCCCAAATGATTCAAAATATCCTCTTCGATACTTTCTCCGTGCATTTTCAAATTTGAGAGGAACGGTTGTGAATTACTCCTCACCTCAATAGTACACACTCTGCTACCTAGTTCTCTAAACATTTAAACAAAGAAAGCCATTTATTTAGCAAAGCGAATCGTCATCCTGTTCCATGACCACTGCTAGTTACGACATACGAAAAGGAAAACGGGTTCACACGGGATTCCGCGTCGAGTCTGCCATAACTAGGATTTTTTCCCCTCTTACCATACCCAATTCATCTGACCTCCAATTCATCTGCCCTGAATCAATCGAAGAGGCATCGCACACAATCGGTTGAAAATATTCGATACCGCCTATGATTAAGCACTGTTTAACCTTCCTTCACAATTCTACCTTATGACTTATGGGATTACCCACTAACCAACATGTGTAGTAACGAAGGCTTACCTCAACTAACTCCTAAAACTCAGAAATTTTTAAAGTGCCTTCACATTTGAAAAAAAGAATCCGTAAAAACAGAACTATCTTTAAGCTTTTTCGAAGAGCAAAAACCCTGTGTTTACCCAGGTATTGTGACAAACCACAACTTACCGCTTCCACATGCACTTCAACAACTTTCAGGTGTGTTTTCGGTGGAGATTCCATCACTTCGGGTATGGAGTAAGCAGTCTTCAGAAGTTTTTGCGAGGATGCATCTGAAGAATACGTTCGAAAAACTATCATCTATAAAGAAATGAGGACAGACGGGAAATCGTTGCTTCTGTGATCACAGAGTGACTTACTCGGACTCTTCGTCTGTTTCTTCCCTCGGCTGTCACTCATCTTAGTTGACTTTTGCTGTTTTTTCGAACCCTTTGCAGGAGCAGGCAATGAATGTTGGTCGTCTGTTCTACTCATATTGCACGAATCCTTTTGTTCACTCGTTTCATCTGATTTATCACTAGGTGTTTTCCTCGCTTGTTGTTTTTTTCGAAGCTTATCTGAGGGCTTCTGAAAACAAGGAACAAATCCTATATTTCAGAACTTGGCCAATTTTCATATTCGTGTTTTCATATTCAATAATTCAGTATCTGAGAAGGACCGAGGTCAGACTTGAATGCAACGGCACAAACAGCTGTAGATTTTCGATCTACCGACTGAATAATGTTCCTCGCAAGGGCGTAGTCTGAACGCAATACCAACACATCCAACAAGCCGTCGGTATCAAACAGAAGTACTGTGGTGGTCTTTGCTCTGCTAGTTGGCAACTATGTACCTCCCAATCTCTATTTACTGTAGAAAATTCACTATTAGGTTCAGTTTCTCACATATTGCTATTGCTTCAACACTCCACTCACGTAAATTAATGGAAAAGAAAATTGGGCGTACCCGATCTTCTTCAATTTCTGTCATTATAATGCTCGCATCCGCTGCGGCTCCCTTGAATTTGTCAGACTCTGAAGAGTATTTTGAACTTAAATTGTCATTAACTCAGTGCTGATTGTAAATACCACCACTATTCTGCAGTCCAGAGTTACCTTTTTCAGAGAAAAAAGAAGGAAACGGCGTGCAAAGGCAATGTGAATATAGAATCTCCAGTTTCAGTGAATGTAAAAAAAAACCGCTCGGTCTACGTTAGTTTTTATGTATTTAATCAAGGTAGAGGTGTGACACACACTGTTTGTGGAACACGGTAGAGATGATTTTGTGGTAAAAATTGATGCAGGATGAAACGTAAACAGTCCTAACGACGGGTAATTTCAGTGTAGCGCAATCAAATAAAAATAAGCCGTATATGGTGTGTGTAATGCATTCCTTAGCCGGGTCAAAACGACATGAAGCACGGTGCTGTTGGATAAGCGGAGGCACTCGAAGAGGTGCGGTGGAGGTTGGGTTAGAATCATGGGACCATCGCGAACTGAAATTATACGTAGTGCTAACAAAGATCCCAACGCATCGCTTGGAGCGCAGCCGCTTACGCAACTGCACCGTGCTCCATGTCGTTTTGAGCAAACTGTAGCGAAATCACTCATCTCCTCCAATCGAAATGGGTTGCAATTAGTAGATGGAAATAAAGTAGAGACCGGAGCAGTAATCAGGTAAAGAAACTTGATAAGTCGGAATTTCCTCTCCTTTTTTCCTACTATATTACAGCTTTTGAAAGCGGTAATTACTGCCACTATACTGAACTCGTAGCTACTACACTTGTATGCAGTGGCAGTGCCATCACCTCAAGAAAAAAAACTTTGTCGCTGAGAAGGTACAGCCGGTCAGACATTTCTTCTCCACAATCCTATGCAGAATTAATTTTAACCAAACAAACAAATGATTTCACTTTCTTCATCTTCAGTGCATCGACTGTGCGCTGGATTTGCAGACTCTCCAGGGATTGGAAGTCCTCGAAGTTGTTGTGTTGGCTGCAGACAATTTGTGTCCTCGGCGGAGATCGGTGTTGGTCGTCCTCGTAGATAGAATAGACGTTACTCAAAAGGGCGATGGCGACTAGAACTAAGTATGGAGCAATTCTAATCGTGCATAAATGCGTGGAGAAAGGATCAGTAACAATAAAAAACACAATGAAGAAAAGCTGCGATGAGCTTATCGGCATTCTATCATCACCGTGCTCCGTCTGTCGCTCAAAGTCACCTGCTCCAACTACACCGGTCGGTCGGACAATGATAATTAGATGACAATCGTAGTTCTGTGCAGCCGTTGCTCTTCAGAATACATTTGAAAGAGACTCGTATTTATGTTCAACGCAGTTAGCAGCAGGATTCGAAGTTTGGCAAAAAATTTAAATTTCATAATAGCAACTAATTCGCTGAGTAGGTAAATCGTAAGGAGCTGATTTCGAATATCTGCTATTTTTATGGACACAGCTGAAAGAAGTTATGAGAAGGCGGGAAAAAAATGCAAATTTGCAAACATTGCGGAAATTCATCACATTTCACACTTGGAATTGAACACATTCGACGGTTATTTTTAGTTAAATGATACTAATCCCGGACTGCACTCAATACGTGTTTCCCTGATTTATTATACTAGTCATATTTTATCTCCTAAGACCTTACAGTTTGTTAAAAATCTATTAAATGAACCTTTGCTCTTCTTTCGGTCAACCTTCTCTTCGTTTTGAACGGCCGATTTTTTCTGAAAGATATAGAAAAAATTGGGGTTGTGTTGAAGACGCAGTGAGGACATCCAGACTCTTGATAAATATTAAATTCTTTATTTTCTTGCTCTTTCTCCACGCAGTGGAGTGCTTCAGTAACACGATATATCAAGGGAACATCTAGGGAACACAACTTCTCTCATCGAAATGATTTAAATCTAATTTCAGTTTGAAGTATCGTACTCAGAAATAGGCGGTCGGGGCTACTGATATTCGCTATGGCCTCTTCGCCACTCTAAACTATACTACTACAAATTCACGCAAAATAATGAAAACCTATAAAACAGCAGTAAGAAAAGAGATCCGGGAAGTTTTCTGCATACTGTAGAGAGAGAGCCAAGTGCAGGCTTTCACCGAGGATGTTACAAAACCCGTTTTGCCGACAGTACCATTCGATTATGTTCATACTCAGTGAAATTTCCTCTTGGGATTCCTTTCCCACTCCTAAACTTTTCAGTTCGATAAAGACGCGAGAAAACATAGGTTATTCCTGGAGCTGGAGCGAATTGTAAATCAGCAAAAGGAAAGGTAGCAGAGATGATGGATTTTTTGCGGAAATAATTCACCTTGTAGAGCATTTATATCATTTCACATTCAAAACTACTACCCCGTGAGGGCGAGAGGTGCCAGTCATAGATCCTGTGAGGGGGCAAAAGAATTGGGAAGAATAAAAATGAAAATAGCCCCATCATTAATATCCACCTCGTTCTTAAACATATGCTTATATATTCACCTTCGTCGCCTCTTCTGTTCACCACAGCTTTTTCTTTCAAAATGGTATATATTCTCACATGCAACCGCTTCAACAAATGCTAAGCGTTTGCAACTTCTTTGCTCCATCCCACCATACTTATCAAGTCTACTCTCTTTTTATAGCACGGAATGACACGACACAGGGACAAGGATGTTCTCGTACACCTGCTGCATAATTTTGTACCCTTAAGTTTGCTTTTAAAAAATATTTATTTGATTGGCGAAGTAGACTATTTTTTAGTATTATTTTCGGAGTAAAGGTAGAGCAATCAAATAAGGATTTCTTTGCAGCACTTTACATTTTAAATTTCCCGCCTTTCGTACCCTTTACTCTGAAATTTATATATTTATTGTATTTATTTAACATAAGCGAAGAAAGAGAAGAAGTGCCCACGTTATCACTTGCAACCCCATTGTGAGTTACTATCCACGATTTTAAACGTTATGTCGTACCGAGACCAGGAGAATAAATGAAAAGTGGTCGAAGAAGGCAGATTGATTACAGCTGATTACTCAAATTCAGGTGGCAAGTAATGCTCCACAGTGTTTTATTAGACAATAAGATGAGTAAAGTCATGATAACACCATCATTAGTCCAAGGACTCTAATTGGAGAAACTGGAAATTAAGGATTTTGAGCTCTGAAGGGGATGACGAATTGGACGTGAAAGAATTGGAAGATGAATAAGTGGTCAAAGCCGGTTGGACTGGCAATGAAAAGCACTCGCTGTGGCCTGCATGATCCATTGCTATGCAGCAGAAGAGTGGGACCATTCTCGACCCCTCAAAACCTACGGAATGAAAATTAGTGTTTTTCCACTTCAAGTTTAAATGCATCACCTCACGAATCTGGGGTGGTACGGGTTTAAGGCGGGTAATGCATATACGGGGTCGTAGACTGCGGGGAATCGTGGTCCGAATGAGTTTTCGACGGATCACAAGCGGGGGCGAAGCGCAAAGGTTGCGCATTGCAACAAAAGCCGTCGTAAGAAACAGTTCCGGGGTTGTCCACTTGCACTGATATGAGGGAGAGATGAACGGGATCACCTTCTCTCCCACGATCTACGACCCCCATAAGCATTACCCTCTCGAAACCCGTACCACCCCAGATTCGTGGGGTGGTACGGGTTTCGAGAGGGTAACCTTTAACCAATTTAACTGTTCTTGTTTCATCAGGCTCACATATGTTTCGTGTATTGACCACAACAAGGACACTTGTTCACCGTGACCTACTCTTGCAACCTCCATTTATAAAATCATAATATCATGAAGTAATTGCTATTCATATTCACCACATTTCAATCTCTAAAGAGCAACCTACGGCTTTATCATAGTTGTCTAACTCTTCAATAACTTCGGCATTAGGTTTCAGCTCCTCCTGTTGTCGTTGATGGTCTTCCGGAATTTCTGCGGACATCCTACAAAATGAACCACTCTATGCCATGAGTCTTATCAATCCAACTGTCCCAAACAGTCTGTCATCAAAATATTGCATCTTGTCGGCATTGTTTTCGTAATCACTAAACGCAATTTGGAAAACAAGACGGTGTACAAGCCGTATGAGGTCTCTTTTACGAAACACGCTTCAACACTATTCCGTACCCAAAAACGTACCCAAAAACCCAGCTGTAAAAGTACAGTGAAAATAGAGCGAATTAGAAGTATCTTCTTCTCACTTATTCGTGTTACTCACAAAAATCTAATACGAATATGAGGTTCCCTTCAATATAGCAAAATGCCAAATAAAGAGAGAAAATAGAGAATAAGCTTATCATCACTGAATATATGTTTCAATGTTCCTTCTCTAGGGGACCGACAGAAAACACATTTCTTAGTGATAGCATACAAAACTGCTGTCAGTTTTGTAAGCTATCATTAAGAAATGAAAACTCGCAGTTTTGCGAGCAAAAGCAAAGTTTCCCTACCTTCAGTTTTACGGATCTTTTGGGGAATCGGCTAGTGCAGAATCTGGATTATAACGGGGATCTTCTGACGCTTTTCAGTCCCGGCATAGCGTCGTCAGGGAAGAAGAAACGTGGGAACATTAAAATGGATCACATAGGAAACCCAGAAAATTCTCAAGAGAGACCGTCTACGAGATGAGATTTCGTATTGACAGCAGTGATAAGATAGCCCATCTGAATAGGACTCAACGATCTGGGTCTCTTCAATAGGTTATTTCCGGAACTCTCAAACTTTTTGCGAAGAAATGGCTGGATACGATTCTAAAGATGACACGATCACTCGAAGACGGGCCATGTAATCATCTAGTTACTCAAAAGAGGAATTTTTCACCAATCCAATATTTTATTGTACTAAGATTTTTCATGAGATCTTCCTTGAAAGCCTAACTAAAATAAATCTCGTATTTGCATAAGTTTATTATTCTATTCCATTTTTTATGATAACCGCGACCTGTAACGGTCCTTTTATCACCTGATCTGACGAGTGCTCACCGTGAAATCCGTCGATGAAATCACCGAACAAAAAATATTCTTGTAGCATCATATTCCAACATCTGATTTAAACGTTCAAATACCTCTAATACATTAAAATAATAGCATATACACAGCGTTCATAAGAAGGTTTTTCTTCGCTTGGTTGGACGGTGTAGTTTTCCCTCAGTTATCCGCACTAAATCGTCAATTGTCCACGAAACGCCTAAACTGTTGCTAATGTTGATGTGAGTAATAAATACAAAAAATCACCGTGAAATCCGTCGATGAAATCACCGAACAAAAAATATCCTTGTAGCATCATATTCCAACATCTGATTTAAACGTAAAAAGAAAAGAAAAAAAAAGAAAAAGAGGTCCATTAACTTACCATTGGGTATTGGAGTTCCATCCGGGTTGAAACAAGGTATGTCGACCTCTTTACGCAACACTTTATCACAATCCACTTGTGAAAAAAACGCCACCGACTGTAAAACAATAACTACCTATGGTCTTGCTTCTGTTCCTCAAACTGAGGAAGTCTCCTTACCAAGGGTAGCTGTTCGATCCCCAGTTTAGAGGAAATAAACGAGCGAACGTACGTGTTGCTAAGCATAAGAGCCAGCGCCAACCTTGGAGCATCTTCTTCAGGGCATAGATAATGCACCTATAGACAGATACTATTCAACGCCAAAAAAGAAAAAAGGTATCTGAGGGACAAAAAGGGTTCAACAACCTCATCATGTATGGAGATGACGAATCGAGCAGGGATCTCATACTCAGAACAAAGCCATTCCATGGAGACCAAGAGCAGGTGTAAGAAGTCGACGGCTGACGATTGCACAAGCTGGTATGAAGTTCTTAACACCTAGCACTACAACAAAACTGAGAAGTAAACTGTTTCACAGTTCTCACCCAGTTCATTACTGAACGTTTGTACTTGGCAGCAAATTGATCCCTATCCGGGGTACCTTCTGGAAGAGCAGACAGCGAATCGGATAAACGGCAATCTAGTACTGGAGTTCGCAGAACATCGCGATGTGTTTGCATTTCCAAAAAATTGAATGTGGCTGATTCGCTGAAAACATAAGAATCTTTTCACTAAACGCAACAAATATTTTTAAACAAATGATCTCACGAGAATAATACTCACTATCCACCATTGAAAAGACGAACGCCAGTAGCGTAGCTATCATACAGAGATGTAACAATCGCGTCCTCAGATAAACCCGGATTTTTCTCCAGTACCTTTGAAATTACCCATTCTTCGAACTCAGTGGTAAACGACCTGCAATTAGTAAAAAAAAACATTTAACATCAGGATTTTAACAATTTCTGTCATTTGACAAACCTTAGCTCGTTGTCGTACTGAGGAACATAAAAAATGCCATCGACTGTAAGATAATCAACAGATTTTCCTCGATTAGCAACGAAAGCCTCCAGGAGGGGTTGTACCTCACGACGCAGCATCTTCCAGCTAAATTAATATCTTCTCATGTCCTTAAGTTTAACGGCTGCAATAACTTCTGAAGAATAACTTTTAGCGATATGTTACAGCGCCGCTGACATTTTCACTGGAGAGATCACTGTCCGATAGTTGTGAGGCTACGTCCCCTATGACGGAAAGGGGGATGTCCGCAAATCAAAAGTGTCCTTGTACCTTCATTAAGAATGTACAAGGACGCTCTTAGTTTGCAGTGGATTCAGGATCCGGATTCCCTGCTTCTGCTGTGCTAGCATTGAAAACTTGAAATTTGGGTGGGTCCCAGCAGATGCAGAGTAGGTGCAAAGAAGGCGGTTTTACATCGCCTTCAAAGCCTCCAAATAAGCTTATAAGCTTCGAACCTTCTATATGGACCTGAGAAGTTTTACAGAGAAGATCATACCTTCTATAAGGTCATTGTTGGTGATTTCAACGCCAAGAGTGGCCCCAGAAGAACGCTTGAGAGATTTCATATTGGGGTAAAATGAAACGGGAAGAGGCTTCCGAATTCTTCCTGGCGACGAAAACAACTCATGGCAACTCGAAATCCTAGAATTCCTCTTCTCTAAGCTCTGAGAGTCACCGTGTACCGCAATGAAATTGACTACATCATCGTCAGGAAATGGCTTTTCCCTCACGGATACGGATAACGCTGTTGCACTGAAGTTCAAAAGGGAATTGGAGCATCGCTTCCTTCAAAAAAAAATCTTTCTCACGTAAAAAAGAAAAAGAAGCAGAGTTCGTAGAGCGAAGTACCAAGGTCATAACTGACTGGGACCTCTTCGCTCTGTTAGCCGACTTTTGAGAACATATGGCAAATGACAGCATCGACGACTGTACGCAAAAAGCCTAGTATCTTAAAACGTCCGAACTCGAGCGTTGTTGTCCAGTCATTCAAGGCTGTGAGCATGACCGTAACTGTGGTTTTTCCGGTTTGAAATCTGTGTTGATTTGGCTTAATGTTAGGATGGGTAACAAAAATACTAATAATCCTTTTCTTAGAATTTTTCCAAACAAAAATAATATAGCCTTACAAAAACAGAAGTAATACTAATGAGTCTAAAGTTGTTTTGTTGGTGATTTAGGATTTTTTGCTAGAGTCCAGATAGGTGTGACCAGAGTCTTTCCATTTTAGGACAAATTCTCCGCCTATGAAGATTAAAGAGAAAAGTAAGGGGCCCTACAATTTCACAAACAGTATTTGTTATGAAAATAAATGCAATTCGATCAGGTGAGTGTGGACAAGAATTGGGCCATTTAGAAAGGAATTCAAAAAGTTCTCTTCGGTTAAACAAACTACTGTCTTTGAAGAGATGGTTTTTCAAAACATATGCGACCTGAGGTGGCTCTGAATGAAAACGATTTTCAAAAGTGTCGGGAAGGAGTCCGCCTTTCTCAAAATCGGTATAGGTTGTTTTAATACCGTTTGTTTGGAAGTAAACAAGTCTTTGTTTTCAATGCATTCAAGGATTGAGGTACTTATACAAAGCTTGTTTGTCAAATTCAAATGGCTGTAAAATATAGATAAATAATATATGTGAGTAGAAATAAATAAATAAATGATAGGGTTAGTAATTTCGGACAAAGGGGATGTGCCAAAGTCGATAACACATTCGGATTCGGGTGCGTGGTGCAAAAATCGATGGTTCGAAACCGCCCTGTAGCCACCCAGATTTTTCATAATTTTGAGGTCGATCCAGAGTTGTCTAGGATTATTAAAACGCTAACTTAAAACATCGCCCTCGCCTGCCATTGTATACGCTACCCACCATTCATTGACCTCAAACGATTCTGATGTTGAACGCGTAGATGCATTCCAAAGAGATTGGAACACCATAATCGCTGTAGACTTCATCCTTTATGTGGCGATTTGTAAAGAATATGACGACGGTTTTCCTTGCCACTTATGTTCGATAATAGCTGCCGAGCTTCTTCTGCACCCGAATATCGGCGTAATATGATCGTAGTAAATAGGCAGCTCCTGATGACCTCAGTGAGCTCAGTCAAGATAAGTTAGCGGAAGCTACCCGAAACTGAGCGGGCGATTATTCCCCTCGCCAGGTTATTCGGGCTAAGATTTTCATTGCCGATTGAAACTTGCCTTTGAACTACTGCATTTACACAACTCTATTCAAACATCGTATCGCCGTACATAGACAAATTGCTAGAGCTTATTGCAAAGTGATAGAATAATTACATAGTAAATAAACACAAAGTATGAGTAATGCAGCTAAACAAAAAAAGCTCAAAAAATTTCTCTTAGCCCAAAGACATTCAGTTTAAAAAGAAACTGTAAACTAAAAATCCACCTGCTTTCAGTACCCTTAGTCATCTTAAACAAATCTCTAGCAGTTTTAGCAGCTTTCTTGCTATCCATTCCTGCTTGAGCAAGGGTTTTGCTGGCATGCGCCTCCCCAGCGCCATACATCCTAGCGTAATTCAACGCCTATAATAAAGTAAGGTGGAATAGAATCACATAAAGCACGATTACTGTAAACACTAGCCTTAGCCTGTCCTCTGTCAATATGCAGCTGATTCGCCACAACTGTATGTAAATCAGTTCCATTCGCTTTAGAACCCGCTAACATCATGTTGCTGAATGGAGTCAATCCTGGATGCCGAGAAGACGAGGCTTAAGAAGATATCACAGGTAACAGCTGGCCTCACACATTGGAAATGATCAAAAGAAATGTCTCACGGAGTGCCGAAGCGTGGCTCGCATCTCCAAACAAGCCGGCCAACCACTGCTCTTGCGAATCGACATCAGCGCCGACAAGCACACTTCCTTCTGGTGCTTGTACTAGACTCTTGATTCCAGTACCAATTCTGTTGGTACCCTAATTTAAAAAAAAACTTAGTCCCTGGAAGAAGGGACACAAAAACCTATCTGAAATGTAATGAATCAACAACATACAGACTCATTGGTGAGTGTAACCCAAAGTTTGTGGACGCTTCTTCGTGAAACTGTGCCCGCAGATACTATGGCCGGAGCTATGGCTCCTAGCCGTGGGGCAGCTTTGGAGTTATACCAGACCGGGATTTCGGATTCGAAACGTTTTCTGAAACGATTTCTTAAGATTTGTATCACCGACTCAAATTTTAAAAGTGCAAAAAAGCCTAGGCAAGCAAAAAACATCAACTTACGCGTAATTTGTCCAAAATTTTGTGCTCTTGAGGGCTTCGAGTAGAACAAAGAATTCTTCAACATGTCTTGTTGGACGCAAAACTTTCGAGTCGATATAACGCAGGAAATGTTTTCCTAACGGATCACCCACGTTTTGTGCGCCCAGCTAAAATCATATCGTGTAGTACACAAGTGAAATTCAGCATATGTTTATGGTTTAAAGACCAGGGGTGACAAAGTTATCGATATGAAAATTAATGGAAAGATTTCATCAGTCGCAAATGATTCACTACATTCCCTCACCGGATGTGAAAGCTGATGGAAGAGAAAGGGGCCAAAGTTATGAGATCTCCCGGTAGGCTCAATATCGCCGAACTTCGCCCTGTTCTTTTCTACGACCTCACAAACATGCTCATACTCTCTAAATAGACGAATTCCGACAAAAAGTAACAAGTGCAAAATCGGTTAAATCAAAGAATGAGTGAAATAACTAGAAGCTTTGTAGTCTATTGAAGGCAATTTAGAAAACAACTTACCGCGAGTTTTTCTCGATAGAGCAGTTCCCAGTGGTACCCGAAACTGAAATGCTCAAAAACTACAGTAGGCCCACCTAGCATACGTGATAAGATTAGCGGAGCCACCAACGTTTGGAAGAATTGGGCACTAAATATCCCCAGCCGAGTGGAGCTGATCTATGCAATGGATAGGGACCATACGTCATCCCTCAAAAAATTGTGCGTAATGTATCAGAACAATTCTAAGTAGAAGATAAAGCTCACCAAATATGAGTGGTACAAAAGCGCTTTTCATGACGACATCTTCACTAGACAATGAGGCCAAATCGAGATATACATTTCCACGCTTGGAGAAAAGTTTGAAGAACCATCTGAAAATTAATTTTCAAATAGGATGTCACTTTTCAATTTATTAAGCTCGCGACATACTCTGGAAATTCATTATCACCCTTGCGTGACCAATCGACATCAAAGAGCCAAGCATCTATTATGGTTCCATCAATGTTTGGTTTAAGACTATTTAACACGTCAGAAGCAGCTGCAACCAATGCACGAGCACCCGCCTGCTTCGTTTCGTCGCACGCTTTTTCGTTTTTCTGAAATTCTACAGCCTTCGTCGGAGTCCATCAGTGGAATAAAAGTCACAAGATGTACGTCACCTTGAAGAAAAGGTCCCAGTTTTCGTTAATGGGGAGATAAGCATTTCCTATGTTCAGCATACCAAAAAGCGTTGCTGGATGGGGAAATCTGAAGACAAAAAAGCGATTTAGCCGTCCTGATTGCTAGAGATCAAATTCAGTTTCTTACTCTTGTCCCCAATTCTATCAAGAGAATTGTTCAATTTTTTGCAAAAAAAAATCATTTAAAATTATTTATGCATATATATATATATATATAATACATATATAAACAAAGCTCTAAAAAGAAAAAAAAACAATGTAAGAAGAGCTCGAAAGCCTATATCGGCAGAATGATGCCTTTGAGCTCTTTTTCATCCTTTTCTTCCAAATTCTTCGTTATTGTTTTCTCGTGTGATTGGGTGTAGTTAGGAAGGACCGTTTTGCAGACGTAGTAGTGAAACAATCCTTCTTCGTTAACACCATAGTCACTGCACTGCAGGCCGCACCGATCGTCAGAGTCGGGACAGCATTCTGCCAGCACCCAAGAAGTAAGTGCGTCTGGCCGACACATCTTCGACGAGAACTATACATAAAAGAACTTCTCAGAGGAAAATTCGCTGAGAATAGATTGTAACGTGAGAAAACATCGATAATTAAAATCTAACACCTAATCTGATAGCGAAAATCTGATAACTTTTCGTAGTGTATTTATCCTCCATTCTGACCAAGGTCAAGCGTGTGATGAGACTGTCCTATTGGGGGTGCGTAAAAAAAAAGGGGGAGGAGGTTGCAAGAGAAGAGGGTCGCAAGGAAGTGTGCTATAGGAAGTAGTGAATGAAGGATAACATGACATAAGTTACAAAATATTATATTTATTTTCATTCGTATGACAGTATGGATATTTATAATATTGTGTTTGTTTTGAATTTTGTTTTGAAAATGTACAACGAGTTGACAAATATTGTTTTAGTGAGCAACATCCACTACTTGAATACAGCAATTAGGAATTTATCCGATCTCATGTAAGACGCTTACATCACCTTTATTTATGACATTCGCATTCTTCTACTTGTCAACATGGTTCAGGGAATAAAGCGATCGTGTTTAAAGTAGGGTCAGAATCAGGGTCAAGCGTGGTGATGGGACATCCTCTAGAATGCAACCCCTTCTCTTCTTCCCTTCTTCTTCTTCGTCGTCTTCTCCTTCTCCAACTTTCCTGTGGCAGTTTTTGGTTGCTGCCAATGCAATTTATATTGGGAAATCTATGAGTGTCGAAAAACAAAAATCGAAGATTAGCCGAGGAACTAATGGCAAATGGGAAAATCGGTAGCCTACAGAAGTGAAGAAATACCAAATAGTAGAAGAAGCGTTAGATAAGTGTGTTGGCGCCTCAAACGCAAAGCGGTAAATCAGGGTGGGGCGGGTCTTTCATTGTCGAATTAATGTGCCGATGCCAATAACCGCTACACTGGGTGCGGAGCCCACGGCGCCGCGGAGCAGTAGTACCCGCAAAAACTCGAAGTGAATTTGCCAATAAGTAAACGAAACGTGAAAGTTGCTGTTTTGTGCTTCACCCCTATATAGTCCACCTCATTACCACTGTACGTTTGCCTCATCAGGTTGGCAACGTCCTTTTTTCAGAGATTGGAAGTACGAGTAAAACCGGTTGCTTAAAGAGCAGCTAACAGCTCACATGAGATGCAACCCTATCTTTATCCGTACGATGGTGAACTTCATGTCTTTTAATGTCATCTCATTATTCTGCGCTAACTGCTGAGAAGAAAGAGAAGAAAAAGTCATGGTTCGAATTATGTTTCGAAATTTTTATAGTACAGTTGCAGTACAGGAATATATGTATGTATGTGCGTGCAGAATCAAAATTGAATGCTCTCGAAATGTAGTACTGACATACGTTCAGGTAGGGGAACATAAAATCATCACTTCAATTCCTCAATCGTCCTTAGAAAAAACACAAAGTTGATTTTTCGAAAAATGCTTCTACATTTAATTTCTATTGATCGATGAAGGGTGACGAAACGTGCACCAGGAGTCTGATGTTTGGCGTTAGCCGAACGTTCAAACTGGTAACGAAAAATTCACAAAAATGCCATTTTTTCCATCTTTCTCCCATCAAAAACTTGAAAAAACGACGAAGCCCTGGAAATTGAGTGATACAGCATCTGATAGATACAGTCCTCAGCTACAACCTATTGGAAGAAGATTTGCTTCGACGCAAGTTACTCTGAGTTACTGAATATTATTCTCAACTTATTCTCAATCACACAATTTTCCGCACAAGCAAAAATTGGGATTTTGGCAAGTTTTCCGCTCCCAGAAAAATGGGACGGCGTTTTGAAAAGTCATCCATATATTCGGATAGGTCTATGGGAACCATTATGTGCAAAATTCCTCCTCTCCGGACCGTCTGGTTCTCTCAAAATTTAAATGGGACAAATGGAAAAAAAGTCGGGAATTTTAAATTTAGACCCATCAAAATTCGAAAACGTCTAGGAGGCGAGAAAAAATAGCGATATGACTGTTTTTTAGAGCAGACTTTCTTCGAAATGCTGCCTGAAATTTTTCTTTTGGTCCTCTTATAACAAAGTTATTCGCGATCTCCCAGACCTATAACTGTAGATAGAACCTATTCTTTTTGTCATTAAATCCCGATAAGTCTACTTTTAAATCAATGAAAGTTTCGCATAATTAAATTATTCATCATTTCAAGGGGCGGGTGTGGTGTAGCGGTTAGAGGTTCCGCTTCCTGCACGATCGATCGGAGGTTCGAATCCGGCCCTAGTGCTCACCAAGCCTTTCATCCCTCGGGGGTCGATAAATTGGTACCAGACTTGTCTGGGAGGATAAAAGCACTGACTTGACACATCGGCTAGCCACCGCAAGTCATTGTATAGGCCAGATACACGTTCGTAAACCTCAAACGATTCTGAATTGAAGTGAACGTGGGGGCGCATCCCAAGCGGATTGATTAACGCCAGAAACTTTATCCTTTATCCTTTATCATTTCAAGTCTTTTACTCCACTCTATTGCAAAAATTTGACTCAGAGGGGTATCGAACCTGAGCGATTCAATTTCACATTGTCGGAACAAAATGTTGATTTTTTAATTTTTTTTTTCATTGTTCTTCTGTAATTCGACTTAAGCACCTCACTCCTCTCTTTCCCTTGTCGTATTATGCCTTTTAGTCAGTAATTATAAGTTTTAGAATAACAATGAAAATATTTGAATAACAATATTTCAGCAACATTTCGCAAAATTTGCTTCTTCTACTACCTGGAATTTCTTCACTTCTGTAAGCTACCGATTTTCAAATTTGCCATTAGCTCCTCGGCTAATCTTTTTTTTTTCTTTTTTTCTTTTTTTTTTTTTTGTTTTCGAAACTCATTTATTTTCCAACATAAATTGAAGAAGAAGACGACGACGAGGAAGACGAGATGAAGAGAAAGGGGTTGCATTAGGGAGGGTCACCACGCTTGACCCTGATTCTGACCCTACTTTAAACACGATCGCTTTATTATCTAAATCGTGTTGACAAGTAGAAGAATGCGAATGTTATAAATAAAGGTGATGTGAGCGATGAGATCAGATAAATCCCTAACTGCTGTATTCAAGCAATGGATGTTGCTCAACGAAACAATATTTGACAGAAAGGAAAGAATGGACAGAGGAGCGCAATTTCTGAAGAGTAAATTTAGGGTCATACTAATGTAAAATTACATAAATACGCGCGCAAAAATCGTAGGACAGGTTCTAATGTTTGATGCCCTTTTAAGAAACGTCTAATCCATTCTCTATAAGCATATTGCATTTTTCTTCATTTTCAAAGAGATGTTACCACCTTTCCCTTCTAATGCTGCTCTCTAGTGCCAAAAAAAACCAAAAAACCCGAATGTCTATCTCGTGGTGCAAGCACACCGATTCTGAATATTACTGACGTATTTTGCTGCTTTGTAGCGCTTACGCGTCAAGCTGATGGTGTTAAGCTTTTTCAAGTTCTAGGCTCGGTGCGGATTGTGATGGCGCGAAGGATTTATACGGACCTTTTTTTTCCCCTTTTTATAAAGGGAAAGACGCCGCCCCCTAAAAGAAGGGGGTGGTGGGGGGGAAAAAAAAAAAAAATTTTTAAAGAAAAAAATTTTATATAGAGAAAAAAAAAAAATAAAAAAAAAAAAAAAAAAAAAAAATAGGCGATAAAAAAAAAAAAAAAAAAAAAAAAAAAAAAAAGAAAAAAAAAAAAAAAAAAAAAAAAAAAAAAAAAAAAAAAAAAAAAAATAAAAAAAAAAAAAAAAGGTGTTCCCGGAGGGAAAAAAAAAAAAAAAAAAAAGGCCGTGGGGGGGGGGGAAAAAAAAAAAAAAAAAAAAAAAAAAAAAAAAAAAAAAAAAATTTTTTTTTAAAAAAAAAAAAAAAAAAAAAAAAAAAAAAAAAAAAAAAAATTTAAATTTTTTAAAAAAAAAAAAAAAAAAAAAAAAAAAAAAAAAAAAAAAAAAAAAAAAAAATTAAAAAAAAAAAAAAACGGATCATGAAGCCGAGGTACGCCCACAAAGATATGAGACCGTCTGGGTTACGTTTCATCACACTAGAGCACCACAAAATCGATCTTTTCGGTCTCCAGGACAACACTGGGACCACCTAAACGTGCGACTAACGTAAACCACGGCTTCCTCCAAAGTAGGCGACATTTGGTAAGTTGCTTGCCAGCGTAATCTTCTGAAAGTGACAACGTGAGCCGCTCTGCTATCGGGATGAAAGAAAACAAGAACTGTGCAAAAACAATTAGAGGAAGATATATGAGAAGAGAGTGTGTAGTGTAGCTGTTAGACGTTCCGCTTCCTGTACGATAGATAGGAGGTTCAAATTCACCCTAGTGACCACCAAGCCTTTCATCCCACCGAGATCGATAAATTGGTACCAGACATGTCTGGGAGGATAAAAACACTGACTTGACAAATTGTTCAGCCACCGCAAGTCATTGTACAGGCTAGTTACACGTTCGTAACCCTCAAACGATTCTGAATTGAAGTGAACGTGGGGGCGCATCCCAAGCGGGTTGATTAACGCCAGGAACTTTATCTTTTTTATCCTTTTATATGAAAAGAGTTTCTTAACCTTCTTAATTTCGTTTTTCTTCTCTTAACAATTAAAAAACGAATAATTATGATATATAATAACGAGCTTAGTCCGTGTGTGTGTGTGTTTGTCTGTGTGTCACGAAATTCGGAAAAGGGGGTGCGACGAGTCCCACGGCGTCGGAATGGTGCGCCGGCGCAGCTACACAATGGGCCAAGACAGGTCCCACGGCGTCGGATTGGTGCGCCGGCGCCAAATCCCTACAGAAGGGGTTGCGATGGGTCACGCGACATCGGATTGGCGTGCCGGCGCCTGATAGCTATAATGTAGGGTGCGACGGGTCCACCGGCGCCAGAAAGCTATGAAATGGTGTGAGACGGGTCCACCGGCGTCGGATTGGCGCGCCGGCGCCAGACACCTCTAGAAGAGGGTGCGACGGGTCCCACGTCGTCGGATTGGTGCTCCGGCGCCAAATAGCTATTATATGAGGTACGAAGAGTCCACCGGCGTCGGATTGGTGCCCGGCACCAGATACCTATAGAAGGGTGTACGGCGGTTCCCACGGCGTCAAATTGTTGTGTCATGATGCAGTATTATCGCGCAGTAACCTCGTGTGCATGTCGCAAAAGTTAAATGGGACGTTGCAACGTTTTTTCAGAAAAAAAATCACTACCTTCAATTTTTGATTGATTTTGATTAATTGGTCAGTGAAGGCGAGCGAAGAGAACACCACAAAAATGTCTGAAGTCTGGCTTTAGCCGGACATTCAGACTGGTAAAATAATAATTCTCAAAAATAATTACTTTATTGTGGCGGCTCCAGCAATACGGCTGCAATGGTATTCACCTGAACATGTTCCTTCCACCAACCATACATTTCCCACCATCGCATGAGCGAAACATTTTCATTGCAGCGAAACACATGTGTTCACAGAGGTACTTAAAAAAGCAGTACGCTATTTACTTAATTTTCGTGAGTTTTCGAATGAAAACTATCGGAATCGGACGGAAACTATCACTACCTTATCTCAATTGACGTTTGTAATTGTTAATAGGTTCAGAGAAACGTAGAGATAAATTCAAGGCCGTGTAATTTTCTGGTAATTGTGATCCTGATAATTTTAGCAAGAAGATTACAAAGTGCCGCATTATTGCGGAAAATAAAGTGCTATGTAACATTTATTTTTTAATGTTTAATAGTGGAAGAAGTATGGATAACCATCTGTAAAAGAAATCAATCCAAAATGAGCTGCACAGTCGTCCATTAGTGGGACTGCAAAACATTGAATTCTAGCAAGATCACAAAGTGGAACCAGGACATTTGCAGCACTGATTTCCCAGAATGGTTCTTATTCTTCAATTCATTACCATTAAGCATTAACCCAAGCCAAATAATGTGAAGAAAGAAAACCTCCGAAACCCTTAACTAATTCGTATTTGAGCTGAGTAATTCGAAGACTACTCTACACTTCTTCCGTCCTCTTTTTAAAGGAGTAGCCTCGGTATTTCAGTGTAGTATAGATACAATTATTACTAACAACATAATATCTTAATTTCTGGAAACCTCGCTTTGATGCAAATATTTTCAAGTTTTTTTTTAGAGCCAAAGATTAAATCATACAAAGTTGATTTTATATCTACATATCTATCTTACCATAATACCTCAAGTTGAAGATTTCTTTCTAACGACTCATTTTTGTGTCTATTAGAAAACTTTTGGTTCTGTAAAATGGCGTAGAACATCACTAATTCTCGATCCCACTTTCCGCAACAACGCATGAACTTAAGATCGGCCCACCAACCTCTGCCTACGAATTCTTCCTACCTTCTGATATTGTAGCATCAATCTACTGATAATGAACCTTTCTCGCGGAATTTTTCCTGCAACATACACAAACAAAGCTTGTTATATGTAGTCCCACTGTCGGATGATGTCTGACTTTCAGGCAATCGGTGCTCGCATTAAAAGTAATGCACAAAAATATGCGAATCATCTTCCGAGATGTTACATCGTAGCACCAGAACCGTTATTATTAGCAATGCTTTATCTAGTCCTCAGAAAACATCTTATTGGAACGAGTGTTTCCACTTTTCTAAATAAAAGTACTATGTTATGATTTTCCAATTTCTGAACAAAGCTCTCGTTTTCAATGTTCCCAACATCTGCTTCCATAAAATAATGTTAATTTTACCACAACGCCAATAATTGTAAACGTTTTACATCACGTCAAAGAGACAGCTGAGTGCATGTGTGTATTTGTCGCCTTCGAGGAAAAAAACATTGTAAAGCATCCTATGTACCGTCATAAGCACAGCGTGGGGAAAGCATGGGAAAATAGAAAAGTGGAGAACCACGATTAGAGACGTCACTGCACCACCACAACGGGAGCCATCGAAGTCGGCACAGGTATAAGGCACTTTTCAAGGTCTATGAACTTCTCCACTTTCGTTTTTCGTCTCATTTCATGGCTTTGCACTCACATACTCCCAAAGGAAGCGGCATAGGAATAAAAGCGCTTCCTACGCCGCTTTTTGTGACAAGGGAAAGATGAGCGGAACCCCCGTAGATCCGCAATCTACAACCCCATCTCTAGCTCTTCCCGCGGATTTCCTCACTGTTAGATTCGTGGTATGCTGTCTTTATTCGAGATTAAAACCGTCAGTGCTGCCCGAAAAAGACTCAAAAAAGTAGGAGGAGCGTGAAAGAACACGAGAAATAAAAAGAAGGAAAGTGTAAAGAACCATCATGGGACAAACGATGGGAAGAAGTTATTGGTAACGATGGGAGGAGCAGTAATTGAGAGCATTTTACCAACTAATTGGTTGCAAGCTTTTTGCTCAAATCTTTACGAAAATGGATTTTTCCTCAACCCATGACGATTGGTGCACCGCTGCGTGTTCCACATACATAGATGCGATAGGGAGGAGCCGGACCCTCCTCAGGTAAAGGGGGTCTACCTCATGAGGTGCAGCTCTAGTGAAACCCTTCGCGAACAATCCAAAAGTGGAAGGTTTCGGAGCACTGTCTATGTTGTTTCACTTGTGAAAGTAGAATTCTCATCCTTAAATTGCGAAGAGCATTTGCGTTCAGTACTTTCAAGTACTTTTTTTCATGAATTACTTGACTTAATTGGCGAGCGGGTTTTACGGTCTGACGCGGCCATCAGCATCTTCGCCTGGCTGTGTCCTCCGCAAACATATCCGAGCCCATTCTGTTCGATCTTCAGCTAGAGCTCGCTTAAAATCTATCTATCCGTCGCTATTCCATAAACGGCGGAACATTTTCTTATTCTTTCTTCTTTTCCATACAACGCCAGTCTATGTTTCTGTGGCTTTTCTGTTCTTTCTGTTTCTTTTTATTGTCTCGAGTGAAAAAAAGAAGAAACAGGTCCCGCTTTGTTTGCCTGACATCCCACTTTTAAATAAGAAGAATCAGTGAGACTTCAAAAAAAAAGAACATGATCGTCGTGCAGAGAAAGAAATTCTCTTCTTACTGTTATGCACTGTATTTTCAATTTTAAAGTAAAAACACCCACAATTTATTCCTCAACCCGATACATATACAAACCAAGCTCGTCTTTACACTGCATAATGATGGTAATAAGGTGTTCATGGTTTTATTCATGAAAGACAGAAAGATGTATTCGGGCCAAAACGATTTGAGCCATGGTCCAGTGGCACGCGGTAAAGTGGAGCTGGTAGTAGCGTTCGAGGCGGTACCATCGCGAACTGCAGCGACGAGAGTGCTAAGAATGGTCCCCTCCCCTTCGCACCTAACCGCTACGCTTCACCGCGCGGCTTCGAACGTAGCCGCTTACGCAACTTCACGAAGCTTCAGGTCATTTTGCCTCAACTATAGCAAGAGGACAACATGTAATTCACTGCAGCCACAACAATGGAGGTGATTTCGAATTCAAGACCACAATCTTTGCTCATGAACCTCGCATCGAGGCGCTACGACTGAATTTAAGCCAGAAGTAGACTGCAAAAGCAGTGAATCTTAATAAAGCGGAAGTTCACACATTTGTCTTTTGTTCCACTTGCATGAACAGCTCTGTCATTTAGAAAGCTGGTAACTTTTACGACAGTCTTACTAGAGATTTGGAGTTCATTCTCTCAACTATGTAACTCAAAAAGTTTACCTAGGACCCCTGCTCTGAAGCAGATAAGATTTCTTCTTTAGATCTCGCCGTTCCGGACACTGAGAACTGGCCGAAACCTCCAACCTTTTTGAATTCTCTTGTAGTACTCATGTTAAAAACAATATAAATAAAATCATCTATCATCAATTACTAAAACTAGAAGTAGTTACCGTAAGATGATTCATGTTTTACCTCTAAAACCTCTTATGCAAAAAATGTATGAGAGTATATGAAAAATGGAAATGAAAAGTGTTGGGCGTGTGTGGCGCTGTTGGTTAGAGGTTTGTTGTAGCCACATTGTCGATAGTTCGAAACCGCACTAGTGCAAACTAAGCCTTCCATCTCTCCGGAGTCGATAATTTGGTACCAGACCTGTCTGGGAGGGTAAAAACTTGATTTTCTGCTTGCCCCACAAGTCATTGTATAGGCCAACACGCGTTCCAAAATCCCAACGATTACGAATTGCAGTAAAACGCGTTGGCACACACCAAGTGGATTGATACGCCAGTGACGTTATCCTTCATCCTTTTATATGAGAAATTTTTTTAAATTAAGTCGATGCGGATGTGCTGTACATCATTTCAACTATTGCATTGAATTTCCTTGAACAGTGAACGAGAGCTGCTTAATAGATGGTTCACTACAAACCTTTTTTGGAATTCAGGCCACAACTTTTTGAAAATCTGGGCACATATTAAGTTGTCGTCCGCGCAGTAGTTTACCAACACCTAAAATATTCGTGGTTCCAATTATTTAGAAGATAAGCATAAGGTCAGCATCGAATATATTCTAGAAACCACAGAGATTTACAATATCCAAACCTGGAAATTTTGTCTTATCGTGTTGATATCCTCTCTCACAAAAAAGTCCTGGAACCTCTTCGATTCCTTCGTTAACCTGTCCTCATTACGATAGAGATGTTGGTGAACTGCCAGCAAGGAATTACGACAAACGCGGTCATCCCAAGCATCTCGCCATCGCTCATAACGCTTCTCCTGTTAATACAAGTTCGACGTGAAATGCCTCATTAAAATTTCGCATAATCAAACTAGACAAATTCACAAATGTAAATAGCTAACCCTTAACTTAAAATCAGAATCGTCGGTCTCGTAAGTAGAAACTTGGTGATCAGCCATACCGAACATGGGAATTGACATCGACATTGTGTCCATGAAGCGAACAGCACTTTTCTGGAAATATTTGAGAACCCAAATGCGATATAAAGAGAAAAATGCGATTACAAACGTGCCAGATTTCTTCCAAGCAAATTAACATGGTATCTGCCTCTTGGTTTCTGACGACGTTATGCACTTTTCTCTTTATAACTTTTTTAATCGGTTTGAGTGTGTATGTGTACTGTAAGGTCAAAACGACAAGGTCCAGTTAAGTAAGCGGCTGCGGTCGAAGCAGGGCGGTGTAGATAGCTGTTGGGGCCGAGGTGGGGCGATCGCGATCGCGAACTATAACGAGGAATGGTGCCAGCAAGGGTTTCCACTAGATTCTAACCGCTATGCTCAATCGCGCAGCTTCGAGCCACACTAGCTGCGGTTACGCAACTGCACCATCCTTCACCCCGTTTTAACCCCACTATATGTACCTGAGTCAAAACGTTATTTTGTTCGATGGAGAGATAATTGGCCCAATAATATCTCAGGCGCAATCGTTTTCAATTGACACTGAAACATTCCGACATCAGAAGCAGATTGCTGGTGCCACTCCATCGTCATGGCACTTTTCCGTTATGCAGATCCCTCTTCTTGTAGAACAGCACGGATTTGCTGTCCCGTACGATTTTTCACCATGACCGGATGTCATACTTCGAAAGAAAAGACCTTTGTGATGTGTTCATCTTCGCACAGATGAAGAGGATTCGAATGGACGTAACTTTCAAGGATATGACCTTCTTCAAGCGTTGATTTTTATGCGTTCCATTTAAGGTGCGGTCATCTCTCTCAAGGGCGGTTGTTAGGCACCTGCAGCCAACTATCTGCACCCAAATAAGGGCCTGCACAAGAGGCTGTTGGTAGGCCAGAGCAGGTATATTTTGGGCTACCTGCGATCATTGAGCCACACCCACCAATCACCCTGTTACTGAGGTCGTGCAACGTAGAATGTGCTAAAAATTGCTTTAAAAAATAAAAATGCTGATTACTACCTACATAGTCTGCATCTGTATACAACAGAACATCCACCATTCATCAATGTTTCAAACACTTTGTTTTCGAATGAATTGTCTAAAGAACTGGTTTCCAAAAATCCTTTTTTCATGCAAAAAGCTGAAACTTCCTCACCTTATTTTTGAAAACTTCTTTGACGGAGCCCAACTTGGTGTCAAATTCCCAAAATTTCAGTAGGGAATTTTTTGAATCCAAAGTGCACTAGGGTACATTCGAAAGCATTTTCATCACTTCACTCTTTAATTAAATTTTGAACTGGATATGTATGTGCACTGTGAGCAAATTTGAACTCATCAATCTATAACTATTCGAATTTTGACAGCATTTTTATTTCTATCCGATTACATATTATTTATCCGATTCTCTGCAATAAAACGAAATAAAGTCCTACAAAATATGTTGGTATTATTTGATACATCTTTTCACTTATCTTCTCGAGCCTTGAGACTTAAAAGTTCCGATATACTTGGTTTATACAAATAAAAAATACAATTGCTTTCTACTTCGGCCATTTCGTGTGCAATTGTTTGATATATCTCTATACGTGAACGATCGATACTCCGTATAGAGGCAACAGCAGAGATAGCATGACCATGCGAGGCATGTTTCACATCTTATCAGACGATGAGGGACGCTGATCGACGATGTATGGGCGGGGCAAAAAGCGAACGAGCGCAATGGTATTTTTATCGTTTTAACTCCTGTGCAGTGTAATTAACGATCGTCGTTGCTAGTGATTCCCTCTAAGGATAAGCTATCGTGGAAGCTGTGAGTACCTAACGATACGCACCCATCTCCCTCTTGTGGATATTGAGGAGAGCGGACATATGTTGTTATTTCATAACGTAACATATTTCATTTTTTATAACGTAGGTTCCACGCTCGCATTGGAAATACGAGTAAATTCTATCATAGGACAAATAAGGTTAGGTCTGTCAATCAGGGTATCCTCTAAATCTTCCTCTGAAGGCAGCTGTAAAGTTGCTGTGTATCCACATTTCGACTCAACTGCTCCATAAAGGGTAGCGCCACGGCGACTAGCCGATTGGGATTCCTTCAATTAAGGATATCATTGTGTGGAAGTCTATCTTTACATCTGATGATTTAAAAAAAATAGGATTACTGATCCAAAAAGTCATCGCAATCCACTATCTCAAACTAAGTAGTTGCGAGGATAGAATTGATGGCGACAACGCCTAATCACATTAATACAGAGCATGCGTATAGTTGTTTCCCAATGAAGTTCCTGAACTTACAGCACAGCTGAGTGCACCAAACAGTTCGTTTCTATTATATTTCTATACATTGAAGGGCAAGTAAAAGCGAACCAAAAGAACCTAACCTAAAAGAACCAGAAAACTGTTCATGTAAAAGAATAGGAGTTAGTACCTTCTGCTCGTAAGGTTCTTTTGCTCTCGCTCTGTCGTAACCGACGTTATGACCTATAACAACTCGGGCCTCCTCAGATCCTGGAACAACTGAGACACTGTGAGTATTCGTTGCGCGATACTAATACCTAAAGGAAAAACTATAGTAAAACAGTCGCAACCTCCAAGTGAGATGAGGTGCTCAAGATAAGTCACAGTCGGCACAGGAGAGTTGTGAACGAGGCGACTGCTGCACCAGCAGTACCTGAAGGACGCAGATGCATTGAAATGTTAGTCTGATGCACAAATTCCTCGGAACCACTGAAGAAGAAATATTTTAAAAATTCGGCAAATAATGTACAACCCTTTTGGACATGTGTAGGAGAGGCCAGGAACTATTCAAATTTACATTTAATTTACATTTACGTAGAAGTTCCTTCTTTTCAAAGTGGGTAAGTTGCCGAAGCCACCAAAGGATGCACCGAGTTTCATGTCGTTTCGGCCAGACTACACATTGTGTTCAGAACTTCACATGTGAATGTGGGATTAAAAACAGCCGAAGTTTGCGCCTCTTATGAAAACAATGTGATCAAGAGAGTGTGAAAAATTGAGCAGAGCAAAAAATAGAATGAAATATAGTAGAATTTTAAATGAAAAAAGAATTTTACCAACACATAGTGGATATCGGTAAGTACTATTGCTTTGCACCATTACTACTCGTCATCACTTACAGATACTTAGATTGGTTGTTGAATACCCCTAAATATTTTTATGGGAAACCTCAAATCCGCAAAAATCAAAGAAAAACATGCGTACACAAATCCAACAAATGCGAAGACAAGCCTTTTATTACCTACCAAGCTTGATCAGAAAGAGCTACAGCCAATGTAGGCAGCTGCCCATCTTGAACACAAGTCTCTACGTCGAAAAAGAACACGTCTTCATAGGGATATTCCACCTGAACATGAGCAAGTCGAAGTAGCTGATACTCTGAACACAGCAAGTCATTTTGACCAGTCTGCTTCCATCCAAATCTATAGAACGATGCGTAGAGTAAGTCTTGGTTACTAATATCAATTATTGGACGGATGGTTAGAGTCACATCTTGGCCAAAACGACCTAAAACCTTGTGTGGTTTCGTAAACGGTTGCGGTTGAAGTAGCGCAATAGAGCAAGGTGCGATCGAGGTGGTGTCCTTGTTTGCTGCAGCAATGAAAACGAATCTCTATCACAGCCGTTTACGCAAATGTATTATGCTTCAGCTCGTTTTGATCCCACTACCTATAGATCCAATAATGCAATACAGAATGCAGGCTACCTGTTCAATTGACCCGTTATGTGCATATCTTGTCCAACCCGTTTCACATCTCCACTGGCATGGTTTCGGAAAGTGTAACGGAAATAATGCTGCTTCTTCCAACAACTGCTTGTACTTCTGTGTTAGCTCTTCTGCAGTTATCCTTAATAGCTTTAATGAACTCCTTAAAAACCTACATAGAAAATAACTAACTTCAACTACGACAAAAACTAGCGATGTCGCCATTCGTCAAGTACTCAACACACCTGAAATGTTGTTGTAATGAAGCTGATTTCAAAGTAGGTAGTTCAATTTCGAACGAAGCTTGAGCAGATGTAGAAGGAACGTCGCTTCGGAAGAGATGACGATGTAGATACTCAGGTACGGTGGCAATATGATGCGCTTTGAACTGAAAGCTGCTGATAACGAAACTATTGAGAGAATTCTACGGCCTAAGTGGATGAATTTTCCTTCTCTTCTAATAAACAAATAAAACATAAATAATCTATGTGGAATCTGATATAAAAGGAATTTTGGAATCTCGGAGAATTGTATAATGTAACAACTAATTGTGCTAATTTTCCTATATTGACTGCGCAGTTCTTTAGAAGCCTTGGTACTAGTTAAAGGCATCACCCCACGAATCTGAGGTGGTACAGATTAAGGAGAGGGAGGTGATTCCGTCCATTTCTTCCCAGTTGCCGTAAAAAAGGGCACGGAAGATACGGCTTCGAGCATTTCGGCGCTCTACTTTCTGCAAGGAGTTCGGTTGGAGCGCACCATTAGTGTGCCGCATCTTCCGGGCCGTTTTTACGCTAATTAGCAAGAAATGGACGGAATCACCCACCTCTCCATAATCTCGTATACGAATAGCACGAAGTAAAGTGGAGTATTCGTATACGATCCCGTATACGAATACTCCACTTGAAATCCGTACCACCTCAGATTCGTGGGGTGATGCCTTTAACGAACGAGTGAGAACATGCATTCTGCAGTTCATATTTTCACTGCTGGATAAATACTCCTTCTTCCTAAGGCTCTCAACTAGGCTAACATTAGTACATTAGCATACACCTATTAGCCTAGCACAATAAGCTTCCCAATATGAGGATATAGCAGCGATTAAAAATCGTGGCTTTTCATCAATTGCTCTAACTGGATGATCGAGGACTTGGTGTCAACTTGTAGGTCAGAACTCCTTATACAGCAATCAGTAGCATTGAACCAACTGCATTCTTTGCAGAGCTGTTCAAATTGGCAGACCCTTGTATAGCTATTTCATATCTGGATCCAGAGATCTTGAGAGATGTCCAGCCCATTACTTTAGTTAGCTTCCTTCATTTGAACTATCAATGACTAATGTAACGGGGCGAGTGTAACGCAGTCGGTAAGTGGTTCGCGTGCGACTGTACCGCCGATGTTTAATACTTCCCTAAGCCTTTCGTCCTACCCACTCCGATGAATCGGTACAAGATTTGTACTTCAGGATGAAAGATCTGACTTTATGCATCGATCTGTCACCGTAAATCATTGTATAGGCCGAATACTTCTTTGCAATCCTCAAAAAAAAAATCCTGAATTGAAGTCGAATGCGTCAACAGATCGGTAAGAGCCGTTGATCAGCTGAGTCACTGATTTCAATCAGATTGATCAAAGCCAGGCACTTTGTCCCTTACATTGCCCAGAAAGTGCATTAGCCGAGGAATAAAACCATCCTCATGGAGAGTAGTGCATGGAGGATAAAGAGTCAGACGTTAATAAATCTGCTTGGGATGCGCAACCACGTTCACTTCAATTCAGAGCGATGAAAGGCTTAAATGCTTGGTGAGCACTAGAACGGATTCGAACCTCCGATAGATCGTGCAAGAAGCGAAGCAGAACCGCTACACTACACTAAACCCCCCCCCCCCCCCCCCAAATTCATCCACGGGTATCAAAATGAATGCTTATCTATTACTGGTGACTTTACGCCATTACAAACACTTCTTGTGCTATAGGATCGTCCCATATGCGGTTTCTTAACATTATTCAGAAACCAGTACATAAGGACACTTTGCGGTGTGAAGAACTCATTCGCCTTGGGTGACAATCTGTAAGAACGTCAGCCCCACTCGTCGGTGAGACTGGTCGGTTTGTTTTCCTATTTGGCGTTCTTGTGTGGTATTTGGTGAGGGTGGAGAAGGATCTTAATGTCATATGCGTAATATCATAAACCTCGGACAATTTCTAGGAATTTAATAAAAATGAGATTGTTGCAGCGTTAAGCCAAGAAAATAAAATCTCACTAGAAGCTCATCGGAGAAATGAAAAAAACATAAATCATTGCTGTATTCACCTGGTAAAAGAATGTGAAGAAGAAATAGCTGAATAGATTCCTGAGAGGAATCAATCGTAAGAAACAAGAGAAAACGAAATTATTCATCTAAATTAGAGCTCCTCAACGATCATACCGAGCAAGCTCTTCTAGAGGCACGAAAGGATTGTATGATGAGATGCGTGCACTTCATTTTCATGTAGGTATCCTGCAATTCCAACATCACTTTTTCGCTGAGTTCGGATGTTCACCTAAGATAATCAAAGTTTAATAACACCTACAAGTCAGTGAGCATCAAATCAAACGAAAATATCTTTATTGAACATTTACTACTGGAACAATCACGGACTGTTGCATAAAGACATTACAAATAAGATTGAAAATTATCGAGGACCATCCACGAGAGCAGCTTCACGTGAAATTACGACCTCATCGAAACGGATCACATAAGCTGTGCCAATGTTCCACCAATGCGCCGAAACTTGACAAGGAAAGTTACTAGCCTGCAACCCAGAATGAATCAGATAATGACAAACAAGAGCTACAGAGGTCTCAAACCTCAAGCATCGCTTGTACAATCCCCGCAACAAATGCTGCACAGTTCAACATTCCTTTGTCCTTTGGCACCGAGATAAAAGTATTGACTACCGGCTCTTTCTCAATAAGAAGATCTAGAAATGTCATATCTTGATTAGTAGTGATTAGTTGCTCAGTAACTGTCCTTGAACACATGGTTTAGAACAGAGAACCCATGATGATATGTTATGTGAAAGTCGCTGAAGAAGAAATGAAGGCAAGTGTTGAATGAAAATATCGAATACATATAGTAGTTCGAATGTTCTTTTGTCTTGAAACCTCGGCATATTCTGTCTGTGTTTTGCTATAGTGTGCCTACGAGGTTTTTAGATGGAACCTTTATTTGCCTGACGTTTGCTTTCGCCGTCTTCGCCTAATAGAGGATGACTGAGATGCTCGTTTTCCGTTGCACCTGTTTCGATAATCGTTCGTGAAAGACCTTCTACATTGAAAATGGTCTTACGTTTTTTTCCCCCTGAGGTGGGGGGGGGTTTGCGCCTTGTCTTTAGCGAATGAGGTTACTGCGTGTAGATCCACGACGACATGATATTTGATCTACACACAGAATATCTAGTCACAGAGCGTAAGTGGCAGAACTCATTCGTTGGACAGCATTCATTCTTATTATTCATTGAAGGGTTTCTTTTAAGAATAAAAACGCTCCAACGTTTCCTAGCCAGTATAACGCATTTCCATCGTTTTGTGGTTTTTCGTCGTTTTCCGCCTGTGTCCCCCCATCCTCCCTCCACGTGTTTTGCTATCGCACTATCTATATTACCCTATTTTTGAGTCGCCTTTTTTCCGAGGACAATAACACATCTTCCATGCAGTCTTCATATAGTCTGTTTAAGCTGGCTTTTATTTTGCTTTGTATGTATTGTGTTGATATATCTATCTATCAGCACAATTCAAATGAGTGATTTGTAAATATCCCAATGCAAAATAAGCCAGCTTGTTAAGACTATATGATAGATACTGCATCTGTGAAGATGTTTTGTCCTTCGAAAAAGGCGACTGCGCAATAGGGGTAATATATGGATTTGCTTATATGCATGCAACTTCGTATGGAATGGTGAGGATTATGAACACATGGCCGGAAACGCAAGCTTGATAACACCACTGGAAGGCATGCCCCGGAAACGATTACATGTAATGCTTTCTGGCTCCACTTTTCAGAGTTGTTTTTTATTCTTAAAGAAACCTTCATGAATAATAAGAATGAATGCTTGTCCTAACGAATGAGTTCTTGCCCTTGTACCGCTCTTGACCTTAACCGCCTGATTTCTGTGTGTAATCATAATCTATGTCGTCGCTTGATCTACACGGTACACTCATTCGCTGGTACACTGTGACAAGCGTGCACCAGCCGCGCCCATCCTAGCAAAACGTAAGACCATTTTCAATGTAGATAGGTTTCTGTTTTCACTACCCTGACGATTATCAAACACTGACCCAGGTGGTGCACTGAGATAAACGTAGCATTGCTCCAGTCATCCTCTATTTAGGCCTCTGAAGACGGCGAAAAAGCCGAAACGTCAGGCAAATAAAGGTTCCATCTAAAAACCTCGTAGGCACACTATAGCAAAACACATATCGAATACATACTTTTTCATCTGCGTGGCCATAACTAATCAAGTTATACCTAATGTCTAAATGAAAATGACCTATAGGAGTACAAACAAGGAACTTACATGTGCACTGGTCATCATTAGAACGTTCCAATTTGTCCGCTTCTTTTCCAAACAGACTTTTCCAGACAGAAGACTTTATGAACATCAACATACCTCGACAAAGAGATCGTGGTATACAAAACTTAGTTTAGCAAAAACAAGATAAGCACTACTCACCAAGAAGTTTTGTTTCTCTTCGATACCCTTTCTCTCTTAAGGTCACTACGTCCAGAAGTCGTATGCCCACAATTTTCCCATAGGAAGCCAATCTTAAAGGTGGATCAAGCTTACTGTGTTTCAAATGCTTCAATCAGTACGTAATTTACATCATGGATCATAACTTGTTCACATACTTGTCGTGAATATCGGTAACAGTTTCAGAGCGCTCTTGCGCATACTTCACTACTTCCGCAAACAACAGTGCAAATGTCGACAGGCTCACCTAAGAGTCCACATAAATCCATGAATCATACAACTGGAACTTCATTAAATATACCAATCTGCGTCATTTTCTCATGAGAGGAACCTAGACTGAGGCGGACATTATTAAAACGTCTCTAGAAAATCACTGCAAACGGAATGGAAGCAAATTATTAAGAAAAGAGTGACTTTAGACTTTACTGCACTGCCACATCAACAAATTCCGAAACCTTGCTAAAATACTCAATTGAAGCTAGTTGACGGAATCTCAACTTTTATAGTATACCTCCTCGATATCATTCATTCGTGCAACTGTTTATCAACATTTGCATAATTAATACGTAAGTACTATGAGAAAACTCAAAAATTTTGCAAATTAAAAACAACAGAATTCCGATTGTTAGTGTGTTAGGTGTTACGGAATACCCGAGGGATAAGAAAATATGTAGTCTCTCTGAATCTGGCTTCTTGTCATTATGGTGCTGATTTTGGCAATCCAACAAAAATAGTAAATACAATTACATGGAGTACTTTATATAGTTGACGACAAACGTATTGAACCGAACGAAAGCGACGCATCTACTGCTACCATCAAAAATGAATCCGGTTGCACAGACTCGATGGCGATGATAATACTGCAACTGGATATAACAGTACTACACACTGCTGTCCCTTCAGATTCATGAAACTAGCATTATGTTCAATCATTTATTTTCATCTATAAGATTTGATAATTAGCATGATTTGCAGTAATTCTTCGAAAAGTTGGGTTACGTTCAATTCCATCGTTGACCTGGCGAATACGAGACAAAGATGCTTTGCCTGCACCAATTTCATATAAAACGCCCAAAAATTTATCCATATTATATTGCGCTTGAAGTGTTATGTTCCATATAGACATATATATATATTTCTAAACAAGTCCAAGGTTGTGTTTGCGAACCGAGAGGAGAAACACAAACCCACCTTATCTTAATTACCAACATTAGTTACTAAGAACCGCTTATTTTCACTTGGTAAAAACGTTTCTGGAGTAGGTTGTCACTTGAAAATAACTTCTGCTAGAGTCTATGGATTGTACCAGCACTTGTGAATCCAGCGAACATTTAGTTAAGATTAATCTCACAGTAACGGTCCCTAAGAAGTTCGGCTGTGACTGCACGATGGTTCGAAACTGCCCTAGCGCCAACCAAATTTTTCATCCCCACGAGGTCGGTAAATGGGTACCAGACTTGTCTGTGAGGATAAAAACACTGCCTTGATGCATCGTTTCGACCCTCCAAGTCGGTGTTAAGCTGCGCACACGTTCATAAACCTCAGAAAATTGTGAATTAAAGTTGAACGCATAGGGCACCCCCGCAAGGTTTGAGCAGCACCAAACACCCAAACCGGAAGACACGGCGCACAAGGCCTGCACGCTCCAATCGAACTCGTTGTAGAAAATAGTGCACGAAGCCAGCTCGAAGACCGCGCCAGTCTTGTGCAAGCGCCGCATCTTCGGGCCGTTTTTTACGGCAATTAGGAAGAAATGGACGGAATCACCCTCCTCTCCTTAATCTACGATCCCGTATAGGCATAACCCACCTAAAACCCGCACTACCCTAGATTCGCGGAATGATGCCTTTGAGTGTAGACGGACGATCCCATTGATCGCTACGGATTCCGCTCCCCAATCGTCACCGTTGGTCGTCATCGCCAAATACCAACGGAATAGATACGTAATAATAGTTCCACCACCATCCCTTGCGTAACCTAGCAATAGTTTTGAATGGTACCTATACGCAGTTCTTATACGGGAACGGCAAATCCATTTTTATCATGCATGCATCATGCACTTAATTTTCCCTGCAAAAAACTAGACCTTGTTCCTTCCATGAGTTTAAAATTTGTAATGTTGCACGTGAAATAGTGCAGACAAGCTAGAGCAAACCACCCTGTTTAATGGTTCGGACCATGTACGCAGTCCACATGTAAATTTGTAGCCAGACCGGAATTTGACCGGAACGAAATATGTCCGACCAACGTCATATCTCAACGAAATAACAATATTTCCGTAACAACTCAAGAGTTAAGGTAACCTAAGTAGCTGCTGCTTCTAGGTGAAACCACGATGATATAGGATTTCACGTACCTCATTCTCACCTCATTTTTCCCCTTGCTAAGGGTCTTATCTAAGATGCCAGTGGATTTAACCATCTAAGGTAGCTTGTTTCTTGGATGAACGACTTATACTGAAAAAAAACACCTCCGCTCAAAGTTCCAACAGCACTAGGAACTTCCACAAGTATTCACTCCCACACATAGACTCTCTCCCTCCGAGAACATACCTCACAATCCACGTCTTCAACGAAACAGGAAAGAACCACAACAATGAAATTCATACCTTGTAATTCGCGCTCAGAGGTGGTGGTGTAGGCAGCTTGTGCCGGGAGGAGGCGGCCACGGTGCCAACTCACGGGGTCCTGGAGCGAAACGTGGACAGCGATCGAGTGTGTGTCCTTTAAGATGCGAGCTAAATCGTGTGAGTGGGCGATGTTTTCGGGCCTTGTCGCTCTCAATGTCGTCTTCCATGGAACAAATTTTACAACGGATCTAAGGGATACGTTTGATCTCGTTTTCCTGTGGAAGAGGAGGTTCTGGGGTGCCATCAAAGCGCTCGAGAATCTCGCTTCTTTCGACCCCGTGGGGTCTGTTCGCCACGGAAACGATCGTTCTCAAGCCTGTTTTTTTTTCCTTCTGTCAAGAAAGTATTTTGCAACTGCCAGCTCTGGTATTAGAACGTCATCTTCAAACTTTATGCATATGGAGGGGTGGATATAATAGGATATATGTTTTTGGTTGGATCCATCCGTTGTGATCTCTTTATGACCCGTCACTTTTTTACAGGCCGAATATGGAGGAAGCTGGCAGCTCTTTCCCGCAACGGATGGCATCAGCGTAAGTTTTTAGATCCAGCTTCTCATTTTGTATCGGAGCCAAGTCAGTAATCCTCGGGACTTCTCCTTCGCTCAAGGAGAATAACTGAAGGCGAAAACTCTCAATGTTTGTGTCTTCTTTAACAGATACGTCTACACAACCTTTTCTTATGCGTTGTGCTCTACGATTGGCTTATTGCCATCTTTTGTGTTTGGTTCTCCACGTATTTTCCAATAGCTCGATCGATTGCCTGTTGGCATCCATGTCCTTCGTTCCTGTGAGGTTTAGCAGCGGTTGCTTCCGCTAAGTAGATTGTGCTCATAATCTTCATCTCTTATTGTTGAAATCTTGAGCACTCGGAAACTTTGAAATAATAACTCAAGATATTGATATATATTTGATATTGATTCAACGGCGTGTGTGGTGTAGCGGTTAGAGGTCCCGCTTCCCCCACAATCAAAGGGAGGTTCAAACCCCCCCTATCCCCCCCCAACCCTTTCCCCCCCCCGGGAAAAAAAAATAAAAAAAATTTTTTGAAAAAAAAAAAAACCTAACTTAAAACATCCCCCCCCCAAAAAAAATAATTATAAAAAAAAAAAAAAAAATAAAAAAAAAAAAAAATTTTAAAATAAAAAAAAAGGGGGGGCAAAAAAAAATAAAATATTGATTCAACATGGGTGAATTTTCTGCCACCGTTGCGACCACCCTTTTAAGTCGTTCTGAGTTAAACTGTGAATGAGAAAACATGTCCATAACGTGATTCATCTTCCAATTTAATGTATTTCCCAATACAGCTCTGTGTTCATTACGTTGAGGTCCTTCATTCTGGCTTTGTAATATTTTCCTGCGAGACAAGTTTTCTTCTTGTGGCTAGGAAATTCTCTCACAGAAGGAGTGACTATTAGTATCGCATCCAGCGTCAAAAATCCGTTTAGAGATCATGTTGCCGAAGTCGCAGTGACTGGAAACCATGGTTTTTTTAGCCTGCCTTTTTTTTTCTTGTCGTTTCGCCAACTTTTCTTTTTCTAGGAGGAAGCGGGTGTCTGTAGCCTGTCAGACTGATGCGCCTTACGGTTCTGTAAGTCCTTCCTCATTGGGGCAACCGAATCGCACAGCGTCAAGTGGCTTGCTGGGTAGGTTTGAAATGCTTTGTGGATTTGCAGCTTCTGATCTCATTCAATCAAGTCTATGACATGGAAGATCTAATGAGTGTTGTGATCTTAAATCGGTAAAATAGGATACTCGAAAGGCTGTGAAATTCGTATTTGATGTTGCATTCGATGCCTTGTTGATATTTGTTGATAGTTCAGTTTGGCCTGACTCACCTAACAGGTGTTGTGTTCCTGAGTGTCATGTATTTACAGCTGTGAATTCTGCAAGTACACCAGCGACCAGCTCTCGAGCCACAACGACTTCGCCTGCGACCGAAGAACAAACTTTGAGAGTTACGATACAGCATTTTTCGAAGATGGTGGATACACTTTGTTCACCATGTAAACGGATCAATGGGGTTCCATGGTAAAATCTCACATTGTCTTCTTCACTCCTCATTAATAACACATCCAAGCACAAAGTGTTAAGTATGTGACTGCATGAGCAGTTATTTCTCACTTAAGAGAATCAAATCAGCGCTGTTTTCATTTGTTAACAGCCATTGGTTAATTTGTACAACATGACGAAGAATTGTCGGTTATGTACGTAATGTTCGAAATCACATACATGGATTGTTTCTATCATCTTTTTGTCAAGTTAGCATCATATAGAGGCTTTAACCGGGAAAAAAAGAAACATTTTTTTTTGCACTCTGGCTGAAGTGGATGTTTTCCGTCATCATTCGAGATTTGGAACGTTTTTTAGTTCTTAATCGCGCGATTATCATTCCAGGGCGAGCTTCAAGCCGAAGTTAAGGTGTGGCCTGACTTTGACTTGAATCTGAACGCAAGTAACTTTGGTAGGTTCGTATCCAGATAACAACGCAGCACGTAGGAAGGAAATCGGGAATTTCTGTTTGTTTTCGATGAATGGAAGCGATATTAGTCGGTGACAACCTTAGCAACTTTAGTTGGAACCCTAACTCCGATATACGTCAGCTTGCTCTAAATATGATTACAATCATATTCTCCGGACAGCGTTTATTTTGAATCATTATTTCCATTGCATATTGTTCAGATGCTAATAAGTGCTACCAACGCTTATTAGGAATCTGAAATAGTTCGGTGTTCGACAAAATGTGTTATATGAACTCCTTTTGTGGACCGGGGTACTAGCAAACACCAACAAGTATATGTATTTAGAGAAAGTGCGGTCAGGCAGCGTTATGTATGATAAGCATGCGATACCCTCCATAGTTTTGCACTCCATTTTGTTCAGTGTAGGTATAGCGATCTGCAAAGCAAGTCAGGACATAGAATCACATACAAGGATTGTTGCTATCATCTTGTTATCAAGTTAGCTTAATGTCAAGCTTAATGAGTCCTGTCCAATAAAACTTCGGTTTTCTTGTTCTTGCGCAATTCAGCGAATGCGGTTTGTTTTTCTGCTACCGACTAGGAAGCTGAAAGAAGTTTGCCCTAATAGTCACTATTTTTCAAGAATTATAGTCGCCTTTTGAAATAGAGAGTCTTCAGGAATCAGTGAAAGTGCAAGCTGAAAGTCCCGTCAACTTTGATTCTCCAAAATTCCCTTTTGCTGATGAAGACGAACGCGTCTCGCTTTTTTTCATAAATGCGTAAATTAGGTTTTTATTTTGGTGGTCATAGAGGCGGTAGTCGGAGCTGGTGCTCTGATCCCCTTCACTTTTGAAAGGTTGGGGAAGGGACCTCTCTTACTTGAGCTGCACCCCATGAGCTAAACCTTCTTCACTTGAGGAGTGTCCGGCTTCTCCCTATCGCACCTATGTTGGTGGTGTCCACTGTGAGCTGAGCTATAGTTATTTGAAATTATGCGTCAGGATTTTTCCTGTGTTTAGTCTCTTATGGTTGCTTAGGGCTCCTTGCTTGAGATAAGACAAATATTCTTTTGGCAAGTTCACAGGGTTTTATTTTGCGTGCTTTGGGGAAAAATCGAGTGAGGTAATGAATTTTCTGCGAACCATCTAGAATAACACATGTTCATTCCTCTGCAACATGGTCCGTTTATATTGTGGCACATAATATGTTACACTTTTTCTTCCTGTGCATATTGCAAGAAAACTGAAACTCATCCATATGACTTGATTTCAACGCGAAATGTCTCAAGTATAATGTTTCTTCTAGTGATATCAATAATCTTGTAATAATTGTGAGGATATTGCAACATAAATAAGACTTCAGTGAGCTTCCTTCTTCCCAGAACTTGAATCTATCTAGTGCTACTGAAGAATTTCTTTTTTTTTAAACCGGTATGTCTAGGAGAATATTGCGATTTTCACGTTTCTATAATCTATGTTATTCTATATTTATATTCTATTGTAATACTATTACCCATTTTTATTTGCTAGTGCATCTTGAGGAACTAGTTGAATGATTTTCCATTAAACTCCTTGAATCGAAATTTTACACTAATTTTGAACTGCTATGACCATTCATCGTTCTCTAGCACAAGCTTTGCTTAGTATTTAAAGGTAGCATACCACGAATCTGACGTGGCGAAAGAATCCGAGGGAAAATTTAGAGTTAGGGTTGCAGATTCAGAGGTGGTTCCGCTTATCTCTCGATCTTAAGAAATGTCGTCTTAAGCCAAGCCTAATCGTCGTAAGAAACGGCATGGAAGGCGACGTTCTTAATACGATTTCAGTTACTTCGCGTCACCCTAGTGCACGCACCGCATCCAAGTGCGATCGCTCGAAGATCAATGATGTCTTCTAATCAGTCTATTGGAGCAAAACCAATGAATAGGCTGCTAAGGGGATCGGAATATGTGCATAGAGGAGCGTTCTAACGTACCTCTAGTAACTAATTTCCAATGGTGGGGCCTTGATTTAAGTTCTAGAAGCATTAGTTTGGCGCTTCCTCTTTCAGAAAAGCTAGTGAACATAAGCCTCCCGAATTTAAATACAAATTACTTCTCTTTGCTACTCAGCATTCTTCTCCCGGCTTTTCTTAATACATGTTTTAGGAGAATTATGGTCATGCCGAAACAGCACATGGTGCAGAAGAAAAATCAGAAATGTATGGGTTTTTTTCTGCAATGTTGTCCTGATAACACATATTCAGAGTGAGTCGTTTTTTTTCCTAGTATTACATCATGAATTAAATGCTTTTTCTAGCGCATGGACATGCCAATCAGTTGCGGAAATGCGGCTTATCGCTCAGAAACCAGGTGTACAAAATTTTGTGCGAAAAACTACGCACGTTTATAGTGCAAAGGAAAATGATTGGGGCTACTCTTGCTTCATGACTTGGGCGGTACGTCACAGTTTCTTCTTTGTAATTTTTCTCACAGTTTCCTCGTTGTAATTTTTCGTGTCGGACTTTTTTAATCGGCATTCGATTATAGGATGTTCTTGACGAAAGCCAAGGATATATAAAAGATGATCGGGTCACTTTAGAAATTACTGTGAAAGCGGAAGCCCCTAAGAATATGATGTGATTACTACTTTTGTTTTTTTTTCTTTGGAAATATGATCACTTATAATCTTGTCTACGTTTTCTTATATAAATATTGTCTTTCTAGGTCGCGTGAGGACTTTCGACGATCTATTGACCAGTGGTACAATTTAGCTGAAATGCAATTAGCTCGTGGCCAAGTTGATCTTTCGATTGAGGCGAATGCTCAGGTACAGTGATCTCATTTAGAAGACAAAAAAGAAAATGCATTTCTTCACGTTAGCAGCTTTATCCCTTTTTTCGCTCATCCGTTATTTGAAAAAAAGTGCTCTATAATACAGGCTCTCAAATTCTGTAAAGACAAGGACAAACAGTCGCAGGAAAAATTGGAGGCGCAAAGAGAACGGCTGGTGAACCACAAACTTGTTGAAAGTATTCACCGAATTGAAAAAGGTTTCTACCCGATAACAGACTCGTTCTCGACGTTTTCCTTGATGTGTCTGTAATTGTTTTGCAGTAAAAGATGTCCCGAAGGGAACGGGTGATGCACTTCGTCCAACTTCCTTACGGCAAGCACTCACAGGTGCGCAAAAATCGGCGACTACATCAAAAGCGACTAAAGTTATCAAAAAAGAAAGACGAAGTATTGTTCAGCAGGGAAAAAAGTCAGGAAGTACTCCAGCAGTCAAGTAAGCATTCTGTCTTGAAGCAACCTTTCATGTTTCTTTCTGGATCAATTTATGTTGTAGATCACACATCTAACATCTAGTACTCGTCACGAGAGGCGCAAATTCATCTTTCGAGCATTCGATTGCAATGTTGAGTATAAATTTGTATATTTCAGGAATTCAGACAGAAAGTCCGGCGAAGGAGAAGATGATAACAGTAATTCACTCAGCTCTGAAGAAGCAAAACAAAGAACGGACAAGACAGAGAAGGTATTCTTGATGCCTGCCCTTCACTACAGCTTATATTAACATTAAGAAGTAATCCAGTGTGAAATGTCTCTTAGTGAATGATGGTTCCACCTGATGTTAGAAAGAAACGAAGCCTCCAGTCTAATCTGCGCCTTAATTCCAGACTGAAGTAAAGCAAAATGTAGAGACTCGCAAACAGCGAAGCAGAAGTCTCAGTGATAGTGACACAATGAAAATATTCAGCAAGAAGGATATGCTTACCGACCAAGCGGTGATTCATTAATCAGATTGCTGTTTGATGTCGAAAATTTCGTATTAGATGTTTTACTCTTCACAGCTCTTGGACGATGAAGACGGCGCTGGTGATGGAAACACCGTATCACCAGGATTAGACGAAGGAAAGCGTAGTACTGAAATAGTCAAGGTGAATAGCTGAGTTGAACATTACTGCACAAAAGTGATTTTTTTCCTTCGCAGATCGATGATGATGATGTGAACGCTGTGAAATCACGCAACTCCTTAGATACAAATACTGGGAATACGGAAGACAAAACAAGAGGCGAAAGGTTGACCTGTGTTTATCGGTTTTTGTCATATTTTTCATATTTCGCATTAATTTGTCTGTGTTGTAGCGGAGACCTAGCGCATAGTGAGGACGACTCTAGCGATTATGGCGAGAACGGAATACGTGAAAGTAAGTGTTGTTTGAAAATTCCCTCTTCGAACTTGTTTGTCGTCTAGAAATAAATCGAACGGGAGGGAGTTTCAGCAGAGACATTTTTTTTGATGATAATTACAATTATATTTCCCCTTATTACTTGCATGTCTTTTTCAATTTTATTGCTATTCCAGCACTCGCATAATATGACTCATTCTTTAGTGTGCGGCTGCGGACTCCACCATCACCGTGATGCTTGCCGCCACTCCTCGATTTCCTCACTCGAACCGGAAGATGAAGACCTTGAAAATGAGAACTATGAGGTACATTTTCAGAGGACGTAGTGTTAATACTATAAGGTGGTGGCGTTAAGTTTTATATTAGGAGAGTGCTATGAGTATACTGTTTAGAATCTATTCATTAACAGAACATTGTGTTCGGTATCAATAAAATGACGATTTCTTAGGAGAATATTACGGAGCATACTGCCGTCGAAATGTGTGAAAACGGCTGCCAGACAGAAGACAGTGGTGACATCGAAACTCCACAGCTTACCACGTTGGCGGCAGCAGCAACTCCGACGCCAGAAACTACTCCGTCACTTGTCACGACTTCTCCTCCTGTGCAAACGGCTACCAGAGAAAGAGTTAGTGAAATTTGTACAAACAAAGATATTCGCAGTGAACACTTTCATGCTTTTGTAGCGCCACGCAGGATCGGGAATTGCAAAAGATTCTTCATTGTTCCGCGATAACGTAGCAAAAATGGCAGAGTCCACAGAGGAAGTGCTCCAGAAGATAATGCAGACTCGTGAGCAACAACCGGTAAGAAATGGGTGAAACTTTAGATCGTTCTGGACATTTGAAATCACATCGTGTTCGTTCAGTTACCGGTTTTCCCGAACGTACTTAATGTTTTCCAGCAAGTCGAGAAGATATCAGAAGCTGACCAACAGCGACTACTACAATTCTGCATCAAAAACTTTGGCATAGACAACTTTGTAAGTTTTATTGATTGTTTTGTTTGTGTTGCATATTTCTCAGAATAGAAATGGTAACGGCATTTGAATTAAACTGTTACAACTGAACACCTATGAAGCCTCTTATGTTAGTTTTATGTTTATGTGAACAATTTCTTACTGCTCTTCATCTTATGGAGCTTTTTTGTAGACCTTATTAGGGTAAAAACAGTAGTATCTTTTAAAAGAAAAGCAATATCCGGCTCATAACCGGAGTGTAAAAATAACACGTAACGCCACAATTTCTTCCTAGTATTAGGTAGAAGGTGATCCCTTGTTTTTGGGAAAAAAGCTTTCGGTTCGCCACTTTCAATGTGAAAATCGATAGGAAATGTGGGAAAAGAGAGCTATAGTTTTGACTCTTTTCTTTTTCCTTTTTATTATTTTTCGGTATTTTTTTTTTGTTTCTGCAGGTTTATTACATAAATAATTTCGGAACATCTTATAAATTGTGGTGTATTCGCTGTATTCATTGCATTTAATTTATTGCAATTGTTTTTGATGCAATAACCGTTTCATAGTGTCAGGATATGATCCCACCGGAGTTAGCTGGTTCTGATGAGACGATGCGGTGCTTCACTGCCACGCTCAATGCCATAATGCAGAAGCGCCTTGAGATTATAAGTGATGTAAGTTCTTTTTTGTTTGCTGTGCACCTGCGTGATACTCAGTGAGTTAGTTCATTTTGTTCCGAAGACACACAACTCATTTTGTCATATTCCGATGTTCGAACAATCAAGTTTTTTCTTTTAGGATCATGGGACCTGTTGTTTAGCATCCGGGCTCTGCACTGTACATTCGAACCGTATATACAAAGCTGCAGAGAGTTTTGTGAAGGTAGTTGAGCAGATGTTCGAGTCAGAAGTGAGCCGTTAACTTGAGAATATCCTTAGTTTTATGTAGGCCTCTGTCATCGTCTTGATTGTAGATTCTGACTGCGACATTTGCAAAAATGAGTTTTATGAGCAACGTTTCAAGTGAAGAAGTGCCAAAGAAAATATCAAAATCAGCAGCAGTTACGAATGGTGGAAAGTCCACAGGTGCGTCCAGTAACTTGGTTGCCTGGAAGTTATTGGGATCATTTTTGGAGATATACTATAATGTCTTTTGACGTCCTTTCTCGAAGTCCAACTCTTAGTTATAGCTCGGAAAACAACTGCAGCTCACAAGAAGTTGCCACAGCCACAGACAACTCAGCAACAGCAGCGTCCAGTCTCACCGCCTTCAGAGCCTCCATCAGAATTTGCGGTTTCGCTCTCTGAGGCTGATGACGAGGAAAGTATTGATGATTTCGAGGAAGTGAGTATTGCAGCGCAACTGGATTTTGTGCTTCCTTTCTCCTCTAAAAGAATTGTTCCAGCTTCACAGCGCGTGTCTCTCGGGAGAGGATGTTGAGCAACAGATGCGTGAACTCCTGAATGAAATCAGTCATTGCCGCGTACACGACTTGGTGACTTTTTCTTTTAAGTTAGACCTACCGCAATTAGATGCTCTAGAGCCAAATTGAAAAATGCACATTCAATTTTCATGGTTTTTTTAGATCTTGGATAAAATCGAATCTATGGAAAAAGAACCAAACAACAGTTCAATAGGACTCCGCGCATTGCTTGTGCAATTGTTCAACTACTCACAAACGTTGTCGGTGCGTGCAACGCTATCTCCAATTAGTATACAATTTCTTTTTTGTGAAACAAATGAATCCACGAGAGCTGAAGTTTTTCTTGCCTTGACCCTTCTTATATGCAAGTCTTTGAAGAAGGAATTAGCGTGCTGAAAATCTTTAATTCATGTGTCTTCCTTGTAAGCTTCGAGTGTTTTCTGGCTTATCATAGTTGTATGTTTGATTTTAGGTAACTGGTGATCGCATGGAAACAATGGTGGCCCAAGCTAGAGAAGTTCAGCAAATAATCCAGGGTCCGGATGCTTTGAGGTTTGTTAGCGCATCTTCTTGCTTCAGATACGGCGTAGCTGATTTCTAACTTGAAAAATTCAGAGCGGCTGAGCAGATGAAGAGAAATGAAGAAAAATTGACTGAAACAGAAGCCGCACTCAAGCAAGCCAGAGCTGACCTAGCCAAAGAATTAGAACACAAAAAGAAGGCGGAGCAGCTTCGTATGGCTGAGTCATCTAAGCTGAAGGAGGAAACAGCCAAGACCGAGCAACTAACTGCTCAATTAAAAGAAGCACGAAATAATCTGAAGAAGATGGAAAAGAAAACGAAGCAGGACGAGTATGTTCCTTATCCATTTTTAGTCACTACGAGAACACCGTCTTAAGCGTATTGGTCTTCTTCGCTCTATCCGCTTTGTGTGAAATTAGAACTGTCGCTTTTTAAAATCTGTGTTAGAGCAAATCTGATTTTCAGGACACGTATAGGTACTCTTGAAGCTGAGAAATTTGATCTTGAAGATAAAGTAAAGTCTCTCAAAAAAGAACTAGACCAAATCAAGAAGAAAGCTGCAGAAGATCGATCGAAAGCTAAGAAAGAGAAGGTATACATCCGTGAAAGAAGAGTTGTATGTGGCCTCGTCAGAACTATTTCTTTAATTTAAGGAGCGAGATGCTGAGCAAGTACGCCGATTGGAGAGCGAAGCGCTCGAGCGCGAAGCTGAGCGTGACCGTGAGAGGCAACAGCATGAGGAATTCAGGCGAGATGCGAAGAATCGTGAACAAAAATGGGAGAAGGTTAGTACACATTTGATCAAGACATGTTCCTGTATAGACGCTCTTTTGTCAAGTGTAATTGAGCTTTGAGGTAGGGAGGTCGCAGAGAGACTCTAGGAGGGAAGGTACTTTAAAGCAGAATGTCACTGAATTGACGTTGCACGGAAGCCTCAGAGAAACCGTAGAGTTCGGGTTGTAGATTATGGAAACCAGCGTGGCTACGCTCATCTTCCCCTAACCTTCGTAAAACGAAACGGCGTGGGAGCTGCCTTTGTTCCCACGAGCTACGTTGGAGCACGTCCCCTTTTACATGTTTAGGTTCCCTCAACAGCCTTTTCATTGGTTTCACTTGAAGAGACTGATGAGGAGACATCATTGATCTTCAACCGCTCGCTCGTGGACGTGGCGTGTCCACAACGGTGGCGCGTTGCAACTGAATTCGTATTAAAAAAAAACGCCATCTTTCACATCATTTCGTACGACGGTTAGGAGAGGTTGACTGGGCCGCACTGGTTTTCATAATCTACAACCCAAACTCTACGGTTTTCCTGGCGGTGACCAGCCAAGTATGTCTTGAATAATGTGATGGCACTCCTCATTGCTTCACAACTTATCTAAATCAAGTAATAAAAAAAAGAATTCATCTAGCTGTTCAACACTTGGTCACCCAAACTATTTTATAATCTATGTTCGGCTTTTATTAAAAGCATCACTATACGAACCTGGCGTGGTATGGATTTTTGTTAGAGTATACCTATGTCGGGTTGTAGATTATGTATACAGGCATAGTTCCGCTCTCACTGCACCATTGTAAGTGGGCGGTTTCGGAATGCGCTTCCTTACGACGGCAACACGCCACTCCTGCTCCCCGCCCCCGCCTGCGATTCGTCGAAAATCAATTCAGACTGCCCCGATAGGCAGTAAGGGACGCTGCGCATGCAAGGGCGGCACGCTGCAGCGGAAGCCATCGTACAAAACAGTATTGAGGGGCTGGCTGCTTGTAGTGATTCAGGGGGCGGGCGCAAGAGTGGTGCGTTGCAATAGCACGTCGTAAGGAACCGTATTCCGAAACCGTCTGCTTACAGTGATACAGGCAGAGATGAGCAGAACTGCCCTTGTATTCATAATCTACGACCCGATATAAGTATACTCCAACGAAAATCCATAACACGCCAGATTCGTGGGGTGATGGTCTTAATGTTGCATAAATGTAAATCTTCGGAAATTCTTGCCATGGGAAGGGAAATTTCACCATTTATCGTTGTATAATACTTTTACACATTCCTTTCCATGTTTAGTTCAGGACGAAACTGGCTCTTTTGGCTCTTGTATCTAATCCTGCATGATAAAAACTTGAATCATCTGATTTCCTTTTTGCCAACAAAGTGATCGTTCTAGGAGAGGAAACAGCACATGTCCCAAATTGCCGCCCTCATTGAACGCGCACGATCAGCTGAAGTTGCACAAGTAGGAATGATGCTAAGCGCAGGTGTAAACGTTTTGGAGAAGACAAGAGATGAAGCCGCACTCAATCTCGCTGAAGCCGAAGACAACTTGAAACGGTATTAATTTTCTGCAAGTTTTTTTGAAATGTTTGAAATGCTCTCTGCATTCCGTTGTGCTAAATTTACTCTGTTCTGAGCACATCATGGGACATTCCTAACAGTTACTTTATTCCAGTGCACGCACTCATTCTGATATGGAGACGATGCGCCGTAGTGTAGCGGAATGGAAATGCGCTCATGACGATTGCGTATCCGCAATATCTCAAGCTCGATCCGAGTTTGAAGCCGCTTGTGACGCCATCCGCAAAGGACAAAGGACTCTTGCTCAACTTACTGATCTAAAAGTATTTTAATGTATCGCCTCTTCTTCTACTCTAATTTTAATCTACAAATTGTTAAGATTCCATCAGCACCAGCTCTCCCGAAAGTTGTACGCTTGCCGCCAGTCCAGGTTGTACAACCCTCTACACCTGCCTGTCCTGCCACAACTACTTCTGTCTCCTCAGTCATTCAGCCTCCTCCTGCTGGAGTTATAGGTCAACCGCGAACACCACAAAACAACCGATATTCTTCACATGGTAAACATTCTTGTGACAGTTATTATCAGGATGTTACTTATTTTCACATTGCGGCCTCTAATTTTTACATTGCAGTGTCACCACGTGATAGTACCTCTGCTAGTTCGTCCAGCGCACATGTTCCACAGTCGCCGTCATCGTCATCAAGGTCCGTGTCAGGAAATCTTCCCACCGCGCCGCCACCCACTGCTCAGCTCTTCGAACGATCACCAATGAAGCAACCGTTGCCAATTGGTGTTCGTCCTGGTCCAGTTCCCACGCCTGCTTCATTGCCCATGGATGACTCAGCAGTTCCTTCTGCTGCAACTCCAGCAGCTTCCCCGTGGTCGTGGTCGACACCACTTGGCAACCTAGCTGATATTCGCCCGTTGAGACCTGCTTCTGAGCAGGCTCACCCTTTGCTTCAACAACAGACTCATCACGAAATGTGGAGAAACGGTACCACCACGGATTCCTCACAGGTGTGTGAATCATCCGTTAAAGGGTTGTAATATCTGTGAGTTACCTCACACTCATTACGGATGTCTGAACAGTAAAAAAAAACTCATAGTAGGTTAATCAGTTCGCTTTTGCGGATTTGTTAGTCAAATAAATGACTGGACTTTGATATGTAGTGGCATTTAAGTTTTGGTCAGTTTTTCAGCTCGTTATAGCCTATCGACTTCATTAATATGCCAATTTTGTATACTTCTTATTTTGTTATGAACATGTGATCTCCAATGGTTCCTTGATGTAACTTTTTTTAGGTGCGTGCTCCTCCTGGATATAACTTAGGATGGGGTGGAGTGAATGGAAGCTCTATAAGCTCACCATCTCAAAGCCTCAATCAAAACAGTTCGTTCTGGAGAGGTGCTGCGGGAGGTGGTGGAGTTCCACCCGGTCAACAACAATACAAGTACTCCGCTGCCGACAAGTATCCAATGCAGTACTTCGATAGCTGACTTTTCTGCTGATATGTACCAGATTGTCATACACATTCATTTATCACCATATAAAAGTAAATATATTAGTCGCTTATTTTGTTCCGTAGTCATCGCCGCAGTGCGAGTCCTATGTTGAGTTGAGTTGGGATGCCGCATATATGTTTACAAATGTTTAATAAATTTTCTTCCTACAATCTTCTTGCTTTCTCATACAACATACCCATTTCCTCTTCGCAACATTTCTGTTAGGTTGGTTTTTTTTTTCACCAACGCTTAAGTTGTACAATTTCACAGTATCTTAGTCGCACATTGATGATGATCCGTCGATATATTCACAATAAGTGTTTATCACAGCGTTCCATCTTTCTGGGATAGTTACAGCATATTAGTGAAAGAGTTAGCGAAAGAATTTAGCAACAATAAGAAGAAGGAATGCTTAAGGCTCCGGAGCAAGTGGTAATGTGATCGGGTAATTCTGGGAATGGAGTTGATGGAGAAACGGTTCTCATCCCTTCCTTTTCCAGGCCCAAGTTGGGGGCAAGTGGCCGAAGCGAGATGCGACCGCATGCACGTTGCACCCTTAGAGACGATGGCTGGAATCGAGGCGCAACCATTGCTAGTGCCAAGGAGCTGGCCTTCGACAGGCTCCATTTTCTTTAACTTTGATTTGTGCTCTGTTATCGATGAGTTCTCGCCATCTACAATCGAACCCCGAAACAAATGTGCAGTCGGGCTAGAACGATCTGAACCTCGGTGCAGTTGTATAATTGGCTTCGTTCAAAGCGGCACGGTAAAGCGAAGAGAGCGGTTGTTAGGTGCCCGCAGCGGAATAAGTGCCCGCAGAAGAGGCTGTCTGTAGGCCAGAGCAGGCATATCCTAGGCTCGCTGTGGTCACTAAGCCTGCCCGTATATCACCACGTCACTGAGGCCATATGCCGTGTTTGTATTGCAATTACGTTATAGAGTTGACTTCTAGAAAGGTTCAAAGAACGAAAAGGTAACAACGTAGCAAGTGGAAAAATAACGAAGAAATTGAAAATGCTAAAAATGGAAAAATAACGTAGAAGATTTGTACAAGAAAAAAAACAACATCAGAAGACATAAATGAAGCTGAAAATTGAAAACGTTCCAAAATAAAAGTTAGGTGCAGAAACGAGAACCTGGTCTTTGAAAGACGTAGACTTGTAATTGAAAAAAAAAAAACTATATAGAAGATACAGATGTATGTTTGTATTTACATAGACTAGTTAATCCAGGTAAAATACGGCAGTAGTTTGTAAAAGTTTCGATTTGTTTGTTTTACATAAATAAAATACTATTATTTTCTATTTCTGCCATTTGGTGTCCAGTAATTCGATATATCTCTATACGTAAGCGATCGATGCCCCGTACAGAACCAGCTCCAGAGATATCGTGCTCCCGCGAGACATGTTTCACAGCTCATTAGATGATGAGGCATAGGGCGAACGCAGCCAGTGCTCTGCTGACGCTATTAACTGCTGCGCAGAGCAGTTGACGGTAGCCGTTCCCTCTCGTTTACCCTAAGGATAGGTTGTCAGAGGGTACCTAACGATGCGAACCCTAAAGCGAGGAGTTGGGATGGGATGGGACCATCGCTAACTCCACTCGGACTACAGTGGCGAGTGGATTTCTCAAAGGTCCCACAATCCCAACTGTTTGCTCCATCGCGCCTCTTCGAGCGCAGCCGCTTGCACAACTACACCGACTTTCATTCAAGTCGTTCTGACCCGACTATATTGACGACTATATAGAAGATATAGGTCACTTGAAGTATGAGCGTCAGGATGTCTAACTCTTCTCTTCTTTCAGCTCCATCTTGTGTTCCTTTATGAGTGTTAGTTGCTGGAGAATGGAAAACTTCACGGGTCCTTTTTTTCGATTGGTCAGCTGTGAAAGGAAGATATGTAGATTCGAAACCGTCATGTCCACTTCCTCCGCTTAACGCATAACATCGTGGGTCTCAGGAAACAAACATAGCTGTTGAAAGTGTGAAAAGGAAATCATCCACGTGGACACGTAAGGACTTGTGCAGGATGCTCTGAAATGTGTTCTTTTGCCTCACTACTGACGAAAAGAAACTAGGAGTTCCATACTTTGCCTACTTGACACATGACATCTCCCTGCATGTTTCCTTTCAGTTTTGAATTTATGGAGTTTTGAGCCGAGTAATATCAGGATCACAGAAGACGTGGGTACATTAAACGTCGACCGTTGCACCTAGATTTTGCTGATCTTCCCTATTCTGTGCAATCAGCTGGCTGTTTTTCTTCTCTCTTTCGAAGTAGCCATTTTGTACCCCCTATGCGTTTATCGACCACGAAAACCAGTGTATTTCAAAGAGTTGTGTATTAAGAAGACTATGTTTTCAGCGTCATTTGCACAAAAAGAAGAGTAAGGGAATATCGGTTTGTCAGTCCAGATTAGATTATCTGAGGGACTTTTTTTTCCCTAAGGATCGGTCTCTTTGGATAGTGTTTTTTGTAGGGAAGCGGGACCATTCAACGCTGCTCTAGTTGAGTTGTTGTTTTGATCGCGGAAACGTCACCGGAGCTCAAAAACCATTCGTGAGGGACAAATGTGTCTTCCATTTGAGAAGGTGATAGTTCATCAATCGGCAGTTCATCACTGGAAGTGAATCACTGAAGTTAATTCAGTCGATACTCAACTTAACTAAATGATCTTCGACATGTGGACTAAAGCCACTAAGATAAAAAAGGAACCAAACTCTCTACGCAGACTTGCTGAAAGTGAATAGGTAAGCCACATTATGTAGTACTTTCAGTGATAAAAAGAATTGAAAATGACCTTCTCCGCAATCCGTATTTGACAGCTAAGAGCGGTCATTCTGTTCTGGTGACGATTTCTTTTTTTTTGCGTTGCAAGAAATTAAAGCAGCGTTGAATGCTCCGCCCTCCCTCCTTTCCCCAACTATCTTTGCGCAACTATCTCTGCGCATTTTTTTCTCTTCAGCTATATGTGATCGGAAGGTCGCTCAACAGCCGCCGTGAATATGAGATCTCGTTGATGCTGATGTGTCCCATTGGAGACTTGATTATTTCCCAATATTCGGCTAGTAGAGGGTTTCTGAATTATACTCCTTACATAATGTTTTATCTAGTTCATTACAGGCTTTAGCTTCCAATAATGCCCATTGTTTGCATCCGTGCATGTATAACTTGCTGCATATCTTGACGTTTCGAGCACTGTGCTTGGGTGAACATCAGAGAATACGACATGGTAATTACTGTTGCTATTTTCCGTTTTAAAGGCAGCTCATCACGAAATTGACGAAGACGTAGTTGTGAAACCTGTGGGAAATATAGAGTTCGGGGTTTAGATTACAAACTTGAGCATGACCCCGCTCAATTCTTCTTAATCGTCGCGAGAAATGGTGTAGGAGGCGGCATTTGTCTCTACGTAATCTCTCTACTTTTGTCGTACGAGGTACACGGAAACGCTCCATTCTGAGCACGTGCTGAATGCACGAGCGAGCAGCCGAGGATCAATGAGGTCCCCTCACCGGATTTCAGGTGGAGTATCCGTACGGTGTCGTAGATTATGCAGAAGAGGTTGGTTCCGCTCATTTCTTCCTGCATCACTGCAAGCAGCCGCCTCCAGAATGCTGTTTTGTACGACACCATCTACTGCAACGCTCCACCCCTTGGCCGCATCCGCCCTGCAATTCGTCGAAAATCAATTTCGGACTGCCCCGATAGGCAGTAAGGGACGCTACGCGTGCAAGGGTGGCGCGCTACAATAGAAGGCATCGTGCAAAACAGCATTCAGGGGCCGGCTGCTTGCAGTGATTCATGGAGAGATGAGCGAAACACCCTTCTGACCATAATCTACGACCCCGTATACGGATACTCCACCTGAAATCCGTACCACCCCAGATTCGTGGTATGCTGCCTTTAAAGGGATCACCCCACGAATCTGGGGTGGTATGCATTTCTGACAGCTAAAGACTATACGGGATCGTAGTTTGCAGAAACGGGTGCGATAACGTTCATTTCTTCCTAATTGCCGTAAAAACCGGCCCGGAAGATGCACAAAAGTGGCGTGCCCCAAACAGAACTCGTTGTAGAAAATAGCGTTCCGGAACGATTGAAGATGTCCAACCCTTGTACATGCGTCGCAACCCTATTTTACGGCGATTAGGAAGAAATGAGCGTTATCCCACCCGTTTCTGCAAAAAAAAAAGATCGGAAATCCATACCACTAAAAATTCGTGGGGTGATGCTTCTAAGATGGGCAATACTGCTCTAACCGAACTGTACTCCAACTGCACTTGGACCGCAAAAAATGTTCCCAGAGCACACAGGCCTTTCTTCGTTTCCCCTAACTCGAACTGCTTTCCTACTGTATTCCTTACGATTATTTGAGGTGATTCGTGGCGGGAACTTCCGTTGTGCTACTACTGTACCTGCACCCAGGGTGCGAAAACGCATGGAACGCTGACGCAAAGACGTCCATAGAACACATTAACCCTTCTCGTCGTTAAAGGTGTCACCCCACGAATCTGAGGTGGCACGGATCAGGTGGAGTATTCTTATACGGGATAGTAGATTATGGGGAGGGGAGTGATTCCGTCCATTTCTTCCCAATTGCCGTAAAAAACGGCCCGGAAGATGCGGCGCGTGCACAACGCTGGCGCGCTCCAATAGAACTTGTTATAGAAAATTGCGCGCCGGATCGCTTGAAGCCGTATCGTCCGACCCGTTTTTTACGGCAATTAGGAAGAAATGGACGGAGTCACCCTTCTCTCCATAATCTACGATCCCGTATACGAATACTCCACCTCAGATTTGTGGGGTGATGCCTTTAAACCATTCCATTTGCTTAATGGGTGCCCCTAACTTGCTGACTCTTTGTGACTTCAGTCAGGTTGCTGATTACTACTTGGCCGGAGCTTGCATCGAAGTCGAAGGAGGAATTCGGCGAATGGTTCGCTGTTCGTGGATTGCCGTGGAAGGAGCGACTTTGCCCCAATTGTGGAATTCCCGTTAAAGTCGCGCAACACGCAGATGTGAACAGCATTCATAAAGGATATCCAAACGGCCCTCCTTAGGGCCACCAACTTGCGAATACAAATCGAAAATGTGTGAATAAAAGATGTTGCATGCATGCATAGTGATTGTGGATTGCTATGGAATTCATTTTCAATTTTTTTTGGTGATCAAGTAAAACATGATATGATTTGGTTAATTATTTCTCGTAAACTTGTTTCTGGAAGTAAGTAACTAAATCAGTCGGGGTCATATGATCTAAGCATTAGTTTTAAAAGATCTATGACATGTAAGCTAAGGATACTAAGAGGAAAAGTAAGACAGATCGTCCAGAAGAAAGGATGCCCCTGAGTGGCTCCACAACTACATCTCCCCCTTGTTTGGAAGACTTGGTAAAGTCCAGCTGTGTCTTCCTTTTTCTTACTAACTTCAACCTACATGTCGTGGACCCTACAAGACTAATGCTTACGTTTTAAGGCCCCCACTGACTCAGCAACTCAATTGTGCTGCGTGACCTGTTTCGCGCTCTGGGTGCAGGTTCAGGTGATGCCTTCTTGTTTCAATGGTTTCGATTTTTCCCCGCGTTTGGTCCAACAATACTGACTTTCTGGCCAAAATGACATGAAGCTTAGAGCAATTACATAGGCGCTTGCGTTTGAGGTGGCGCAGTAGGGCCCTCATTTTTGCAGTCGACCGAAACTAGTTGAGACCTTACCTCGGTCGCAATTGCTTACACAATTGTTGCAAGTTTCAAGTCGTCTTATCCCGAGCATAGTTGTTTCTTTTTTCGTCTTAGGAAGGCATCATTCGCATGATAGAGGTGGTAACAACTTCTAATTCTTCACCTACTACAAGTTTGAATGAACAAGGATTGTTTTTCAGCTACAACATTTTGAAGTGAATACGTAATACGAGCCAACGATAGCAAACTCTTTACGCATTGTTTCATTGCAACTGTGGGTGGATTGGATGCGCCTTGGTGTGTGGTCCTTTCTGTTTATTAGATTTCCTTTCTTTCGATAATTCTCGTCTAAGCGTTGATGTTACATGGTATACCTGATTCTCAGGACAGTGAGAATATCATGAGACGGTTTGTTTTAATTCTGATTCATGACTGATTCATGACTTTGTAACTTTAGTCAACAGATGGGTTCGAATTGGGACCATCGCAAGCTGCAGTGGAGAATGGTACAAGCAGAGGTCCCGCTTGACCCCAACTGCTATGATCCATCGCACGGAGTGGAGCGGAGATGCTTACGCAACTGCGCCGTGTTTCATGTCGTTTTGATCTGTCTATGGATTACACTGAGACAACATCACCGAAAGTCTTCGTTTGGTGTTTTTTCTGCAGTTGTTTTGCTCTTCATTTTCGCTTTCATTTTCATGATGCTTTCTAAGTTACATGAGTATATTGTACATGCGCATATAGTGTACATACTTCTGAACATAGTTTCTGTAAAATGTTCTACAATTGTACGAGTGTTCACTATTTAGAACGAACAAGAGAAGTATGTGAGGAAACGTGAACGGAACGTTCTAGATAGTGAACACTCGGACAATCGTACGAACGTTCCGTTCACGGAGTAGTTTTGTAGGCTTCTCATATACTTCTCTTGTTCGCTCTAAATAGTGAACACTCGTACAATTGTAGAACATTTTACAGAAACTATGTTCAGAAGTATGTACACTATATGCACATGTACACTATACACATGTAAGTTAGAAAGCATCATGAAAATGAAAGCGAAAATGAAGTGTCTCTAGAACTGGATGCGGATTTCTGTGTGTTGCTGTCGAGAATAATTAACTGTCCGATCATCGTTGTCGCACAACAATGCCAGTGTTGCCGCAACTATAAACTATGTTTTGCGTTTGTTGGTGTTGTGTCACTCTGCGTGGCAGCCTCACATGTTCAAAAACTGCGACATCGGTTTGCGGAATTTCCCGAAAGGTGCGAGAAATTTACATTTTTATCATCGTTGTTTATCGCATGTTCTCTGATCCTTGAATCGGTGTATTTTCTGTATTCAATCCAGATATACTGCGCCTCAGAGATTGTTAGGTCAAAGTTTTATTTAGCCTAGAAGTCTGACGTCTTGACAACTTTTTCTTGAATTCTTTGAAAGTTTATGTATATTTACAATTTGCATGACCAAATGTCTTATCCATTTTGGCTAATCTGCTGTCATTAGGTCGAATTCACCACAGATATTCTACCTTCAAATAGAGCAGGCTTATCCTACAAATCCACAAACGCGGAAAATATTCATACCAAGGCCTACAACGCTGCGAATGTGTAATCGTCACCCGCATCCTAGATGGTGTTTGAGTCGGAGGAGTTTCATATGATCTATAACTAAATAACGGCAATAAAAGAGGTCTGTAAATCATGCGGAATCTGAAGTCCAGTCACTATATAGGATGCCTGCAAAACCTAGATATTCGCAACGATTGTCAACGTATGTGTTGGCGTTTTCTGCAAGACGGTGGAGGTTAAAGTCGGTTGGATCTGCTTCATTTGTAAATTATCTTCGCTGAACTTGGACTAATGTCAGTAAATTAAACAGAAGAAATTAGATATGTAGTGGTTCAGATTCCGAGTTGGTTCCGCTCATTTCTCCCTAATCGTTATAAGAAGACGACATTTCTTAATACGATTTCAGTTGCATCGCACCATTGTGTAAGTGCCGCATCCATTTGCGATCGGTCGAAGATCAGTGATGTCTTCTTACCAGCCTCTTCAAGTGAAACCAATGAGTAGACCGTTGAGGGCACGGAACATGTGCATAGAGCAGCTTTCTAACGTACCTAGTAATAAACAAAATGGTTCCCACGCCGTTTCTTGCAACGATCAGGGAGAGATGAGCGTAACCACCCTGGATCCGCAATCTATAACCTCATCTCTAGCTTCGCTCACCACGTCGTAGTATGCTACTTTTGAATGAAAAGTCCAACTTAACAACTTGTGAAGCATATCATACTTGAATTCACTCCTTCACGCTCCTAGAATATCATTCTAGAGCATTGAACTAGCCTTCTGGAAGCACTTGCTGCAAACCCTCCAAAATCAACGGTACGAGCAGAATCAAATTACAGTCGGTGTAGGACGAATTATAGTTGGGCCAAAACGGCATGAAGCACGGATAGTTCCGTAAGCGGCTGCTCGCTCGAAGCGGTGCGATGGAGACAGCGGTTGGAATCGAGGTGGGACCATGACGAACTGCAGAGGTATGTGGGGAACGGGCCTTACCCCCCCCCCCCCCCCCCCCTCCCCCCCCCCCTTTGGGCCCCCCCCCCCCCCTTTTTTTCCCCCCCCCCCCCCACTTATAATTTTTTTTCTTTTTTTTATTGGGTGGTTTTCCAGATCCTCCTTAGTACTAGGATTTTTTTTTGTTAATTCTTTTCGAGGGCATTTCCGTTAGCTTGTATAAAGAAAATTTCGACCCTTCAACCGCTGCAGCTCATGAGCCGTGACAGCAATGCAAACGATAGAAGTAATGGAAAAGTCGAGACCGCGCTCTTCAATGGGCTATCATACCAGAAAAAGAACGAGATGCTCCGAAGAGCTAGAAAAAGGGTCTCCGAGAAGTTTGTCGCGCTCCGCGGAGAGATGCCAATGGACGTAATCATCGAGGACGCGATGCGTCACTTCGATGCAACGTGTCCAAGTGTGCATTACTTCAGAGTTTTATGAACGAGCTCACAACACTCCTGTTCCTTATCTGCATAAACTAATGCAAGTATAGTCGATCGGGGACAAATGTGCTGAAAAGTGAGAGCGCAACGCACCCTCGATTGGGGTGTGACATGTATCACGCAGTTCATAGTTTATAGTTGGGTCAAAACGGCATGAAGCACGGATAGTTCCGTAGGTGCTGTCAGCCGCTTGCGCAACTATCAGTGCTTCATGTCGTTTTGACCCAGCTATAGTCTGTTTTGCTGCAGACGTGTCTCCCTCACACACTTGGTCACATACGACGCCGACAATGCCGTCATTGCCGATACTATTGTGCCGCTTTATTTCCACGTCGGTTTTCAACACTGGTACCCGCCTTCACCGATCGACTGGACGTTGACTGATACCGGCATGGAGTCGATTATAACGAGAAAAGTGACCACGACCGTGAAGTAGTATTGATCATCCACAGTTACGCGAAAAAGACAGGGAACTATCGGAAACAAGACGAAAAGTACTCTCGAATGGGCTTGTCGGCGCTATCGCTTTATTGTTTTTTAGCTCATTGACAGGAGAACAGGGACTAGTGTTTGCCACCAAAAAAAACAACGCATCAAGGCGATGAAATAAGTTCAGTAGCGTCTGTACAAGAGTACACGTAGCTAGAATTGTAGTGCTACAATTTCGTATGTTGTGTTAATTTGATTTTCAGTCCGAATGGGGTTAATTTAGACCTTGATTCATCAAAAGCCTTACGATATTCTCCTCCATTGACGTTAACTGATCGCATTTGTCTCAACACAAGCGCTCTTTTGCGCAGAGAAGAATGTTAATTTCGTGTCCGTTGCAATCAACCTCCCATGCCATTCCTGACTGTTAAGTCCTCTTGAGTTCTATACGGGATTGATTATCCTATCATAAATCCACCGAAACTATTATTCCAATAAATGTGTTGACAAGGATAAGACGATGTTTTGTTATGAAATTATGTGTGAGCATTAATAAGGGGATGCAAATAATTGATTCACCGAAATGGGTTTCGTCAAAAAATCTCTTGTTGTTTAGACTTCATGTGTAGAAGGGCCAAAACAACATGAGGAACGATGCGGTGGAGATAGCGGTTGGAATCGAGGTGGATCCATCGCGAACCGCAGCAATGAACGGTGGTAGCAGGGGTCCTCTATCGATCCTAACCGTTGCGCTTCACCGCATCGCTTCGAGCGCAATCGCTTATGCAACTGCACCGCGCTTCATGCCGCTTCGACTGCACATTCTCTTCATTTCTCATTGGACTGTTATTGCTGCTTCTGCTCACTGCTGACCTGGTTGCATTACGCGGATGTTGTGGATATGAGAAAAAATGAAACTAAGTCGTACCCAGTTTTTTTTTATAGTATGTGCCATTTTCGGTTTGACTCATCCCGAAGGGTAGATCTCCTATCCTTTTTCTCGTTTCATTTTTTTTTATGTTGGAGGTTTTTTTTTTCGGCAGCAAGTGACTACTTCGTTTTGTTAGAATCGAATGAAGCAAATAATTTATTACATTCGGGACATTGTAAACTATGTTATCTGGTGATTTTCTGTGCTAATATATAATCTATTGAGAAAAACAACTGACATGATTCTTTTTATACGTTGTACCCCCATTCAGAGATCATTCCACTGAAATAATGCACTCTCTTAACATTGCATATGATTCATAGTGAGTACAAAAAATGAATCACATGTTATTGTAGAAAGAGGTGATACATGCAGGAATTTCTTGCTTGCTGATCAATTTCGTGATCGTTGCAACTACAATCGGGTCAAAATGTCCTGAAGCCCAGTTCAATTCTGCAAACAGTTGCACTCATGATGAGAGCTTTGCTAGCTCCAATCGGACTACAAGGATGAGAAATAGGAACTGAAGCCAGCTAGGGTCCCAACTGCGCAACCTTCTATGCTATTGCAACAGGTTGTCGTTTTCGCCCGGATGCAGGTCCCCTTTCAACGAATGTACCAACTTTGGCCGGTGGTCAACACATTTGGTAGCACCATATGATCGGCGTTAAGTTTATGACAACTTTTTATAGACCACTTGCGAAGCGCAATGTGGCAGTGACGTAAAGAAAACCTTGTGGAAAGCCGTACACAGATAAAAGGACTCCATCTCTTCGCGTATTATCCACACAGACAATAAGATGATAAGTTTCGAGAAGAGTTCGAAAACCATAATGAAGGTAGAGTTTAGTTTTTTAAATAGAGATAGTTAAGCGTCACATCCTTTCTAAACTGTTTAGGTCGCTTAAATATCAGGCACTTTTGCATTATGAGCTTCGATCATTTGCCTTTCTGTAGGGATTGAACGTTCTAATAGGCTCTATTAGGTTGTGAGGATTCTGAGAAATACCACTCTGACCCCCCCCCCCCCCCAAATCGAACAGCTTTCCTACTGTATTCCGTGCGATTATTTGAGGTGATTCGTGGCGGGAACTTCCGCAGTGCCACTACTATCTATACCTGCACTCAGAACGCGAAAAAAGCAATGGAACTCAACAGGCGCAAAGACGTCTGTAGAACACGTTAACCGTTCTCGTCGTTAAATAATTCCATTTGTTTAGTGGGTGCCTCTAACTTGCTGACTCTTTGTGACTTCAGTCAGGTTGCTGGTTACCATCGAAGTCGAAGGAGGAATTCGGCGAATGGTTCGCTGTTCGTGGATTGCTGTGGAAGGAGCGACTTTGCCCCAATAGTGGAATTCCCGTTAAAGTCGCACAGCACGCAAATGTGAACAGCATTCATGAAGGCTATCCAAACGGCCCTCCTTAGGCCAGCAACTTGCGAATACAAATCGAACTGTGTGAATAAAAGTTGTTGCATGCATGCTTAGTGATCGCAGACTGCTATGGAATTCATTTTCGCTTCTTTTTTTCCTTGGAAGTAGCACATGATAAGATTTGGTTTGTTATTTCTCGTAAGCTTGTTTCTGGAAGTAAGTAACTAAATCAGTCGGGGTCCTAGGATCTAAGCGTTAGTTTTAGAGGATCTATGACATGTAAGCTAAGGATACTAAGAGAAAAAGTAAGACAGATCGTCCAGAAGAAAGGCTCCAGTGGCTTGGGCTTGAGTGGCTCCACAACTACATTTCCCCCTTGTTTGGAAGATTCGGTAAAGTTAAAACAGTAGTAGTTCCAGCTCCTTTTTGTCTTCCTTTTTCTTACTAGCTTCAACCTACATGTCGTGGACCCTATAAGACTGATGCTTAGGTTTTAAGGCCCTGGCTGACCTAGCTACTCAGTTGTGCTCCGTGACCTTTTTTGCGCTCTGAGTGCAGGTACAGTGCTGGCACAGTGGAACCCGCCACGAATCACCTCAAATAGTCGCACCAAGTTAAGTAGGAAGTCAGTTCGATTTGGGTTCGTCAGAGATGTCCCCCAACCACATTTTACCAGAGCGAGGGGTGGGGTTCTAAAATAGGGAAATAATTTATTCGATTTGAAAACTCTGCAACCTTGCCTTCATAAACCAATTGAAGAAGTACGACAGGTGATCGTACAATGTTCATTTTCGAAACCTTCGGGGAAAAGAATATGATTAAAAATAAATCATCGTGGTGAAGCGCACGAAAGAAGCGAATATGACCCCAACACGCCTGTTTTAATTGACAGAGTCGTACCATATGGGAAAAGAAATCCAGGAAACATCAAATTTTTCACTATTCAGCTGGCGAATAGTGCTCGTTAACCGTAATTTATGACCGGCGATGTCCTGGAAAATCCTCAACGTCACATGGTGTATGGTGGGAATAAGAGCGTACTTGTTTGCCCAATTGATAACAATTCTTTGGAGCGATCACTTACAGGGCTACTTTATCAAACATCGACGTTTTTTAATTTTAGTGCGATGCGAAAAAAAAAATACACGATTTGAATTAGGAGTAAGAGTACGTTTTCTACAATCCTGTCTATTGTTGATACTTATTGAAACCCGTGTATGTGCACGTGACGAAATCGTTTATTTCTTTCAGTCCGCAATCGAATCTTCTCTCTTTTTTCCTTAGGCGGAGATATAAACTGTTTCCAACACCTGGAAGTTCTGTCCGTTTTACAGTGGCGTTACAGGTTGCGAATTGAACGTAAAAAAATACAGTGCTGTAGATCAAAAAATGAGAATTTCATCAAAAATCGATCGCATAGTGACAGTGGAATCGTAATTTCTGTTTGAAGAGTGTTTATGATTATAATAACGAAATATGCGAAAACACGTTCATAGTAAATGTTTTCTGCGCCTGTTGCTGCTTTTGAAAACGAAAGCGGGGCAGATGCCCTGACGCGCTTCCTGGCCGGCTAACATTTGCGCATTTGGCGATGGTGGGCTCGACGTGCGCAGTATAGTCCTAAGGAGCTGTCTTCTCATTCGGACGATCTCTGCCATCTCCCCGTTGACGACTACTATTTCGTCGACACTACTCGTGTTTCGCCTCACTGCTGAATGAATGCGCCATGCCACGCTATACGTGTTCGATCCAATTACATTCACCATGATTTCGTTTGCTTCGTTCCCTCGTGCACTAGTAACGCTGAGCCTCGATCTCGTGCGCTATAGCAAATCGCCATGCTTCTGCTCTGTCTCCCTTATTGGTCCGATTTGTTTCTCTCCGATATCCGCAATCTATCCTGGTGTGGGGATCTTGTGTACAGTTAGTATTTCCAGACCGCCTCTTATGCCATGTCATTATAGCTTGTGCCCATTCAGTCTCAGAATCCTCTTTGTAATAAAAACTAGGATACTCATTAACGAGCTCCTTTTGCAGACAGGCGTGAATTAGGTTGGAAACTCCATAATTTTCGAGTACGATCATGGTTCACATGTGTTCAAGCATTTTCAAGCTCATTTCTGTAACAGTAGCGAGTATGTGGAGTGCACTTGTGATTCTTGTTTGAATTCTTTTTGAAAACAACTCAAAGTAGTGGTTTTTACGTAGAACTTTCTAAGGCGTCTTCAATTTGTTGCGAAGAACGCCTTGTTCAGTGACTTTTTCTACCAATTATTTACTGCAAGCAGCTAACAAACTAGCAATATTTATAGTTCTTCCGCACCATCTACTCTCCATCTTGGCTTAAAAACCTTCTATCCCCCTCATATGAAGTATAGATCTCGGATTAATCTAAATGTGCTGAAAACTCATCTGCTGCTCAGGTGCCGAAATTCTGTTTCATGTTTCTATTCCAAAGTATTCTGTAGGCCAGTTTTCAAACTGTCCGTGTTACTTCCTGCTTATTCTTGGTCGAGATGGAAGCAAAGTACAAAATGCAGCAAGATGCAGCAATGTGCGCAACGAGAAAAATATGTTCAGCATACAACTAGGGAAGTTTATGATGGAATTCTTGCATGCACACTACTTTCCACACTTTTAATTTGCTGCGCTTATATAAAAGTTAATCATATGAGCAAAATTAACATTAGCGCGAGGTAGCATGGCATTTATGAAGTATGTTAAATTCTCATTGGTTTTCTTATTTGCTTTGATGTTTAATGGACCATTTTATTTTGTTCTTATGAAAAACCCGTCAATATATTTCCTTTTAGTTTTGTATGAAACTCTACTAATTCTAATGGTTATTTATTACTTCATTTACTTCATTATATTATGATTTTGATGCAAATATTATATTACATTTCATTCTATACTTTATTATGTTTGAGTACTTACTTCAAGGAACACTTATTTCTGATGCTGAAAATATTGATTATATGATATTGAAAGTTCCATATTTACACTCTGGATTTATTTTTAGGCCTTCTATTAGATTCTTTGGTCTGAAAACGATCAAACTGTTCTTTTTTATAATCTCCCTCGCCTCTCCTTTCGCATTTGTATTTATTCGCTCATTAAGTTGCCATAGCTACTGAGCTCATGTACCGAAACATCATTCGTCTTCTTGTTCAAACATTTAAAATTGTTGGGCATTTTTATGACGGTCGCCTTTTGATTGAATGTTACTTTTGTTCGCCCATACAGAATTGTTTTTGTATACTTAGCGCGCCTCCTATACATTATCCATGAAACTCGTTCGGGAACGTTCGCGTCTTCATTGTGAGTCAGTGCTTTGACAACCGTATGCAGCATAGGATTTGATGGACCATCATTGAATCATTGACCATGGCGAACCACTGGTGTACATGTACATCATCCATAACGATTTTGATTTTCATTCATCAAAATCTTCTATGTATGTCCCTTAATAATATATAAGACGTTATTCCTACATCATATGCATATATTATATACATACATAAGTCCTCTTGTTAAGGCGTTTCACATTTTTCGAGAGATGTAGCACCGGCAATTCGTTGGCAAACAGCAATAACAATAAAAAATCTGAAAAATGTATTTGGACCAAAGTGTCTGATGTTGGCGAATATGTCCGCAGAATAAGATTGTTTGAAAACAGCTGCAAAGAATGGCTCGCAGTAGAATTGTTGTGTTGGAGACCCGAATGTTTTGTCATAAAGTCGGCGTAGTATAGTTGCCGCTCGTTCAATCAGGTAAGCGCGACGCATCAGCTGGAAATCACGTTCTTTCTCAGTACAGTCGGCGTCGAGTGTGTTCAACCAAGTGATCGCAACGCATCTGCCCCAACGCATGCTCTTTCTCTCTTCGACACAAACTCCCTCTTTTACACCAATCGAAATCGCATCGAGTTCAGGTGCTTGGATGCATTCCACGTCACCTATAGAATGCCATTCAATGTATCCTATGAATTTACATTTTCAATAGCTTCCCATTTGAAGCAAGATAACCAGGTGTTATGTGAAATATGTATTCTTTCTTGTCTTTATTTCGATCATTACAATTTTAAAATAAAAACCTTGACTTCAATAATGCTGAATGAGTGTTGATGTTGGGTATCACAGTAAGGACTTCTTCGACCTCTTCTTTTCCCCATCTATTTTTCTCTTTCAACATTGTCATTTTCAACATAATATCCTTCTTTATAATTATCAGAACAAACGGCGGCGTGAATTAGCGTAGCTCCAGCTTCGAAACAGTTGGTAATCGCAAGCATACCGTAATAATGTTTTTTTTTTCTGCGTGCTGCGAGATTTTGCTCAACGGCAAGGGCAGAGGGACTTCCGATGTTTGGGAAAATTTCGAATATCTTCACTAGGTGGGGCTGACGAGTAGTCGGAAGTATTATGGTAAAAACACCTACTGACATATCTGACTAACACGCACGATGACCCAACAACGCCGCGAAATAACATACGACAGAATGATTTGTGCGCCTTCAAAATGAGGCAATGCAATGCTGATGTATTACTAATTTATTGAGCTAAAAACACCGATACACTTGAAAACACAAAGGTAATAAGTGTTAGGTGGTGGTGTAAAATGGCCACTTTTTTCTGGATTTGCGGGAGTGAGTTGTGGACTTTCAAACTGATATTTTTGTACGCTACGCCTTAGCTCGTACGGATGATGATGGAGGAAAACCTTCATGTCGAAGAATTCTGGGAACGCTGCCTTCAAAAAGAATACAGCGGAAGGAGAAAGGTATCGTTTGTTGAACCACCGTGAACCCAAGTTCATCAAAGCGTTCCGCGTTTTTGAAGGAGTAAGACAGCAAGCCACCTGCTGATAACTATGATTATCTGCGGCGCCAACTGCGTCGTCTTTTCTCTTCTATCCCTTCTTTCTATATAAATTCCATTGTGATTTGCCTAAAATATCTTTTTTTTAAGAACTGCATTTTGCGAAATCTTTGAAGTTCTACATAATTTGCAAGAATCGCGAACACCCTAAATCTATTGAGCACTGCAGCTTTCAGTTTACCAAACGCATCTACGTATACGCACCAACTATTTTTATTGAAAAGATTCATGAAACGAAACCGTGTCAAATGGAATTAATCAGAAAGGATATAAAGAGTTACTTTGTCCAGTAATTTCATCAGAAACCATTTTGTGCGCCATAGGCACCTAACATCGGAAACTTCTCCAAAACTTGCTTTTAAGTGGTTTTCATTCAAATTTCTCTTCCTTGTTATCACATCCTTGCTGTACATTTTTCTCATCTATAAGATGTTAGTATAATTTGCAAGCATAAATTTATAAGGTGTCTCGTTCTTGCACCAAGCATTGAACTGTGGTTTGTTCAAATCTAGACATTTTTTCCAATAGTCGGATATCAAGCCACTTTATTTTCGTCTTTATAGTTTCCACATCCGTTCTCATCCGCTGAATATATGTTGTTTTTGCTCTCGAACAGATGAGTAGTACATATCGCAACAAGCAGTTCAAAAACGTCCTCAAACAACGGAAAATGGAAAAACGTAATTGAAGTGGGTTGATATGCAACTGTTGTAAAATATAGTCTAGTTAAAACGATCTGGAGCTCGTTGCAGTGCGTTGGCCCCATTCTTCGCTACAGTCCGAGGTAGCAATTCCAACCGCTCGCCCAACAGGGTCGTTTCGAATGCAGCCGCTTAAAGGCAGCATACCACGAATCTGAGGCGGTGCGGATTTAAGGTGGAGACGGGGGTGGATATGTTCATTTCTCCCTGCATCATTGCAAAAAGTCGCCTCCAGAATGCTGTTTTGTACGACGACATCTATTGCAACGCTCCACCCCTTGCGCTGCCTCCGCCCTGCGATTCGTCGAAAATCAATTCGGACAGCTCCTATACGCAGAAAGGCGCGCTACGCGTGCAATAGTGGCGCGCTGCAATAGAAGGCACAAAACAGTATTCAGGGGCCGGCTGCTTGTAGTGATTCAGGGAGAGATGAGCGAAACACCCCTGTGTCCATAATCTACGACCCCGTATACGGATACTCCACCTGAAATCCGTACCACCCCAGATTCGTGGTATGCTGCCTTTAAGCGACTGCGTTAGGCTTCAGGTCGTTTTAACCCGACTATTTACTCAGATCTGAATAGACGAAAGCACCCTACCTGCTGTTAGAATACATGAACTCATCGCATCTTTGCAAGGTCTATAACATAACACATAATCAATATATAATTATTACCTCTGACTTGTGCTCAATTCGTAAACCACTAATCTTATGTGCTTAATTTTTTCTTTTTTTCAAATTTTTTCTAAACGCGCAGAGTTTCTAACGGTTTGTCACTAAATGGGTTGGAACAAACATTGAAGACGTTTGCAAACATTACAGTCCCGAACATTAAGTTATTCGTCATTGGAGAGTGTTGTCATACCTGAGCGGTAGAAAATCGCAAGCAAAATTCATTTATCATCGAACTTGTTCCGTAAATGTTTTACGTCTGCGTGGAGACTACACATGGCCGTTCTTTGCCGCTACTCTGTCGCTCATCACGCGAACTTTGCACAACGATCCGAAGCTTTTTGTATGGGGCAACACACACAAGTTATGTTTTTTTTTTACTTGGCTGACTCATTAGGAGACAAAAGAAGACAAGAGCAGACGGTACGTGACGAGCGAATATGAAGTTGTCCCGTTCTATCAGCTAGTTTTCAAAAGAAATTCATTTCTCGAATGATCAATTTCTCGTTTATCATCAAAACTGCAGTGGGTTCTTTTTTTCGTCGATAACTTCATTAGCTTTTGTGAACGAGACCACAGGTGACTCCAGATGATGTATTTTGCGTTTCGATTTGTGGTTTCAGCAAAAAGACTGACAGTGAAAGAAAATACATTACATCTGACTCTTCACTTTTGAACAACGTCTGTTGTCTTCAAATGAACGTTCTTAGCAACGCACCGTTGTTTTTCTGACATTGGTTATAATAGACAATAGTCATAAATCTTGATTCTTGTAATTTAAACGCACTTTCGGATTTCATTTGTTGCATGTATTCTATGAAATAGGGTACGTCTTATGAATTATAAACCAGGATGTAGAGTCGAGTCGGAATACCCGCAGCGCATTTCTTCGCAAACTCATGTGTTCGAATAGCCTGACATCAATTGAAAACAACCTTAAAGGCATCACCCCACGAATTTGAGGTGGTGCAGATTTCAGGTGGAGTATTCCTATACAGGATGGGATGGGAGACTACGGGGGGGGGGGGGGGGGTGGTGATTCCGTCCATTTCTTCATTTCTTCCTAATCGCCATAAAAAAAGGCCCGTAAGATGCGTCGCCGCACAAGACTGGTGCGCTCCCATCGAACCTCTTAACAAAATGATGCGCCAAAACGAATGAAGCCGAATCTTCCGGGCCGTTTTCTACGGCAATTAGGAAGAAATGGACGGAATCACCCCCCTCTCCGTGGTCTCCCATCCTGTATACGAATACTCCACCTGAAATCTGAAAATCACCACCTCAGATTCATGGGGTGATGCCTTTAACCACTTTATGAATTCAACTGGCAGTGATCCTTTCACCAAACATCAAGATTTTTCGAACAGACTGCACCCTGCTTGTGGATGAAGTTGTTTGCCTTCCACTCTAACGAGCTAACGAGCTAACTGCAACCCAAAGGGGACCATTTGACTGTACTGAGACCCAAGATGAATTCAGACTAAGGACTTCTTGCTTCTGCTGCGCTAAGATTGACTTACAAAAACTTTGCGTCGAGCCTGCAAGCAAGTGACTGGGAGATAAGAAAGGCGGTTTGGAGTCGCCTCCAGCAAATTAATTCCATTTTCGGACTGTTAGTGGGCCAAGTCCTCCCACAGAACTGGTAGGACCAGAGGCCTGCAACTTGCCTATGAGTTTTAAAATTAAATGTACTATACAGCAATAGGAAGGAATCATCTGACTGGAGGAATGCTTTGTGCGGCAGCGCCAGAAGCGAAAAGGTTGCAGAAATCATCTAGACTGAAGGAATGGAAAAGGCTAGGATGATGATATGTACATGCAATGCATTTGCTTTTGCATAAGAAGCGGCCATTGCAAATCTCATGATGTAGGTCAGGAAAATTAAATGCAGCGTCATCGGACTGACCGAGACAAGACGCCACCATCTCAACACTGAAGATCTGTTCTTACGAACGGCGACAGTAGAGGAGTTAGTGGAGTCGGAGTCCTCATCGACACAAGTATGGCAAAAATTATGGACTCTTTCGAACAAATTACGATTCGAATCCAACGTCTGCGTATATTAAGATGTGCCTCAAGGCCAGCTTTGAAAATCCTCTTGCGCTCTAACATCAAGTTAAGAAAAGCTCGAGGCTTTTCATATGAACCTAGAGAAGTCTTACAACTATTATAATATCTTCTACGAGGTTAGTAGAATGGTTGGTGATTTCAAGGCAAAATTTGTCACAAAAAACGCTTTAAGAGCCCTGCATCAGAATTCACACACTGCAATGCAATGAGCAGGGGAGAGGTTTTTTGAGTCTATGCGACAAGGACCATCCATGAACTCGCAACTCCACCAAGCCCTCCTGCATATGCCGGAGTCGTGGGATCGCCATGGGGAGGTACTGAATGAAATTTGCCACATCATCTTCAGTAAAAGGTCTTGCCTGATGGTTGTCACTGTCGTACCAAAGTTATATGCGGGATCAGACCGTTGCCTGATTTGAGGGAGATTTGCCTCCTCTCGGAAGGAAGGAAAACCGCAAAGTTTACAAAGCGAAGTTGCAGAATCACCGTCGACTGGGAACTCTTTGCTAAAGCTAGCTGGCTTTTGGGAAGATACCGCAATGGATATCATCGGCGATGAATATGATAAGGTTGTGGGACGTCTTCACGATTGTACAACCGAAGCGGAGAGTTTTAAGATCACTACGGGACATCTGTCTTCGGAATCTCCACAGCTGATACGTCAATGTGGAGCTGCAATGGCCGCAGGCAAAACCACAAACTCACGTACGAGCTCGCAACTATCGTCCAATCTACTTACTGCTGTCTGCTCATCTACAAGCTCCTCACGAGAGTAATTCTAAACAGGACTGAAAGAACACCTATGCGAGAAGCGGGATTTCGAAAAGGCTTCAGCACAGTTGACCAGATACGAACCGTTTTAAAACTCATAGGATCATCACGAGAATACAAGATGCCGATGTGTCTCAATTTCATCGTTTTGAAGAAAGCCTTCGATTTAGTTGAGAAGGAGATGTCATTCAAGCCTTAGACAAACAAGTCGTCCCCACTCCATACGCAAAAATACTTCGTGAGTTATATAGTAATTTCACAAGTAAAATTCCTCCATTTCACAATCGTGTCACAGTCAACGTGAAGAAGGGGTCGAACGGGGCGAGACATTGTCACCCAATATATTCATTGCCACTCAAGAAATGCGTAGTGCGAGAAATGGAACGCGATAACATGGAAGTGAAAGGTTTCTCGGCAGTTGCTCGATCTTTGTTTCGCTGATAGCATCGTTCATCGTTAACATCAAGCATCAACCAAGTGCCGTAGGTTTGTATATGTAGGTCGGGAAATTAACATGATCAGACCTAGAGCTGCGATAGGGAGGAGATGCGATAGGATCCTTAGGTGAAGGGGTTGTAACTCATGGGGTACAACTCAAGTGTACCCCCTTAGCCAACCGTCCAAAAGTGAAAGTGGTCCTTTCGCCAACAGTTCACAAGTGAAGTGAGACCTTTCGCAAATCCTTCGAAAGTAGGAGGTTTCTTCAATAATCGTCATAAAGTGAAGGGGGTCAGAGCCCCGGCTCCTACTATCGCATCCATGACATGACCAGCGAGCTGAGGAGGCGGAAACGAGTGGCTTGGACAGCATAAAAGAGCATAGAGGACATTGTGAAGAAGGCCGTGAACATCCGGTTCCGTGCTCATCTATTGAACACCATCGTTCTTCTTGCCATGAACCATGCTTTGAAAACAGGGGTTGATCGGAGAACTTGTCTTGGTGCTCATCGTTGTCGCTTCTCTGTTGTCTGACTTTGCTTGAGATTTAGCAACCTCATCGGGGGTTTAAAAACGTCAATAAATAGGATCTTTTTCGAGGAATAATTACTTCGAAGTCAGTACTAATCATCCATTTTGGACAGTTTCAGAATTTTACATGTTTACATTTTTTCTTTTCTTTCATAGCAGGCATCTTTTACGCTTCGATTCTGACAGAGAATAGAGCACAAAAAAATGTGGCTGTATTCTCAAGGGTCTTATGAAAATCCTACCTCAATTAAATGTTTCTGGAGTGCTTGACAACAGCGAAGCAATAGATATTTAGACCTGTTTTCGCGAACTGGTCAGCATTAATGGCGTTGGATCAATTTCGTCTCTGGAACTGAGGATAAGCAGTAGAGATCTCTATTGTTGTTGATCGACGTACATTGCTGCCATTTTACATCCTGAAACTACGGTTTATATCAACCAAAGCACTATAAATAAGTATCGAAAGAACATACAATGTTGATCCTAAATATCATATCATATGCTTTTCCCATAATATGAACGCGATGCGTTTGTGAGAGCAAACGTTCTTTTCCTGCTTGGCACAGACTCGATCTCTCTAAACTTCACCGAACTAGAACACTTGGCGCTCCCTCAGTTGAAAATATTCGGCGTCGCCCACATGTAGTTGCTGCAACTACTATACAGTGTATTGGAGGGTTTAAGAAATCAAGCTTTTCCGTACACATCAATTCATTTTTGCGACTTTAACAGTCTCATCATGTATCATCTGCATGGCGTGAAGAGCGTGTACAAATGAATACTTCGTTTTAGAGAGAAAGATTTCCCGAATTAAGATCGTTAATGAAAGCACACGCAGTGGCAGGAACTGAATAACACTGTGAAAGAGGTTATTTATCCATTTTTAAAATTTTAGACACTGATTGAACCGACGCTACTGACTCTCCCTTGTATCCACATTTTGCGACACTCAGAATTTGTGTAATCAGCGGTTTTTTTTCAGGTTTCGAATATCATTGGAACCAGTTTTGTCTTAATAGACGAAGTGTCTAAAAGTTGTTTACAATCTGAGCGTTAAGTTCAATGTCTCCAAAAACATTTTGCACAACTCCACCTATCTAACGCACTTCTCTTGATGCCCTAAAAATTACATCCCCGAAATTCATGATGAATTAGTGTTACTGCTACGTGGCGCACTCTATCTGTATAACTTTGAAATCTTTGAAATCTTTGATCGTAAAACTTGTTTTTTTTATGTCACTCCCGCTGTGTTAGAAGATTCACGATTTCAAAGGAAAAACAGCGGAGTCGCTTTCTATTTTCTATGAGTTCCTTTGTTTAAAATTAAGGACTAAGCTGAGATATTTGCAATATATGTCATGCTATTTTTTCCCGCCATGAAAAATAGTTGAAAACATCTTGAAATCCAATTTTTCAGAGTCATACTGTTCTCTCAGAGGCTCAGAGAAGCAGGACGACTTTGTATTTACACTGTGCACGATAGATTGTGAAGACTACCGCCAACCTTTCATGGGTTTGCCGAAGTAGTTTGAGCTACTCGAAGAATATTGGGCTACATTATAAATTTCTCATTATCACACCAACACTTTATTTTCTGTGAGATATCTCACAATAGTTTTCCACTGAAACAGCTTTTCCGCTCATACCTTACCTAATAGGATTTTTCGAAGTAGTGACTGATATCTCCATATGTTCACTGCCTCAAAGAATCCCACCACTCAAAATCTGGTGAGATTTTGCAAGATATGGTGGATAGCTTGGTGAAGGACTACAATTACTAGGCAAAAAAAAACTTTATTAATGGCCGTTTTGACCTCTTCAAGCAGAAACATTGGGCAAAATTTCAGATGGATATGTAGTGCTTTTTTTTTGAGATTTTAGGCTGAAAACTGTGAAAGGATGTCAGTATGGTTCGCAGAGGATCTAAGTGAGCAAGCCACAGTCTCTGTTTTTGTTCTTGTGGTAGTGATAATACTAACGGTATCATTAATATCAATTTTAGCCGTTTAACTGAGGGAAATCGGTGCGATTTACGGTAAGCTTTAGCACTAGGTGATGCTCGATTACAAAAAGTCGCTGGGAATAGTCGCTTTCTTAATTACACCATCCCGATTTCACTGGCTGAGCTTTTACAGAAACACACACACATATAGAAACTGTCGTTGCTGAAATAAACTTTTGTCCTAATTCTTTCCCTTTTTAGCGTCTATACGATCGAAACAGATATCTGCTAGGTTCCTCTGTGGAATTGGCAGAAATAACCGGTTGGCAGTTTCAAACTAGGAATCTGATCCGGAACGCTTGTGATCTCCACTTAAATAAATGAATCCTATTTACCTAAATTTTTAAGGAACAAAGCGGTCATGGTTATAAAGGATAACCTTGTAAGTGAGGGGCACAGCATTTGTGGAATTAGTTAGTCCCATTCACAAGTCGGACTTGACAAATAGTTTTAAGGTTCTGTTGCATCAACACATCAGCGCTTCACGGCGAAGACGTCGCATCCTGTCAGTTATTTGACAGAAGTCCCGCTGTGGGCACGGACGTTCCTTCCTCCCTCATATACGAGGATCCACAGTCAGTGCCGAATAACTGTAACCGAATAACCGTTATTTTGGTAACGTAAGGAGTAGTGTGTCTCTAGCAGGCAAAGAACCGGTGGTGAGGCCGTCGATCTAGTGGTATTAGATTATGGTTACTCAGAAATTGCGAGGGAGAAAACAATCTCGCGCCGCCTTAGTATGAAACCTCGAGTAGGACAATTGGTTTGCGCGAGAATTGTAGCGTGCCCTTTATCTGTGTCAGCGGAATTGTTGGAAAGCATGTAAACCCAAAACATCGCAGATCCCTTGATTCCATCTGCACAGCTCTGCGAAGTTTTTTATGTGGTTTGTTCATCTCCGTTGGGCCGGAGCGATATCAACGTTCCTTTCGCATCCCACAGTTGCCCACTGCCCTCAACTCGCCTGCGGAACAACAAAATTGTCATGTTTTTTTTAATTTGTAAACGATGTCATATTTTTTAACTGGATGACTTTCTGAAAAGGTCTTGCAGTAGACCTGTACTTTGGCTATTTTCTTCGAGAAAACTCCAGCCACAGGACTTTGACTTAGCTGTTCTAGTCCTAGGAAGAGAACAGCAAAATATACCCCCTCAGGACTAAATTCATACTGTATAGAAGCTTGCTTCTACTTTACTTTTCTTCTTGGTTTTTACTTTTAACTTCGAAACAAAGTGCGGTGAGGTATTCAGTCGATTAATATTAAACCTCTTTAATGCAGTGAAGAATATCAGAAACGCAGATTCCACATATTGCAGATTTCCTGACCTCTCTACTGCTTCTGCTGATTTCATGCAACATGTAGTACATTTTTTTGAAACAAGACAAATTAATGAAAGCTTAAGACAATGATGTGGGAGATCCGAGTAGCAGGTTTTCAGCTTTCTTTTCTGAGCGCTACTAGAACTGTTTAGTGTTTTGCTAAAATTGAAGAAAGAGGCTTTAGTTTCCATTTAGATTCCACTTGCAGACATCCTGGTACTAATTCTGTTATGTCCCTTTGACCCCTTAACTGCAGGGCGACTATGTTTCCCCACACAAGACAAAAATGTGAATTTAGAGTGGGAAAGTAGAAAGTGCGGTGTTGATCAATCCCTACGGGGATGCATCTAAGCATTCGACTGCTGTTCAGGATCATTTGAGGTTTATGAACGTGTATACAGTCCTACAATGACCTCTGGGAACGTCAAATCATGTGTCAAGTCATGGTTTTTATCCTCCCAGACAAGTCTGGTACCAATTTATCGACCTCGGAGGTGTAAAAGACTTGGTACTGAGGCGGTTTCGTACCATCGATCGTACAGGCACAGTCTAACCTCCTCCCTGTTGCGCTGCACAAAGGCCAGACTATGAATATAAATAAATTTGAAAAAAAAACTAGGTAACATAATCAGCCATCCCATTCAAAAAAAGAACTTAACAAATAGATAAAGGACGAATATATAGTCCTATCTAACGATAGAGAAAAGCAAAAGAGATAGATGTTATAAAATTGCTTAAAGGCATCACCCCACGAATCTGAGGTGGTGCAGATTTCAGGTGGAGTATTCGTATACGGGACGGGAGACTATGGAGAGGGGGGCAATTCCGTCCATTTCTTCCGAATTGCCGTAAAAAACGGCTTCAGGCATCCTGGCGCACTATTTTCTACAAGAAGTTCGACTGGAGCGCGCCAGCCTTGTGCGGCGCCGCATCTTCTGGGCCTTCTGCCTTTAATAACGTTTCAACACTACAGCTGGATTGAACTGGATTGAATTGTTACAAACAATTTAGATTGGAATTAGCAGCAACACTTTAAGCAACAAAAGAATTCCATTTGAGAAGAACCTCGAGTTCAGAGCTGAAAGGGGACACCAACGAAGGTAGAATAATCATAGCGATCGAGAAAGAGTAATTGTTAGGGTGAGAGGTGTCTTGTCTGAGGGTCTGAGGGTAAACTTTTCCATAAAAGTCTCCCCAGTGTTGGATGTAGGGTATTTTGCAAGAAGTATGGTTTACACTTTTCTTGTTAGTTAGGAAGCGCGAAAGATTAACAGGCAAGGTAATGTTCTGTTTAAATATGCGAGCAGCACACTTTCTATCCCAATAACACAGTGGTTTAGATGTTTTCGGCGGACATTTTTCTGAGTCCCTTGAAATGTAATACGCCCTATACTAACGGAAGTATTATGGAACTGCTATATTGCTGCTATTTTAGCCGTCCAAATCACGTAATAATTCTCTAGCAGCCCACATATTATGGCACTACGAGGGGCATTTATAATATGGGAATTGATGTCGTAGCTATCGAGAGAGCATTTTTATATCTGAAAGCCAGATGAATTTATTATGTGATAAGCATCGATGTGAAATCGCAGTGTTGCTGGAAGTTCGGTCGCTATACGGGACCATCGGGTGAGTATCGCGCGATGGTGGGATATGAGAGTGCCTCCGCTGTCGCACAGCGGAAATCACGTTCTCCTTCGTGTGGAAACATTATAAACACTTGCCGAACATCATACACCGCCCCGAAAAACTCGTCTCTGTCGATCGATCCCCTCGCTGCTTTTTTGCCATTTTTCGCTTCCTCCTGCTGCGATAGTTTCGCGACATTTGCCAGTCAGTTCTATATTCCAGTTCTCAGTTTACTGTATTTTTGTGCGCCTTTCACGTTTCCGTTCTTTATTCAGCAAGCAACTTTTGCGCATGTTCGCTCAGCACGGAGCGAAACTAACTTATGCACGAAAGGAGCAGACATCTAATATGACAAGCTCTCAACTTTCACACAGAATCTGAAATCCGAAAGGAATTTTTTTTCGAAGAACTGACCAGACACCAGTCGCGAGCTATTAGGTAGTAGCGCAGTTGGTGTCGTGTTTTTTCTTTTTCTTTTTCCTTCCGGAACCAACAGTAATCATCTCTATCTCTATGCAATACATAGCACGGTATAGTATGTGTGGTAGAAATCCTGAAGTTAATGATTTTCTACCATTTCGCATTTGATACAACTACTTCTTCGCGCTTTTCAATGCTTTTCACTTTCAAAAATTGCAGCGAGAAGCGGAAACGTTCTGGAAATCTGTGCACTCATACAAAGAGGAAAAAGATTTTAGAAGCAGAGAAGGGCTAGGAGAAAAAGAAGACGTTGTGAATGGTACACATAGATAATATATTCTAAAGTATTTAGATGTTATCTGGAACTTACCTAGTTCAAAACTACTGCCCACTGGGAAAAACCACTCGAATAAGACGAACAGAACAAGAACAAGCTATGCTGCACTAGCCCGTTTATCTAGAAAAGCATTCGAGTCCACTAGAAGAGGAAATAAATAATGCCTTTTTTCATTCCGAATCAATCTTACTTTTATGTAACATGGCATCAAAGATGAACGTATAAACTTGTCAAATATCGACTTAGAATTCCATGCGATACTCGGATTTTGATAATTTTTTTCAAGAACTCACCTATCCCTTTCGCTAAGACAAGATTCTCGCATGCAGTTAGTTGTTCGCTTTTGGTTAGTCAAAAAAGGGACTTGCCGACCCAGATCGGAATCTCCTCTGCTATCGTTTAGCGCAGATTCCACCGTAAAAGATCAGAAAAACGCAATAATCTGCACTTTTATCGTGGTCTTCTGGTGCGCATACAAATCAATATCGTCTCCTTCAGCGAATGCTTTCTGCATCTCGTGTGAGAACAAGGACCCATCGCTCAGGCAAATTATAAGCCAGAAAAGGATTCCCGTGTGAACAGGCAATCATTGGCTTCTACGTAAGCAGTGCGCAGTTGCACGAACTAATGCTAGGCGATATTATATAGTAGGGTCAAAACGACACAAAGTACGGTGCAGTTGCGTAAGCGGTTGCGCTAGAAGCGGCGCGGTGAGGCGTAGCGGCTAGGGTCGAAGGGGGACTCTGACTAACACCGTCACTGGTTGCAGTTCGCTGTGGTCCCGCGTCGATTCCAACTGCTATCCCCTCCACGTCCCTTCGAGCGCATCCACTTGCGCAACTGCACCGTGGTTCATGTTGTTTTGAACCGACTATATGTTATGTGACAAGGGACTGCAAAAATAGCATTGTTCTCTGTCTCCTGTAATTAATTTCAACGGACAAGTACATGGAATAGCTCTACGAATTGTTTCGCCTCACAGAACAGCGGTTGAGAGACACTACTGGCAGTTGTAGGTTTCTCACTATCCGTAACTGACCGACAAATTATTGACAAAATTGCTTTGCTGGAAATCAAACTCCTAACTGCGCTTTCCTGGCACTCCCGGTCATGTGCGAGTGGTTGTGTCGCTTCGAACGCAACCGTTCACACTATATCACATCACATTCACATCACACTATATCACGTCTACACCACAATCCGCGTCGTTTGGACAGAACTATTATTTGTATTTTCTCTTTGGAACTTCCCCATACTCCATCTTTGTTGATAGCGACCACCAACGCTAGCGATAGCGACTTCATCTTTGGTAGATTTTGCTTTGTACGCTGCGGTCGTTGCGGTGGTGCATTTGCGCAATCAGGTTCAAATCAAAGGATGTGTCAGTGGTATCGATTGTGAATGATCGCACCGCAAGTACTGATTTCTGACCTCCTAACCAGACACGGATATCTTTCGACTCGACCGCAGATAAGTCTATTGTCTCTAGGAATGTACCATAAACTCCTAAGATCATGCTCATGTAGACTGAGACTAAATATACAACACAAACGGCTATGCACAGTCATGGCAATAGCAGTCCGGTCGTGTTTTTTTCGTTGATATCTGCCACGTGACGGCACGTGCAACCGCATATCAAGCACGCCGATTAACCGCTGAGATTTAGCCTGCATATTCTAGCACTTGTTCATTCAGGAACGGAACCTCTGTCTCTTATATTTTCATATGACCCCAATAATATTATATACTGAAAATGTGCAGAACGTACGCATGTAGGAATTGCCAGTTGGTACATTTACTTCCATAGGATGTACCTCTATGTTATCTAATATGTCGACTATGAGTCAAGTTTGCTACCCTGGCATGCCCGTTGCACAAAATTTTCGAATCGACAGCATGAGTCGCTTCTTCGCCCGAACTTCAGTCCCAGTTTCTTATTCTTATCTGCAGTAATGTGTTCGCATTCTAAGCTCATCCGAGCAAGAGTTAACGATCAAACCTTCGTGCCGGCAGCGGAAAGGATGGATTGCTCAAATTGAACGCTAAGACCGCTCACCCTGGACATCCTTGGTTGAAGTACGCTAAATTTATTTGTTCTAGATCATATGAGACGGGGCACGAAGCAGAAGACCTGCGCGGCGTAGCGCACCTGCAGCCAATTGATCGGGCTGGCTGTTGGCTGAGAGTCGGACTCTCGCATGAGCTGCATTCCCCCTGTTTTCGAGCTTTCATCAAACGTTGGAATTCGTGCGTCCGATCCGTGGATCTGCTCCCACTCGGCCCTACGCCGGCGTGTGAGTAGACGATCGATAAGCGTCACGAACCACGCTGACCATCAACGCTCGTTGCACTTCGTCCTCCACACTGCTGCACTTAGCTAACCGCTGTTCTTTCCGTTACTATTAATAGTTTGCAGGGTTTCTACCTACGAGCCCTCTTATATTAGGGCATTTTCTTGTATGCTAGTTGTAGCTGAATCTTTTAAAACTGTTCAATAGTTACTAATTCTGACTTTTTTCCAAGCGCTTCTCTTACAAGCTTTCTTCAAAAGTAACCTGAAATTTTGTTGTTGAGCTTTGTTATTGTTTCATCAAGTTCTACGACAGTTTTATTCTCATGGTTTTTGTTATGAGCGATGCACTCTTTAACTTCATATATAAGTTTGAGGAAACTAAAAAACGCTGTGCGTTTATTAAGCATACAGTGCTTTTTTAGTTCCCTCGAACAAGGCAAAGCTGTGGATGAGGGTTCTTTTTCCTCGATCACTACCAATGCTTCAGTTGTATTTTGCAAAACTGGTCGTTGCATTGGTTATTTGCGTTGGTCCATCCGTCACCGTATTAATATGAAGCTAAACACCCTTGTTTGCTCATCACCCACCATGGTTTGGTTATTTCGAAATCAAAAATTGTTAATTGTGTTCTCAAAAATAGGACTGGCATTTCAAGCAAATAGGTTCAAAGCAGATGCGCTTTGTATGCTTTTTTTTACGTGAACAGGAACACTCGAGAAAAAGATACCATGCCTAGAAATCTAATCCACAGATGCCACCTTCATAATGGTGGGTTATTTCAAATATCACTTCTATTTTTCAATTCAGAAGTCATTTAGATATTTAAAAGTCCTAACGTGACCGAGTGGAGATCATATGCCCGTAAAGCATTATTTCTAACGCGAGAGACTAACAAAGTAACGAAATGCCCCATAAATCCGTGCATCTTTAAGGAAAAAAGTCAGGAGAGATTCGCCTCTTCGCAATAGATAGTCAGGTGTGCCCACTTTCTTAACTTTCTTTTCATAACTGAAGAGATTCATGCATGTTTGTTGAACATCTATGACTGTTCCCGTAAAATGATGACGAGTTCTTCGACTTAGTTTATAATAAAGATTGCTACGGCTATTCGTTTGGATGCTTTCTGTAGGTGATAAGGCGCTTGAGAGAATAAATCACCAATAGCTTTGATTTTTTTCGGGTTCTGACGAAGGCGTTAGCTGTTAATAAATATCAATACCAATCTTGGCCACAGCTCAAGCAAATAAATAAAAAAAAGAGCTACGTGTTTGTCCTTCATTTTCTAACTACCATTGTGTTTGTGTGGTGCCTCTGAGTTTGGGGAACTATAGGAGTTTAAAACTTCAGATACGTCTCTCATTTTATCCAGTCTTTTTGTAGTTGTTGTCACGTTTCATGTGGTCTGTACTTTTTTGTGTCATTATTCAGCAGGTGTTTTCGAAATTACCAATATTGGCTGAAGTACGCTTTTGCTAAAAGAATTTTCTCTTGAGGCAAAAACTTCTGTTGCCCGTATAGTTCTAGTTTGCATGCAATTTTCTTTATACTTTCTTTGCTCTTCCTCGAATGACGTGCCATATTATGCTCTTCCTCGAATGACGACACCCATATTCCATTTCCATTGTGGATTTCTCGTGGGCCGGCGGAGTGGTGAAACGGCCTGTAAAACAGGCAACATAAACGTCAGTTGATATCTTTCGATATCGCTTTCACGATTGTTTTAGCTGCTTCATTTTGCATCAGTGTGGTTTCCCATTCGAGAAGTTAATAGTTCATTACCGGAACTGATTAGCGAAGTCAATCGGGTTAAAACCAAAGAATTTGGGGTAAAATGTCGTTGGGGGGGGGGCACTCTGATGCACCCAAATCGACTGTTCCAGTACTATACCTGCACTCAGAGCGCGAAAAAGGCAATGGAGCTCAACAGGCGCAGAGATGTCCATAGAACACGTTAACCGTTCTCGTCGTTAAATCATTCCATTTGCTTAATGGGTGCCCCTAACTTGCTGACTCTTTGTGACTTCAGTCAGGTTGCTGATTACCACTTGGCCGGAGCTTGCATCGAAGTCGAAGGAGGAATTCGGCGAATGGCTCGCTGATCGTGGATTGCTGTGGAAGGAGCGACTTTGCCCCAATAGTGGAATTCCCGTTAAAGTCGCGCAGCACGCAAATGTGAACAGCATTCATGAAGGCTATCCAAACGGCCCTCCTTAGGGCCAGCAATTTGCGAATACAAATCGAACTGTGTGAATAAAAGTTGTTGCATGCATGTTTAGTGATCGCGGACTGCTATGGAATTCATTTCCGCTTTTTTTTTTCCTTGGAAGTAGCACATGATATGATTTGGTTTGTTATTTCGCACTATTCTCGTAAGCTTGTTTGTGGAAGTAAATAACTAAATCAGTCGGGGCCGTGAGACCTAAGTATTAGTCTTAGAGGATCTAGGCCATGGAAGCTAAAGTTAGAGAAAAAAGTGAGACAAACAGAGAACCACATTCTTCCCCTGTTTAGAAGATTTGGTAAAGTTAAAACAGTAGTAGTTCCAGCTCTGTTCTTCCTTTTTACTTAGTAGCTACAACCTATATGTCGTGGATCCTCTATGACTTGCTTAGGTCTTACGGCCCAGACTGACATAGGTACTCAATTGTGCTCCGTGACTTTTCGCCATACGCCATACTTTTCTCTCCATACGGTCACAGTTCGATTTGGGTGCGTCAGAGTGCTCCCCTCCAACGACATTTTACCCAGAGTTTGTGTTACGTATCCATACCACGTAGGCCACCAAGGGGAAAAAGGAAGACGCAGCTGGAACTACTAATACTTTAACTTTATCAGGTTCTCCAAACAAGCGTACTGTAGAAGAACAGCTAGGTTATGTCACTTACTACTTCTAAGTAACGAGTTCGAGAATCGTCTGAGAGATCGCCTCTCCACATTCCGCCCTTGACAGTTAAGAACAATTTGCAGGCTCTAATTAGCAGTTCTAAGTGCTCCACCTCCCCTAACTCCCTTTTCGCCGTCTCATGTATGTTTTACTATGCTTTTTGAGCATTTGCATTGTTATGTATAGCTATACATTGCGTCTCTTACGCTCGTCAGATTAAACGTTTCAAAGCTGTATGCAGAAAAATATCTCAACCTCTATAGGACACTGGGAAAATCCTCATTGAATCATTCTACGTTGGTGGTGATAAAGAATTCTGAGACTACATTGCGGCATCCACAAACACCCCATTACTTCGCGGATGACTGTTGTGGCCAGTTATGGCATGGTGCTCTGCGGTAACTCATCCGACGATTTACACCAACGATACAGGGGGCGGATAGAGAAGTGAGGGCTTGCTTTTTTTTCTTGTTTCAAATACCATGCATTAGATATTTTGCACTATTTAGAAGTTAATTGCTTTTCATGTTTTTAGAGTGAAGTTTGGTGTCCCAATAAACGAAGCATTTGCACATGATATTCCTGCAACCCTTTTGGTGAGTTTTACGCATGTCGATTCTCTGTCCTTTTACACCGAAAGCGGAGTCTGTCTTATGCGTCCCAGAGTTTCTGCTGTGTAACTGTCGTCCTATTAACTTTTCGCACAGTTTTCAGTTACACCCACATATATGCAAATAGTCGGGTAAAAAAAAAACCAGAAGCTTGCAGCAGTTGCGTAAGCGGCTGCGAACGAAGCGGTCCGATGGAGCTTAGTGGTTGGTATCGGAAGGAATTCTCGCTTGTCAACGATCGGATCATCGCTGCAGTTGGAATGAAGCTAGCGATTGTCTAAACTCGATCCCAAACACTAGCTCCACTGCGCTGCTTCGACACGGTCAAACGTGTGAAGGGATTGTCTCATAGGGGGAGGGGGTTCGTAGAGGCAGCGAGTTGCAAGGGAAGGGGGTCGTAAGGGAGTGTGCGGTAGGCAGTATTGAATGGAGGATAACATGATAACCATGAAAATATGACGTAGTATTAGATGATTACATACATTATAAAATAAACAATGCAATGAACCATAAATAACAACAATACAAAACAATAAATAATATTAAATGATTACTTAAAAACAAAATATTACATTTATTTCCAGGAGTAGGACAGTATGAAAGCTCCAACAATCTATTTTGAAAATGTACAACGTATTGAAAATGTATAAAGGATAGAACGATAAAGTTTGTGGCGTTGATCAATCCAATTGACAATTTAACAATGGGAGGACTCAGGTTCGATACCCTGCTGAGTCAAGTTTTTGCAAAACAGATAGAAACTTCAAATCACTTATAAAATATAGTTGGGTCAAAACGACATGAAACACGGACCGTTGCGAATGCGGCCGCGCTTGGAAGCGGTGTGGTGGAGACAGCGTTTGGAATCGAGGTGGGACCATGGCGAACTGCAGAGGTAAGTGGCGGTAGCGAGGATCCTTACACGATCCGAGCGCAGCCGCTTGCGCAACTGTCCGTCTTCAGGTCGTTTTGACCCGACTATATGAAGAATTTAATTATACGTAGATTTGGGCAGTTTAAAAGTTAATCTAATGGAGTCTAATGACCAAAAAAGGTCAGATTCTGTACACATTGTTAAGTCTGGGAGATCGCGAATAACATCGTCTTAAAAGGATCAGAACAAAAAAAAAACTTACGTGGTTTTTCAGAGAAGAAGGTTTGTTTAAAAAAAACAGTCGCATCGTTTTTTTTTTCATCTCCTAATGTTTTTAGGATTTTGATGGTACAAAATTCAAAATTTTCCGACTGTTTTTGGACTTGTCCCGTCTAAATTTTGAGAAAACCAGATGGTCCGGAAAGGGGAAATTTTGCAAATAGGGTTTTCCTTGGTTTTCTAAAATGCCGTTCCATTTTTCTGAAACGGAAAACGTGCTAATCATCTTCAGATATGTTGTAGCCGAGGATCTTTTCTTTTAGATGCTATTTTAATCGATTTCCAAAGCCTCGCAGTTTCTTCAAATTTTTGATGGGACCAAGATGGAGAAAATGCTATTTTTCCCACCTTTTTCCCATCAAAATTCCAAAAAGACAAGGAGATGAAAAAACAGCGATATGACTGTTTTCAGGGCAAGCCTTCTTCTTTGAAAAACTGCCTGAAATTTGTGCTTTGGTCCTCTTATGACGAAGTTATTCGCGATCTCAGAGACCTAACAATGTGCAGAGAAAAAGTCAACATTATGTTTCTGCAATATCCACTTTTAAATCGCTGAAAACTACGTAAATTAATTTCTTCATCTTTTAGAAGTGGTTTCAAGTTTATATCCGTTTTGCAAAAATTTTACTCAGCGGGGTGGTGAACCTACGTGGTCCCATTATCAGATTGTAGGAACAGAATGTAGATTTTTTTTCGGCTATTTTTCGTCGTTATTCTCTAATTCGACCTATGTACCTGACTCTTCTCTTTTCAATCGTATTACATGCTTTAATCAGTATTTAAAACTATCTCATAGATTTTAGAAAAAAAAAATAGAATTAAATAGAAATTAAATTATTTCAATAGCAATATTTCATAAACATTTCAGCAAATTTAATTCTTCTACTACTTGATGTTTATTCGCTTGTGTCAGCTACCAAATTTCACTTTTTTCTATTGTTCCTCGGTTAATTTTCGATATTAGTTTTTCCGAAACCACGAAATTTCGACTAGAACTGTCGCGAGAATTATCGGAGGAGTGTTGAAGGAGGAGAAGAAGGAGGGGGGGGGGGGAAATTTTTAGGGGGGGGACCCTCCCCCACCCCAAACAACCCCCCCCCCCACAAAAAAGATTCAACGTGTCAAGATTTCGACGTGGTGCGGAAACCACAACGAAACCATAGAGTTCACGTTACAGATTACAGAAACGGCGTTACCACTCATCTTTCTTTAATCGTCGTTAGTATTCCTACGAGGTACGTCTGTACGCGCAACTTTCTACACACTCTGGTCCCACAGCTTACTCATTGGTTTTATTTGGATAAACATAGAAGAAACATCATTAATGCTTGATCGCTCGCTCGTGGGTGCTTGCGCAAGGGTAGCGTTGAAATTGATTTCATAGGGGAGAATGGCATCTCCCACGCGATTTTTTTTACGACGATTAGGGAACGTTGAGCGGGACCACGCCGGTTTCCGTAATCTATAGTTTGGTCAAAGAGACGTGAAGCACGGTGCAGTTGCGTAAACGATTGCGCTCGAAGCGGAGCGGTAGAGATAGCGGTTGAAATCGAAGTGGGACCATCGTGAACTGCAGCAGTGAAGGGTGGTAGCAAAGGTGTTCACCCGATCCTAACCACTGCGCTCCACCGCATCGCTTCAGACGCAACCGCTCACGCAACTGCACCTTGCTTCATGTCGTTTTGGGTTACCAAATCGGAATCGTCTCATATTCCCTTTAAGCAACTGCACTGAGCTTCAGGTCGCTTTGACCCGAATATACCAGATAGGAGCCCGTTGGGAACTGTGTGCACAATATGGACAACAAATTGCAGTTGCTCTTAGTCTGAGTTGACGACCTATATATGATGGATCGTCATCGCATCACTAAAACCGTTATCTTTCCTCTTGTGAAGTAGGGTGATTTCACGTTGGTGTTGAGATTTTCGCGGTGTTGTGTGGCCCATAACTGCATAATAAAGTGATATATTCCTCACTAAAAACTTTTTCATTAACTTTCCTCCGTCTTCCGGTTTTGTCGGAATTCTAAAGGTTGAAGATCAGTCAGTTTTGTACATTGGACTTCCGCCGACATTATTTCCTTGTTGGGACCTTGTTTGCTGTGACCAACTTATTTTTTCCTGCTTCTGTGAAATTTTGGCGCAAAACTTTAGGATTTTTTATATCGTTTACTTTTCACACTTTTTTTGTAGTTTCATAGGGGTTGTTGTGATCTCTCATGAGGTACAACGATTTTTCATACTCAGTTTGTGAGTTTTGTGCTAATACTCCCTAGCTCCTTGGCTTTTCTTGATATTTTCTTAGAAGAAGAACTTGTCTAGAAATCATTTTACATTTTCAACCAAAAAATGAGATTTGTAGAGGAAGATGCAAGAAGTCATTCGAAAATTATTGCTAATCTTCGCGAGGGGAGCTGGGCGGATGCCCGAGAGTTTCGTTTTTCGCAAGTTACGTCTTTGAAATTGGACGTTGCATTGTAAATATTATGCAATTGCCCATAATTTTATGTTAACAGCGATCTTTATCAGGTGTAATCGCTCACCGCTGATATTCAGTCGCTCACTATTGACTAGTCTGAGGAATAAAGGCCGTATATCACAATTCTCAGGTTTGGGGATCTAACACTAACACTAGAGATAAGAGGAATTCTATTCTGATGTTCTGCTCAGTTCTATTCAGCGTTTCGACACTACTTTCCACCTTTTTATTCATTAAGTGCAAAATTAGGAAGCTTGACCCTCCTTATGATACGATAAAAGACCGCGGATTTTGACTGTCGTTTGTGTATAATCATTAGTTCCATATTTACGATTCTGAGTAGTCATTAGTTCCATATTCACGTATGTTTCCTCCAACTGGTCACTGATGATCTGCTTAACAATTTTGGGACACCGATACTACATAATTATAGGTTATGGGATAATTCACCGCCATATGTATAATTAGGGATTTTCTCTGGAACTAATTCGACACCTCTGCACTTCAAGATTAGTTACCATGGGGATGAATTTAGTCGGCGTTGAATGTGTTCAACTAGGTGAGCGCGATGTAACTTTGATTAAAGGCATCACCCCACGAATCTGAGGTGGTGCAGATTTCAGGTGGAGTATTCGTGTACGGGATGGGAGACTACGGAGAGGGAGGTGATTCCGTCCATTTCTTGCTAATTGCCGCAAAAAAAAAAACGGCCCGGAAGATGCAGCGCAGCACGAGACTGGCACGCTCCAATCGAACCTCTTGTACAAAATGGTGCGCCAAAACGAATGAAGCCGTATCTTCCGGGCCGTTTTTTACGGCAATTAGGAAGAAATGGACGGAATCACCTCCATCTCCGTAGTCTCCCATCCTGTATACGAATACTCCACCTGAAATCTGCACCACCTCAGATTCGTGGGGTGATGCCTTTAACATATTCGGCAGTGGGTGTGTGGCTCGCGGTTGGGCAATGTTCCATTCACACTGTCTTCGCGGCACTGACTTACTGTTTTTGGGTGTAGTAATTTCTGAAAACTCAAAGATTGACACAAATGAGTGCATGCGCGAACAAATTATACGACCCGCTAACTAGGCAAAATTTTGGCGGCCTTTGGAAATTGTTGGATAAAAAGGATAAAGGATAAAGTTTCTGGCGTTAGTCAATCCGCTTGGGATGCGCCCCCACGTTCACTTCAATTCAGAATCGTTTGAGGTTTACGAACGTGTATCTGGCCTATACAATGACTTGCGGTGGCTAGCCGATGTGTCAAGTCAGTGTTTTTATCTTCCCAAACAAGTGTGGTACCAATTTATCGACCCCGGAGGGATGAAAGGCTTGGTGAGCACTAGGGCGGATTCGAACCTCCGATCGATCCTGCAGGAAGCGGGACCTCTAACCGCTACACCACACCCGCCCCAAATTGTTGGATATTACATGGATTTCCGTGTAGTAGCTCATTTAATATTGCAGTAATTTTCCTACGACGGCAGATATTGCTCACTTGCGTTGTCATCGGTGCCAACAAATGCGCGGGCAAGTTTGCAGATGCAGCGCTAGTTTAGAATTAATAGGTCATGAGTACACTGGTGACGATCAAATCGCGAGCATTTGCACTGGTAATCCGACCGCGCGAATAACATACAAATAGCGCGACTGGACCCTTTCCTGGAGTGAACAGGCGTAAGTATTGTGTTGCTCTGAGTCAAGATTAACGTTGCATTATGTTCATTTAGCGTGCAGTTTATAATAATAAGTAATACAAAATAGGTGAAGCTTCCCATACCCGGGAATTTCCATGTACAATGATGCTTTAAGAAAGAGTTTGTCCAGCAACCACCATTTGAAAAAGCGAAAGCAAAAAAGTGTTGGAAACAGCAACAAGATTAGCATATGAATGATAAAGCATCTTTTATACTAACAAGATCAACAGAAGGACTAACTAGAAGTAGATTAGAGGCGCTGCAAGATTGCTAACTCATGTGACAAACAAATTAGACGAGAAGTTTTGCATTTCCTCCATTGATTGAAGCTGTGACGGTCTGTCGCGTCGCTTCACGCGGACGTAACGATGCTATATGTCGTGAGGAAAGAAGCTCACAAAATAATTCACATCCGTATAAATGAGGTACTGTAGTAGCACTCTTGCCTTTGGTTTAGAAGCTTCGAGATTTCAAAATATGGTGCTTAAAAGCATCACCCCACGAATCCGACGTGATGTTGATTTCCGATGGTCAAAGACTATACGGGATCGTAGACGACAGAAACGACAGGGATCCCGCCCATTTCTTCCTAATCGCCGTAAAAGACGACTCGAAAGATGCGGCTTTGAGCATTCCGGTACGCTATTCTCTACGACAAGTTCTACTGGAGCAGCCTTCTACAAGCGCCGCATCTTTCGGGCCGTTTTTACGGCAAATAGGAAGAAATGGACGGAATCACGCTCTTCTTCACAATCTACCCGTATAGGCATAACCCACCTGAAACCCTTACCACCCCAGATTTATGGGTTTCCTTTTAATAAGTGGAGTTCCACGTTCGGAATTGAACTTTTGCAACATGATAGTGGGGATTTCCAATTAGAATCGCATCGTTGATAACATGAACTATGTCTCAGGGGATGCTTTTCGGCATGACGAGATAACTGCATGCATTCAGTAAAGGCCAAAAGGTACATGGTGGATCATAGGTGTTCGATATGACATGAATACTTTTTCAGTGTGAAGAAAAGCACGTTTTTCAAACTATTACTTGTACGAATAGTAGGATACACAATGTCCATATTTGAAGAAGGATTACTCTGTACCAATTAATGTTGTTACTTCGCTTCTTAGTGTCTAATTTAATTCTCGTTCAGGTTTTATTGCTGAAGGTTAATAAAGAGGGTCCCCTGAAGAAGGACATATGGCGGGCACCGGGTAATCAAGCTCAGGTATTTTTTACTTGTCACTACATTGATGTATTATAACATCGGTGCGCGTACATCGCTTTGGCGGCGCAAAAAAAAATTGATTCCTCCCAACATTTGTCTTCTTTTTCTTCGATTGTGTAGATGTTGCTCAAAAAGAGTCCCAACAAAACGTCCCGTTAAGAAGAAAGTCTTTATCTCGTGGTTTTATCTATTCAATGTGTAGCACGCCACATTTAGAAGAGAAAAAAAACTGTCGACTAAAAAATTCGACAAATTGCAGTGAATTGTGTATCGAGGAGTGTTTTATCTCCTACACTATTCCACAATTTTTGCAGTGTTTCAATCGAATCAGAAGGAATTGTTCAGGTTCGCAAACTATCACATATCATGCAACATGGCAGGCTGGTAAATATAGCTAATTTTAGTGTCTATACTGCAGCATCAGTGATCAAGGTAGGCTGAACATTTGTGTTTACTTGTCAGACAGTTTTCTGAGTTTCTTTTTTCAGAAATTCCTTTCTAAACTACCGGGAGGTATTTTCGGGATGGAAAACGAACAAGTTCTTTTTAATAACGCTCTGCATAATACTGATGCGGATAAGCAGCGTCAGGTTTTTTACAGGTTTGTGAGAGTTAACTAAAATTCTTACAAAAATCTCCGCCCTCCTTTTGCAGAGTTTCTGTAGCATAAGACTTAGTTGATTTCTGGGAGGAAGTTGGAGTAGCCAGAGGGGCACTCAAAACTGCTCCAATCGGACTGCATTTGGAGTGCAAAAGACGTCCTTGGAGCGCAAAAACCGCTCTTAATCGATAAATGACTTTCCCATTTGAGAAAGCGATTGTCAGTTCTTCGCTTGATGTGAATAGTTGAGTCAATCGCGCCTTTGAAACCCTAGCAGTTTTCGGTGTTTCATGGCATATAAGTTAAAGCTGCTATAGAAGGAAGGAAGAGATAACTGGAAGAACTAAGGCTTTAACTCTACTAAGTTTTCCAAGAAGGCTTACTGGAAATGAATAGTCTTATCATGCAATACTTTCAATGAAAAAAAGATCCGAAAATGGTCTGAGAGATGGCTTATCCGCAAGCGTAGCTGTCAGGGTCGAGGTGGGACCAGCGCGAACGCAGCCGCTTACGCTACTGCACCGTGCTTCATTTCTTTTTGACCGTACTACACTATGCTGTCAGCGTTTAACGTGCTGTAGCATGACGACGCAGCATGTTCTCGGTGAGCACGGAGCTCCATCTACAGCGTGCAGAAAACTCCCTGGAACTCTTCTTTTTGTATTTCATGTTTTTCACCACTTTTTCTCGTGTAATAATGCACGAATAGATTTGCATAATCTTAACAGAGTCCTTTCTCATTAGTTTTATCGTTTGTTTTACTTCAACTACTACAATGCTTCTAAGATCTTAGTTTTACGGGAGTCAGTTTCTCTATCATTTTTGTATAATTGTGCAGGATTTGCGTTGTGTTGCAATCGTAATCATAGTAAATTTCTAAAACCCGTTCTAGAGAAAGGTTACTTATGCACAGTTACAAAAAAAAAGGGCTCAAATCTAATTTCTGCAAGCTGAAGTTTTTTTTTTTAAAGAGTTCTTCTGGAAACAAGAGGAATTTCAGAACTTCCAAAAAAAAACATCCCTGCAGAATCTTAGAGTAATCATAGGAGGAAAATAAGCGGTAAAACTAATGAAAAAGGAAAACATTAAAACTAGGCAATCCTATCGATGCAGTATTAGTAATTAATAAAAAAATTTTTAAAAAAGCGCTAGAAGCATGAAGAAAAGGGGTTTTCCGTACACTAAACTAGAGAGCAAGCTCAGTGCACGATTTTCAAGTCTTTCTGAAATTGTGAAATTTTTCTAATTTGACTGTTCCAGAAAAATGTGTTGTAGATTTCCGAACAGACCAACCAATAGACGACAACTCCTAGTTTTTTTTTTTTTTTGGAAGTTGCGTGAAGCAACAAGTTATTTCAAAGATAACTGTATTATTGTCATTTCATTCATTGTTATCTGCAATGTAGATAAAATCTGTTTAAGAAAAGCAATGCACTTTAATGTTCTTCACCATTATGCATCTTTTATAGCGTTGCTTTCCTTGTGTCCTTAAGCAATATGTTGTCGACATTTTCAGCATTAAATTTTCATGCTTAATCAGAGCGATATTGGAGCAAGTTCCAGTGATATATTTCTTGCTGCGTTGCAAAGTTTAAACTTTTTTAAAGTCCTTTTTTCAAACGAGATGTGGCCAACTTGTATGTGCCTCAATAAGTTTGCCATGCTTATGAATGATGCATATATTATTCTTGTATACTTTTTTTCAGGATATTTTGTTCCCTTCCGGTCCCTTCACAACACTTGCTTGTTCTTTTATTTGGTACATTTCGAACGGTAGCTGACTCCTCCGACACATACGGTACCAAGATGAGTCCTGATGCCATTGCGATCTCCGTTGCTCCTTCACTTTTTCATTCTTGTATACATGATGGAAGACAGGTCTACTTTGTTTTTATTGTTTACTCTTTTTTTCATGATTTTGCTTTTTTTCAGGTGAAAGTAGAAGACGTACAGAGGTTCAAGCTTGCTTCTGAAGTTGTTAAGAATATAATTACTTCTTTTGGTCACACGAACCTTTTTCCTCGGGAATGTTACGAATTCTATGCGCGGATTACTGGTAGAACTTTGCGCGTCGATGAAAATTGGCTATTCACATTTCAGTATCCGTCAAGTGAGTTCGCTTCATTTCTTTCATTTGTTTGTTGTATGAATGGGGCTTTCAAGAAAGTGAATCCGTTGTCCAGTCATTAAAAAGGCGAAAATGCTTTGCTGGGGATGAGTTGCTTTTCTGTGCCCTCTAGATGCTTATAGTTTAGTGAAGTGCGATTGCTGACCTGCTTCTATTAAAAAGCATTTAAGGGGCTGCTGCTCGATATCTGCTAGTTTTCGTATATACGTCAACACGTTTATAATATTAGTTTTTGTTATTCTGGGTTCTTCTGAGAAAGATGTCTTTCCTAAGGTAGTTTCTTGTCTCTGGAGCGCAATGTTTGTCCACGGTGATCTAGTTTGATGTGAGTTCTTGTCATTGTGCCTTCCAGACGTGGAAAACATTGGTTTGGCTTTGAGTTCCTGCTTTATTTCCCGTTTTAAAATTTCTTCTCATCGATGTGACCAGACTCGAAAGTTTTACTTTTTTATGAGTTTCTCTGCTTCCATGCCTACAATCACATCGTAATACAAACGTGGCTCCATCGATATTCTTTGTTCTCTTGTGCCAGTTTAAGTTAACAGTCGGAGGTTTAAACGTAAAATGCTATCCTCTGTCACAGCTTTACAACTACTTGTAGAGTTGCTTGCACTATTGAAAACAGTGCCTTACACTACACCTCGAGCACAGTCTACCTAAGGGTGGCATTGTACTCTTTGTAATAACTCTATGTAATATGTTTAACATCAGTAATGACGGCGAGGCCTATCACTGATGACCCATCACCTGCATTGACACTGTTTCGTTGCCGTGTTGATCATCTCATGTTCATCTGTGACGGCCACCCCTTTTAGTGAAAATGCGGCATTAATACAGTGCGAGTGGTCAATGGACTCACAGTACATTAATAAGCACTTATTTACCGCATCTTAGTTTTTACTTGTGTGTATTTGCAAATGTTTTTTTCTTGCCATTGTAGTCGTCCGAGACCAATGGTGAGCCTTTTCAATGATGATAAAATTTTAATTTCGGGACAAAAACATTTGTTTTTTGGGGCGGGTGTGGCGCAGTCAGTTAGAGGTATGCTGTATCCGTACGTTCAATGGCTCGAACCAAGCCTAGTGCCAACCAAGCCTTTCATCTCTCCGGGGTCGATATACTAGACTTGTCTGGGAGGATAATCACTGACTCGATCATTGGCTTGTTTTGCAAGTGATTGTATAGGCCAACAGGCGTTCCAAAACCTCAACGATTACGAATTGCAGTAGAACGCGTTGGCGCATCCGAGGTGGATTGAGACGTCAAAGACTTTATTCTTTTTACACATTTGTTTTAATGTTTAATGGTCGTCGCTGACTGTACATATTCTTTCCATCGTGTTGTTTACACCATTTTGACGAAATTTTCAAGAAGTTTGTAGTTGTCATCGATTCTCAATAATTTTGGAGTCTTCTCCATGAAATATACATATATCTAAACGAGAGAAATGAGCTTATAAACCGTATATTCTCCCTTACTGCTGCATGCAAAATTGAGTAGTAATGTTACTGGTCAATATTCTCGATTCTGGACTTTAGAGAGAGAATTAAGTAAATTTAGAAAAAAAAATTGTTAAAAGCACCCCGCATATTTGTGACTTTCGAATGCTCATTATGCACCGTTTAAACTTCTCATAAGCCGTCATGTTTTATCATAGTCATCAATCCGTCTTTTCGAAGGAACATAAGATATTTGGTCTGCTGGTGCCCAAGAAAACAGCTAGTATCGACAAAAATCGCGACAATGCTCGTCGCTTCCGTTCGTTGTTGTAAGTGATGCTTATCAAAATAGAAGTCGTGTGACCGCATCTTAGGGGTAGCATAAAACGAAAATGGCGGCGTTGGGGTCTCTACACGAAAAGAGTTAGAGGTGTAGATTCTGAGCATATCCGCAATCATGTTTTTTGTACTGAAAAACGACATGGAAAATAGCCTTGTAAGTGTAATTTTCTCACGAGGCACCTAACGGCGTCATGTAAGCTAGCGCAGGCCAGCGAACTAGAGAGGGAGCGTCAACAATCTATTGCTGGTCCGCTCGCTCGTATAAGCGGAACCTATTCCAGCTCATACATACGTAACATATTACTAGGTAACCCGTAAGAAGTGTATCGATTTCTTGGTGTGCTTCCTTAAAAGGGGACTAAATTGTGGGTAGAGAGTACGTTGAGCATTACGACAACTTGAATATGTGACAGTTTGGTCGAAATACAATTTTTAGTGCTTACATTGCAAAGAAGAGCGCTCATCTATTTTCACTTTAAATCCTAAAAAATCTGTTTTCAATCTCGCACTTGACATATTTCACAGTCTTCGGAGTTTTTTTTTTTCTACTATATTTCCATAAACTGAGAATTGTTCATCAGCTAAGAATTACATTGTCTCTGTAAAAAGGTGAAGTGTGGCGTTTTCCGTTGTGTCGTTTAGTTGTTGGTGAGCATGGTCTTAGCAGCTTTTCACATTCTCTGCATTTGATAGCTTTGTTCGTTTCGGCATGCAACTAACAACACTGTATATAATACTTTGGGTCGTGATTGGGTTGGTGTTCTTCTCTATAAGTGCGTTTCAGTCGAAATGATGTCATCATATCGCTGATGAGTTCTTACCCGTCCTCTCACATCTTTCATCAATCAGTTATGTATATATCATGATGAATCTGCACATGCTTCATCGTCCTCACACTTCCACATTCGCATGTAAGTTTATGTGTCCTGATATGATACTTTTCTGGTGTAGCATGGGTTATTGTTGAGCATGTCGTGTGTCACTCACAATTGTTCTTATGCTTGCGATTTGGGGACTTTCAAAGCAGTAGCACCGCACCAAAATGCTTAGAAACTTGTGAACATAAGTACAACTAAATACTTAGTTTGCATAAAATTTTGATGTCAGCCGCACCAATGCGCGAAATTGCAACGTCAATAGGCAGCGTTGCGAAAAATAAGAACTAAATATATTTTCGAGCGCAGATTACTTTTGCGGTCCACTTGTAATCATAAATACACCAAAGATGTGATGCTGTGCAAAACTCAAGGACGAGATAGGTAAGGTAGCACAGTGCGGGAATAATGCAGCTGATCGGTGAGTGTACCGTGTTCAAAGATTTAGAGGCTATTACTCCCATGCAACGTTATTCCTCCCAACATAATGACATCTGGACAACCACTCACACTGATTCAGCTTCCATCCGAGTACAGCACGGGACTCCACTCCTCCTTCGTCCATTCCCTATGCTCTTAAAACCATCGCAAATGGGACCGCCGATGTGCTGGTGTTAACGGAACACAATCACCTGACCGTGGTCGACTTCCTGCTTTCTTTCGATCTGCAGTCGCTGTGGTTCGGAGAGCTCCCCATTCGCGTGAAACAATGCTGTGAGCAAATTCCTGGAATGCTCTCGTCACACTTCATCTTTCTTCCAGCTTCCCATCCGTCGCTATATTCAGGCTGACTTCACGCCGTGTGAAGTCCAGTATTCTGTGGGAAATCTGCCAACATACTCCCGCTCCTTTAGTCATTTCCACTGACGCGCCAATATATTAAGTTACTTTACCTATCTCGTTCTTAAATTTTCCAAACCAACGCATTTGTTTTGCTTCAAAAACTACATCAGGATCAGGGTCAGATGTGGTGATGGGACACGGCCCCCTCGAATATAACTCCACCAACGTTGTTGCGACAGTTCTCCGTTGCCGCTAATTCAATATATTGCGAATTTCCTGTGTCTCGCAAGCGAAAGTCAAAAATTCGAGGAGCGAATAGCAGAAGGGATGTTCGTAGGCTGATGGGAGCCAAGAAACACCACGTGGTAGAAGAAGCAAATTTTCTGAAAAGTTGTTCAAACAGTGCTGTTGAAATATTTTCGAAAGTACTATTATTTCCTAGATAGAATTAAACGTATTGCTCTATTATTTCTAAAACCTCTAAATACCTTTAAAATTTCTTTAAAGGCGGGCTAAAGCACTTAGTACAAGAAAACGAAGAGTGAGGTGCGTAGGTCCAACTACAGCGGAACAATCAAAGAGAAAAACGAAAAACATTTTGTTCTGACAGCTTAGCAATGGGACTGCGCAGTTTCGACACCTCGTTGAGTCAAATTTTTGTGTGAGGCAGAAACTTGAAAGTACACCTAAAAGATGAATATTTCGATACTATCATTTTCAACAGTTAAAACGTGGATTTAATAAAATTTAATGGTCATAAAAGCACATATTTTGTGCGCATTGTTAGGTCTGAAAGATCGTAAGTAACTTCGTGAAAAGAACACACCGAGAAATTTCAATAGTATTTCATAGAGGATTTGCCTAACAAAATATTCATATTAATTTTTCTTGGAGACCTCTTTGTTTTTTTTATCATTTTCTTTGGAAATTAGATGGGAAAAATGCCATTTTTTCCATCTCTGTTCCATCTCAAATTCAGAATTAAGGGAAACGCTGGAAATAGCGAGGTATAAGGTTTGATAAGTCAAATCTTGTCTTATCTACATTATTCTGAAAACGAACTGCTAAACATCATGCTTGTCCCAAGTTATAAGACTATTACATCATACATTCAGAGATCATACATTTCACCTCCACTCTTTTCACCTTTCGGCTCCACCGAAAACCCAAAATTTGGAAAGTTTTCCCATTCCGGAAGCAGAAATGATATTTCAAAAATCACTACTCATGCGGATAGGGGGAATAAAGAAACCTCCATATGCAGAATTTCTTCTTTCGGGATCGTCTGTTTCTCGCAAAATCTGGATCGGAAGAATCGGAAAAGACGCAAAATTTTCAGTTTTCCGTCTAAATTCCAGGAAAAGTAGGAAGGCACAATAAAACAGTAATGTGAATATTTTGTAGGCCACACCTTATCCTATGGAATACTCCTAAGAGTGTTTCTCAAAGTGCTCTTTGCGCGAATTTACTTACGATCTTCCAAACTTCAACTTTGTTCCTTTTACCCATCCCGGTCCCATTATCGCATTGTCGGCACGAAATGTTGATTTTTTTAGTCGTAACTTCTTGACATATGTACCTCATTTTTCTCTTTTTTGTTGCGGGTAAAATGTAGCTCGGAGGCCCACTCAGCACTGCTCTAATTTAGAGCGCAAAAAAAGTCCCTAGAGCACAAAAGCTGTTCTTAACTGATAAGTGGCTCTCCCATCTGAGAAGACTACACTTCTTCCATCGACAGGTCATCACTGGAAGTAAATAGCTGGGTCGGTTGGTGCCCTTAAACCTGAGCATTACTCTTAGAGGAGCCACGATATGTAGGCTGAAGCTACTAAGAGAAAAAGGACGACAGAAGTGGAAGCATCAATGCTTTAACTTCAGTAGTCTCTCCAAACAGGTTTACTGGAAGTGAATAGCCAAGTCATATCATTCAGAACTTTCAAAGAACCCAAAAATGGCCTGAGAATAGGCTTCTCCATAGTCTGCATTTGACAGTTAAGAAAGGTCTTTGTACTTCGAGAATTTTTTTCTAAGCATTTTAAGAGTAATGTTTATATTTAAGTAATATTTAGTAAATGTATATAATTTAGTTAGGACTTGTTCTTGCGAGACACAGAAAATATTCGATGTAATGAATTGGCAATCACGAAGAATTGTCGCACAAAACGTGGAAGCTATTAAAAGAATAAAACTGAGCAATTGTGGTTCGCTGATGTTTAATACCAAATCTCATTTAAATTTTACTTTTTTTTTCCTGATTTTTTTTAAATTCCACATATTTTAGATATTGTGTAGAAGTTGTCGAATAAGTTTATTTACAATACAATAATAAGTTTATTTACATTTCCAATACAGTAAGAGCAAGCCTTAGTTTATTGCTTCCTAAAAATTAGAACTTCAGAAGAACAGAGGAGACAATTTTTTTAATCCCACTTCTTTTACCTTTTGCAATCGAAGATGGCGAGGAAAACGCTGAACTCTAAGCATTTTCCATGATCAGAAGTCTGGAAAATAGCCGGACATTAGTGCTATCTACATTTAAGTCTTTAGTGTCAACGCAATGGCCCACGCATGTTGGGTGTGAAAACGGAGCAGATAGATACCTACGATACGATACGATACAGCTAGATAGAATTTGTTCATACTCGACGGGGATTAATACCCCACCCTAAACTTTCGTTAAAGGCGTCACACCTTGAATCTGGGGTGGTACGGATTTCAGGTGGAGTATTCTTATACGGGATAGTAGATTATGGAGAGGAGGATGATTCCGTCCATTTCCTCCCATTGCCGAAAAAACCGCCCAGAAGATGCGGCGTGTGCACAAAACTGGCGCGCTCCAGTCGAACTCCTTGTAGAAAATAGCGCGCCGGATCGCTCGACGCCTTATCGTCCGGGCCGTTTCTTACGGCAATTAGGAAGAAATGGACGGAATCACCCCCCTCTCCTTAATCTACGATCCCGTATACGAATACTCCACCTAAAATCCGTACCGCCTCAGATTCGTGGGGTGATGCCTTAAGCTTGAAGAACTGACAGAAAAAGAAGAGAGTTTATTGAAGGAGTACTAGTGCATTTTGTTCAAAGCTAAATACTCTCACCTTCATGAAAGTTTTTTTTTTTTTTTGCGTGTGATGTGGAATTTTTGACTGCTTCTCACAACAAAATATGATTATTCGTCGATTGAGTCATCAACATAACACCGACTACATCAAACACCACTTATAGCAAACAAGATATAGCAAAAATGTCAATTTCGTGGTAGACTCATTTTGCAGTATGGTATTTTTAACAGCTATATTGCCGCCTTCGTATCCTCATCATCTCTAGCAATCACCGCGTAAATTCAACGTTTTGCAATGCTTTATGCAAGGAGTTTATTTTGAAGACGTACAATTAATATAAATTTACACATTGTTCATCCATCTTTCAACAAATCCTGAACTTTTTCAAAAGGCTGGCATGTGGAGGTAGAAACATTAGAAAGGTTTACTCTAAATTTCTACAACTCTTGAATTAATTTAAATTCATTCGATATTTAATCTTCAATCAGCAACACCGCGTGAAAATGTGCAGGATCAATGTTATCATCTTACAGGTGGACTTTGTTTCTTTTTGTCCTGATTATCATGTTGTGCGTGCTCAATTGATGTACTGCCCCGGTCTCACTCCTTCCTCCTACTTACGATCTCTCTATTTCTTTTCTGCCCCGTACGACCCTTCGATAGGAAAATCCCATTACACGCATGACCTTGATGCAGATAGTTTCAAAGAGTCTGTGATTATGTGCCTAGATTTCATTTATTCACTTTTTTTTTCAATTACACTGCAAGAATTGTTCGGTGAATGATTTATTTCTGCAGAAGTTAAATAGACAAAATTTTTTTCTGAAGATGTCCTAGTATTTATTTTTCTATTTTTTCGTAGGAAGCATAGTTTTGATAATAGTGATAGTAGGAAAACAACGAGGTTGCTAATACACTCCGCTGATGTTGAGGATAGCGTGAACAAAGGTACATATAAATATTAGGATTGAATTTATGTTGGGATGTCATTATAAACTAACAATATCACCAATAGTTTGCTATCAGCCGACAATGAATTCGTCATGTAGGTTTCATTGCAGAACGATGACTTTCCGAACTAATTTGCTTGTAAACTAATTCCCATCGTAGATGTAGGTATTTCTCTAGGCATTCTCAAAGTTCTAGGAGGTTGACGTCTAGGCTGAGAAGAGCTTTTAAGACAATAAAAGAATGAGAAAGGAAAGAAAATATTGGATGTTATTCTTCTGGGTTTTAGGGTTTGCAGTGTGCTAAATGCAATGTGCTGTGTATGCGTGTATGTGATTTTAGTTATCCTTGTTCTTCTCGATATAATTGGTTAAGTTTTGTTCTAATACGCGTGTTTGTGTGTGGTTTAGGTGTTGCTTCATCGGCCGCCTTCAGTGCTATGGCTGCAAAGTGTGCTGGTGCTTACTCACTGGCTGCACTTCATCTGGAAGGGGATGTGTTCGAGCCGGCGGTTGTTGTGCGGCGACTTGAGAATGCTGGGAACGAAGAGATCTTCCCTGGAATGATACAAAGGACCTGTTCTTTGAATCGTCATCCTTTAGCGCACACCACTGATCATCCAAAACGGCCTCCTGCAGGAAGCTATGGCGGTATCGGTGTCAGCGAGTTTGTTGACATGAAACAGTCAATCAGTTGTGACTTTTAAAACTTTCTTCTTGAATTGTTTTTTAATCCTTTGAAAAGATTGACACTAACCCGTTCGAGTTCCTCCACCGTCTATTTTCTGATACTTTTTGTTGTTGATTGGTTTTCTAGTTCCTTCTCTTCATGACTGACTCACCAAAGATAGGACGTCCACTGCAATCCCTCTTGCTCATTTTTTTGCGCATTTGAGAGATAATGGGGAGTGTTAGGTTCGAAACGAGTGAGAAAGTGTACGAGAACGTGTTCCTTTTTTCTCTCCATTTAGAATAAGCATGATGAAGACTAATGACATCATCCATGGAAGCGGATAAATTAACCTGAACAAGAAAGCACTGCGCTAACTACACATTTAGAAGTTTTTCCGCTTCCACGCGGGCACGATTTTTTAGACAATGCCATCTTCAGCTATTTTGTCTGAACTGGCAGGTCTCCTCTATTTTCCCCAGCTGTTTCGATTATACTCATAGTTCCAGTTTTACACCAGTGTGCATTAAAAGAACTGCACTATCCTTTTGTTTATCTGTGTGACTTTCACCTTCATTGTTCTACATGTGTTGGTGGAATCCTAACTCGCATTAATAACTTAGATTTACCTGTTTTTTTTTTGTCAAAGAGCTACATTTTTTACTGCCTTCTTTATCAGTGCTGTGGTTTCCTCGAGATTTTTCTTACTTGTTTGCTCATGATTAAACTGGCTTGCACTTGCCCTAACCAACATCAATGTGAGAATAGCGAAAAATTGCGGGTGTGTGCGTATCACTTCAATCGAATCCTGCGCAATACGGGTGTTTGTGACTACACTGCTAGCGCAGCTTCGCATGTTTGTTCAGTAGGTTCCCAGTATATTTCATTCTGCTTCTACTCCAAGTGAGTTTAGTTCCCCTTGCGTCTGGTGATTTGGTAAAATCACTGCAACAACATGCGCTCAGCTCCATAATCTTCTCCTCTATCTCCTTACACTAAACAATGATCTCACTGTTTGTATCGTGACTGAAAGTCAAGTATTTTGAGGCTCTTGTGAAAACAACTATTATTCCAGCATTTCCCAGTAGATTAGTATTATTGGTAGAACAACCTGATAACCTCCGGGTATGCATTTCACCCTTTGCCACTTCTCGTTCAAATAAGTAGAATGAGACCTCATTACTGTAAGAACTCAATTCGGTACTATGTGTGCAATACCCTATTGTAGTGTCTATTCTTTTTTTATTGCCCAGAGCTAGTCTTTCTCAGCGATTGTAACACCCACACTACTTGTTCCCCGTGTTAATCTCTGTTCTCATTCCCTGACTTCTACTTTTGTGGCTTTTATAGCATCTGTATCTTGTGCTGCCATTTTTTTTTTGTTTGTGCACTTGGTAATAAAAACAAGCATGCATATGTGTGTTTGGCTCCTAGTGTGTTCATCTATCTACATCGATAAAGCAGTAAGGTACGCGAAAGTGACGACATTGTATGCTCATCAAAAAAAAAAAATTAGAGGAAATCCGCCATATCAATTTAAACAAACCTCTACTATTTCAGGATCGTTATCGCAACAGGGAGTCACTTCGTCTGCTGGAGCTGATAAGGAAGGATTTGGTGACTGTTCATACGGAGGTCCTTCAACACTTGGAGTATCATTAAAGAATCGCCTAAGCAGTAGCGTAGGAGAGGTCCTTTCTTAAGTAGTTCTTGCTTTTTTAACTCGCATTTTGTGCACTTCTCTTACTTTCATCATCTAAAAAAGTTCCGGAAGGAATGCTGGTTACACACGCCGTTCGTGAGTTAAGCAACAAGAACAACGACAAAACTTTCTCATTATACGATCACATCTAAGACAACGTAATAGTGATCGATAATGTGACACAATCTCATTCCAAGTGCCTTTTTCGAGAAGATGATGCGAGGATTAGAATGGAATTACATGGGAGTGAAAGCTGATTGTTACCGGTTACATCGTCTTTGTTTCGCTGATGAGATGGTTCTGATATCATCAAGTATCAATGAAGCGGAATGAACTCGAGTTCGCCAACTATAATTATCTGGGTCCGGAAATGAACATGAAGAACGACCTGTCCTCCGAGCTGGTCAGGTGAAACAGAACGGCTTGAAGAGCGAACAATAGCGCTACGTTGCTGAAATAATTTCCAAGATGATTGTTTGGATTCTTATGATTTTACTGCTTCAACTTCTTGAAGGCTCTTTCTGAGAGTATTAGGAAAGAAGAGCATACTCCATATTTTATCGTAACTCTGAAAAATTGGAGTTTTCTGAGTGCAGTGAATAGAGGCTGAATACTTCCAACAGAACCTCTGTGGTTATGGGACTGCAATAAATGAAAATAGGACTCATGAGGCGAATAATTCTTTTGATAAACTTCACCTCTCCATTCCGAGAACTAGTCTCGTAATCTAGATTTAGGAAGGCGGGTGTAGAGTAGTCGGTAAGAAGTTCTGCTGTGTTTATACGACCGATAGATGTTTCGAAACCGCTCTTGCGCTAACCAACTCTTTTATCCCTCTGGGGTCGAAAAATTGATCCCAGTCTCGTCTGATTTGATACGTCCGCTAGCCTTCAAAGGTCACTATATATATATATATATATATATATATATATATATATATATATATATATATATATATATATATAGAAGATGAGAAGGCGGAAGATGCGGCGCATGCACAAGGCTGGCGCGCTCCAATCGAACTCCTTGTAGAGAATACCGCGCAGGAACGCCCGAAACCGTATCTTCCGGGCCGTTTTTTTTACCTCAATTAGGAAGAAATGGACGGGATCATCCTTCTCTTCATTATCTATACGAATACTCCACCTGAAATTCGTACCACCTCAGATTCGTGGGGTGATGCCTTTAAGCAAGTTACAAACATTACCTCATAAACATATTTCCATAGAATTGTGCATTCGGTCCAATTTGTTGAGGATAGTACTTGCTTCCGTAATACGTGTTATTATATACGATAATCCTGTAATTTCTTTTGATTTTTGAGACGATTTTGCAGGTGCTGCACGAAACGAGCGCAGTTGATCCAGAACGATGCGATTCGGATTTTTTCCGTCCTTTGACTGCGTGTGGCGGAGATTCGTCGCGGTCGTTCACATACTTGGAATGGGTGCATGAGAATCAAGCTCGTCGAATGCGAAGTCGCAGCGAATGGTTCTTAATCGGCACTTTTGTTCCCAATGCTGTGAACTACACATTAAATAGTTCTCATTTATTCTTTGTGCTTTTCAGGTTTCTCTCGCCTACAGTACCTCCAAAATCAAATTCGCTTCCACAGGATCGTGATGCATTCAAGTTGAGAAGCCTCCCTGGGCCGTTTACTTTGATCCAGGATAATGCGAAGAAGAGTACTGAGGCGTCGAAGATCATACCTCTCATCCAGAGAAAACCATCCAAAATGGGCCCCAGAGGTGAACGCCTCACCCATTCGAAGAAAGGAAGACAACCTCTGTTAGAGGTATGTTGAGATTTCTAACAAGTCTTGTGGGAATGTGGTTTGATTTTTTTTCCCATGTCTGCAATTTTTGAATCCGAAGCCAAATGTATAGTTCTCCTATCCCCTTGGAATATTAAAACCTACTGCGCTTATCATTCATTTTTCCTTAGTTTCAAAAGTGTCCTTTTCATGCTATCATTCGTTCAAATTTTGATAGGACTTTCGCTCTGTGTTATGCACTATGCATTATGCATAATTGTAGCTTGATCTCGTGGTGTCATTTTTTTCTTGTTTCGTTAGATCTTAATTTTGAGTGCGAGCAACTTTACATGTTTTGGATTCAAAAAGGAAAGTTAGAGGTTATTTCGGCAGTTGAGATTCATATTACTGTTAACAGATTGTAACACTTTGGGAATCAATGGCGCTACGCTTGCATTTAGATCTCCGTTCTTATTCTGCTGATAATCTCGTAACAAAGAAGGGGTCGATTAGTAGTCTTAGTCTAGTCTTTATTTTTCCAACGATACTATTAGGTTGTAAAGACAACAAGGAAGAAAATAAATCCATAAGTTGCCAAATATCGCATCACAAGATATCACAAAATAACGTCTAAGGACAGTGTAGTAAAAGTTCTGTATCTAAGTTTTTGTACGATACCAACTTTTCTCTCACAGATGTCCATTTTGTACTAACCAAAAACCATGTCAAGTGTAGTACGAATCGAAATTATCAGTTTTAAAAATACCACCTTTGAAGCTACGGACATATCACACGGATAAGCTGACAAGCATACGTTACTAGCAGTGTCTTTTATCTTCGACCGTTGACGTAAGACTGAATTTCGGATACCTTCTTTCAATTGAGCGTTCTGCGACGCTGATCGCATTTTCCTTCTGCTTTCGAAACGCCCAGATTTCGGAACCGTAGTTCAAAACAGGAACATTTGGAATTTCGTAACAGTGTGGATTTGGTCAGTCTTTCTTAATCTTTCTGAATCCTTTTCGAAATCCTGTTTGCTCACACTGCTATAAATCAACTAACTTTTTCTCAATCCTGTTAAGTTAGGATCACGCTCGTAAATAGCTCATAGCTGATGGATATCAAACAGATTGGGAGATAGTTGCCAATGTCTTGTTTATTCCCCTTCTTATACAGCAGCTGTCGTGCTGGTCTTTCACTGTTTAGGAATCCTGCATTCCGACAGGCAATGTAAAGAACCTCACCAGAGTATTGATAAGAGACTGAGGGGATTGATTCATCAGATGTTCAGATCTTATCCTATCGGAACCGGGTCCCGTACCATTCTTGCTGACATGATAATATGTTGTTCTTTGAACGTTAGAATGTTTGGAATGACATGTTTATCTTCCCTCAGATGGTGAGGAGGCAAGTGGACATGGCTGTCGACAAGATCGTGGGATCCGTGATTTTCTCCCTTCCCCTTCTTGATCCAGTGGTTGTTCCATTCGGGTTCCGAAGGGAGTGATATTTGTCTTGCGTTATACGAGCTCGAATATGAGTTGCGACAAGCACAGCGAATGCTTCTTCTCACCTCTACAGCTTTAGCCAACAGTGCTACTTTTCTCTCCTCAAACTTATCTGTTCACTTATCTCCTCTCTGCAAAGCATTACGAGCTCGAATATGAGTTCCTGCTTGCTTGTACTTCGTGCAACTCCATACTGGATAGTTTAAGTATTTCTGATGGCAGGTGTTTGTGCTTTTAAAACGCTCAGTCTTCCTCTACAGTCAAGAGATGTTCAAAGAGCAGGTCGTACTCTCATCGATTTTGTTCGTTGCTGCGTCTCTCCGAACTTTGCGGCCTTTTCTCCTTTTCGTATGATGAAAAATCTTCCTCGGAGGCAGTTGTCTGATCCTGCGTAGAAGTTTGGTACAACCTCTTTCAGGAAAACATCCTGTTTATGATGATGTGACCTATCTCGTTATGGCGCCTTCCATCGGCCGAATCCCATTTCGAGGAAACAGAAGAGGGGTTTTGAAATTCAGAGTTTCCATGGGTTTTGTCGCCATTTTATCGTTGAAGAGGGGAGGGTGTAGCGCAGTTGCTAAGAGGTGTGTACGATCGATCGGTGGTTTCCAAACCGCCCTGGTGTCCAGTGCGCCTTTCACCCCTCGATAAGCTTGTACGATACTTATTCGGGAGGATAAAAATACTGAATTGATACCTCTGCTCGCCCTCGCTAGTCACTGCATAGGCTAGCGCGTTCAATAACCTTAACGATTACGAACTGCAGTAGAACGCGTTGGTGCATCCGAGTTAGGTCAGAGTTTTTGTCGTTGATAAACTCGGGAAGCCTCTATTCCAGCTCGTTCATTCGTAGGCTGTGGGTGTCATGTGAAGTTCCATCCATATGCGTTCTTCTGGGTCACTTTTGGCGTTAAAATAATCAACAGTGACCTTGAAGAAGATGCAATCTTCTCTGTAGAACTTCTCTAGACCCATGTAGAAAGCTTCGACTTCTTCCTAGCTTGATTTTGGAGGGTTTTTTTGAGGTCTTGATTTTGGAAAAACGAAGATACTTAAAACTGGCTCTGAACCACATCATCTCATCCGTAGACGCTCGATTCGTGTCGAAAGTTGTTTGAAAGAGCCGATGTTCTTTGTCATACTCTTGTTAACTATGTTACCAAGTCCTCTACCTCGCATGTTTCTATGAACCTTCTCGAATTTCATGCACAGCATTAGTCTCGGTCAATCTGAAGTGGTACTTAATCTTCCTTGCATCATCAGATCTTCAGTGGGTGCTTCCGACGAGAGGTTCGTGCGTCGCTTGTACAGATCGTCATCGTAACCGTTTTCCGTTTTAGGAGACTTTTCTGTGCAGCTATGTTGTAAATTTGATTTTAAAACCCATGGACAGGCTGTAGGCTCGTGGGTTTTATGAGAGAACGTGGCGTCGTCTCGGAATGGACAGATGGAGTTTCTTTGTTAGAGGCGACTCGAAAGTGCCTCCCTTGCACCGCTCAGTCACTTGGTTGCAGGATCTTGGCTGGTCCGACGCAAAGATTTTCACGTTGGTCTTGGCACACCAGAAACAGGAAGTTTCCTCCCCTGAATCCTCTCAGAGCAGGCAGACGATCGCGTCACATTGCTTAACCAGCTGTGATCGCGCTGAGGGAGATCCGCGGAGATTTCTCGGAGTAATTTGACCAAATAGTAAGGATTCTTGTGAGACACCAATTTGATTTCACATAATAGTCGTAGCAATTCGCTCAACTTCATAATGATCAAGATTCGCTCGTTTGTACCCACTTTATACTTCTTTTCAACTCAGCTAAAGACCCTTTGATTAATGTTGTTCAGTAATTGTATTTTTCAGAGGACATCCAGCGGATCAAGCACGAGAAACAGCTTTTCTTGCGCGGTTTCTTCTTCGGGTTTGCCTTCCTCATGTGGAGTCCGACGAAGATCCTGGCGAGTACGTTCTCTGAGAGGAAGTCTACTTGGCTTCAAAACGGTACGATTATTCCACACTAATGAATTTATTGAAAAGAATAAGGGAAGAAGTCTTTTTCATCTGACTTCACTTAGGGTTTTTATGTCTCTTATTGGATGCAATATGCTATAGAATATTAAGTCAATTCAAGCGTACAAGTGCACAGAAATGGTTCGAAGAATAGACTTATCTATTAATGAAATCATCTTTAATCAGTTATCTTTGAAGACAGCATACCACGAATCTGAGGTGGTGCGGATTTCAGGTGGAGTATCCGTATACTGTGAGGTAGATTATGGAGACGGGGGTAGTTCCGCTCATCTCTTCTTTGCACGCGTAGCGTCCCTTACTGCCCATCGGGGCAGTCCGAAATGGATTTTCGACGAGTCACAGGGCGGAGGCGGCGCAAGGGGTGGAGCGTTGCAATAGGTGGCGTCGTACAATGCAGCATTCTGGTTCCGCTCATCTCTCCCTGCAGTGATGCAGGGAGAGATGAGCGGAACTACCCCCGTCTCCATAATCTAGGACACCGTATACGGATACTCCACCTGAAATCCGCACCACCTCAGATTCGTGTTATGCTGCCTTCAAAGATTATGGAGAGGGGGTGATTCCGTCCATTTCTTCCCATTGCCGTAAAAAAACGGCCCAGAAGATGCGGCGTGTGCACAAGGGTTTCGCGCTCCAATCGACCTCCTTGTAAATAATAGCGCGCCGGATCGCTCGAAGCCGTATCTTCCGGCCCGTTTCTTACGGCAATTAGGAAGAAATGGACGGAATCACCCCTCTTTCCTTAATCTACTATCCCGTATACGAATACTCCACTTGAAATCCGTACCACACCAGGTTCGAGGTATGCTGCCTTTAATCCGATTTTTTGGGGTCATTTTGCGCGATTAGCATCCCTACACTACTTACTAGTATGCTTGTAATACTAAGAATTTTTGGTTAGCTCAATATTTTCTAATGATCTCATATACCTCCTGAAAGACTTCAATTTGTAGGCTTCGGATTTTGGCTCTAGCTTGCTTGTAATTGCGCTTATTTACTGTTAATGGGCCGTATTTTGGGATTTCGCTACACCTGGGATTACAAAAAACCGCTAATTATCGTCGGGTCAATACGACATGAAACACGAGTGTAGTTGCGGTGCATTTGCGTCCGCACTCGAAATGGTGCGGTGGAGGCAGCATTTGGAACCAAGTTGGGACCGTCGGAAACTGCAGCGATGAGTGGTGCCAGCAAGGATTTCATCACGCTCCTATTCACTACGCTCCACTGAAGCGCCTCGAGAGAAGACGCGTACGCAATTGCGTACGCGCTTCATGTTTTTTACCCTACTATATGCATAGCTACAGGGAGGAATGGAGAAGAAATTCAGTCCCTTTACACTAAAATCTTTGAGGTGCCCTAACAGCAAAACAAATGATAAAACATGGGAAAGTAATTTACAAAGACTTCGTGATCCCAATCGTAGACTAATACACGAGCAAAAAGTGAAAAATAAAAAAAGAGCTTTGAGAAGCTTGCCGTACCCTGGGAGCTCGAGAAGGCGTACACCGATGGTGCAACTTTCACAGGAACAGTCATGCGCTTCCTATCTTTCACTACATACTGCAGTCCCAATTGATAGGAAAAATAGCTTCTCATCGGTACATTTTTGTCTATGAAATGTCAACTAATTAAAACAGATCGGCAGAATTTTTTTTTCGATTATGAGCAAATAAGGAGGTGCAACATTCATTTGTAAATGCATTTCTCGCTTGAAATATTTTCAAAAAGCTAGAAAAAGTTCCATTCATACTTATAGCATCTTCTTTGAACATTTGCATGTGTCGTTGTTGTTCGAATAACGCAGTGACCATATAAACCGAATAGTTTTTTCTTAATTTTTTCTTGACTTTGGAATACATCTGCCTCCAATTAACGTTAATCACACTTGCATTTTCAGCATTCGCTGGACTCTCAGGACCCACCACTCTTGCCGTCTCAACGTGGTAACAGCAAACCTATGTACTCACGCCCGTTTGCTCACAGTTTGGGTGGAGAAACTTGGCTGGTTGAGGTCATTTCAGATGAAATCTGGAAAAGGAAGAGAAGCATGAAGAAAAAGCACTAGTAGTTGCTTATTTGTTCTCCATTCCTTTCACTGCAGAACACGTTCTCGTTGGATACTTTCAACTAGTCTGCGCTTCGTACAGTATCCTCGACGTCCTTGTAACTTCTGTCTATAGACATATTGCATTGTTCTCCTGTGATGAACTTGCTGCCATTTACCGAGGTTGTGCATTTCACTAAGTCTTTCATCGTTATCCCTTGTAAGTGGGGCTGTTGCTGATTGTTTGTGATGTCATTCACTTAGTGTTGCTTGCCTACTATATATAGCTTTCTTTGAGAACTTCTAAATCACGATTCACTTGCTTTGCTGACACTGTCACTAATAGCTGAGTTATATTAATATGTTGCCACTTCACTGGCATCTTGAGCTAGGTGAGAATGACACCTTAATAAACATACTGTACGATATGATCGGTTTAAAACTAGTTTTCTATCTAAGTATACCGTATCTGTTCTTTACTGTTTGGGAACGTCAGTCCCCTTTAAAAGAAGCGGACATTGGAGATGACGCTATCATCAAGTCTAAACTAAATAAGGGGTAATCATCTGCAATTGTATATCTTCAGAACTATTTATATTTGGTCGGAGCGCCAAAAATCAATAAATAATATTCTAGGATCACAAGGATCCCATAGCACATAAAAAATCACTTCATTCACGCGCCCATCCATTTCAAAAGTGAAGACGATGCACTTTTCGATAGTCTGAATTCTGCTTGTTAGAGGCATAACCCCACAAATCTGAAATAGCGGATTACAGGTGGAGTATTCTTATACGGGATAGTAGATTACGGAGAGGAGGGTGATTCCGTCCATTTCTTCCTAATTGCCGTAAAAAACGGTCCGGAAGATGCGGTGCGTACACAAGGCTGGCGTGCTCCAATCGAACTCATTGTAGAAAATAGCGCACCGTAACGTTCGAAGCCGCATCTTCCGGGGTGTTTTTACGGCAATTAGGAAGGAACGGACGGAATCACCCTTCTTTCTATAATCTACGATCCCGTATACGAATACTCCACCTGAAATCCGTACCACCTCAGATTCGTGGGGTGATGCCTTTAAGTGAAAGCAGCAGAGTATTATTACTCTGATAGTTATAGTCGGGCCAAAACGACATGAACCACGAGTGCATTTGAGTAGGTGCTCGAAGCGACGCAGTGGAGGCAACAGTTGGATTTGAGGTGGGACCGTCGCAAACTGCAGCGATAGGTGGTGCCAGCAAGGGTTTCATCACGCTCCAAGCCGCCACGCTCCACCGAAGCGCCTCGAGAGAAGCTGCGTACGTGCCTTATGTCGTTTTGACCCCATAGTTAACGCACATTTACCACCGAGGGGCGAACGAAGGTCATTGTTGTTTTATGAACTGCACGGTTGACTGCACTACGGGACTACCCTTTTGGCCATGCTTTGTCTCGCGGGCATCTTTTGCGCCAAGAGACGCTAAAAGGCTAGTATTAACCAATCAATTAAATCGAATTAGCGCCTTACTCAACTTGGGGTTTGGAGTTTGTCAAATGATTCTACCCCTCCAATATATGCTTTGCTTTGACCGAACGCATCCCTTAATGGGATGGTTCGCACGGTTGAAGTTTGGACCTAAAGACAGTGGTCGGGGAAGTCGGGTTCTTTACAGTGATGAATAGGATTTGAAACGTAGTTTGCAGGTATCGCACGAGAACGGGAAACGCCCTATAAATCTAACAATCAACGTCATCGATATACCCACCGAAACACTTGAATACCTATAGAATTGTCTGAGTCAAACTGCGTGAAATAGATTTCATTGCTGCGCTTGTCCACTTTATGCGGGGTCATCTCGTCAATCGTACTATGAATGCAAGGGATTACCTCGTTTTGTAAACCAGGATTATAGTGCTCTTATGTTCCAGTGTACCTAGCAAGCACCTCTTCTAGATTATTCATAACTTGCAGTAATGTACGATGTTTCTTCTATCTTTCTTGCTCTTACACTTAATAAGTCCTTCCACAAGTACCTGTTGTTGGCTCTTAATGTGTGAGTGAGCCAAGTCTGCTGCATTGTGTGCCTTTCCTTCGCTTAATACACGTTTCCTATTCTCTCCTCCTAACAATCGAAAGCGTAATTATACGATTCGACAAATTCAGCGTCGTTCTCGGTGATAATCAGGCATTTCGGATGTGAATGTGTTGATTTTAATTCGGATCCTATCTGTGTCCACTTGCAATAGGATTATTCGACAAAAAGAAAAAGAAGGGGGAAACATTTGCGCTTATTTCATCATATGCAGATAACATAATTCCCTGACCGGAAATGTTGAGGAGAATATGAATGCATTACTCTATCGAGGGCAAGGGAGGACAGGCATCAATTTTAGAGCACGAATCTTGCTCTGATGTGCATCTCAAACGGTATTCTTTTTTTTTCCAAATGCAAATTCTGGGATGAAGAAAAGTGGTTAGTCACAACTTTTCTTTACGGTTGTGAAGTTGATTCATTGAAGTTCGCGATGATTTGTGCTTCATTTCTTTTCTGAATATGGTTCTCTTTTTAGAGTTAGTGTGTACGATTTCCCATCATACTTGTTTTATCTTTGTTCACTTCGTGAAGCATGTTCGTGGAAATATTTAACCCTTACGTATACAGATGCATTTTCATCTTTAAGGACTTTTTCTGTTCAATCCTTTTTCAAGTAGAATTAGAAGGGAGTAGCCCCAACTTTGGGCCTTCGAGTGCGAAATACCATAGGTACTCTTAAATTTCGTCTATAAAAATACGAAGGTGAGCAACTACGTCAGTTGGAGCAGCTAACAACTGCCTGTCTAAGAGCCTAAGATGCTAGAATACTGCTGATAATAGTCCTCTAACTAAACATGTCGTCCTATCTTCTTTATGTTGTTGAAAGTATGGTAATGTGTTCGATATATGCCATAATATGTAGTTCGTCTATGTAGGTTTATCGTTACAGTGATACGACTAGCCTAGAAGTGCGCTGTATGTACCATCATATGGGGGTACCGCACGCGATCGCGTTACACTGCGCCTAACTCAGTCAGACGGTGATGTGGTGCTAAGTCGTTGTCGACCAATACGTGCCTTAAGCGTCTTTGGGGTGATACGTTGCTTCATTGTTATGTTCAATTGGAAGTTTATGTTCCAGTTAGTTGTATTTGTGAATATATTGTTATGGAGTTCGGTTTGAGGTCAAAAGATCCCGAACGTTGTTTAAATGCTCGATTAAGTGACAAATGGCTTTCCAATTTTAGAAGCAGAAAATCATTTCGGGAGGTGATAGTTCATCAATCGATAGATCATTATTGGAAGTGGATAGCTGATACAGTCGGGTCCTTAAAACGTAAGCGTTAGTCTTAGAGGAAATTTAACATGTATTCTGAAGCTGTTATGAAAAACGGAAGGCAGGGCTGGAATTTCTACTGCCTTAACTTTACTAAACCTTCCCAGCAAGCTTACCAGAAGTGAATAGTTAAGTCTAATAGCTAGTATTTATTGCGAAAAAAACAACCTTTGGATTTAGTGGTTGTGAAGCCTGCTGAGTTACAAAATTCTCAAGAAATGGGATACTTCGAGGCTCTCTTGTATTCTTCTCTTCAGCGTACATGACATGGATCTTCGAAGACCGACGCTTAAGTTTTAGGGTTCCGATTGACTCAGCTATTTACCTCCAGTAATAAGCTGTCGGTTGATAAACTCTATGAACGTTCCAGCGCTCAAAAGTTCGGTTCAATTAGAATAAATCAATTAACCAATCAAGAATCAGTTATAAATGGTTACAACAATAAAAAGGATAAAGGATAAAGTCACTGGCGTATCAATCCATTAGGGATGCGCCAACGCGTTTTACTGGAATTCGCAATCGTTGAGGTTTTTGGAATGCGTGTTGGCCTATGCAATGACTTGCGGGGGCCAGCCGATGTGTCCAGTCAGTGTTTTTATCCTCCCAGACAGGTCTGGTACCAATTTAGGGGGTCCTGGGTCCCTGCGTGTGGCTCACCCTCACCCCCCCGCCCGGTAAGTGTATAGTTTGTTTGTTTTTTGACGTGGTATTTGTCGGGGGTTTTCGCTCGAGATGCGGGGGCCGTTAAAGACAGTCTAGTTGCGCAAACAACGAATGCAAATTGAAATTTAGGAAATTTCACCTTGTGTTAGTAAAAATCAAGGCAAATGCCATACGTTACCACCGATGCTACTTGACATGGGATAAACTCACCAAAATGTGTGTGGTAAGATTTGGAATTTGGAGGAAATATCACCCTACGAATGCTTTCTTTGTCCTAGCAGTTTAGGGAGCCAGCCCCCACTAATCTGTAGGCCCACAGTGACCCTGTACATCAAGGAAAGGACTGCATAGATAATACAGCAGATAGACTTCCCATCAACGATAGAGAGGCTAAAGGGAAGAATACATACGGGTTCAAAGCATTTCCCAACCACCAGCATCGAGCGCATGCTAAGGTGCATAGGGAAGAAAAGAAGAACGCAGTTGCTCCTGGTTTATCACCGAACAGAATTCCAGCGTTAAAAATATATTGACAAAGCCAAAATATGACCTTACATGTCTCACGAGTGTTGTTTTGGCTTGAGAATCAAGCTTCATAAAACAACAATGACCTTCGCTCTCCTCTAAGTGGTAAATGTGCATTAACTATGGACGGGTCAAAACGACATAAGGCACGTACGCAGCTTCTCTCGAGGCGCTTCGGTGGAGCGTGGCGGCTTGGAGCATGTTGAAACTGGCACCAGCTATTGCTGCAGTTTCGGACGGTCCCGTGTCGGTCCCAACTGCTGCCTCCACCGCGCCGTTTCGAGCGCGTACGCAAATGCACGGCAACTACACTCGTGGTCCATGTCGTTTTGGCCAGACTCTACATTCGCAGATACCAGTACATCTGTGAAACTGCACTAAGCAACGCGGTCCGCAAATTTTATGAATGGAAACCACGACACTTTATGTATTGTAACATTTTCCATTATGTTGTCATCCTTGTTTCTTAGTAAGCTGTCTTGTTTAGGCAGTCGCATGTCGGATCAAGACAATCCTCTCCCTGCTGGATGGGAAAAGCGTATGAGTCGTACAAACAATCAAGAATATTATTATAATCAAGCTACTGGGCGAAGTCAGTGGGAACGACCTACAGAAGCAGCGTTCGGAAAAGGATCTGATCTCACACAGGTGAGAGCGGCTCATCTACTCGTAAAACACTCAGGCAGTCGTCGTCCGTCGAGCTGGAGACAGGACAACATTACTCGAAGTAAGGAAGACGCACGTAACATTTTGAAGGACTACATCAGGCAAATTAAAAGCTCTGACAATCCCGAAGCAACATTCCGAAAATTGGCGCAGCAGTTCAGCGACTGCAGCTCCGCCAAAAGAGGAGGAGATTTGGGTACGTTTTCGTCGCATTATCCGATGATGATATTTTCGAATTATCTGAGGAACTTGTTAACTATGCCTTTTCTTTCCTAATTCTAACAACATTGTTTTCATGCGTTCTTGTTACCTAACTCGTTCATAGTTTAGCTGTAGATAGTGAGTAGTTTGCTTCCAACTCTTTTCTTATGAATACATCCGTCCTGTCTACTTCGAGTTTGTTCCTTTTCTCAGATAATTACCTTTGTTCGAAGTTGTCCATAATGACCTCAAAAAAAAAAATCAACTGACGTTTATGTTGTGTTGATTTCGATCGTTCTTGTCAAGTCATCTCAATAACGAGCTGAGACGAGTATAGAGGAAGTGATTCGTCTTTCACCACAACGGATGCTTTTCCCATATTTCCGAAGTTTACCCACAATTCTTAGGAGTTAGAGACGTATTTCTAAGTTTTCCTGCTGATTTCTGCTGCATTCCGAAACATGCTTAACTTCGTCTCCGATTTTGGCTTTTATTCGTTGAACTTGTATGCCTTTTTTATTTCACGGCTTATATAAGTGTTTACAGATATTTTCCAGTCTTCTTCATTTTACATCTTTTTAAGGGATGTTTGGTCGGCGTCAAATGCAGAAACCGTTCGAAGATGCATCGTTTGCTTTAGACATTGGAGAAATGAGTGATATTGTCGAAACCGACTCTGGGCTGCATATCATATGGCGACTTGCATAGACACTGTTTTTACTATTTATCAACATGTGTTTAAGTTTTCTTCTTTTGTGCTATAACGCTTTGTTTTATATCCCCGTTCTTTCAGCTGAAATATTATAAATGGTTTTATTTTTGGAAGGTTTATCTTTCGACACGAGTGAATAACGCTATTACATAATTTGCTATTTACTTGCATTCGAAGTTTTGCTTGCGTTTTAGCACTAAGAATGGATTGTTATTTTGATGAGCAGCGAGCTGTGGAAGTTGAAGTACCCATCAATATAGCTTTGATTAAGTACTGGGGAAAAAGAAATGAGGTTGGCTGGATTTCGTTCCTGAAAACCTTTTACAGCAATTGGATTTTCCAAATTCTAATATTTTTGAAGCCTTTTAATTCTTTCTAGGATCTCATCCTCCCCCTCAATAGTTCACTTTCTCTTAACATTGATGGCCTTGTCGCCCGCACACGTTTACGATGTTCTTCGAAGATTTCGGATTCTGTCACAGTCAACAACACTTCAGTGGATTTAGAAAAGAGCAAACGATTTCGAAAATGTTTCGATGTGAGGATATTTCTTTTGTGCTGACTATTCAGTTGTAAGGTTGCTCTTTTACATCACATTGGACTAGGTTCAGCTGCGGCTGCGCTCGAAACGGCGCAATGGGGCTTGCGGCTGGAATGGAATCAAATAAACCACCGCGAACTGCAGTGATGAGTGATGCTAGCAAGAGTCGTGCCTCGATCTCAACCGCTAAGCTCCACCGCGCCGCTTTTATCGTAGCTGCTTACGCAACTGCACCGACCTTTATTTCGTTCTGATCCAATTAGACGTCTGAAACAGATACCAGTAGATTTCGTTCAATAGTTGCTATGATATTTTTTATACAGTGATTTCTACGCTTTCGTGAGTATTATAACGCATCTGATTTTTTCTGTGTAGTGTGTTTTATAATGGTTTTGACGAACTCTCTTTTTACAAAAAGTTCAATTTTTTTTTTTCGAAAACGATGAAGCAGTGCTAACACAAGGTCAGAGAAACTATTTGTTCTGCTGGACATTCACATGCTTTCTATATTTAGTACGCTCGTCAGCTTATACGAGGGCGATCTTGTCATGAAAATACGGGTCCCCACTTGGAGACGGAGTATGGGTTTGAGGTAGGCAGCGAGAAGTCGTCAGCTTTTGTGCGTAACCTGTCATGAGTATTCAGGTTTCATCCACCACAAACTTCCCTGTTGGTGCAGGTCTAGCATCTTCTGCTGCTGGCTTCGCAGCAATTGCTGTTTCTATAGGAGAGCTATTCGATCTATCAATGGTGGATGTTTCTTCGCTGGCAAGAATAGGTGGGCGTTCTGTCAAATCATTCAATAGTTTGGGATAAAGACAAGAATTCTCATAGCTTTATAGTAGGTAGGCTCCGCTATGCTCCCTTTATAACCATATTTATTAAAAACCAGTCTGAACGTCCGGCTAAAGCCGGACCTCAGACTTTCTGTGTGTGGTGTTTGCTTCGTTCGCTTTCAATGATCGGCGAAAATTAACATCAGTGCCGTTTTCTGTGAAATTGGACTTCTTTATCTCCGGCAATCTTTCTTCATCTGTTTTTATTATAACTAATGACGAAAGATTTCATAGTCTTCTTTCTAGATGCGTCAGTTCTATATTTGGAAAACATTCAAACTTCAGCTTCAAATACTCCTTACCAAAGTATTATAGACAAAATTTAGAAGCATTACTCGAAATATGAGTTTTACTCCTATATTTCCCAACAGTTCTCAAAGAATTATGTTTAGGCATAAAATGACGTGAAAGACATCATCCTACTGATAACGATATCGTTCTGCGTCAGATCATGTAAACTGTTCGCTACTATTCAAGCAGCCGTTTGCAAGCATGTTTCCACTTTCTGAGGAAATCATGCTACCAACATGAGGCGAACGAAGAAGGAAATAGACACGCGGAGGAGTCGTAAAGGTGAAAAACGACGGGCCCAGTGCTCAGAGCTATGAAACGGCTGCAACGTTCCATTTACCTTTAGCGACGTGCACACGAAGTTATTGTGCAACATTTCTACTCCGCAGGACCCGTCTCAACCCATTTTATAGCTATGTGGCACCGGTGCACTAATCCAACGCCGCGGGACCCTTCGCAGCCCATTTTATAGCTGCATGACGCCGGGGCACCAATCCAACGAAGCGGAATCTGTCGCAACCCCTTTTTGGAATTTCGTTTCACACACAAACACCACACCACAGCACACCACACACACAAACACACAGACTAAGCCCGTTATTCTATTGCATGGTCATGATATCCATTGCCACTTTTCGACAAAATCGTCAACATCGGCAAATTCTAGTGCTAGGTGTTAGGGTCGACTTAGGATTCCTTTTTAAGTTAGTTATAGCGATTATTCTGAAGGTTTGTTTTGTGTTTCTCGAAGATAAATTATGGGAAAATTCATGACGACTTCTCTTTGCTTTCCGCGGTGTCACCTTCACTTATGGTAGGGTCAAAACGACATGAAGCACAATGCCGTCGCGTAAGTGGTTGCACTCGCAACACTTCGGCGGAGTGCAGCGGTTAGAATCTGGGGTGGGGGTCTCGTTGACATCGTTCCTCACTGTAACATCGCTCTGACATCGTTCCTCGCGATGGTCCCAACTCGATTCTAACCGTTATCTCTACCGCTCCGCTTCGAGGGCAATCGCTTATACAATTACACCATGCTTTACTTCATTTTGACTTGACTGCATATCTTTTAAGCGCTTCTAGAATGCAATCGTCTCTTCAACATTGGAAATAGGTATCTTTCCAACATAATAGACTTTACAAAAACTATACTGCGGTGTTTTTGCTACCTCCAATGAAAAGTCTGCAAAGCAAGTTCTCCCTACTTTTTGCTTATAAAAATCCGTGGGAAGGCATTTCTTCTAGTCAGCCTTTATATACTGAACATGTAGAACTTAGGATTGTTTTCAACAAGATATTATAGATCATATTTCGTTTGAATTTGCTCTTGTTAAGATTTGAATTTGTATCAATATTGTGTGTCATTGACTTTTGTGCGTTTCCTTTTCCAGGCTCCGGTAGCGCATGCCGTAGCGTCTTTGGAGGATTAGTGGAATGGTACTCCGGCAGTGATCAGTCTGGAAGCGATTGTGTAGTCAAAGTGAATAAGCTGAAATAGTTTCTCTCTTTTCATCTACACAGAACTTCATTTTACCACCATGTTGACAAAGTTTCCAAAATGTTACTTTAAGCAAGTTTTTCCCGAAAATTGGTGGCCAGAACTACGTGCACTTATTGTTGTATTGGATCCCACTGAAAAAGAAGTTGGAAGTAGCATTGGAATGCGCAGATCAGTAGAAACAAGTGAATTACTGAAACATAGGATCAACGAGGTTGTTCCAAAGCGAATTGAAAGGTATTTCTTCTCCACTATTCCAGTGTTTACTGTCTGTTTTGCCTACTGCGGATGTATAATGTCATTTTGTCCGCGGCATCCTTAGTTTAGGTTGAAAGTGGCGTTTCAGTCCCGCGATTTTGATGAGTTTGCACGTATTACTATGGCAGACAGCAATCAACTGCATGCAATTTGTCTTGATACGTGCCCTCCTCTTAAGGTTAGTGTCCTACTTTTTCTCAAGTTCTATCTCTCATAACATCTCGAATGAACAGATTAAGGTCCTAAAATTTGAAATGTACAGAACCAGAAGGTCTCTATCAGAAGATTAACTGAGATTGAGACTAAGTCCCGAATATTGTCGTATTTCTAGAGAAATAGCTGATAATTTCGCGTGGCGGTTGGTTTTGAAGTTACTGGCGATTTTGTCCACTAGTTTCGATCTTCCTCCTCTTCAATCACTTTTGGAACCACGTTGAAAGATCAGATTCACGCACTGATATTCGCGTAGAATACACTGCTTTCATTACATATATATAGAGAGAGATATATGAGTTAGTTAAGAAAGTTTGGGAAAAGATTAGAAACTCAGACAGTAGTACTGTGTGTGCCCTTTTGAAAAGGCCATGTTAACTAACAACCGAGTATCAACAGTACAATATTCGGGTCAAAAAATCGTGAAGCACGGTGCATTTGCGTACGCGCTCGAAACGGCGCGGTGAAGGCAGCAGTTGGAATCGAGGTGAGACCATCGCATACTGCAGCGATGGGTGCTGCCAACAAGTGTTCCACTACGCTCCTGTCCGCTACGCTACATCACACCGCCTCCAGAGAAGCTGCGTACGCAATTGCACTGTGCTTCCTGTCGTGTTGATCTTACTGATTCAGCTAACTCTTATCAATTTCAGTATATGTCTGATGCTTCGTGGTATGTAGTCCGCGCCGTGAATGAATTCAACTCCGGCAATCGAAGACGTGCAGCCTATAGCTTCGATGCTGGTCCTAATGCATGTATTTTTGTAGAAAATAATAATGTAGTCGGTTTTCTCCAGCAACTTTGTCGATACTTTAAATTCCCCCCGAAAGTTATTTTCAATCTTGAATCAATTGAAGATCACTTTGAAATTCCACAAGATGTCAATCCTAGCACTTCCTTTGCTATAAGAGATATAATTGTCAGTGAGGTTGGAGGTTCACCAAGGATTATTACATAAGTATTGTGTTTTCCAGCTGTTATTCTATTGTTTATGTTGTTATTATTCCTGCCGTTAGAAAAAAGAAAAATTCATCGCGCATTAGACTTATGCTTACACTCATACGAGCACACGATATATTGTGTGTGCATCGGAAGTATTATTTATAACAGGTATGTTGAAAACTCGGAATGTACACCATACGAAGTGTTCATACTGCAAATGACAAATTAAGTTTTTCAAAGATAAGTTAGATCACTCGTCTTCCATTGATAATCGCTCGAGTAATGGAACCGGGAATCCATGTTTCGAGTCTTGCGGAGGCCACTCGTATGGTTTGTTGATCAAATCCGTGTATTGGGATGAATAGATGTTCATTCGAATGTACATTTCCTGGAAATTCACCCTCATAAACTAATAATTGCTCTTCACGGCACCTCAGTCGAATACTTAAACATTAGTCGAATGCAAAGTATTGGCGCCACGTATACAAATCTGATTGCTACTTACACGTGGAGGCCCTGTCTTCAATAAACGCAATCAAGCATTCGAGTGTACACTTTGAGAACATACAAGCTATATGACCTGCTCAATTATATGGTGCAAGATGTTCATGTATTGCAAAAAGATGCTGTCGTTCATCACCTCATTGAACATCCATTTGTTCGCTGCGTTGAACTGCCGAACACTGTGAATTCCAACAAGCCACCCTCTCTAGGCTTCCACGATATATGTCGTTTGCTGCACTACGGGAAATACGCGTCAGTGACCTGACCGTCATCAGTATTGGAGACTACGCCATCTACTGCGGCGGTGCTGATGAAAAGAAGATAGATGGCTGCGCGATAGCCGCGAGGAACAATTACAACAAGCTGGTTTCTCGGCTTTCGGCTCAACATCGCCTAGATGTGCCTTTTTACGACTGTGATATCGTGAATTCTAGAGCGAAAGTGTTCATGGACCAACGGAAATCGCTAGAGACAATAATTAGGATGCCTTATATGATTAATCAATGCGTTCATGCCTAAAATACACTGACAGCAGGTGGTCATTTCCGGAATCGATGTGAATACGAAGATGAAACTTGAACAAAAGTCCGATATTCTAGGAAATTGTTATTGTCAAACTTTGCGCACGTCGGATAACAGTAGTCGTCTTCACGCCTGAAGAGCTGCACAGCCGGAAGATGAGAACTATCAAATTTCGCACTGATGAGGAACATTTCTCAGTCAGAAGTTCAGAAATCTAGAGCTGTTTGGGACGTCGTAATCAACCCTGACCATTACAATTCTTCTCAGCTTCAGGATACGGTTTCACAAGAGAAACCGAGGGATTCCTATCGAACCAGTGCCGGGATGGCATTTCTGAAAGACGAAGAATGCAGAAGGAAATTCCATTAACGTGTGTCTAGTTATGTTGGACTGAAGACCAAGAAGAAGCTTTGCGAAGCAGATTCCTTCACAAAATGTGTCCAGGACGCTGGAATAGAAACGGTCACTGTCCTGGATGGATGTTTGGATCAAGACCCAAATCCTGTATACTTATATTTCCTTTTGTGCACAATTCCATATAGTCTATCCGTTGTGAATCCATTGTTTTGGTATTGTATGGACCTATATTTTGAACATTATCAAGATGACCTCACGCGAATCTTGCAAAGATACGACCGCCTACGTCGGTCATTTCTTTTTTGTGGCTTCTATTGAGCACATTGTCATAGTTCGTCCGATAATGAATATTTAACAAATGAAACACCATACACTAGGGCACAAGCACAACACTTCTAAAGTGCAAAAAGAGGAAACTGTAATTTCCTTCGCATCAACACATTTTGCTGGGTCGACCAAATTTAATAAAAGTCGAGATCCTCAAACGGATCACAAATTCCACCCCACTCTTCGCTGACAGCAGCAAATTCATAGCTGCTTAATAAAGTCCAGCCCACCCTTGCTGCTTGAGCTTATTTCTTTTGCAGTGGGAAGTCCTTGCCTGCAGAGTACCATTGCTGCAGGCAAGGAATTTTCTTGCGTCACAATGGCACTAGTTTTTCAAAAAAAAAAAAGCCTATAATGCTTGATGCAAAAAAAGTCTGGATGATCACAATACTTAGAGAAGATGAAACCCTCAGAAACAGATGTAGAAAAGTATGAGGAATATCCAGGCACTGACAGATATATTGAGAGCATCTCATAAAACAGGATTCCTCCTAAATCCCAGAAGCAGCAATGGAGACATTTCTTGGGGTTTAAGTCCGATTTAGCTTGCGTCAGCGGGTCTTCTCCTCGAGGGAGCCACACGGCACGGTGCGCGTTAGAGTCGGAGAGGACTCAACTCTCATCTCTAGTAATAAGATCTTCGAGACACTCCCTTAGTTGTGGGTGAAGGAGAGATTGACTGATGGATACCCGAGTAAACCGGGTGCCATCCATCAAGGTAAGAGGGATCCATCGACCTTTTCACTTTTCTGTAGCCGAGCGGCTGGAGACGACTGACGATTGTTAAGTGGCTACACCCGAGTCTCGCCTGCGGGTGTTGATCTCCGGATCCTCCTTGACAGTGTCGAGAATGGCGGAGTCTTCGTCAATGTGAAGCGTCCCGACTGAGGCTTTTTTTCGAAGTCGATATCTCTGCCTGCAAGCGAGAGCACCAGCACTTGACAGTCCTGACAGTGGTGGTCCCCTCGCCCAATCTGCTGTTGATGTTGCGGGCTGTTGCCGTTGCTCCAATGCCGCCACACCATTCATAGAGGATGATAGCTCGAAATTGCTCGTGCGTAATTAACATCTTGATCAAAGCTAAGGAAGGCCCCCGGCAATACATACCTATTGTGCAGAAGCTTCGAGAATGTTCTACAACTACAACATGTGGCAACATGGACTCCGCCCAAAAATGGACACTTCTGGAAATTTCGAAAAATGGATGACAAGACTTTCTGTCCAGCCTATATATATATATATATATATATATATATATATATATATATATATATATATATATATATATATATATATATATATATATATATATATATATATATATATATTTTTTTTTTTTTTTATATATATATATATTTTTTTAGTGCCAGATTCACCGCACGGAATCACATGGTAAAACTTATCACGAAAATGGAAGTAACTCATAGAGATCCGGGAAAACAAGAACTTGCAGGGATAAATGACACTTACGCAGATTAACAGAACGCAGCAGAGTAATTTGCGACGGAGAAAACCAAAGAAACTCCTCTTACACAAAATGACCTCATTTGGATCTCAGGGAATAACTCCAATTTTGAAAGAAGTAGAGTAATTTGCGCGGAGAAAACCGAAGAAAGTCCTCCTACACAAAATGACCTCATTTGGGTCTCAGAGAACAACTCAAATTCCAAAAGAAGTAGAGAAGACGATGAAGATTTTATATGTGGTACTCCCAAACCAAAGCAACTAAGGTTGCCATGATTCTACGGGTACGCAGAGAAGTTCCCAGAGTCTTGGACAATGTACGAAACGCTCGTTGAGTAAACTAAGGTTTTAAGTACAGTCGAAAAAATTCTGTTACTTAGAGATAACCTCAAAGGAAGACCAGAAACAGCCATAAAAGGGATACCACTGATCCCTCAAAATTAAAAATGGATGTAGTTTTTAATTGATTTTCTTGAGCTATAGACGAGATTGGTATTGATCTTCTTTATTATATAACAGCTAACGTTTCGGCATTATCGATTATCAATCCTTGAATCTTGAATTTTTATTGCCCTTGTTCGACTGTTCGATTGAATCTTGGCATGTTGAAACTACGTTTCAACATGCCAAGATTCAATCGAACAGTCGAACAAGAGCAATAAAAATGGATGATTAACGCTTTGAGAAAGAAGTACGGCAATAGATCGATCAACAGAGCAAAAATAGTGCAAAAATTGATTAATTGGCCAGCAGCGGAGAATGTTGCTGACAAATGTATGCGCACATTCGAGGGTCGAATTCAAAAGCATTCGACAGAATTTGAATGCTTTTGAATCAAATGGTCTCTGCAAGCCAAATTATACCACAAGCGCAAGATGCAACGTGGACAGAGAAAATAGTGGAGGAATTTCCTTACACTATCACGAAAAATGTTCTTGTGACCATTCAGATCAAAACAAAGTGAAAATCGAAGATGTTATTGATCGTCTTGAAAAGGAAATTAATGCAAAAAAGTTTGTAGACGCACGCTTAAAAGATTGTGTCAAGTTTGAAAACCATTCGAACCGAAGACATTACGGTCTAGATGTACGGTCTAGATGTTACGGAACATCCAAGATTGGGAAAATTCTGTTGTTTTTGCCACAGTCCAAATCATACATCAGCGACTACTGGACAGTTACCGATAGCTCAAGGCGAAATATGGTAAAAGAAGCTGGAATGACAATGCTGGAAGTGTTTCTCAGGAGAGCACAACATTTATGGTTGTCAGAAACCAAATTATCCTAAATGTGGCAGGATGCACGTTGTAAGACTTTGCATTTCCAGTTTAAACGAAGGAAACACAACTAAATATAACTGTGGTGACCGCGTACCGTACTAACTGCAAGAAATAGCACTACTACTTGGAATCAATGCGGTAATGCCCGCAACCATGAGCACACAAATCCTCACAGTGCTAATGGTAATCACGGCACCAACCACATACTTGAAGGTTCCGTTCACATTGGAAAAGAAATGAAAGAGAAGTACTCCTGATGACTACCGAAGGAAGTATCTGAAATAATAACACCGGACAATTCGAAGAACTTTTTCTTTGACACAGGAGGCCAAAAACCATCGCTAGGAAGCAGACCGGGAAGGAATTTGGTCTTTCAATTCAGAAAGCTGAAATCTGCAAAATGTCGGGTATACCTAAAAGTACCAAACGAATATTATCTCCCTCAAATTCAGGAATGCGTTTGAGTAGGAGATCCGTAATAGTTATCTAGACCATTGGACCATTCAAACCGTCGGGTGTGGCGCAGTCGGTTAGAGGTCCGTTGTAGCCGCACGGCCGAGGGTTCGAAACCGCCCTAGCGCAAACCAAGCCTTTCATCCCTCCGGGGTCGATAAATTGGTACCAGACTTGTCTGGAAGAATAAAAACACTGACTTGATCATCGGTTGGCCCCCGCAAGTCATCATAAAGGCCAATACGCGTTCCAAAACCTCAATGATTATGAATTCCACTAAAACGCGTTGGCGCATCCCGAGTGGATTGATACGCCAGTGACTTTATCCTTTATCCTTTTAGAGGTTCACGAACGTGTAACTGGCCTCTACAATGACTTGCGGTGGCTAGCGGATGTGTCAAGTCAGTGTTCTTATCCCCCCAGATAAGTCTGGTACCAATTTATCGACCCCGTAGAAGTGAAAGGCTTGGTGAGCACTAGGGTAGGTTCGAACCTCTGACCAATCGTGCAGGCAGCGGAACCACTAACCGCCATACTACACTCGTCCTGGTAAAATTATAAATGATTATATTCTGGTCGAAATAGTTCAAGGACAAAATCGAAATTCGGCTGACACGTATTACATTCCCCATTCCGGAGTTCGGAAGCCGAACGGGTCCACCCAGCGTCAGATAGTTATCACCTTGATCACCTTGACACAGTTGATCTTCGAACTGGTCGAGCGGGCGCCAGCAACTCTTCCACTTGTCCCGATGGCGTGCCAGAGTAGCCCAGTGGTTCCTCTTTTCGCGTGGGACACGAAGAGCATCATATTTTTCTTTGAAGGACTTCGTGAAGAAATCTGACCATCGGGTCGGCGGTCTTCCTGTAGTGCGCTTAATATCGCGGGGAACCCAGTCGCTCACGGCTCTGGTCCAACGGTTGTCATTAAAGCGCATCACGTGTCCGGCCCACCTTATTTTACCTTCCTTGGCAAACGCGGCGGCGTCTCTAATCTTCGATCGCTGAGATCGTGGGGAGAGAACTTCGAATCCCGTCCCTCACTTGCGTGAAACGGGATACTCCTAGCATCACTCTCTCAATTGCGCGTTCAATGACGCTCACCGCGTTTTCTTCCTGCTTGCGAAATGCCCAGGTTTCCGAAGCATAGGTCAAAGCAGGAAGCACGGTGGTGTTGAAGAGGTGAGCACGGAGCCGGGTGTTCCTGGTCTTCTTCACTACATCCTCGATGCTCTTGTACGCTCCCTAAGCTGCTCGTCTCCTCCTGGCCAGTTCGAGGGTCAGGTCGTTCATCATGTTCAATTCCCGACCCAGATAAACGTAGCTGGTGCATTCGGATATGTTCTTTCCGTTGAGCGTGAAAGGGGCATCCGAGACCCATCCGTTCCGCATGAACATCGTCTTTTGTAGATTCAGCTGAAGACCGATGCATCCACATGTTTCGTCGAATTCGGTCAGCATTCGTTCCGCTTGGCTGATGCTAGGTGTTATCAGTACGATGTCATCAGCAAAGCGCAAATAGTGTAGTTGCCGACCATCAACCTTCACTTCCATGTCGTCTCATTCCAACTTTCGCATTACGTTCTCGAGGGTGGCTGTGAATATTTTCGGTGAGATTGTATCACCCTTTCAGACCCCCCTCTTCACGTTAATGATGATATTCTTGTAGAATGGCGAATTTCCGGAGGTTGCTGTACAACTCTCGAAGTACCTTCAGGTACTGAGTAGGGACGCCTTGATTGTTCAAGGCTTCTTCGGCCGCTTCCGTCTCAACTGAATCAAAGGCCTTCTTCAAGTCGATGATGGTGAGACAAAGCGGCTTGCACTCTCGTGATACCTCGATGAGTTTCGAAACAGTGTGAATGTGGTCAATCGTGCTGAATTTTTGCTGCAGAATTTGTAAATGATTTTCTCCATCTCCCTTCTCGATGCAGTGGTTGTTCCCTTCAGGTCCCCGAGAGCAGTCATCCTCGTCTTGCGACTGGCGAAGTCTCGACGGACGTAGCGGATGCTTTTCATCGCCTCTGCAGCTTCAGCCAGCACTCCTGCTCCTCTCTCTTTGAGTCTTTCGTCGCAACCCATTTTATAGCTATCATATAGCTATGATAGCTACAAAATGGGGTGCGACGGTTCCCGCAGCGTCGGATTGGTGCGCCGGCGCCAAGTAAAATGGGGTGACGCGGGTCCAACGGCGTGAGATTGCTGCGTAGTGCAATAGCGTCAATTTCGTGTGTATGTCACGAAATGTGAATGTTTCATTGCATTAGCTGGTGCTGCTGCCCGTGTTGCGCTTCACTTCTATGACGCCGCCGCGTCTCTATTTTCTTGCATGTTTGGGTTGGTAACATGCCTTCCCCAGAAAGTGGAAACACGCATGCAAACGGCTGCTTAAATATTAGGGAACTTGTTTACATGATCTGACTCAAAGCGTTACCTTTATCACTGCGATAAGTTTGTTCACGTTTATGTTAAACATCACTCTGTGATAACTGTTGGGGGAAAAACAAAAAGAAAACCCACACTTAGGGCAATGCTTTCAAATTGTGTCTATAATATGTTGGTATCGAAGGAATATTTGAAGGTGAAGTTTGAATGTTTTTCAAATGTGGAAATGGCGCAAATATAAAGAAAACTATGAAGTCTTTCGCCTAAATCTAAGAAAAAAGAAAGAAGAAGGCGTTCGTAGAAAAGCACAATTCTTATTTTAAAGAAAATGCCACTATTATTTACTTTCATTGATCAGTGATGGAAAGAAAGAAACGCCGCAGGAATTCCGAAATTCAGACTAGTAATAATAATAATTCCACTAAACTACCGTCTCGGTCTGTTCAATTAGGATATAGAAAACCCAGATATAGAAAAATTAGGATATAGAAAACTGGTCTCCAGCACCCACTCTATAAGTTTAGTTGCATATAAGTAGCAGTTGTTATAGAGCAACAGGTCGGCGGTCATCATAAAGACTCTGCAGGAAGAAGTTCTCTGATGACAAAAGCAAGGCATCAAAAATCAAATATGTAACAAATTTGTAGTCTGTCTTGCGAATCTGTACAAAATTCTCACCATATCTTCGGGCTCAGGATGAAGTGTCGCCAAGTTGTGGTGGTAGAAGTAGTTGCCAATCTGCAAATGTTTCCTTTTGGACGTTTACTTGAACGGAATTTCCTTGTTAGACTGTAAGGTCAATACCTCCATGGCAATTTGGACAGATATTTCACGTATGTTCTTAAGGCGCGGATAAATTCGACAGTATTTGAAAAGTGATTTATCAGGAACTAATGCAGCTACTTTCTAAACAAAGGGGCCTTCTCTTTGTTGCATACAATCGAAAAAAGCGATAAAGTTCGCTACTCACACGAGCGGCTAAAAGGAACACTTTGTCAGGGATGTGCTTTGCTTTAAACAACACAGCACCTAATGCGACCCCGGGGAAAATATAAGAATTGTTTCCTTGACCTGGTTTATATATTTTCCCGTCCACTTCAACGTTTTCGAATGGAGAACCAGATGCGAACAGTACTTTGCCCTGCAATATTACAGCCTTTCTGGAGACTGAAAGGTAAGCCTAAAACTTACGTTTGTCAGCTTAAAGGCTTGTTCCGCAGTGCATTCAGAATTCTTTGTAGGATTTGACAATGCAAAAATTATTGGCCGTTCGTTGTTCTGAGCCATTTCAGTGATGATCTCTTGGGTAAAGGCCCCGCCTTTCGTCGAAGCTCCTTCAACATGATTCTATCTAGGGATTCTCGTAACTTAAAATCAAAGGTAGAGTTTGTTTCAATTTCTAACGTTGAATTTGCTCCAGTAGTAAGTAGATATCTTGGCATATTTTGCAAGGGTTTTGACGAAAATGTAAAACATTTGCAAATGCAGGAAAGGGATAGATGTTGGACATCACATTGATTAGTTTACCCGATCAAGCAATTATTTAAATCTGTATGATTTTTAAAATAGGGAGTGTAAAATGCATTTCATCATTTCTGAAGTTGTAAAGAGTTGTTTCTTGATTTCGTCGCTAATCCAGTTTACGCGTTTTCATTTGGTCATTTGTACTGTTGTAAACATTTTCTTCGAAGAGACTGATTAGATTTATTTTGCTATAATTGGATTAAACTGACAATTAAATTCCCCAGCGTTCCAAAGAAACTTAAATTCAGAAGGAAGAAGAAATCAAATTTCATGAAAAACTCATGCCGAGTGATCAGCTCTTTGTGCAATGACACATGATAAGACAAGCAACCAAGATAACCCGCGGACAAGAGCAGACTTGAAATTGAAAGCCCGAAATCTGCGGCAGCTTCCAAAATTCCTCCATTGGGTGTCTGTTGTCGGTTTTTTTGCACCTATCCCGCCCCTGTCAGTGTTGCTCACAATGTTCTCAGAAATGCTCAATAAGCCTTCGATCCGGGTTTTTATTTTTCCACTTTATTAGAGCAACCCACGGATCTCCCTCACAAGAGGGATCACAGCCGGGTAGTCGCGAGGCTTCGTGGCGCGTCCCCCGGTGGCGGATAGGGGGCTAATCGCGGACCAAAAGCGACCTTGTGCTTGCCCTGAGACGTAGGTGGATTCAGGGGATGGACTCCCTGTTTCTGTTGAGCCAGGACTGACTCATGACATCCTTGTATCCCGCACGTCGGTCCGGCCAAAAGCCTGCAATCAAGTGACTGGGAGGTGCAAGGGAGGCGGTTTGGAGTCGCCTCCAACAAATAAGCTCCACATGTCCACTCCGGGAGAACGAAAGTTCTCCCAGAAACTCATGGGACTAGAGGCTTGCAACCTGCCCATGGGTTTTAAAATTTTTACGCAAAACACAGTAATAGAAAAGAGTCTCCTGATTCCGGAGGAAAGCCTGGTACGGTAGCGCCAGGTAGGACGGGGTTGCGGGAGTCATGTAGGCTACCAAAACGGAAAAGGACTAGGATGGCGATCTGTACTTATAACGCACGTACGCTTGCATCGAAAGCGGCCATCGAAGATCTGATGATGCAAGCCAAGAAGATCAAATACGACGTCATCGGGCTGACCGAGACGAGACGACGTCACCCTCTCAACGCCGTATATGAAACTGGAGAAGAACTGTTCTTAGGAACATGCGACAGTAGAGGTGTTGGTGGAGTTGGCGTCCTCGTCAACACGAGTATGGCAAAGAACATCGACTCTTTTGAACAACTTATGACCCGAATCGGACGTCTGCGGATGAGAAGATGTGGCCCAACATCAGCTTTGACTATCTTCGTCGCTAACGCTCCAACATCAAGCTACGAAGAAGAAGAAGTCGAAGCTTTCTATATGGACCTGGAGAAGTTCTACCGAGAAGACCATGCCTTCTACAAGGTCATAATTGGCGATTTCAACACTGAGGTTGGCCCAAGAAGAACGCCGGAGGAACTTCACATCGGGACCAACGGCCTGCAATGGAATGACCAGGGGAGGGGCTCTCCGAGTTCATCATGACGACTAAGACCATCCATGGGAACTCGCAATTCCAGAAGCCCTCCTCTCTACGCTGGACGTGGGAGTCACCCGGTGGAGGGTATCGTAATGAAATAGACCACATCATCGTCAATAAAAGGTTCTGCCTGACGGACGTCGGTGTTGTACCGAAGTTCTATACGGGATCGGACCATCGCCTCCTCCGAGGAAAATTTTCCTTCACAAGGAGAGCAAAGAAAGCCGCCAAGTTCAGAGAGAGAAATCCCAGGACTACCATCAACTGGGATCTCTTCGCTACGCTAGCCGGCTCTTGGGAAGATTCCGCAATGGACAACATCGACGAGGAATATGATCGGCTTGATGAACACCTTCACGACTGCGCGAAGAAGGCTGAGAGTTTTAAAACCACCAAGAGGCGCCTGTCTCTTGAAACTTTTGAACTGATACAGCGTGGAGCAGCACGAGCCGCAGGGAACCAAGAACTCACGTCCGAGCTCGCAAGGCTTTGCAGAGAGGCGATAAAGGAAGACCTTAAAGAGAGAAGAGCAGAAGTGCTGGCTGAAGCTGCAGAGGCGGGGAAAAGCATCTGCTATGCCCGTCGAGACTTTGCCAGTCGCAAGACGAGGATGACTGCTCTCCGGAACCCAAAGGGAACAGCCATTGCATCGAGAAGGGGGATGGAGAAAATCATCTACGACTTCTACTCTGATCTCTTCGACAGCCATGTCCACTTACCTCCTCACCATCTGAGGGAAAATGGACAAGTCATTCCAGAGGTTTTTCCGTCCCAACTACGACATGCTATCATGTCAGTAAGAAATCGTACGGCACCCGGTCCCGACAGAATAAGACCACAACACCTGAAGAGCCTTTCGCCAGTACTCATCAACACCCTGGCGAGGCTCTTTACACGTTATCAGTCGGAATGCAAGGTCCCTAAACAGTGGAAGACCAGCAAGACCGTGCTGTTGTATAAAAAGGCAGATCCACATGACATCGGCAACTATCGTCCAATCTGCCTACTGTCCGTCATCTACAAGCTTTTTACAAGAGTAATCCTTAATAGGATTGAAAAAGTCTTGGATGAAGGACAGCCATGCGAGCAAGCAGGGTTTCGAAAAGGATTCAGCACGATTGACCACATTCACACTGTTTCGAAACTCATCGAGGTATCACGAGAGTGCAAGCCGCTTTGTCTCACCATCATCGACTTGAAGAAGGCCTTTGATTCAGTTGAGACGGAAGCGGCCGAAGAAGCCTTGGACAATCAAGGCGTCCCTACTCAGTACCTGAAGGTACTTCGAGAGTTGTACAGCAACCTCCGGAAATTCGCCATTCTACAAGAATATCATCATTAACGTGAAGAGGGGGGTCTGAAAGGGTGATACAATCTCACCGAAAATATTCACAGCCACCCTCGAGAACGTAATGCGAAAGTTGGAATGAGACGACATGGAAGTGAAGGTTGATGGTCGGCAACTACACTATTTGCGCTTTGCTGATGACATCGTACTGATAACACCTAGCATCAGCCAAGCGGAACGAATGCTGACCGAATTCGACGAAACATGTGGATGCATCGGTCTTCAGCTGAATCTACAAAAGACGATGTTCATGCGGAACGGATGGGTCTCGGATGCCCCTTTCACGCTCAACGGAAAGAACATATCCGAATGCACCAGCTACGTTTATCTGGGTCGGGAATTGAACATGATGAACGACCTGACCCTCGAACTGGCCAGGAGGAGACGAGCAGCTTGGGGAGCGTACAAGAGCATCGAGGATGTAGTGAAGAAGACCAGGAACACCCGGCTCCGTGCTCACCTCTTCAACACCACCGTGCTTCCTGCTTTGACCTATGCTTCGGAAACCTGGGCATTTCGCAAGCAGGAAGAAAACGCGGTGAGCGTCATTGAACGCGCAATTGAGAGAGTGATGCTAGGAGTATCCCGTTTCACGCAAGTGAGGGACGGGATTCGAAGTTCTCTCCCACGATCTCAGCGATCGAAGATTAGAGACGCCGCCGCGTTTGCCAAGGAAGGTAAAATAAGGTGGGCCGGACACGTGATGCGCTTTAATGACAACCGTTGGACCAGAGCCGTGAGCGACTGGGTTCCCCGCGATATTAAGCGCACTACAGGAAGACCGCCGACCCGATGGTCAGATTTCTTCACGAAGTCCTTCAAAGAAAAATATGATGCTCTTCGTGTCCCACGCGAAAAGAGGAACCACTGGGCTACTCTGGCACGCCATCGGGACAAGTGGAAGAATTACTGGCGCCCGCTCGACCAGTTCGAAGATCAACGGGAGTCAAGGTGATCAAGGTGATTAGAGCAACGCAGCAAGTTCTTGCCTGTACCTGTCCTTGACGTAGTGACTGCAGCGTTTCCTGTACCTGTAGGTACCACTAAAAGTTTGGTAGATAACTGACAACATGCTCAGTCAGGTCAAAACAACCTTAAACCTGGTGCTGCTGCGCATGTGGCTGCTCTCCACGTGACGCAGTCATACAGCGGTTGCTATCGAGGTGGGACCATCACTAGCTCCAATCATCTCTGTGGTTCACTTAGAATAGAAGTAAAAGGGATGGCGTTTTGGCTTCTACGCCGACCACATCTTAAATCTGTCGTCATCAATTTTTGTATGTGGCTTGTGCACGGGACCCACTCCACGTACACGAAGTCACGTCTATACCATCACTCATCTAGCATCCTCCGCCATGCTACACGATCGGCAATCTCCACAGATGAAATAAGTTCAATCTCTTTGGCAGCGATGGTCTGGAGTATGTTTTTTGTAGCTTGATTCGCGCCCTTGATGTTGCTTATCAGGCAGTGAAACACAAAAATACTGGAGGAGTAGCAATGGTGTGAGTGTGGATAGTTCCCCATTTAGAGAAGCCTCTAGCACGTATTCACGAAATAATGGAGACGTATGCATAACAGAAGCATATTAATCTGCGCGACATAGTTGGATAACAGCTGGGATTCAGTCGCAACGCCAAAATTTGTTCACGTAAACTGATAAACTGGTTGGTGTAGTGAAGTTGCGAATTCAGAGCCTGTTTGGAAACGAGGTTAACAGGGTTAAATGCAACATAGGCGTTTTTCACGACGATTTCAGTCGCAACGCGCCACCCTTGCACACGTGCCGCTTCACGTTGTGCAGCGGCCGAAAGACAGTGAGTTCTCTTCGCTTGCTTATTCGAGTGAAACTAATGAATAGGTTGCTTAAGGGACCAGAACGTATACATGGAGGTGCGTTCTATCGTATCACGTAGGAACTAAAACGGTTCCCACTCTGTCTTCTAAGACATTTAAGGAAAGATGAGCGGAACCACCCCTGACACCGCAATCTACAACCCATCTCTAGCTTCCCCCGCTGGTTCTCTCACTGCGTCAGATTCGTTGTATGCTGCCTTTAATTGAAAGGGTAGGCTGCAAAGAACCCCAGTAAGGGGTTCGCTCAAGGATGTCTTGAGAAGGCACAAGTGGCAGATGTAACGAAGTCCCTTTTCTTGCATTAAGTACTTGTCCTGATAATTGAGTAAGACCGGATTATGTTATTATGTTTTTTACTTGTTCAGAACCGCATGCTCATTCGTTTCAACTCACCAATAAGCGCATGTGGTTTTACCATTTTTACCACCTCGTACAAGTCCTTCGTGTCAGGAAGATCCTAAAGGACTTTTATGTCAGCAACGATAATGGTTTCCTTACTGATGATAATGTCAGACCACCTTTGCAAATCGCCTATGCCGTGGTAGTAAAGAGTCCATTCGGCTCTTAGTGATGAGTCCATCGATATCAAACATAAAAATGTTCTGGCAAGCTTCTTCTTCGGAAATCCCTTCCTCGACCATTTGGCGGATGCACATCTCAGCCACCCCAGTATTAGCCTGCAAAGACCACCTTTCTCGTATGTTTATGTGTGCACTATTCTGTGATGGCTACTATTTGGACATTAATCTCATGAAAGAGAATTACAATGATTTACTACAAACTGACCCCTCCTGCTCCGAAGAAAAGGATTTTTTGCTCACACATTTTCTTTTTGGTAACACGCATCGTAGTGAGTAAACCGGCAACGACGACCGCTGCAGTTCCTGGGAACACACGCTGCTTGAGGAAGTAGTGTACATCACAAATTAATGGATAAAAATGCCTTGTATGTCGTCGTTAAACATGCAGTACTTGTCTTTGTACTTATCCAGTAAACGATATGCATTCAAGTTTCCAAAGTCTTCAAATTGTATTAGGGTGTCACGGCCGAACCTATAATTGGAGTTCTGTAAAGATTATCCGTGAATCACAGCAGGCAATAATCTAACGGATAGCGCTCTGCGATGTTGCAACGAAATACACAAATTATGATTTGTGGTTTTTCCTTACATATGTAGTGGAAAAGAAATCTAGAACCGGACCATTGAAGACGTGCATCTGGCTGCTTAAGTTGCAATTGAAACCAAACGTTAGTCTTTTTCACTACAGTGAGGCTCTTCTCCAAAATCTGATAAAAATCCTTGATCTTGCAAAGAGAGTATTCTTGCGCAGTTCACATAAATATCGTTGCAGTTTCACTTTCATGTCCTGCTAGAATGGTTTCGCATTGAATCGAGCGTTGTCATTGAACGACTTTGCTTGGGAATAACTACACTTGCACGAAAGTCCCAGCTTTGTTTTTAGTGTATGTGGTGCTTGAGAGCCATTGATGCTCCCCACAAGAGAAATCAGCTGGTTAATCGCGAGACTTCGTGGGACGTCCCCAAGTACTAAAGGGGAAACGAGGAGTGAAAGACACCTTGCCTGCTCCGAGGCGCAGTTTGATTAGCGGGACGAGCTCCCTGTTTCTGCTGTGTCCAGATTGACTCATGCTATACATGTGGCCTTCGGCACACTTGTACATGTGGATATACTTGCCTGCATCTTATCACGTAGTTCCGGCAAAAAGCCTACGATTTAGAGGTCCAAAGGAGGCGGATTGGGTTGATTTCAAGCAAATCAGCTGCAGCTTTACATTCACGACGTCCACTCGTCGCCTATTGTACTTGGGGTTGGAGTCTAGAGAGCTGTCTACAGTTTTTTTATCACTCTTTTATCACTTAAAACAGGAAAGAAGACAGAATCTCCGGAGCAGCACCAGTAGCTTGGAAGCTTGCATCGGAAGTGACAATGCTAGTTCTGATAATACGAGCCAGAGTCAGGCGTGGTGACGAGACACAACCCTGTCGAATACGAATAATCCACATCGAGTGTCCACAAGCCCTCTTTCACCACCTTAATCTAGTGCTTTCGTTTTCGGCTAATTGTTCTTTTCCAGCTTGAACGAGGCGATCCGCTGGTCTCCTCAGTATATGTCCAAAAACGCGTAGACGATTTTCGGCTGCTACTTTCGATAACTGTGCAAGATGTTAATACCTTCCGTACGTCGCGGTACGCCACATCGATTTTCTTGTAAAAATCTTTATTGTGACACACCCTGGGCCGAAGGTAGTCGAACAGCCGTCGAAACATCTTCCTTCCCATCAATCGTTGACTTCGTTGGTTATGGAGGTCAACCACAGACCTTCCGAAGAGTTAAATGCAAAAGAGGCCTTAGTACATCTTTGCTGAATATCTTTCTCTTAGCTACCGTTATTCTTCAGCATACAGCCCAGGTAACAGAACTCATGGACGAGTTCTATTGGTTGCTTGTTTACCCTGGTTCCTGTTCGGGGTATCCACGTCAGCTTGTACTTATCAGGGCGTAGACGTAATCCATAGGTTGCAGCTAGCTTCGATAAAAGGTTGACAGTATGTTGGAGTTCCACGCTGCTTTGCGCCAACATAACAACGTCGTTGGCGTACACGAGATCGGTGAAGAGGCACCCTGATGGTGCCAGGAAGATGTCAACAGGACACCGATCGACTAATCTTCGCATGCGATGGCAAAGTTGAACAGGACGGGTCCTGCCACGGCCATTGTCTTACTCTAGTTACCACCTCAAACAGTGTTCTACATCCAGCTGGTGTTCGCACTGCAGTACCAAGTATTCATGTTATCAAATAGGCGAACGAACTTTTCTGGTACTCCATTGGCGCGCAGTAGTCTAAAGCGACTACGAAGTCCAGAAAGGCCAATTGCACTGGCTTCGAATATCGCAGCCACATTTCCATCACCCTCTTGACGATAAACACCTAGTCAATCGTAGATCGGCTAGGATGGAAGCCAGCTTGCTCGTCACACGTTGCTTATTCGCGACGTTTCATAAGTCGATCCATGACAATCCGCACCAATCCGCACCAAAACATTGTACATGACACGCAGCAGGGAGATTCCTTGATATTTCATATATTCTTTGATAGTTCCTATTGTCGTGAATTCTTGAGGGCACCTTCTTGCGGATAAGAATAGTTATAGAGTATCTCACCGAGTAAGGTACTAAACGGGTGCTCTTCGTTATCCATATTGAACGGATGGTCTTCGTTATCTTACGATTCCCAGACGGAGGAAGATATTTTAGCATTTCTGAGTTAATTCCGTCGTCTGCACCAGATTTTCCATTTTTCATCTTCTGGATACGAACTTGAACCTCTGACTCGGCCGATGGTTTAACTTTAACCGAATATTTCGGTCTATTAATGTGCTCGAGTTCAGGAGCTGAGCGTGTTCAGCATGGTCTTGAAGTGATCCCTCCAAATTGAAAGGGTTGCTTCACCGACAGCCATTGGCAGTGTTGAGGACTGGGAAACATCTTCTCATTTTGCCGCCGTACTGTTCTAGCGAAGCATAGGCTTTTCGCAGGTTCTTGTCCTCTCACGCCTCTTCAAACTCCTTCGCTCCTAACGTCCGTTCGTCTTCACGGTCTTTTGCAGCTGGCGACGCAACTTCCTTTTAAGACGCTTTTTCTAGGTGAAATCCCCAGTGCTGTGGGCGGCGCATAAAGAACTATACGTGGATTTTGTTTCCGCAGATGCAAAGAGAAACTTCTTCCGCGGCATTTAAACCGGAACCGTGTCTCTTTCAGCGTCCTTGGTACACTTTGTGAAGGAATCCGCATCGTAAAGCTTCTTTCGGGCCGTACTCCAATATGAATAGACACGTTGGCGGGATGTCGTTCTGCATTCTTCCTCTTCCATATCTACCATGACGATTTTCGGTTGAGGAGCAACTCCTCGGTTTTTCTTGTGTAACCGTGTCTTGAGGCTGAGGAGAACTGGATGGTGGTCATAGACGAATGATCGATTGTAGCGTCCAAAACAGCTCGAGAATTAGGATATCCGACTGAGAAGTGTTGCTCGTCAGATCGTAGTCGAGCTAAAGCTAGAGAGTCCTCACCTTCCGCTTGCGCTGTTCTTCACGCGCTGAAAGGGTTGATTGCTTCCACATGAGCTGATGGCATCGATGATTTCTTTTAAACGTGAAGGCGATGATAAGGCCCGTTCGTTCACATAAGTCGACCAGGCGGTCACAGTTATCCGACGTGCCCTTCGCTAGATAACACCATTTTCGTAGCACATCGAATTGTTGTTTAAGTCCTATATTCGCATTTGTGTCGATTTCGACAGTGGTCACCCGCTGGCTGGAAGGCACCCGCTGGCCATAGAAGGCGTTCTTATTAATGTCTTCAGCAGTTTTTGTGGATGCTTAGAGACGTACGATCCAGAAGTTACGTGTTCTGCGATACCGCAGTCGTACAACGGCGCATCTAGACGATGTTCACCCAAATTCCACCACGTTGCTGTAATCATTCCTCACAGCTATCGCGCAGCCACCTACATCCTTCTCATCAGTATCGCTGCAACGTATGGTGTAATTTTCGATGCGGATAACGGGCTGGTCTCTGATGCGTGCTTCCTGTAACACGAGCAAACGCCGCACAGAGATATCGTAGAAGCGTATATAGTGTGGCTTATTGGAGTTCACTCGACAGTGCTCGGCAATTCAGCGTGACGAAACGAATGGTTGTTGCCAGAGATCCCATGCTCTTTTCAGGCAATTGATCTTTGAGTTTATGGCTTTGGCGATGTGCTGGACGACAGCACCTTTTTGCAGTGTAAGAGAATCTTGTGCCACATGACTGTGCACGTTACATAGCTCTTATGTTCCCAATGCCTACATTCAAATGTCTGATTTCGTTTACTGAGATTAGGGCCGCCACATGCAGGTAGTTTAGGCCAATTCAATATATTGCAAAATTTCATGTCCCTCGAGAAAGAAAAATTGAAAATTAGCCGAAGAACAAATGGCAAATGAAAAAAATCGGTAGTAATCTAACAATCTAACATAAGTGAAGAAACACCAAGCAGCGGAAGAAGCAAATTTGCCGAAATGTTGGTGAAATATTGGTATTAAAATATTTTAGTTATCATTGTGTCGTATTTTTATTCTAAAATTTATGAAATATCTTTAAATACTGATTATGGGACAGTACGACAAAAAACAAAAAGGAGACCAAGGTCAATAAGTCAAATTACACAGGGACAACAAAAAAAAAAACGGAAAAATCAACGCTTGTTTTCTATAATATGAAAATGGGGCGACCAATGTTCAACACCCCGCTGAGTCAAGTCTTTGCAAAAGATTTACAAACTTAAAACTACCTCTAAAAGATGAAGAATTTACATATTCGGAGAACTTCAATTATCTAACATACACAGTGTTCATCAGTTTAAAACTGGATTTAATGGAATTTGCTGAGTAAAAGAACTCAGATTCTGCGCGCATTGTTAGATCTGGGAGATCGTAATTAAGAAGATTAGAGGACATATTTTTGGTAATTTTTCCGAGAAGGAGATTTGTCCTACAAAAGTGTCATATAGCTGTTTTTCCCCATTCCCTAACCTTTTTGAAACATAGATGTGACAAAGATGGAAAAGTGCCATTTTCTCGATCTATTCCCACCAAAAAGTTAGGGAAAACGGCGAAGCCCCGGAAATTGCTTGGTATAGCGAAAATCCTCTGCTGCAACACACTGGTGGATGATGCACTTTAGCACTAAGTTATATCTAGTTATTAGACTTTGTTCAAGAACCTGCACTTTTCGGCGAACAAGCAAAAATCGGGATTTTGGCATGTTTTCACATTCCAGAAAAAGGGGGTGGTGTTTCAGAAAATCACTCATACTTGGATACAGGCTCTGAGGACACCCCAAACTGCAGTTTGGGGGTGCACAAACTTTCTTCTCTCCGGACCTTCTGGTTCTCTCAAACTTTAGATAGGAAAACTCAAAAAAAGTCGAAACATTTTAAATTTTGTCTCATCTAAATTCTAAAAATATACTAGAGTTCCCAATAAGCAGCGATGCGACTATTTTTAGGACAAATCTTCCTCTATATAAAGCCAGGAGTTAATGGAGTTATTCGCGATCTTTCAAACCTAACAATGTGCACAGAATGTGAGCTTTTTTGGTCATTAAATACTATTTAATCCATTGAAAATTGCGTATAATTAAGGTCTTCGTCTTCTAGAAATTTCTTCAAATTTCTAACTCTTTTGCAAAAATTTGACACAGAGGGGTGTCGAACCTGGGTGGTCCCACTGTTACTTGGTCAACCAAGAATACATAGAATACCCAAGATTTTGCTTTGAAAATGTCATACATTTTCAAAGCAAAATCTTGGGTATTCTATGCGCGCCTGAAACTAAATGTAATATTTTGTAATTCATATAATCATTTAATATTATTCATTATAATATTTTATAATGTATGTGATTATCTAATACTACGGAATACTTTGTCCTGGTTATCATTCAATCACTACTGCCTACCGCACACTCCCTTACGACCCGCTTCCGAAATCGCTCATAGGACTGTGTTTACGACACTCTAGAAGAATATTTCCTAGAAGAAGGTCAACATTCCTCTAGGTCATTGTAGAAATTTCTACAATGGAACGAACAAGTGGAGTGAGAAGCTCTGGGTTTGTCACGACAAATAACAACATTCATTCTCCCAACAAATATTAGTGTCTGTTTTCTATTCAGCAAGTTACGGGATATGTTGGATAGGAGCGTCATCCTGTTTTCAAGGAAAAACTAGTGGTAGTGCATGTAGTTGTTGAACACGGAGGCGCGGGGAATACTGTCGCACATAAGAGAGGTGAGATTTCCCATCTTTTTACATCATTTTTTAAAATTAAGATGTCATATCCTAACATATTAAAACCCTCGAGCAAGAGGTCTGCTCTGCGGGGGACGATAGAGGACGCGGCGGATAAATTCAAAATAGAATGCGTTTCAAGTAGCAATAAATGGATGCTGACGAATTTTTCGACGCAAACCCCATTAAAGTGGATAAACGATAAAGTGTAAAGCGTTAAACAATCCGCTTGGGATGCGCCCCCACGTTCACTTCAATTCAGAATCGTACTGATGTTTACGAACGTGTAACTGGCCTACACAATGACTTGCGGTGGCTAGCCGATGTGTCAAGTCGGTGTTTTTGTCCTTCCAGACAAGTCTGGTACCAATTTATCAAACCCGGAGAGATGAAAGTGAGCACTGGGGCGGATTCGAACCTCCGATCGATCAGACAGCGGAACCCCGTAAACGCTACACTACATCCGCCCTAAAGCCCCATTAGTTGACCGAAAAGCTTTTGATATCGATGTTTGGTCAAATCCCTATACAAATGTAGTGTTTCTACAGAGCGCACGTTAAATACTCTAATGGTTGGTTGTAGTTGCACTTCTATCGGATAAAACTTCGTACTAATCCTCGTTTCTACTTTCCACAGCTTTTATCGCTTTACATCCATCTCTTTTATATGTGAAATCAATATTACCTCTTACCTATTACATAAAGAACAGACACCCCTGTATTTTGAGATACGTCTTTAGGTACAGCGAATGCTGTGATCCATGCACCGCAGGCAAAAATCTTCTTCGCGCCGCATCAGGCGTTGGGTGCCAAATTTAAGAAGCTAGTTTAGCGAAAAGAAATGCTTAGATAGCGGGGAAAGTAAAGGAATGCAGTGTAACAACGATCAATGGGGGATTTTCTAAACCACCTTCTGTGATCCCACAGTCGAAAACGGATGGTTTCCATTCAAGAATGAGAGAAGAACAAACACTTCTACTCAGATTTCTGAACAACGCTTCAGGTATCGGTACTTCCTCAACAATTCTACTTCATACAAAGTACCAATAAACTTCAGTTACCATGCGCGTCAGTTCTTCGTTCGATTCTGACAGCGCGTCGTAAGATCTGTAGCTGCGCCAAAATGAGCTAGACGGCAGTTACATTGCGCAAGAGCTAAGATGCTGTTTTGGCAGACTTTTGGCGACACTGACGCTGTCAGGAGCCGCACAGCTCAATTATCGACTTTCAAGAACCTTCTGTATACGCGACTGCACCTCATAAAGATAACTGTTGACTTCAGAGTAAACCGACAACAGCCATACCGTCGAATGGTAAAAGGACAAACGTGTCCACGAACGCCGAAAAACTGGGAAAATAGTAGCAAAGCAAAAAAAATCAGCGACCGTACTGAAATCTGCCTTCCATATTGACGTCTATAGAATGCCCAACAAGCACGAAGATGAACATCCTACCCACAAACTTGCAAGATCTCGTCAAATCACCTCTCGGGAAGAGAACAGGATACTCAAAATACTATACCCTGCGAGGAAGGAATCCAGAAGGAAAGATAAATCTTTCAGAGTTTTTGTATGTGCTTAAGGTTAACTTGTGCTAGCAATAAGCTTTTCGTTGTTTACGCAGGTGTTGTTAACTTCAGAATTAGTAGTTGCTCTTAATAAAGGTGAATGCAGGATTTTGCATTTGTGCCAGCAACACCCAAAATTCTGGTTAGTCACTGAGTTTTTTTCGTTATTCACGAACCATGTTTCTGTCTGAGTTTTCGCTATTCAAGTAAACTTTTTCTAGTGGACCTTTTCGTGCAAGCCTTCATAAAGTTGTCCACGAGAGTGTCGTACTCTTCTCCGCGTGTGCGTTTTCTTCGCAATCCAATGTAGAACGGATCGTTGAGCAGCGTCTAAAAACACAGCCTATTTTTATTCTCGTGGAAAATTATTATCTGCTGATATCTAATTAGGGCAGCATGCCATCTCAATCTATGCGAGCTTCTACTAAAACACTTACATTGTTATTTGTGCCAACATCGAGTAGAATGGGTAGGCAATGCTCGGGATGTACGCCAGCCAAAGCTACGTACAACGCTAACTTGCCGACTGGTATGCCCATACCGTATGCTCCAAGATCCCCTAGTCCAAGAATTCTTTCGCCATCTGTCACCACTATAGCCTAAATTTGAGTGCACTGAAGTCACATTTCTTTTCGGGAGTTTTTGACCAAATCTACGCATATTTCTGAGATATCACGTGGAGAATCAGACAATCTTTGAGCGATTGGGGTATTATCCCCTTTTAATAGACGATTTTGACCTGCACTGCTGTTCATGACTTTATTGCTTTCCTACTTTCCTTTTTGAATTGACAGTTTTGATGCTTCTGATCCCAATTTGTGCGATGATTACTGACATCTACGATTTTACAAAGATCTTTTTTACATTGCAGCTATTGCACAAACATCTCGACACAGTCGTTACTAATAGTTGATAGTTTCCAACACGATTTGGATGGATGATGTGATATCCGTTCTCGAAGAAATTGTTGACGGATCTTTAAGCTAGTCGTTGTAATTTGGAAATCGAATTGGGCATTAAAATTTTAAAGGCATCACCTCACGAATCTGGGGTGGCACGGGTTTCATGCGGTTAATGCCTTGGTTGTAAATTGCGGAGAAAAGGGTGATTCCGTTCATCTCTCCCTGTATCAGTGTTATCAGACGATCCGGGAACGCTGTTTCTTACGATGTCTCGTATTGCAGCGCGCCACCCTGGCGCCCTTCCGCCCGCGATTCGTCGAAAACCTATTCGGGCAAACCGCAGGTTGCAACGGAAGCCGTGGTAAGAAACAGCTCCGGGATCGTCTGTTCACGCTGATCAGGGAGAGATGAACGAAATCACTCTCTTCTCCACGGCTACGACCCCGTAAAGGGATAACCCACCTGAAACTCGTGCCACACCAGATTCGCGGGGAGATGCCTTTAAAAAAAATCAATCCCAGCGTTTTGTAGAGAAGTTTCTTTCAAACCAAACTTATTTAGAACTGTCTTGAATTGCGTACCTGGATGTCCTTGTTTGGCCAGTTCGAAAGGATTTGGTAGATTTTGCTTACGCTGTTGTCGTGAATTGTGATGTACAAACCTCTTCAAAAACATTTCTTAGCGTTTTTTTAAGCATTTTTTTAGAACTGTTCTAATGATTTTTTTCATTAAAGGTCTTTTAAAATAAGCTGTAACAAACTTTGGATTTCTATAAATGAAGCCGAATTTTTGGCAAGCCAATCCAACCGTGGGCGTATACACAATACGCATTAATTCTTTCACGTTGTCGCAGATAACTCGGTAAAACAACTTCTCGTTAGTGTCCTGTAGGCTGTCCAACTGGATATACCTAAACTTCTCCGTATTCTTACAAACAATTTGTTGAGAAGAAAATATTTACTTTGCCAAATCGTTGGGTTGCTGGCGTAGGTGCGACATTACGCGGTAGGCCTGCTGTTCTAATGTCATGAATGTGGGCGGTAAAAGGCCGTGGAGTCCAAGAAATTGTCGCTCGTACAGAGAGAATGCCATGCCCTAAAGAGATGCATCTAGTTCGTGAGTTTGTAGAGAAACAGAATAACGATCTAAGTCAGTGAACCTGGTTCCTGTCCAGTTATCCTAGAGTTTCATATGGGGAACTTTCACTACGAGTAGCACCCGAGAAGGAAATTACGCTATCAACCACAACAAAATCGCTAACGAACGTCGACTTTCAAAAGGCGTGAGGGGACAAAATTCGCACTAACGCCCTTGCTTCTATGTAGACATGGAAGTGTTCTCTATCCAGAACATTGCTGATGTATTGAGGTGGCTCTACCTATCTGGAGAAAGCACAACACTTTGGTGAATCCACTGTCTGCAGCTCCTTAACTTGATACGACCAGCATACGCAGTTAGCAAGTAACCGAATCGAAATATCAGTCAGTGTCAAGAAAATGAAGAGCGGAAAATCTAATGGATATAACAGAACTAAGACGGAAATGTTGAAACCTGTTTCTCTGCTTGAGATCCTCGAGATTAAAAACATCATCTCTTAAGGACGCAGAAGTAAGGGAGGTTAGGGATATGTGATTAACAGAATTGGCGCCGTCTCGGCTGATCTGCAAGTGTTCATAATAACGTAATTGAAGTATGTCAGCACTGTGAACCCCTGCAGTTAGTCGTGTGGACAACGAAACCGCTTTCAATTCACTTCATAAGGTCATGTTGTGTTGTTGTCTGTAGTATTCCGATTAGTTGGTCTATGGAATCCAATGGAATCCCCGAACCTTTTCTCCACCAAACTGAAGAAATAAAGTGCTAACGCCGAAACTTTAGTCGTTAGTTAGCAAAGAAAATCTTGGATACTCAAGCAAATCGATCCAAATCGAAAAATGTTTGATAACACTGCTTGTTTGTTGCTGATCGCGCCACAGCCTGATGTGCTCCATCGTCTAGCTGGAAAAGAGAAGAGAACCTGGTCCTTTCTCTTGATCAGCTTTGTAATCCTGCGGTAATATTTGAGAAATGTAGATTCCAAGCTACAGTATCCTACCAACCATTTGTTGAAGGTGACACTTGTTGCAGCACTACATATCCGCTCGCAATTGTGAATAAATGTGCGCCAGCCCAAGTTTTCTAACGTGGATTAAAGTACAGGCTCAATCAGTTGAATATGTGGAATGTCATCTGAGACTGCCAACAGAGTTCATACAGGCGCAGTCTACCAGTTCTGCGGTCTGATGGTAATTAGACGCCTACAGTGGTAACGATAGCAGACATGCCGCCATAGAAAAAGTACCGCAAGGACGAGTTAGCGCTGACTACCATTAGTACCTTCAGTAGGTCACGAAAGACGAGTGGAGCAAGAACTGACAAATAGTGGGACGAAGAGGAGGAGTAGGATGCATGTCGAGAGGAGAATAGGGTGTATTCTACGCTAGAGATGATGTAGAGTTACTAGAACTGAAGTCATGTTCAGCTCATCACACAAAGTTTATTGTTGTGAGTAAATGTGAGTAGCTAGAACTAGCAGATCGGTTCCTTCCACTTTATTGTCTTAAATCATTTCCTAATCGTGCTTCCTTCTTTCCTTTCGCGCAGACGGTGGTTCACGGCGTAACAACTAGTCTCCTGGGTTGGTTGTTCAACGCCGCCAAATTATGTGGAGTCAACTCTATTTGCAAGTGACTAACACTGCCAGCCGCACAGCACTTTTCACTTCGGTTCTTCTCATATCTTTTCGATTTGCTCCCGTGTCAGAAGGCCAAAATATCTCAAAACTTGCTTCAGTCTGCAAACCTGAGGGGCACATACAACTATAGGTTTCAGGTTTGAAAATTCAAACAAAACCTTGTGATCTTTTCGGTTACTGGACTAATGAAAGCTCAATGTAAAGATATGCCAAGAAGCGAAGTGAAAAAGGCTAGCCTTCAGCTGTTGGAAAAACAGCTAATGATGGAAAAGGTGTGGAAGTCGTATGTCTACTATCTAAAAGAACAGAAAGCTGGCAGATGTGATAATGTATGTAGATAATGATACATTTCTTCTGCAATTTCTGGTCGATGTCAGCTGATGAGCGCACCTCTGGACCGGCAGTCCTCGCTTCCCAGTGAAGTGATCTTGCGGCTGTACGGTAGCACCTCGAGATGTAACTTGTCACTGCGAAAACATCTCCATGCACACATAACATGTCCCTTGACCATTTGATTAGAATCTCTCCCCAGCACGGGACATCAGTCGCCACAGTGTTGACGATGTCACTACTGCTACTTCGCCTGCGCGACATAAAAGCACGGCCATGGTATGAGGACAGGACAATGAAATGAAAGAAGCAGATTTGCCACTTTTAGCCTCTCCAAACTTCATTTCATTTACAATAATAACGCTCTGTTCGATGAGCTGATCATCATCTCATTCCTAGCACCCATGTTGAATATTGCCTTAGTACGGAACACTTCTCTTTCCACCTCGACAACAACTCTTTGTTTCTCTTCATCACTTTCTGCCTCCGTCCTTCCTCCTCACTGACAGAATCAGCGGTGGTTGCAGCTCGGTCCTCTGCGCCATTTTCGATGGCGCCATAGTGAACGTGACAGCGCTCGTTTTTCGCGTGCGTCGAAGTCACCGACGATTCCCCCCGCTCCACCTGTATTCGGGAACTACAGCTATGTGAAGGATATACAATAAACATGCAAAAATCTCCAACAAATCACCTATTCAGATATCTGCGCAATTATAATGGGAGATAGTATTCTGGTGCATTTCTTGTCTCGTGGTTTTAATTGTGTAATAAAGAACGATCATTCTCTCTCTCAAGTTCAAATATATGGTAATTAGCTGTCATGCGGTATCATGTGTTTCTTGACCTCCATATCATTGACCCCAATGACAGATAAGGAGCTGGTATAAAGTATCGTTTGCTGTTATGGTTATTTACGCGGCATGACTACTTGGACCGCTCACGAGTTCGGCAGACAACGCTCTGTCCACTCTTTCATTCGATCACATTGCTTGCAACTGTTCTGTTTACCTATATTCATATAATAAAAACATTCCACCGAACAACCGTCTCGGTCTGTTCAATTAGGGTAATAAAAACCGCAAGTCTCTAGTCATTCACTCTACATTCGTGGCCATCTTTTCCAGAATATTTGCCTTTTTTTTCTTCCGAAGAAGTTAGTGAATGCATCTTATCTTTGTGGTTAAGATGTAACACCTTAAGATAAGTGTGGTACCGGCTTCTGGATGGTATATCAAGCAAAAATGATAGAAAAGTGGGCGCAGCTCCTCAAACACTGCGCGTATGGCAAGGATTGGATAAATGATGGATATATTCACAGCGCCAAGATCTAACTAATGAGATGTAGCTTTCATTACATCTTAAAGATCAAACATAGGTTAAAAACTGCACAACCCTGGTGGATACGATCATTTATCATGTGAAATGGTACCACTCAAGAGAAGATGTAACTTTTCTTTCAGATTTCTCAAAAAATGTGTAATGAAACCTAAAATTAGATTTGAAACTGATGCTTTGCCTAGAATCCCCACTCAGTTCCCGCGGTTGTCTCCTATATGCTTGTAGCGCACATTTTCTTACACTCTTTTTTGTCTTCTTTTCTTCCACCTTCCCAATGTGTGTTTGATAATGCGTCTGCACATGTTCTTCTGACTCAAATTTTCTTTCTTTTTCTTTCTTTCAAGCTTTTCTTTCTTTTTCCCATAAGTTTACTTTGACATTTTGACACTCTCTGCTATCAACAGTTGTCGCATGTACATGATGTCTACTGTATCCCAGTGTGAGCAACAGGGACAGGGTTGTTCCTAACCAGAACGCGATTACTTGCGTAGTGCGTGGTTCCCACTGGCAAGTTGGTGTTTTGCACTATTGTGTCTCCCTTTCGGGAGACGAATGGCACTGCTCTGATTATTTCAATGTTGCCTGTCTATTGTTTACACTCGCAGCTGTCTGCGTGGTTTATGTCATTGTGCATACTTAACAATCTCACGCTTGTTGCTTGGTTGCTGCTTGTCGCTTACGGTTAACTTTGCATTGGTGTATTTCTATACGCTTGTCGCTAATACAGTTGGCTCCTGTTTCATTTATCCAGCTTTACTACTCTACAGACGGTAATACTAACCTGGTTGAAGTGTATTGATACCTTGTAAAGATTTGTTTGTAAAATTCTCATCTTGGAAACACAACCAGAACAGAACAACAGCCAGAACTGAACATGTTTTTCCGAAGTTCGGCAATGATGTGCTACTGCATCGAGTTTGCGCGAAGGATTAAATTAGACCATCATGCATATAGTTGGATAAGTACTCGCCGGTGGTTTCATTCCCCGTTTTCTTACTAATTATTGTTTTTAGAAATCAATTCAAACACGAATGGTGTGTATTGAAACGTAGGACTCTTGAATGGCCTACTTAGTAAGTTTGCTGCTAAGTGCAACGCTTACAAAACAAGGAGGAATTGAAGTGACAAATCGGCCTATTCAATTATTCTTTTTTGATCTCTTCTGCTCCAAAAACGTCGCTTATTCAGTGAATAGAATAGCTTGCAATGGATTATCCATATTGAAGGCAGACTGTCAGTGAACCAACATCGATTTCACATTCTTATTCTCATCACTAACCTTTTTGTTATAGCTGATAATGTTCACCTTGTTGAACTTTGGAGTTCGGAGTAAGTCGAAACTTCGTTTTCCTGGAGTCACTATTTCTGGTCGGTACCATTTGTAAAGAGCTTTTATTTTCGAGTCCTTCATGTTATACACTTCTTCACTCAATAGGCCTTTCTGTTCTGAAGATATGTATATATTGGTATGCAGATGCGACCAACAGTTTGCTGCAGCTCACCGCTCATGACGAATTTTCCAAGAGGACGTTGAAGCTAAGAATGAAACATACTCGTCAAGCACGCGCTGCTCAAAACATATGCAAGTAAGATTGATAAGGATTCAAGACAACATCTATAGAAAACTGGATTCCCCGTCGCTGGTACGGTTAGCGGGAATGGACTGTTATTCTACAGTGACCTCCATTAATTGCACTATTAATGACATCGGTGGGGACTGTATCTATGGGTATTGATTTTGGAAGAGTGATCTTAGCAAACATCTGCATCGATCAGTGACAGTAGAGATGACAACGTTTCTTTTTTGAAGGTAGTCTACCTGCTTTAGCGAGAATACACTTCTCAAATATTATACAATAAAGCTTACGTTCATGATTTATATTTTAAATGGATACAAGGGTTTCAAATGTGTAGATCGATGAACTCAAAGAATAAGGCGGGTCGAATAGTATGTAGCGTACCGGCGCTAGGAACTGGTGAGTTGAGAATGTCGTCAGTTTCCTGCGCTACCTCATGACACTGAGAGAGGCACACACTATATCTTAGTAGTGCACTCCGCTAGAGAACAGGTGACTGGACTGCATTTACTACACACGAGAAGGTACAAGAAATTGATGGGACCAGTCCAACATTGAGATTAGTGCAACCGGCAGCAAATGAGGAACCATCAGATTATGATATAGTGAGGATGATCATATGATTTTAATTCAACACGACTTCTAAAAATAGATGAGTATATCTTTAAAATTGTGATGGTGCTAAAGGTAGAAGGAAGAAAAAAGACTAAATCGACTTCGACGTTTAGAAGCCACAATATCGACATTCTTAGTAAATCTGCAAAACAATCCATTAATGTCAATCTTGAATAGGACGCTGAGCGTTCTTTGAAGGAGTAATGATGTCGGTTTCTTCCCAGGTATTTTAAAAACTTCTTCACACCTCAGATTTTTACTGATCATTTGATGAGATCGAAATAACCACCACCAGAAGTTTGAATGACCTTAGAAGAGAGTCTTTGAATGACTTTAGAAGAGTTGCTGTTTGTATGGAAGATCTCGCTAAGTTACCCCATTGTTTTGACTGATTAGTGATTTTGGTGCACCTCCAAATATGCGTTTGTCAAGTGATCTTTGTATTACCACAGTTGTTCCCAGGACTACTGCAGACCGAAGCAAATCCAAATTGGGACCTTTGCTATGTTAGATGAGTTTTTGTACGTTATTTATGCTCTCGTTGACACACTCGTAATGATAGCCACTTATCTCATGATTGATTTTTTTGTTTTTGTCATCTCAAACATATTGTGCAGTAATTTCTCTGCATATTTCACTAGCAAGACGAACATGTCATATCGCATTTAGCGTGCCACATGGATAGCAAAATCAAACAGAATCATTGGATCTCAGGGCAGACAGCGGTAAAATCACAGTTATTCTGAAATACACTGTATTTCAGCAATACACGGTATTCCGGTTCACGCTACATTACACGGAATACTCGATCTAAAGTGAACATTATTTCTTAGTAAAGATTCCCTCACCTTCGCCCATGTTGGTTGACTTCATTGAAGGCATCACCCCACGAATCTGAAGTGGAACGGATTTCAGGTGGAGTATTCGTATACGGCATAGTAGATTATAGAAAATGTAGAAAATAGCGCGCCGGAACGCTCGAAGTCGTATCGTTCGGTCCGTTTTTTACGGCAATTAGGAAGAAATGGGCGGGATCACCCCCATCTCCTTAATCTACAATCCCGTATACGAATACTCCACCTCTGTTTCGTGGGGTGATGCCTTTAAGCTCGACTCTTCTTACTGTATTTCGCTGCACCACTCCTTATGAATATACATATAATTTTGATTTTTCGTATACAATGTGAAGAAATGCGTTTGTAAATTATCCAAAAAAGGCGGTATTACTGCGCGTGTTCTGTAATGCCAAACGAAGAAGAACAACTGTCCCCCTATATCACAAACTTTATTTCTTTAAATGAAAAACATCCTTAATTAACCATAATCTCACTCGGCATATAGGAGGTAGTACAAGAACGACACCTTATATACACCTTTTACAAACTCTACCTCTGACACTGACTACTTTACAAAGTAAAAGGTAATAGCATCGGCAGTCTGGCGATAAGACGAGAATCTGTACTGCAACCAGCTACTACTTTGACTACTCTTCATCCATCGACGACCTACGTAACACAGGCACTGGAAAGCCGTGTTTTGAATCTTTTGCGGGCCAGTCGTAAGTCTTGTTTATCAAATCCTGGTATTCAACCGAGTAAACGTGCTGTCGAATGAACAGTTCCTGCAAATTTACAGTAGAAATCGAGTGCTGCTGGAATTCGCTGTGTCGGATGAATTAGAAGCTACGTGCAAGTCGAGTTTTTTTTTTTGATTCAACTGCCACATTTGTTACTTTGGAGGACCATTTTGTGGCTGTTGGAGAGCGCAGCGAAAAAAGATGCAACAATAAGAACATACCATGTCTTCCGGTTTCGGATGCAAAGTTGCGAGGTTATGAGAATAGAGATATTCACCGACCTTAAATGAAAATTGATGAGACATACAAGAGAAGCCATCTGTTTGTAGTAAATGAACGAAATGAAATCCAGAAGTGAAAGAAGCAGATCGGTTTTTTCCCACAATTAAATATTATTGTCCTGATATTTTACAAAATCAGGATCAGCAATCAAGCTGAAAGCAATGCACGAGAAAGCAGACATCTCCCTCAAACAACAAGGGATAAATTTTCTTTCTGGTTTATCTTACCTTTTGAAATCGGTGGCATTCAATTGTGAAATAACCAATATGAATGCTAATAAACTTTTCCTTAATCACTCATTCATTTGCTAATCCTAACTCACTGACAAAACTATGCGATCCACTCACTTATCATTCTGTATGATCACTTCGAAAGTGTAAGAAGAATAACTATGATTTCCCACCACCTATTCCAAAACATGTGAAAAATACAAAGATTGAGCGAAAGAAATGAGAAGAGCTAGGCCCACTAGTATTTTTTACGGTCCCCTAAGCGTGGGCCATTCCTCGTCGTTCAATTAAAGGAAATCTGGATTCTATTTCCATGAGTCTCTGAGACTGTTAAGGCACCATTTAGAGAAGCATAATCCCTTTAAAAAAACCTAATGTGCATGAAATAGTTTCATTTTTGACAAAATGAAAACGTACCTCAATGGCAATTTGAATAGACAATTCACGAATACTTTTGAGACGAGGATAGAGCCTAGAGTAGGTGTTCAGTGATTTCTCTGTGACCGAGTTTGCTACTCGCTGTAATTTCAATCTCTTCTTAAAGATGGAAAAAACACAAACAGATTTAAAAAGAGAAAGAAAGAAAGAAAGAAAGAAAGAAAGACTAACTCTAGCAGCTAGCAGAAATAGTTTGTCAGGAATGATCTTCGCCTTGAATAGTACACATCCCAAAGCGATTCCGGGGAATATGTATGCATTATTTCCTTGTCCTGGTTTGTACAACTTTCCATTGAGTTCCACATTATCAAACGGAGATCCTGACGCAAACAGGACAGTTCCCTATAAAATGTCATGAATAAGGGCAAGAAAATAGAAAAATGAAAAACGAAATCAACTATCTTCTCCACGTGCAAAGATTTCGACTTATCGAACAAAAGCTTGATTACTTACTATCGATTATTTAAGAGAAAAAAAAAACTTTGGTTCTTTCCTTCTCTCAACTCCCTAGGAGGTAGTTTCGAGTATTCCACACTAGGATCGCTAATTCTTCGACAGAAGACGAGAAAGATGCGGATTCACGCCTTTTTCGTCCTTTTTTCATAAAAGACGAAAAAGGCGTGAATCCGTGTCTTCCTCGTCTTTTTTCATAACTTGCCTCAATTTTATCTTTACTATAAGATGTATACATCAATAGATTCATGAGCGCGAGCTCTTCCGATTGAATGTAATTAGAAATTTCAAGACCTATCAAGGAAACACTTTCTGAAAAAATTACCTGCGGGTACACATTAACAAGGCTGAGTCCGAGATAATTGCGCCCCCTGGTTACATGATTTTTGACGTGAACATATTTTTCGAAAAGTGAAATGATGGTTACATATTCGCAATCTACATGATATTGCGAACAGTTTGGTATGTCTCACAGCTATAACTCTATGACTCTGAAGATTTTGTAAATTTGACTAAAGCGACATGTTTCAACTCCAGGAAACCGACATTACCAGCTTAAAAATTATTTTCTTAAAAAAGTCTGCAAAAAAAGTATTTGTCTCTTGATTTTCCAGCTCCACAGGATTTTCTGATTTTGCAGCTAAAGTTACAACTTCGGTATTTTGCATTTCTTCCTCTGAACTTTGGCAGCTCCTAAATCGACGACAAATTAGGTTTGGTTAGGTTAAACTAGGTTTAAAATGATGACTCTCGCACTGACAAAACACTCATAGAGGAGTAGTGTCACAATAACGTTGACCGGTAAGTGCATCGCATTCAAAAATCTGGAGGTCAGTACGCCCATGCAAAATTAAAGGCATCACCCCACGAATCTGATGTGGTACGGATTCTAGGCGGAGTATTTGTATACGGGATCGTAGATTATGAAGAGTCGATTATGATTAGAAGAAGGAGAATTATCAAGAGTATGAAGAGTTCCGTCCATTTCTTTCTAATCGAACTCGTTGTAGAAAATAGAACATCGGGATGCTCAAAGCCGTATTTTCCGTGGGGTGATGCCTTTAAGCACAACAACAACGCTCCCCATACCATAACACTTTAACAACCAAAACGATTGTGTTCGACAGTCTTCCTGGTGCATTACGTGTCCCACCTCACGCTAAATGAGAATACGTCCAGAATCAATATGTGAAATGAATCTGCTCTCATTCGAGAAGAACAGTCGACCCCATTCCTCGCTCGTTCGTTTCCTATGCTCTAAGCACCATCACAAACGATGCTGCTGCGGGTGTTAACGAAACATAAAGTACTGGTCGTCGTGCAAAGAGACCACCTCTATGTGGTCGCCACTGTGTGGAGATTGCGTGTATGCAGTAAGCAATATCAAAATTCTTAGCTACACTCGTCACATTTCGTCCTTCCAGTTTCCAGATGATTCTTGCTCATGCAAGAACACCACAGTGCACAGTAACTGCTCGCTGATTCACAGACACCCTTTTCCCGTTCTTCCAAGTGTCTTGTGTTGCGAGGCCATTCACCATTTGGGACGCTGAACTCACGACTTATGATTAAAGGTATCACCCCACGAATGGGCTGGTGCGGATTTCAGGAGGAGAGTTTTTGTACGGGGTCGTAGACTATGGAGAGGAGGGTGATTCCGTCCATTTCTTCCTAACTGCCGTAAAAAACAGCCCGGAAAATGCGGTGCGTACACAAGGCTGGCGCGCTCCAATCGAACGCATTGTAGAAAGTAGCGCGCCGGAACGCTCGAAGTCGTATCTTCCGGGCCGTTTATTACGGCAATTAGGAAGACATAAACGGAATCACCTTTCTCTCCATAATCTGCGATCCCGTACACAAATACTCCACCTCAGATTCGTGGGGTGATGCCTTTAATGTTGCATGGGCGTACTGACCCCCAGATTTTTGAATACGATGCACTCACCGGTCAACGTTATTGTGACACTACTCCTCCTATGGGCGTTTTGTCAGTGCGAGAGTGCAGTGCTAAAGTCATCATTTTAAAGATAATTGAACTTAACCAAACCTAATTTGTCACCGATTTACCTTCTCTTCATAATTTGCGACTTCGTCTAGGCATAACCCACCTGAAACCCGCACCATTCGTGGGGTGGTGCGGGTTTCAGGTGGGTTATGCCGTGGATGCCTTTAAATTGGTACTAGACTTGTTTGGGAGGATAAAAACACTGACTTTACCCATCGGCTAGCCACGCGAGTCATTGTATAGGGCAGTTACACGTTCGTAAACCTCAAACGATTCCGAATAAAAGTGAACGTGGTGGGGCATCCCAAGCGGACACTAACGCCAGACACTTCATCCTTTACGTATGCAAAGGAAGGCGTGTGTCTATCTATCTATCTATCTATATATCTATCTATCTATCTATCTATCTTTCCCCTCCTCTCCCTTCTCTCTTCCCTTGTCTCTCTTCCCCTTCTCAGTACCCAGTGCATCAGTGATGGCATGTGACACACATTGACAACACGCAGTGGCTGTACAGGCGCACAGCATGGTCTAAATATGATGACACACTTTGTCGCAATCGTCTATTGTCGTCTAAAATTGTATGGACCCCTATCGCTTGACACTAGTTGTCGATGCCTGGAAAAGCCGACAAACGATGATGATAATAGTTCCTTTCCTCGGAACGTATATGGACAGCATTAACTGTCAGCCTATTTTCCATACCAGTGAACTCATTCCAAAATAAACTTACATTTGTTAAGCGATAGGCAGCTTCTGCTGTGCATTCGGCTTTGCTCGTCGGATTTGAAAGAGCAAAGATAATAGGCCTTGGGTTGATCTGAGCCATCTCTTCAATTATTTCAGAGGTGAATGCTCCAGCAACCGTAGACGCGCCTTGATAACAGTACTAAGGGCAATCATTCACGGAAAAAGTGAAACAGAAAGAAAAAAAGAAGAGTTCATACCAATAAGACCACCAGGCTTAACAGTTCGGACTACCTCCAGAAGGTTTTTTGTATCAGGTAGATCCTAAAGCAAAGTTTCAATTGCGGATCTATAGTCACCCTTGAAGCTGAATGTATGATCACCTTTGCAAATCGAAGATGGCGATCTGACAAATTAGCCGAGCGACTTTTGGTGATGAGGCCATCTATATCCATCATGTAGATATTTGCGCATGCATCTTTCTCCGATAGACCTTCGTCTACCATCTGCCGTACACACATCTCAGCCACTCCAGTAGCAGCCTAATTTATAACATCTTAGAATCTTATAAGCTCTTCATCTTCATATTTGAGTGCAATAAAACCTCCTGCTTTTTGTTGGAAGTTGATTTTAGTGTACTTTAACATGAAAAATAGAGACATAGTGAGATCTAGTGTCTGCACGGAAACATAACAAAGCAAACAAAATATCACAGTGTGCGTTCAGAAATCTAGCAAAGACTTCGTACGTATTTCAAAAAGTGAAAAATGCTTGTGTAACTTCAACAAAAACCATATTCCTCTTTTTTCAAAAATTAGTTTGTTTTGAACCCCGTTCATCTATTTTTGGAGGAGACCACCTCTTCTTTGTCGCGCTTCTCAAAAGGAAATAAAGTAATATAAAAGATCTACAAACACATCTTTTTACACTTCGCGACCATTGATGTATTTGGCTGGCTGCTGGTATCCGACTTTGCTGGAGAAGCACACAACTGCAGATTTTTCACCAGGAAACTTTGTGTTAACGGTAGGAAACCCAGCATCATTTACGCTTTCAACTTTCAACTAATCCTAAGCCTATACTGCATCTTTAGTGTATATCACAAGTCTTTCTTAGATCTCTAAGCAACGAGAACAACAGTGATCAACAGCAAGACTTCGAAAATCACAGACAAATGCTCCAACCAAAACAAATTCAACAGAAATCCACGCACTCACGCTAGAACTTAAATAATGCAAAAATATGAAGTCAAGTTAGCATTCCATAGCAGAACATGCAAGGGTAACAAGTTGACTGTGAACAACTTGCCATAAATGTCTAATCAAAGAGATATCAGTGCCGCAAAAAAAGCCCACAGGCAGGTAGTTAATTGGTAAATGAGGTGCTGCCTTGCTGTGTAAAACTCACTCCCCCTGCTCCTAAAAACACGAGTTTCTGCTGTGACAGCTTTTTCTTGGTGATTCTCGTAGTCGCCAGCAGACCAGCTACGACGACCGAGGCAGTTCCTTTGAACCAATTATAGACGTGGATAAAAATATGAAGTACCAAATAAACTTGAATTACCTTGTATATCATCATTGAACATGCAATATTCGTTCTTATATCTGTCTAAAAGGCGATATGCGTTCTGATTTCCAAAATCTTCGAACTGAATTAAGGTGTCACGGCCAAACCTAAAATCAACACGAGAACTCGACATCACGTTTCAGTCAAAACTGGAATAGATTATCGCTAGATACCGTTTTGTACAGGCCTTCATGAAGTTGTCAATCAGAGCATCATATTCTGGCCCACGAACTCGGTTTCTGCGCAATCCAGTGTAGAAAGGATCGTTAAGAAGGCTCTGGAGGTCGAACAAAGTTTTAAAAAAAACAATAGTTAAAGAGTAGAATTGACTACTCTAACCTGATTGTCAGTGCCAACATCAATCAGAACTGGTAGACACCATTCTGGGAATAAACCAGCCAAAGCAACGTAGAGGGCGAGCTTACCGACAGGTATACCAATACCGTACGCTCCCAAGTCACCCAGACCCAAAATTCGCTCGCCATCGGTTACCACAATGGCCTGAACGCATTCGAAAATATTGTGCCAACTTTACCAATCGTCATAGCCCTCATCGTGAAAATGTAAACGGAGGAGACCTTTTAGAAGTAGGCAGGGTATATAGACAAACAGAAACAAAATTTGACGTTTTCTCACAGAGAATAATATGGTCACCCGATTTTTGGTGCAATATGGCGTGAGAGAAGCGAAGCAATTTTCAACCGGTCGCAGGTAATTGTGAGCGTGTAGTTGAAGGGTAAATTTTGTTTGGCTTCAGTCTTAAAGGCATCACCCCCCGAATCTGAGGTGGCACGCATTTCAGGTGGAGCATTCGTATAAGGCATAGTAGATTATGGAGAGGGGGGTGATTCCGTCCATTTCTTCCTAATTGCCGTAAAAAACGGCCCGGAAGATACGGCTTCCGGCGTTCCGGCGCGCTATTTTCTACAAGGAGTTCGATTGAAGAGGGCCTGGAATACGCGGCGCGTGCACAAGCCTGGCGCGCTCCTATCGAACTCGTCGTAGAAAGTAGCGCGCCGGAACTCTCGGAGCTGTATCTTCCGAGCCGTTTTTTACGGCAATTAGGAAGACATAGACGGAATCACCCTTCTCTCCATAATCTGCGATCCCGTACACAAATACTCCACCTCAGATTCGTAGGGTGAAGCCTTTAATGTTGCATGGGCGTACTGACCTCCAGATTTTTGAATACGATGCACTTACCGGTCAACGTTATTGTGACACTACTCCTCTATGGGCGTTTTGTCAGTGCGAGAGTGCAGTGCTAAAGTCATCATTTTAAACCTAGTTTAACCTAACCAAACCTAATTTGTCACCGATTTACGAGCTGCTGGTCTGGTGGCTCTGCGGTTTTGATGGTTATTGACCCCACTGCTGTGAATAGTCAATAACCAACAAAACTGTAAAGCCGTCAAACCGCGCGGCTCTGAACTCTGCGGGTAGCTTTAGGGAAACTCCTGAAGATGAACGCCCCCATTTCATTTTTTCTAACATAATTAAAAATAATTAAAGTGAAATAATAATAATGCTATAGTAGTAATAAAAATTAATAAATAGCGCAATGATAAATATTAATGTGTAGTGCTATAAGAAAAATAAAAATATATAAAATGTAATATAATAAAAATAAAATATGACATAATATAGACGCCATAAGGGCGGGAGTAGCGCAGTATAGCCGCACGTTCGAGGGTTTGAAATCCCCCTAGTGCCAACCCAGTCTTTCATCCCTCTGGGCTCGACAAATTGGTTCTTGAGTTGTCTGAGAGGATAAAAACATCAAATAAAAAAACACTGACTTGATCATTGGCAGGCCCCCACAGGCCCCGCAAGAAAACACCCTGAGAAAGTTCTCAGCGTGTTTTCTACAACACAATTTTTCTCTTTTGACCTTATTACGAATTTTCAAGGGTTCAATATTTGGCGGAATCTTGGTTTTTGCAAAGCAGAAAAAAACAAATGATAACGACGCAAGATACATTCCAAAAGCGTTATCACTAATTTTGTATTACTTACGCGCAATTTTACTTTTTGACTGTGATTACAGACGGTCGATCTCTATCGAAATCTTTATCAGGGCCAAGCGTGTGATGAGATTTTCCTATCGAAAATCGTAAATGGAGGAGACCGAGAAAAATGGGACAGTAGGCGAATGGAACATAACATCATAATCACGACAAAATACAATATAACGTTAAAAATTACATAACAAAATATTACATCGGATTAAATAGTATCAAATAATTACATTTGTTTCGAAATATATTAAGTTTCAAGCGTAGAGCAGTCTAGCGGTCAATCGTAGAGCAGGTCTAGCGTATTTCCAAGCAGTGCCATTGATTGGAGAATAAACTTTGTTTTCTTTGAACGTTTTCACAACCACAAAAAATTAGTAAACCATTTCTGGAGCTTCAACTTTCTTATGACCGGCTTTTTGAAAAAGAAGTGTTTTTCAAATATTGGTGTTGGAATATTTACATGTCCTAGAATCAATAGAATATCTCCAAACACTGATTAAAAATATTTCAGCGTGACAGAGAGTGAAGTGCATAGATTGAAATACAGAGGAACTACGAAAAAAAAGAACGAAAAAATCAAAATTTTGTTTTGACAATGTATTTCAGAACGAATGTAATAATGGGACTGTGTTGTCTTTTGCAATTCTTTTTTGCAGAGGAGTTTTTACAAAAGAGATAGAAACTACCACCAAGAAAAGAATATTTCAACTTTATGTTGTTTTGAACTGTTTGGATTCAATAGAAATTAATTGTCAAAAATGTTCAAATTCTGCGCAGATTGTTACTTGAAAAATACGTTGGGTAGTATTTCATAAAAGGTATACCCTACAAAATTGTCATTCCGTTGTTTCTTTTGTATCTAAAGACATTTCATAGATTTCATAGAACGTGGAAATATTTCAACACCAATATTTTCAAAACGTTTCAGCAAATTACCTACTTCTACTACTTGGTGTTTCTTCGCTTCTGTCAGATACCAAATTTCACATTTGCCATTCGTTCCTCAGCTGATTTTTAACGTTGCATTTTTGAAACACAAGGAATATCCAGTATATTGAAGTGGCAGTAACGAGAACTTTCGCAGCAACGTTAGCGGAAAATCGTTCTCAAGAGGGTCGTGTGCAGTCACCACCCTTGACCTTGATCTTGATTTTTGCAAAATGGAAAAACTGCAGAGAAATTCACTCCATCGACACCTTTCTGAAATCGTGACATTTACGGCACTACGGGTGATTTTAGCGATTAACACTGACCTTGATAGCAAATGCCTGTTGGACTAGTCGGATTTTGTTAGGTTGCAATAAACATTTACAACTTAGCGCAAAGGAAACCTAAAACGGCACGTATGCGTGCCTTTATAGTCGAAAATTTGCGCTGTAAACTATTCGAATTAGTATTTCTGGAGACCCTAGGGGTTTTTTTTGGAAGTTAGTTGACAAAAAGTTGGGAATCATAGTTATTTCTTAAGTTTTTAGCAAATTCTTATTTTTTTTCAACTAACTTTTATTGGACCGAAAGAACTTGAAAAAAGTAAAATCGAACGCTGACAGCAAGAATTCAAACCCATAAAAAAGAACTTAAACCGAATTAGTTTTCATAAAGTACGAACTGAGTTATTGGACTTTGTTCGAAGTCATACACATTTTGACGCGCAGAAAAACCCAAAATTTCGCAATTTCCTCGTTATGCTTTTACGGTAGCGTTACCGTTGAAAACTCGGCTGCCGCAATGTAGCAACAAGGAAAACTATTGGCTGCAGATTTTGATCTCTATACGTACTCTAGTTCTTCTTGTTCCTGCAAAACTGTGCTGTGCGAAATGTACTGTTGACGTCATTCTTCATCAACTCGTGCAGTTGCGCTGTTTTTATCCCTATCTTCAACTGTAGATATATTTTTCATGCAGTAATAGCACCGAAATCGTTCTTTTGACTGAAAATTGGTTGACTATGAAAATTCGTCATTGTTGGATCAGACCAGATCATTGTTCTCAATAAACTCTCACTGCTAAGTGCAAAATTTCAATTTTGTAAGGGACTGACCTTTCGTTCAAATAAAAAAGACTCTGGACCGGGGGTGCCCCATCCGCCAACACTGTTTGGTGTGATCATAGCGCCTCTCACCAAAATTCATATTAGATTATTAGAACTATATTTAACAGCCGTAATATGAGTTTATTTAAAGGCAGCATACCACGAATCTGAGGTGGTGCGGACTTCAGGTGGAGTATTCGTATACGGGATAGTAGATTACGGAGAGGGGTGTGGTTCTGTCCATTTCTCCCTAATTGCCGTAAAAAACGGCCCGGAAGAGGCGGCGCCGCACAGGGCTGGCGCGTTCCAATCGAACTCCTTGTAGAAAATAGTGCGCCGGAACGCTCGAAGCCATATCTTCCTTCCCGTTTTCTACGGCAATTAGGAAGAAATGAACGGAATCACGTTCTTCCCCATAATCTACGGCGCCGTATACGAATACTCCACCGGAAATCCGTATCACTCCAGATTCGTGGGGTTTAACGCGACTAACCTTTCCTCCTTCTCTTTTGCTCTCTTCATTTTTTTCCTTCTCCTTCCACCACAATTACGAACCCCTCTTGCTCCTACATCCCTCTTTTAACTCCTCGTTGAGAAAATCCCAATGCTCGATGAATCTTGCTTGCAATTGATGAATACCGAACGCTGTGGCACGGCAACGTCTAACGCAGCGAGCAAAAGAACAAGTTAGCACACGCTCAGTAATACAGTAACGAAGGATGAAAGGGCGAAATGTTATGAACAGAGCGATCTCTCTGTACTGATATGAACCTAGCTAACTTTGCGGACAGTTTCAGTACTGTCAAAGCTGTACAAAGCTAGCTTCGATGCACACACGCAAAGTAGTTCAGACTCGATGTTTGTAAACTGTGGGAGGAGTCTTAAGGATTCACTCCGTCATCTCTCATATTCTAGGAGAATGGTCAATTTTCCTTCCAATTTACATGATGTAAAAAAGTAGTGATTCACGTCAAACATGACATAAACGTAGAGAGCGGAGGATCGCTATTCAAGGATAGCTTTCTTGAACCCATACCCATATCCAGGCCGTTTACATCAGATTGGTGCTAATCTATGCAGAGCTCAAAACTACATCGCATGCGACGATTATTCAACGAACTAGTTAAGGCTGATGAAAGTTCACTCGACGAAACATCGTGCCGCAATAAGCACTGTAGTTGCTGCATCAATAGAAGTTTAAAAAAAAACTGAGATCTGTGACCTAAATAGCAACTGCTCATCAGAAAATCGGAGCTTGATCAAAAAAAAATGTTCCGAAGAACTAATTTGAAAAAACACCCTATTGAAGTGGGCACGAATAGCTGCACAATAAAACTTGTCCGAATACCTTAACATTCGTGGATGGCCAATTAGCGAGGATCTGGTATATTTTACTGATTGAATTGTCGTTAATTGTCACGTAAAGTCCCCTAAAAACGAACATAACATTGCGCTAGATTGAGAAGCATGTCGTGAGCTTTTTTTTCTCAAAGTGAAATATGCATTTGCATAGAATTTTTTTTATGTCACATGCCATTCGATGGAGAACTTCTCCCTCAACAATGTCCTATTCTGAATTCTTAATTTTATTTATTCTCATTTCTTCTTTCAAATTATTAAAACGGAGTGTCCATGTTGACCAAACGGAACATTTTTGACACGTTCAATCTTTGTGTGATTGATCGAGACGATGAGCCTGCTTGTGAGAGAGAGTTGATGGAACTATGGGAAGAGCAACACTTTAGTGTATACCGACAAATAATTCGCGGTAGGTTTTTTGTTTCAAAAAAAAGAAAAACGAAAAGAAAAAACTGGAGAAAACCCATTTTTCCTCAATCTCTAGTAATGGGGTTAACCGATGGGTGATTCGTTCTCGAGATCAAAACTACAAATTTTGAAGCGCGAAGACAAACGGCAAGCACTATTTTCAAGCATTGCTCCCCCATATACAACGTCAATCTGAGCTTCAGCAATCATATCGTCTCGAAGTCTTAAGTTCAAACTACAGTTTTTTTAAACAACAGTTTGGACTTAAGACTTCGAGGCAAGAAATGTTCATTTAGTCCACTAGATGGTCCACTTTAATGATCTGAAAAAAAAACAAGATTTAATAAAATTAAGAAATTAGAATAAAACTGTCATGTTGAGTGAGAAATTCTTTCAAATGCTATGAAACGTACCGGCAGTACTTCTTATTGTTGCCTGTGTCCTTCTCTTTGAAAAAAAAAGAAAACGGCAAAGACTTGATCCTCAATCTAATAATTACTATAGTAAAAATTGAAAGAACAAACTTGGGATTTCGATAGATGAAGCCGAATTTCTGACACGCCTGACCGACAGTGGGTGTATATACAATCGGCATCAATTCTTTGATGTTATCGCACAATACTCGATAAAACAGTTTCTCATTGCGGTCTTGAAGACTATCTATTTGAACATATCTAAAAAGTACTAAATATTGTAGGAAGACATGGAATATTTTTGATAAGCAAACTTTGCGAGATCATTAGGTTGTTCTCGAAGTTTTGTTATCACGCGGTATGCTTGTTGTTCGGCAGTCATAAAAGCAGGAGGAAGAAGGCCATGGATACCAAGATATTGACGCTCATATAATGAAAATGCCATCCCCTATAATACCAGCAACATGAATTACAACAGAACAATGAAAGAGCACAATTATTGATTACCTTGTTCAAACTAGGCGTTTTCAGCAGTTCTAGCCCTCTTTTTAGCGGGGTTATTCTTTCCGGGCGGTAAAGTTTGTGTAGAGCCAACTGTTTGGGGTCACTAAGATCTACCTCGGGACCATTTCGTAATGTGGGCGTGATTGTCAGACTGCGTGAACTGAAAAGCAGTTTTATATTATAGGTTTATATTCGCCCATTTATGTAAGCAAATTTTCTCGACTTTGTGTAAGCAATAACATAGATGTAATAAAATCATATGGTTGGGAGCTCAACACTTCATTCGCAAACCACAAACTCTAGAGATTCATTTAAGTTGGGAAATTAACATTACAAGATGCATGCAAACCTTTTACTTAAAGGCACGGTTATAACCATGACTGAATTTGACTTGATCTAAACGGCGGGCAAATGTTTCGGGCTAACGCAGCTATCTGCGTCCGTCCGCAAAATGTTGAACTTCCTACCAACGTCATGTCCTCAAATCCTCTTTCACAATCTCTGTCCTTTCTTTACTTTCACTGGCAGCCAAGAGCTCTTTTCCAATCTAAGTCTGGAGGCCAACTTGGACAATCTGATCAGACGGCCTCTTCATAATGTGACCGAAGAGGCGTAGGAGCTTCTTTAACTCCTTTCATGAGAACAGACAAGATGTTAATGTTTTCTATATGTCCTCCGCAGTGTACCATTTCCACTCCTTCCGTTATAACTTCGAGGTTTTTCGTTAACACACCATGGGCCAGAGGCAGCCTAACGGTAGTCTGACCAGCTTTCTCTCTATTAAGTTCAAACTTATAAATCACTATTGACGTTGCGGTGATTCGTACGTTATAACAGAGCAAATTGTAGATAGAAGGCTTAACTTCGTTGGCAAAGGGGTAGCCCATAGCCAGTTATCTAAGGAGTTGAATCCCGGATTGGCCTTAGCGCATTTTTGTTGAATATCTCTATCGCAACGACCACCGTTTTTCACCGCCATAGTCTATCGGCGCGAAGCGAGTTGAGATGCCCGCCTCGATAAGGAGAGTAGAAAGCGGCTTCAAAACCGATTGTCGGCCTATGAATGTGCTCGGGTTCAGACGGTTTTGCTAGTTGAAATCGCCAATGCTGTGGGCGGCACATGCAGAATTTTACTTGGATTTTGTCTCCGCAGATGCAAAGACAAATTTTCGCTGCGGCATTAGAACCGGGAGCATTCCCTTGTAGCGTTCTGGACGTATTTTGTGAAGGAATCTGCATCACAAAGCCCGCAATGTTGTTCTACATTCTTTGTCCTTCTAACCTGTCAACGATTTTCGATTGAAGAGGAAGTTCTCGGTTTCTCTTGTTGAACAGTATCTTGAAGTTAAAAAGAACTAGACGGTGGTCAGAGTCGAATCCGACATGCCAAACAGTTTTAGATTCTCGGTTTTCTAATAGAGAGACTGAGGAATGTTCCTCGTCAGAACGTAATCGAGCTGAATTTTAAGAGGGAGCATCTTCCGTTTGAGTTTGTCTTCTGGCGCCAAAGAAGTTGAACCTTGCCGAGTAAGCTGATGGCGCCGATGGCTCTCAGAAAACGTGGGAATAATGGTGATGTTTGCTAGCAGAAGTCTACAAGATGATTTCCGTTGTCCGATAGCTACAAGTTTCCTTCGCGAGATAAAACCATTTTTCAAGCACGATGGATTGTTGTTGGAGTCCAATCATTGCATTCGCATCAATTCCGACACTTATCGCCTGCTGGCTTGGATTTTAGACATCATCATATTGAGTTCACAATAAAACGTGTCTCCGTTATAGTCCTCACCGGTTGCCGTATGTATACAAGTATATGAGCACCTACGATACAGAGATTGAGTCCTCTGCGATAACGCAGTCCCACAGTGATGCACCTTGACGACGTAGGTCACCCAAATGAGGGGGGTGGGGGGGACTAAAGGGGGGGGGAAAAAAAAGGGGGGGGCTTTTATAAAAAAAAAAAACGAAAGGAAGGGGCGGCCCCAAAAAAACCGCCAAAAAAAAAAAAAAAAAAAAAAAAAAAAAACTTTTTAAAAAAAAAAAAAAAAAAAAAAAAAACCCCCCCCTCCCCTCTCTCCCCCCCTTTATAAAAAAAAAAAATAAAAAAAAAAAAACCCGTTAATTCGAACTCCTACATCTACGACGTTGCAGTAAATTTCTCATACTTTTCGCGCTGCCTCCCATTTTCTTCTCATTCTCACTTCTCTTCTCATTTCTTCTCACTGCAGTAAATGGTGTTATTTTCAATTAATGACATGGCGATCTCTGATTCCTCTCTCCTGCAATAGAGCGAAGGGTGCATGCAGCTATTGTAGAAATATGGGCAAAGCAGCTTGTTAGAGCTCGCCAGACAGCTACTGGCAGTTCGACGCTACAAAGCGAATGTCAGTTGGCGGAGATTCTATGTCCCCCTCGAGTATATGATTTAGCGGGGTATGGCTCTGGCAGTGTGCTGGATGACAGCACCGTTTTGCAATCATTGAAAAATTGCGCCATATACAGCGCGAGTAATACAGTCCGTACGTTCCCAAGACGTATATCCAGCTGCCTGATTGTTTTTGTTGAAAGCAGGAGAACTACTAGCAGGTAACAATGAGACTTGTATAAGTATAGTCGTGCGAACAATCTTGAAATGTCGAGCTCTATGCTTCACAATGTCAAACAAATCTGGTATCTTATTGTGTTTGATTATAAAAATATGTACATATTTGCTAACATCTTATACTTTGTTAAATATTAATAAGGCAACTGGTTTTTACCACACACACACACACCTTTTTCACGCTTTTTTACCTTCGCATCAAGCCAAATATTGTTAAAAATACTGATTATCCTCAAACAACAAACAAGAAGTAGGGTTCTTTCCAAGCATTCCAATAGTGAATATGAGGTAATGGCAGGAGAATATAAGTTTCAGAGAAGAATAGAAACATGTACTCACAATTGCCTCAAGCAGTCAACTTCACAATAACTCAAATGCAGTGCTAACTAGACTTGGGAGAAATGTGAAAGTTGATTAAAGGCATCACCCCATGAATCTGACGTCGTATGAATGTCAAAAGACTATACGGGGTCATAGATTGCAGAAACGGGTAGGATCCCGCTCATTTCTTCCTGATAGCCGTGAAAAATGGTCCGAAAGATGCGGCGAATGCACAAGGGTGGCGCGCTCCAAAAGAAGTCGTCGTAGGAAACAGCGTCCCGGAACGCTCGAGGTTCTATTGGAGTGTGCCACTCTTGTTGCGCCGTATCTCCCGGGCTGTTTTTTTTAACGGCGATTAGGAAGAAATTAGCGGAATCTCACGCGTTTCTTTAGTCTACGATCCCGTATAGTATTTGGCCATCGGAAATCCATACCACGTCAAATTCGTGGGGTGATGCCTTCAAGAAGAAAACCTGCGTAAGTCATATACAACAAAAAGTTCAGGAAAATACACACCTTCGATCACCTTCGGTCAATGAACAACTTCTAAACGTTGTATTCCAAGATAGACCTTCATGTACAAAGAACTACAACCACGTCACTTCAACTTTTCATCGGTACTTTTTCATGATTCTCAATCTATTTCAATTCCGACCATACTTTGAAACCAGTATTCGCACATTCTCGACAAGTTCCTTTGCTTTCAAAACACCCCTCTGGATGTAAATAACGTTAAAAACAAAATACTTGAGAGAAAACAACGAGCTTTCCTGGGCCAAAACAGTCCAAATGCGAAACGTGGACAAGTAATGACAAGGGTATGAAGACTGTGCAGATATACGATTAAAACTAACTTACTCACTAACATCAGCAGTCACGAATATTGCAAAAAAGTACATTCAATGGGAATGCATTCAGTATAGTTCAGAATATACATTAAAAAATAGATAAGATGTTTATGCACACGCTACGATCTTTAAACCATAGACGCGATAGTTGGAGCTGCTGCTCCGATCCCCTTCACTTTTGGACACTTGATAAAGGGATCCTCGTCACATTAGTTGCACCCCATTGAAAAGGAAAATCGCGTGGTTCTTCAGTGATCTAATATTTTCACCTGGAAAGGGTCCGGCTCCTCCTCATCGCTCCTATGCTTTAAGCGATGAAATTCCGGCTCGTTTGTGGAACATTGAATGGTATTTAATAAAACCATAAGATTTGCTTGGTAAATACCCACTAGATCTTATGCTCGTTAACCAGCAGTCGAGTAGTCAAGATTGAGAGCACATGAAATTGTGAATAAAGATAAGACCAACCTCTGTTGTTGCAACGAACGGAACATCGCGTGCTCCTGCTTTCCTGAAAAAAAAAAACATGAATAAGAAGTAATAAAACTGCACTTTGTATAAAGAACACAACGAACAAACCCAAGATAATAGACAACATAACGACAACATATAATTCTCGAAAAAATTTGGGACAGTAGTATTGAAAAGCAGCTCAATAAATAATGAAAGATGTTAAGAAAAAGTCCAAATAGAAAAAGTTATCATGTGCAATCTCACTGCAAGTCCAAAACAAGCAATGCCTTAAACACTACTCCACAACACATTTCCAAGAACCGTCCAAAAGTCGTTTTATAAATACTTGTCAGGAAGTTTTATTGCTTGTGAAAGAGATCACTGAAAAGAGCACCTTTCTTCTACCCGGTTTTCAGTGTTTCTTTGGTAATACAAAAAGACAAAGGGCTTAGGTTTCACATATAGTCGGGTTAAAACGACATGAAGCACGGACAGTTGCATAAGCGGTTTTCCGCTCGAAGCGGTGCGCTGGGGAGAGCGTTTCGAATCGAAGTGGAACCACGGCGAACGGGGGGCACTCAGGAGGTACCCAAGCGAATTGGGCTGCACCCAATTCGCTTGGGTACCTCCTGTCTTGCAGGCACACAATATTCCTGGAGGTATATCTTGCGGAAAGGATGCCGTATGATCGCAGGTCAACGATTATTTCTAGATTGTTTCTAGACAAAACTTTTCTTTCTAAACATGAGAAAATATGGAGTGAAATAACGGGAAAACTTACTTTCAAAACTATATTCTAATAGTTACGATTTCTACCTTCTTGTACGAGTAAAGATTTGTTTTGAAATTCTACTCTAGTTAGTCGTCGATATATATATATATATATATATATATCGTTATTTTTATCGAGCAATCTTCATTTACAAACGGATTTCTCATTGTGGAGCTCATTTCTTATCATTTCATTTCCCTATAAGCTTATTTTGTCAGGATATCAAGGTAGAAATATCATGCGCCTCTTAGGTGGAAGGGGTGGGCGGAGCCTAAGGATGGACAGTGCACCTGGACAGGCGTAGCTTCATGTCGCCTTTGCCCAACTATATTGTCCAAAAAGGGAGTAATATAATCTCATCAAGTATTTTTAAACTTTTTGAGTCCTTCTATAGATATTACGATTCCGAATTTATAGGAATATTCACATGCTTCGTAAAGGGCTTAAATTTCAATGGTGCTTGATTATCAGATGGCAGTTCCACAAAGTGGATCATCGAGTTTTTTTTTTTTTTGTAAAACGTAAGAAGACAAAGCCGTAAGGGTGATTCATAGCAACAACTCCTCATCTCAGGAAGTCAATGTTTGCACCACAACTTCTTGATAAAAGAACTTAGCCAACATCAATATAATAAATTTCGGAGTTTAGAGGATGTGACGTCGTTGTTTACGAGAAACATGCTCTAGAAATCTGACAAAGCTGAACGATTGCTGTTTGATTAGTGTTCTCTAGATATATACCAATCAAAGCAAGAACTTCAAATATATACTGATATAGGAATATAATGTACAATGCTCGTTCACGCTTGTACTATATTCATTAGAATGTTTATATGCAAAAAAATCTACAGAGTTAGTGGATGTTTGGACGGTTTTGGAGTCGGTGGGCATTATTAACTTAATTTAAAAGGAATTCATAAGAAGCTAGCCTAGTGAAAACCAAATCTATAGTCGGGTCAAAACTGCATGGAGCATGGTGGAGTTGCGTAAGCGTCTGCAGTCGAAGGAGCGCGGTGCAGAGGGCGATTGGAGACAGGGAACATTGCGAACTGCAGCAATGAACTGTGGTGTAAGAGGTCCTTACACGATCCGAACCGCTACGCTCCGCCGCACCGCCTCAAGCAAAACCGGTTCCGCAACTGCACCGTGCTTCATGCCGTTTTGACTCTACTAGGTGCTTTTTTTTCTCAATTTTTGGCACCTACCACTTTCGGTAATCCGGTCGCGCCCATAGCTCTGAGAGAATTCTCTCCCACCTACTAGTTATTGGAACTTATGTGAACTTTGAAGTCTCTCCTCTGCGCTGCACTTGTCATCTTATACTACTTAGATTTATAACAAGGAATACAAACGCTCAAAAAAGTATCAACTTTTCTAATCTACATTCATCATCCTACGTTGGATTGTGAAAATCTAAATGGCATTCATGGGATCGACTACTACACTAAAAAGAACTGTCGCGGAAAAATGTTTTTTTTTTATTTTTTTTGTCTGCTTGCTTGATATTCACGCAAATTAGCTGATTACTCAACTTTTCACAGCTCGCAACTGCTTGTGAATAGTCGAAGTTTTTCGTTAAAAAATGTTAAGTAGATCGACCACAATCGTCGACCAAGTACACTACGATATGCATCAATTCCTTTTCTTAGGATCGCTTCATTTTTATTTTATTCCTACATACGAGTAATACTGCAGCCGACTGGAGTAGCAATGGCCCCACCTCGATTGGGACTGCTGGACCAACCGCACCGCGTCGAGTGCAACCACTTGCGCAACGGCACTAGGCTACGGGCGTCTATAGTCTACAGGCCAACATACTATAGTCCGGTCGTTTTGACTGGACTACAGTATGTTGTCATCTATCTACCATACATTTAGTGATACCTACACAGTCCAGCAAACTTTCCAATCGCTACGTCATGGATAGGCTCAAGCAAAAATACTTTGTTCTAACAGACTGTACAAATCAAAATCCGGATCTAAGTCTTATTGAGCATTGCTGCAAATTGTGTGCACCTCTTGGAAGCAGTGCGTAGGGTGTAATGTTAACAGGCGTGATCAACGTGAATATATTCACGTAACACTGAAATGGTGAACGAAATGAATTGTAGCATCGCGCAAGCGTCCATACTAATTCGAGTAATCCTCGCTTCTACACGATGCGGTTTCACGAGCCACAAAGCACAAATTTAGCGAAAAGAAGAAATCACTATCCCAATTAATTTACAATAAAACATCATGTGCGTAATAATAGGTTCATTTTAAATCTTAACGAGCATATAGTCAGAATACAGTAGGACATAATCGCCACTCGAATGCATACGCTATTTTGAAAAACGTGCGCGCATATATCTACAATGCTATAGTCAGATCAAAACACGACAGTGCGTGCGCGCTCGAAGGTTTCACCAGCCCCTTAGCCGCTATGTTTCACCGAAACGCCTCGAGAGAAGCCGCTTACGTACTTCATGTCGTTTTGACCCTGCTATAATACAGATGAAGAAAGACCTTCGAGTTGAAAGTCATTGTTAACTTGTTCAGAATTAAACACAACCATCTTGAATGAGGTTCAAGCCAATGAGGCATTGAGCGGAACATCAGATTTGGGGTAAAATGTCGTTTGGGGGCCACTCTGACGCACCCAAATCGAACTGTATCTGGAGTGACCGTATAAAGAGAATCGTGGCGAGAACTTCGACTGTGCCAATACTGTGCCCACACTCAGACCGCGAAAAAGGCAATGAAGCACAACAGGCGCAAAGACGTCCAAAGAGCACGTTAACCGTTCTCGTCGCTAAATCATTCCACTTGCTTAATGGGTGCCTCTAACTTGCTGACTCTTTGTGACTTCAGTCAGGTTGCTGACTACCACTTGGCCGGAGCTTGCATCGAAGTCGAAGGAGGAATTCGGCGAAAGGCTCGCTGAACGTGGATTACTGTGGAAGGAGCGACATTGCCCCTATTGCGGAAGTCCCGTCAAAGGCATCACCCCACGAATCTGTGGTGGTACGGATTTCAGGTGGGATCGTAGATTATGGAGAGGGGAGCGATTCGGTCCATTTCTTCCTTGCAGTAAAAAACGGCGCGGAAGATGTGGCGCCTGCGCAAGGCTGGCGCGTTCCAGTCGAACTCGTTGTAGAAAATAGCGCGCCGGGAGCTCGAAGTCGTATCCCGGCTATTTAGGGCCACCAACTTGCGAATACAAATCGAAAATGTGTGAATAAAAGTTATTGCATGCATGCTTAGTGATCGTAGTGTGCTATGGAATTCATTTTCGGTTTTTTTTTCATTGCAAGTAACACATGATATGACTTGGTTAGTTGTTTCTCGTAATCCTGTTCGGAGTACAACGAAGTCAAAGATGGCTACTCAGTGGCGCACTTGTTTCTGGAAGTAAATAACTAAATCAGTTGGGGCCTAAGACATAAGCATTAGGCTTAGAGGATCTATGACATATAAGCTAACGTTACTAAGAGAAAAAAGTAAGACAGATCGTCCAGAAGTAAGGGCGCCACTGAGTCGCCCCCACAACTACATTTTTTCCCTTCTTTAGAAGATTTGGTAAAGTTAAAACAGTAGTAGTTCATGCTCTGTGTTCCTTTTCACTTAGTAGCTTCAACCTACATGCCGTGGATGCTCTAGGACTGTTGCTTAGGTGTTATGACCCCGACTGACTCAGCTACTCAATTGTGCTCCGTGTCCTTTGAACCCCAGATTTGAACAATGACGCTTGATGTAAAAGAGGCGTAGCAAAGCAAAGGACTCGACTATGATCAAAAAAAGAAAACGATCGATTACTTAAGAAACACATAGATGAGAGCACAGAGTTCTCCCTTAAATTTACCAAGAAGGAAAGGACAGGAATTACTACGATTTTCGGGTTTGTAACTGTTTCACCGCGGGAAAGGGAATGGTGGGGATGACCTAAAAAGTGGTCATAACGACAATCTCAGTAGACTTCATGAGGTCTGAGCCGCTAGACGAAGTTGGCCTATTTAGTGACGTTAAGTAGCATGATTAACTTAATTGTCCATCGTGAATGTTATCATTTCTGTTAAAATTTATCGTAATAGAATTTTCGCTTCACTTGTAGTCTAGCAGGTGAGAAAATAGTTCAAAATTCGCTTTGGCTTCCTACTGCCTGGAAGTTGATTGGAAATATTTTCGAGGATCTTCGTAGGCTAAATAAGAGGGTACCCGACATTCATTTGCATTATAACAAAAGTGACTGCCGCTAACTTGCTAACTCTTCGTGGTTTCACTCTGAGTACTATGTGCCTGGAACTTGCATCGAAGTCCTAGGAAAAATTTGTAGAATCCAGCCGATTCCGGTTTAGTTCGGGAATCAAGTTACGTTTCGCCGAAGAAGAGGGCCTCCAGCATAGGTCGAAGACCTATTATAAAGGAAAAAATGAAAAGAAGGAAGCACTAAATAATGCACTAAAAACGATGTTATACCAAAAGCAATAACGTGTGCGACTGGTGGAGATACGGCGATGTGATAATTTATAACACGGCAAATAGAAAAAAAGTCACTGGCGTATCAATCCACTTGGGATGCGCCAACGCGTTTTACTGGAATTCGAAATCGTTGAGGTTTTTGGAACGCGTGTTGGCCTATACAATGACGTGGCAAAATAGTAGTTAATCGGAACGGTGGCAAACCGATGATCAAGTCATTGTTTTTATTTAAAAAAAAACATGTTTTATAAAACACGGCAAATACGACAAAAAATCGCATACAAAATAATGATAGATAAGTATCTGTTGATTGTACTTTTGCCCACAATACACTACACAAAGTTTGATCAATTTATACACATTAAAGTCATAACAAGATTCACTGTTATTAACAATCATGAAAGGACAAGGTAACTTATGCTAGGAAAGCTAGTAGCACAATTTCAAAGGGCAAAATAGTAGCTAATCGGAACATAAAAGAAACCAGAGGATATAAGAACATCAAAGCATTAGGGAACACAGCAAAAAAAGTACTGTTGTTTTAAAACCCGCATTAGAATGGCTGATGAGATACATCAAATACGAAAAATACAACATACAACTTACATTAGCACATAAATCTCATTTATACCACGTGATCACAAACTCAAAGCTAGACTATAACGATAGTTGGAAGCACCAACACACCTACCGATAACTAAGAAATTCGCACCTAAGCAAAGCATCGAAAGAGCTATTCGAACTTACGCAACCTTCTCCGCACCTCTTGAGGTACGGCGTCACCAGCCCCATAGATATCAGTCCTTGGTAACTTTGCAAAAGAACCATCGGGAAATACCACAGTGTATTCCACTGCCTTTAAAATGCATCTGTAGTAGCCATCGTAAAGTTCACCATCGTTCCAGCGTACTTTTACCTGAACATAAGAATCGATACATGTCAACACTTGGAAGGACAATGGGTGTTCTCCTATGTCCTCTCCCGACGGCTAAATAGTGCAAAAGAAGCACGCTGCAACAATTTCGACTAAGACGAAATGAGAACAACTCAAAAACGCAAATTCAGAAAAGGTGGATTGCATCTGTAGAAAAAAAAACAAAAACAAAAAAAGCAACAATTTCCGAGTGGAGCAAGTGGCTACACTCAGCAGATTTCTCATTTTCGTTACAAATAGCACACAACAAAGTACGATATTTTGATAAGGAGTGCATCAGTCTGGGAGGACATAGCAAGTGAAGAAAGCTCTGAAAACAGCAAACCGCTCAAGCTTCACATTCATTAAGATGACACTCAACTTCGAAATAAAAAAGCAAACAATTCAAAAAAAGTAAGTACTTATAGAGTAAAAAGTTCGTTTTACAAAAAGTACGTACTTACAGAACAAAGCGCGGATTTCGCAGCAATAAAAACTAAAAAGAAATCATAATTGCTACAATATCAATCCCTAAACTGCCTCAGAATAAAAGAAAATAATCAAAGAAGTTCTGCTAAGTTCGAAGCCCTGGCATGTGCATGTATTAGCAGCTAATGGGACAACAATACGTGCAACAGCCACACCTACAAACAAACATGCTGACATGGCATGCCAACGCACCCTGCTGCCACTTTGATGTTGTCCGTCGGAGCATCCTTTCCGATTTATACAGCAACATTGAACGATGTCACCAGGGAGAGTGTTATCCGAAACGGAACCGTCTTCAAAGTCAATCGTTAACTGTGTTCGGAGCACAAGGCGATCCACTCTGCCCTGTTGGACTCGAGCACCGCCGTCCATCCAAGCAATCACAGTATCACCCAAATTCACATCCATCAGTGGTCCAACTGCAACCAGCCCCGTCATTTGCTCTGTCAATAGAAGACCGAGATTAGCTGAAAAGCATTACTGGGAGTGCTGAGAAAAATATTTGACAAGAATATTTCGTAGTATCTTTGGCATTGGCATTTTTAACTTTTTTTTTCTTAGCATTTTTGCAATGAAAAAAGGATCCACAATTAATTCCTCAAGGTTCTCTTCATACCGTCTAGTGCATTTCCAATATGAGCAGCGCAAAGAAACTATCGAATTCAGAAGACATAACAAGGGTCAGGCGTGTGAGTGGGCAAAAAAAAAAAACTTCTTCAAAGCTTCCAGAAGTGCGAAAGTTCGACCTTCCTTGAATCTTGGCATTGAGATTATAACTTGTCGATAGTCAAATTGAAGCAAGATTGTTAACAAACTTTATTACGGCTGACGTTTCGGCGAGTCCAAATCGTTGTGCTTACCTAGGTAGTCGCGCTGACGTCATATTACCGGACCTGTAAAGTTTGTTAACAATCTTGGCTCTTGCTTCAATTTGACTATAGACACTCGCCACTCACATAGCAACCAAAACTTTGTTATAATAGATGGAATAAAGGAAAGAAATTAACGCTCAGTAAAAAGTTGAAATAAAAGAATACAATATAGTAAAAATTATAAATAGCACTACCATGAATATTAATATGTAGTGCCGCAAGTAAAATAAAAATATAATGTAACATAGATGCCATAGACAGCCCACTGCAAGAATTAGAAGTGTCAGCACGTATGTTCACATTTAAGTTGCAAAGATGAGAAAGATATCAACGTGTCTCTAATGGAACAACTTTTCTTCTAACACTGAACGGTCGAAACTTCGATCCTCATCGGAATCATTATTTTTGCGAAATAAAAAGAAACAGCTGAGAACTACGGTTAACATGTTTAAAAACCATTTTCACTTTATTTCCATTTACACACAATTATTTATTTATCACTTACACACAATTTTACTCATTGACGACGAAAACGAACGGTCAAGAGTTCCCCTCCGGGATTTTTTCATGTTTGTAAAATGAAAAAACAAGTAACACCGATGCAGAACCCTTTTAAAAACGTTTTCACACTATTTCATACATCAGACACACACACACACACACACACACACACACACACACACAAGCGCACACACACACACACACACGCGCACACGCGCACACGCACACACGCGCACACACACAGAGCTTTACTCAGTGACAGTGATTAGATGATGAATAGTTCGACCCCTTCGGAACCTCAATTTTTGCAAAAATAAAAAGAAAAACTGCAGAGAACAATATTTTATCTGCAACTTCTCTGAGTTTGTATTTACAGCATTACTTCTCGAATTAATGTGTACCTTGATACGAAATAACAGCTCGACTAGTCGGATTTTGTTAGGTTGAAGTAAGTATGGATAACGAACCCTAGAAAAGACAACAAAGATCAAACAAGGTTGCACTTTGTAGAGGAAGATTCGTGTCTGCGAAACAGATAAATTACTTCTTTTTAGAGACCCTCGGTTTTTTTCTGAAAGCTTTTTAAGAAAAGTTGAGGATTTTACCTACCCTTTAACTTCTTCGCAACTAACTTTTGAGAGAATGAAAGCCACATGAAGAAAAGTGGAAATGAATTCTGATAACAAAAAATCATCCCCTGTAAAAAAAAACTACAAACATTTGTTTTTATAGACTACGAGCTGGGTTATTCGACTTTGCGGGAAGTTATGCAGATTTTGACGCACAGCCGAATATCTGAAATTCCGTACTTTTTCTCGTTTCGAGATTACGGTAGCGATGCTCAACAATATGGTGCCATATTTTGACAGAACAATGACAGATCAAGGATGATTTTCAACTTAACTCTTAACTGCAAATTTTTATCTCTCTGGGTGTTCTGGTCCTTTCAAAAGCTAGTTGAGGAAAATTCCAAAACTTGAGAAACATTTAGGTCTCAAGAAACATGAGAGAGTTAGAAACACCAAACTTTGAGCAAATATAGACAAAATCTATCTCTACAACCTTGCAAAATTGTATTACAAGAAATTTATTTTACGCGTCGTTATCCAGAAACTCGCGGAGCCTATTTTGCACTAATTTCACTCGCATATCAGGCTGAAGATGTATTTTCTTCGCTTAGTAACAGCATCGAAATTGCTTTTTTAAGCAATGATATTACAATTCATCATTGTTGGCTGAAAAATGTGCCCTTTAGACTCTTTAACGCTATATGCAAAATCTCACTTCTTCAAAATCACACTACTTTTCTTGACTTTATACTTATGATATCGCATTTCTTCTCATTTCGATATCGTTCTTTTTTTTAGTACTTTTCCGAACTAGATTCGGACCAATAGCAGTGAAAATCTTTTCGCAAAATTCTCGAGAAAATACTTTATGTCATCTATTTTTCTAACATTTTGCACCACTTAACATGTGTTTATTTAACTTCGACTACCCCACGTCATTTTCTCTCTGCTTTCTTCATTTCTTCTCCTCTTCCGACGATTCTTACTGCTACCCACATCCCCTCTTACAAACCCCCTCCATCCTCTATGAAGAGGTTCTCAACGTACGCTTGACCCTGGACATGACTGTAACTTGCAATTGTATAACATGGTATATAGGAGCAGCAAGAAAGATCTGTTTTTCCGTGGCCCTCTTAACTTTTTGTAATACAGCGTACTTAAAAACCCAAAAATGTGGACAGTTCTTAAATATGAAAAGAAGCACACCTTGCAAAATCCTGCCCGTTTACAAATCCGGTTTCCAGCTTTTTAAACTAAAAATTAACAAGCATTTAAGAAAGAACTACAACATTCACTTCTAAAATCACATCAACTCCCGCTAAATTTTTCGAGATGATCCGACAATACAACCAGTCTCTGTTTCTTAAGCTGACGGTTGCAAGCGACCCGGAGTGCAACAAGGAGTGCAGCTGACAAACGTCCACCTCAATCTTTAGCTTCACCGCGCCGTTTATGCAACTGAACCGAGCATCACGTCATAGCATCTATAGCTCAATTTTGCATTATCAAGACCAGCGTTGCCCTACACAGCATCTTCTCGAACTTTTTTCCCCCTACATGCACGGATAAGTTTCTCGGTGTCGCCAAAGATAGGATGTTCTACAAACACACCATTGATGTTTAGACTGGAACGAAAGAAAAGCAGTGGAAATTGTTCCTTTGAACACAACTTTTCAACTAAAGAGAACAGATTTCCATAGTTTTGGGAGATTCTTGTGTTTATAAGCGAAATAAACATATTTTAGGGAAGATGATTCTCTACAAAGATTTAAAAGTTAAGTTAACTGCGAGTTAAGATCTGACGTTCAAGTTGACAAATTAATACCTTCTTCAATATAAAATTATAACAAAGTTTCTTTTCAAATGGAGACTTATTGAAATCAGATATTAGATAGTTTCCTTCAGTCAGCTTCATTGAGGTAGTGAACTAACAACAGTTGAAGTTTTCTACAATAAAGATGGAGTTCCATACCCTCCTATCAAATTTAGTCGATAGTGATCAGAGGGCGGTGATAGTCTTGAGAAATGTTGCGAAGAAAACTACTTAACGTGTAATGTAATTTAATGCTCTTTGAAAATTTTCAGTCAACATAATAACTTTGACTGACAATTCTTGTTGTTTTGCAAGGATGCATGCAATTGGCGAACCCGTAGTATGGGCGAGCCGGGGTACTCTCCGGTGGAGTTCCAGTCCGTACGAATGAGTGATACGACAATGGCACCGATATAGCTGGTCCGAGTCCTTTCTTTCCCTTATTCTGATAGTTTCTTCGTTTTTTTTTTTTGTGCTATTGTGCACGAATATTACTACAGTAGGGTCACAATGACATAAAGCACGTGTAGTTGCATAAGCGGCTGTGCTCGCGGCGGAGCGTAACGACTATAATCTGGGGTGGACCTTTCGTGACATCGCTGCTCGCTGTAGTTCGTGGTGGTACCCACCTCGCTATCTCCACAGCGCCGCATCAAGAGCATCCGCTTAGGCAACTGCACCGTGTTTCATGTCGTATAAGTGGGTCAAAAGGATCTGAAGCCTGGTGCAATTACGAAGCTGGGCTGCGGTCAGAGTGATGTCAATAGAATCAGGGGTTGCGACAGAGTTGGGACCATCGCTATAGTAGGATGAAGATGACAAGAAGCTCGGCCCAATTGCGCAAGCGGTTGAGCTAGAAGCTGCGCCGTGGAGCGCACCGGTTGAAATCAAATGAGGACGCTTATTAGCAATACATTGCAGTTCTAGTGGAGCTAGCGATAGTCCCACCTCGATTCTAACCGCTAGCTTAACCACAACGCTCCTGGTACAACCGCTTACGCAACTGCACCGAGTTACATTTCGTTTTGACCACACTGCAGCTCCATTCAGAGTGCACAGCGCCGCCTCGAGTGGAGTCTACGCAACTGCCACAGACTTCAAGTTGTTTCGATCCACCCATACCTTAAAAGCAGAATTTGCGATATAACTTAGCCTAGCTAATCCTGCGAAATAACACAAAGGGGAGAACAGATCTTACGCGGAGAAAAAAACCAAATGGGAATTAAGCAAAGAAGAGCTCCGAGGAGCTTAAAGGCAGCACATCACGAAATTGAGGTAGTTGGGAAAATATAGAGTTTGAGCTGGTGATTTCGAGTATGATCGTAGCTTAACTCAACGCCCACTAATCGTTCTGAAAAAAACAGCCGCTTACGCACTGCATTCAGCTCGATGTCGTTTTGACCCGACTGCAGCTACTCCTTGCTTGATAGTAGATAGATTGGGAAGACCACGCGGAGTTTTACCGAGGATGACAATTGCTTTTTATGATTAGAAACGTCTAATAAAAATATGGGGGCGGGTGTAGTGTAGCAGTTAGAGGTCCCGCTTCCTGCACGATCGATCGGAGGTTCGAATCCGCCCTAGTGCTCAAAAAGCCTTTCATCCCTCCGGGGTCGATAAATTGGTACCAGACTTGTCTGGGAGGATAAAAACACTGAGATGACACATCGGCTAGCCACCGCAAGTCATTGTATAGGTCAGAGGTAGTGGGGCGCATCCCAAGCGGATTGATTAAAGCCAGAAACTTTATCCTTTTATCCTTTAATAAAAAATATAACGAAAAAATGTCAGAATCGTACGAATGAATCGTCCATAAGGGATGCGATTCCTTTAGTCTTCCATTTTAACTTTCTATAGACTAGGATTCACATTTTGAAACTGCGCTTGTTTCCACGAGATACGTGAACACTGCATCTTCTGTATGCGCAGCGTCAGCCAGTGAGTGGTCAAAGGTCAACGAAGTCTCATCACCAGTCTATCCGAGTAAAACCAATGAATAGGCTGCTGAAGAGATAGGAGCGTATAAAAAAGGGCGCATTCTAGCCTATCGTGTAAGAAAAAACATCGTTTCCACACCGCTTTTCTCGGACGATTAGAGAGAATTGAGTGAGATCACGTTCATATGCGTCATCTACGCCCCGAACTCTACACTTCACCACAGTGTTCCCAGTTACGTCAGTTTCGTGATATGCTACCACTGAAGATAAGCTTTAACGATGCCATTGTCATCAATAGATCAATCGAGTCATATTGGTAATGTCAAGTTAGCCGAGGCTCCCCGGAGGAGGTAGAGCGTCAGTCGACACACGTTCGACGCCGAATATGGAACACAAGGGTGGATTGTGCATGACAACCAAAAAGTTAGACATACAATAACATGTAGTCCCTACACATACAAGTTTAGAAGTGTGGAGGCAAAACAGTGTCTTACCCTCAGATGTTTGGTGCCGGTCGCACACCATTGCAGTTATATGGGGGAAAGTGCGGCGCTCGAACAAAAACCCAGCTTGACGACCACAAGTCACATGTGCCAAAAGGGGATCAGCATCCTTAACTGTCGCTATCTATCAAACTCATTGCAAAAGACACTACTTACAATGACTAACTTCATCACACGCTGAACACCTTACTAGCCCTTCACGGCTGTTTCCACACAAGTCGCATTGAAAGCGAGAGGATTCGTAGGTGTCTCCCATAGCAAGAATGTAGTCACGTGGGAGATATTTGCTGCAAGGAACGATTTATCAAACACAAGTAATAATATAGAAACTAACGAATGCACAATATTCCGTTCGGAGATGCTTGTTTCGGAGGCGGATGCGTGTAGCAACATGTGGGATTGTTGGCATCATTAAAAACTGTGCGTCTGAAAGAAAGGCGATCATCGGATGCACAGAGACTAATCGCTTAAAGGCATCACCCCACAGATCTGAGGTGGTACGGATTTTAGGTGGAGTATTTGTATACGGGATAGTAGATTATGGAGGGAAGGAGGGGGTGATTCCGTCCATTTCTTCCTAATTGCCGTAAAAAAACGGCCCTAAAGATGCGGTGCGCACACAAGGCCGGCGCGCTCCAACTCGTTGTAGAAAGTAGCGTAAACAAATTTAAAAACAGTAGAACCAGGAAGCGCCTTCGTGCAGATGAGTTTAATCTCTCTTTACACACTGGAAAATCTGTCGAAAAATGTAGTACAACTTGGTTCTAGTAATTCCCGGCTGTAAAGAAACGTCTAGAAATTAACCATGCGAGAAACCAAACCAATTCGGTTCGAGATTTATTATTTTGCTATACTCATTACCTTATTCAGTAGGAAGTTGAAGTGACTATTAATTTTTTGCATGCGGACGGAAATTACTTGTTTAAAGTTACGAGGAAAAGAAGCGCTGTGTGATTGTCCGTTCGCTGTCCCTTTTGTTTCTCGCAAAAAAGCTGGAGCTTTAATTCCTGTTTCTTTTTGTACGACAACTGCTCGAAACAACAGTATACTTCACACTTTCGGTTTTCTACAACAAATTTCTAGGACGAAAAGGCCTTAGGGAAAACGAACGAATTAATCCAAAACTAGATTTTCAGGAGGAAACGCCGTGTTGTTTACTGACTTGTTGGGACATAGCCGAAGCTCCAAAAGCAGTTCCATTGTTCTTACGATCCTCTGATTATATCTCGCTCACAATCTAAAGCAGCAATTCTGCCCACTTTTCGCCAATATCACCAATATGAATGCTAGGCTAGAGTTCTACGTTATCTGCTTACAATGGATCCATCTTGCTCGTCCCTGTAGTTTACTTTGGAATTTATAGTTATATAATTTAAATTATTTATAATAATTTATAGTATATATAATTTAAAGTTATACAACTGTAACCGTGATACGATTTGCATACTTGGTTGTTTTTTTTGTAATGGTGCGAGAATTCTCGCAATGATCTATCTTGTCACACTTCTCCTCCTAAAGATATTAAGCATCACCCCACGAATCTGGTTGCAGATTTGTGTATTCTACACGATGAGACTATGGAAGGGGGTGATTCCGTCCATTTCTTCCTAATTGCCGTAAGAAACAGCCCGAAGATGCGAGCCCAAGTTGCGCTCCGGAACTCCTTGTACAAAATGGTGCGCCGAAACGCTCGAAGCCGTATCTTACGGGCCGTTTTTTACGACAATTAGGAAGAAATAGACGGAATCACCCTTCTCTCCATAATCTACGATCCTGTATACGGATACTCCACCTGAAATCCGTACCACCTTAGATTCGTGGGGTGATGCCTTTAAATATAGAAAAAGTAATGTTCCTGGAAGTATGATCAAGTGAAACAGGTCCTTGGGAAATGCCCCATCTTTGTATGAGATTTTTTTGATGAATCTCTTAGATATACGCGTTAGAACTAACCGGTTGAAGATGGCGCATATTGTATGCACGAAAGCAGAAATATCAGCACCTGCACGACACGGCATGAGGGCACCTCCTCTCAACTCGCATAAATGACAGGATCTGCCACGAATAGCAACGTCATCGCAATCTCCGCAGCGCAGACATCTCCATGCATCTTAAAATTCATTTTTTTAAAGTCAAAGTGTACAAAGTTGAACTATCAACACTGTCACATTTAATACAAATTGAGCAGTTCATTATTTCTGTAATAAAACACCTTTAAAAAGGTGACAACATGACAACCAGATCTTAGAACAACACGTTCGTCGTGATCTGAGTTATTTGGTAGACTGTTGATCATCAAATTTTCTACTTCTTTCACTTCACTTTCACATTGGGATTCTCAATGAAAGCTCATATAATTAGTCAAACACTACCTACTGAAAAAAATGACGAAAAATTAACTGCGCAAATAATATCATAGTTGATTGCATAAATTCACCAGATATTGTCAAGTTCGAAGGACCGCCATAGCAAGAAGGATGTACAGTAACTCCGCAGTTCGAGCATGTCAAGAGGACATCATCAGGTAAATCAACAGCGGGGAGTCGACGCTCATCCTTGGCGAAACAAAACCCAGAAACTAGTCTGGATGATCTGTGATGATGGAACTTTGCTAAAAACAGTAAAGGAAAGAAGCTTTAAAGAAACCTCTGTGGAATTTCCCTGCAGAACGAAGACATGTGCAAAGGCTGAAAATATTGACAAACAGCGCAATGAGGCCACGAACGAGCAGCCGACTGATTGAACGCCTTTTCCGCGAAGAAATTCACGGATTCATTGGCCCACAATAGAGCTAAAAGCATAGTTTCAATACAAATGAACAAAAAGATAATGGACCCTTTAAAAAGTCATTTGCACAATAAGAAGATCTGATTTCAAAAAAAAAGTGCCGAGGAATCTTGAATATGTTCCGAATTTTATTTAAAATATGAAAATTACAGAAAACACATTCGCAATCTTCAGAAAACAAAAGTCTTAAAAAAACATAAAGGGATTATCTAAAGGGGATTGTGTCACACGCGCATAGGCGGATTCATTTCTAGCCCAGTCACGATTCTACATACAAGTTGAAAAGTTCCACTTTTTGGTGCGCAACGTCGAGAAAAGATTTTTGGAAAGAACTATGCAATTCACAATACGTAGTGAATGACTGAAACGTTTGGGGAAACAATGTGAAAATAAATACTCATACAAATATTGTTTTTCCAAGAAGCCCGTAAGATGGTCGGCGACAACTGGGAAGGCGGTAATGGTGTATGTAGTGATACGAATTCATCAGATACGGTAACAGCGTTGCCTGAAAGAATATGGTTTTAAAGTGAAGACGATCATTTTGGAAAAAAAGTTGCCGATTGTGTTCTACGTTTGCTTCAGGTCTCTACTCGAAAATCCCACTGCATTTATGCATAATTCGCAAAGTAGCTAAAGGGAGAGAATACTTTCTTGTTGAAAGTAGCAATCGCGATCCCAAGAATAAAATGTAAGTGTCTCAGTAATCAGCAGGAAAATAAGGATTTTTCTGACAAAGGAAATAAGTAGTAAGATGCAAATGAAAAAGCATAATTTTTTATGCTAACTCGGCATCATACATGCAATAGTCGGAACCGGTTCCCCATCTAAATGCTATATGTAAAACAACTATGCAAGAATATGTACGCAACAAAAAAAATCAAACTCATGCCATGGATATACCGAAGAGCCTATTCTACCCGAAAATTGAATGCTTATTCTTATGCATTTTTTCAATGAAAGAATATAAGACAGTAGAGATTAAAAAGTCCACAAGTTGCAACTAAGCTTCAGGGTGGATCAGCCTACTTCTTCGTTTTTTCTCGTTTTTTCTTTTGCGAAACCGAACTCAACCGTCCGCCGCTAAAATACGATTAGAAGCAAACAACAGAATCTTATCTGTTGTTTTGAAACATTTATTTTATGAATCTAGCATTTGTTGTCGAGAAAAACAACTTATCAGTTCTTTCTTTTTTTTCTCGATAACAAATTCTAGATTCATAAAATAAATGTTGAAGCACAAATATATACGGAAGAGAACTGATTTGTACAACCAAGAACACAATACAATGAGTTGAGAGCAAACCAGAGCAAAAACACTAACCGCTATAAGCGTCATTGCCCCTACGACGTTTCTTTATATGCACATCGGCGTAGTCGCTGCCATGTTCGTCCCCTCTCTTCTTTTCTAGAACACCGCACAAAGCTTTTGCTAATTTAGTGCTGTACCCAGATATCAGAGAGGAGAGAAGAAATTGGAGGTAAAATAAAACGCATACTTTTGCACTGCACTGCATCAGCATTAGTGGTTTTGGGAGCGTACCAATACGAGTGCCACATCTTGAAATCGTCATGACGGTACTTCTGCATGAAAGGCTGAAAACAGCAGGAACGTTGCAAAACTAGTTTGTCACTTCTTCCTTGAGTGTATTTCTGTTCGAATTCAAAAATTCTGCCAGATGCTTGCAGTAGACTCCGCGCATTGCCGAACTTCTAGCATCGAAGCCGAGCGTAATGCAATTTTAACAGCATCGAAAACTGTCCGCAACGTTATGTATATCTTGGAATAGAAGGGTCGCTCTACTTGTAACATCATCTTTTGTTACTTTATCACTTGCCTTTCTGCCTCACCCTTGTGCAACTATCAGACGCTGCCGAGACACAGCGCTCGGTCGCGATGTTCACCAACCGACTGTGACGCAATATAGCTCAATGAACTATGTCAGAACTTTACAAGCCATTGAGATGATAAATAGGAGAGAAAAACACTCCAGTGAGTAGAGAACTCTTGAGATTTTCTTCTAAGCCGATTTCCTGCACAATGACAACGAGTTGCATGTGTGCCGAGAAATTAACAGAAAAAAAAATGATGTTGAGTCTTTTCTTTCAGGAAAATGTTTGATACAATGATAACAGGATGACCTTCAATTTACTAAGATTCGCCTAGTAGTAGATAAACCAGTTATCTGACTCCGATCTCATCTCAGTTAAATTACGACCACACAAGCACACTCATCTCATTGATCAGGTCTTGTTTACAAGTAATAGTTATTCAAAAAGGAACAAACCGTCATGTCAATTTCAACCATATCCGAACGGCATTTGCAGAGGACAGCGTTCTTTCCGAAGTCGATCCATCGATCGGTAGCAAAGTTGGTGCTTTCCGCAATGTTGTAACCAAGGTTAAACCCCATATGGTATCCCTATAAGAGTAATTCAATTTCTGTTGCAAGAAAAAGCTGACAGAAGCTAGCATTACGTGAGGAAATGTTATGATGAACTCATTGGCATTCTGTGTCATAGTGCCGTATGGAATTTTGTGCATATCCAAAAGAGCAGGTAGAACGGAAAAACTCTTGTGTCTCATAAAGGCCTAAAAACAAAAAACAAATAAGAAAAATTAAATAAAAACAAAAAAAATAACACGTCTAAGAAAAATGCACTTGTGGAATTAAACAAAGAAAAAGACACACCTTGCATTGTCGATCATATGTTGGAAATTGCTGGCGCATGAGTCTCTCGAAACGATTCGCCGCCTCGGGTGGCACGGCGAACCAATACTGAAACAGAGCAAACAACTTTGCAATCATGTTGTGAATGAAAACACATGAAAAACATACTTTCGGAGCTCCATGATGCAAATAGTTAATGGAATAAAGTTCCATATCCTCGACATGCCAAGCAAAAGAAGCTCCGTACATGCCGAAATAAAGGTAAACCGAATTGACGCCTCTTATCACCTAGGAGAACCACTATCAGACAGAAACTTTCGAAAAGGGAGGGGAGAGAGAGATTAAGACTGCTCAGTTACAGCACAAATAATCGTACTGAGACCTCAAGGATCGTTAGTAACTGTCAAATGCAGATTTTGGACAAGCCCATTTTCAATTTTTCTTTTTCTTCTTTGTTAAAAGTACTACACTCAGACTTAGCTGCTTACTTCCAGTAAGCCTGTTTGGAGGGTTTGGAAGAAGTGCAGCACTAATCGTCCCAGCTCTATCTTTCTTTTTTCTCTTGTTACCTCTAGCTCATGAGTCATAGACTCTCTAAGACTAATGCTTAGAAAGGAAGGGAAATTGTGTGGAATTAGGGGTTATCTATCTGATCATTTGTCAACTATGTGGGGCTGAGTACATTGGCGAAACAAGAAGAGGACTATGTATATGGGTCAAGGAGCACCTAGATGGGGTCGTAAAATCAAAACTATCAACTACTTTAGGTGCTCATCGCAGGCAGTCTCATGACAACACTCTTTTCAAATTACCAGTGACGAACTTGGCACGCTAATCACACGTTCTCGCACAAAAAAAAACACTGGAAGCGTTCTACATAACAGCCGATCATGAATCAAAAGAAAAGAGGAAAGCATAGTTGTGACAAATGTGCTGAAGCCATATCTTGATACCTTTGCAGGTTTTGACCTACGGGTTCAGATGCAAGGGGCGTCGTTATTAGTTACTATTAGCGGCGCAACTCTAGGAACCGGTGGTCCGTTAACATCGGGTTTTTATGGCTATTAAGGTGAGTGCTATCGTGGTCTGACGAGTTCTTTTCTAACGATGACTTTGAGTTATTTGTCTGCTAAGTCATATCTTGAGAGACGAGGTGTTTGAGAGGTAGATTATACATGTGTTTGATTTTCCAGGATCTGAAGAAGACAGCGACGCCAAAACACCAGAATAACGACCGATAACAATTTTAGTTCTGCTCAAAAAGTAGCACCCAATTCAACTCGACGATGCCAATATTCAAAGAAGGTGGAACTTGGGACTTACTAATGCTTAGGTTTTAGAGTCCCGACTTGCTTAGAGCTACTCAATTAAAGATCCCCATCTGAGGGGTGGATTGGTGGGTATTCGTTGGATGGAGACTACGGGAGGGGATGATCCGTATTTCTCCATTGCCGTAAAAACGGCCCGAAAGATGCTTCATCGTTCTGCGCACCATTTGTACAAGAGGTTCGATTGGGGCGCCCCTCTTGTGCGGCCCCCCTTCCGGGCCTTTTTTGAATAAAAAAAAGTCCGTTTTTATGATTTAAGCCTGTTTGAAAATTTTGAAGAAGTTCCAGCATCAGTAGTTCCAGCTCTATTCCCCTTTCTTTTTTAAAGTCCTTTTTAAGTAAAGCAAAAACGCGAACATTAACTTGTGAATTTGGTTTGGAAATTTAGAAAGTATTCCTTACCTTACATCAGAGAACTGATGTCTTGCACGCGGGAAGGGTCTAATTATCGAAGTCTAAGCAAGTCTTTGACAGTTAAGATCTTTATGCTTCAAGGACGACTTTATGCGCTCTAACTGCAGTTCTATTAGAGCAGTCTTGGATTCCCCCTAACTCCCTTTCACCCAGAGACTTTAGCACTTATGCTTTTCAAACGTTCAACCTTCCCAGTAGCTTCCTTCGTTTCGTCTAATATGGTGTTGAGGCGCTTCATGTTGAACTCATTCACATCTTCATCGTAAAACGACCCCTCAGTGTCAGCTCCATAAATGGGTTGCGAGTTAAGCATGTTTTGAAAGTAATGACTGAAAAACAGGTACTTCTCAAAACTAATAAATTAAGTACTAATACTCACTCCTCTAAAGCTTTGCCTCTGAGCTCTGGATGTGGATTGCGGTACTTCGTACTATTAGCCAATTTACGGTATTCGCCAGCAGTCATTGCTTTTTTGTACACGTGGTTCGTCTTGAGTAATGCGAAGCTGTGGCGTTGGATGTACTCTTTCACAGGGCTGCAACACTTGCATCAACTACGCCTGCCTCACAACTATAGAATAGCTTAGAGTGTGTCACCTCTGTATAAGAAAATGTTCTACTTCCTCATCTCTATAATGGAATTTTTTCTTCGAGGGCCGAGGTGTCCATCCTTCTGGAGCCACAATCTGAACTTTTTCCAACATACAGCGAACAATACAATAATGAGTCAACAGTCATCACCGGCGCGCTAACCTTGCATATTCCAGACCTGCGGTGTGCACCCACAGCCTCTATCTTCTGAATATATCCTTTGAAATCCCTAAATTCTTCATAAGTAGGGTAAAACGTGAAGACTTCAAAACCAGGGGTGCCAGTTGGAATGTGGGGAGGGTGATTCCTTCTGAAAACAGAGGTCGTCAGCATAAACTGAATCCCGAACTAAGTGATGAATAATGAATGATGAATAAAATTGTTTCGAGTAGGAAAATCAAATTTAAAAAAAATTGAAAAAAAACAAATGGCTAAATCGATGTGTAAAATGAAATCTTTAAAAAAATCACTGAGGAGAAAAAAAAGTCAAATTTGTGTTTCTGCCTTTTGCTAATTGAATCCTACTTGTCTTTTGCAGAACGCGGAGGGAAACCTCACAGTTCTTCAGCTAGTTAGGATTGTCGCGATCAGCAGCTGATAATCGTAAATAGGATGTGTGCGCGTGTTCTGACGGCACTGATGGAACTCCGCGGGCAGCTTCACAGTAACCGCCAAAGGTGCTGACGCTGCTGCCACAGGTCTGTCAAAATATGCACACTTGCTCTGGCAAACGTAGACACAAGACTTTTTTCCTCAAAAAAAAAACTGCTCCAGAAGCGGGTGCATTATTTATTTATTTATTTACATACACCAATGGTGCGCCGAAAAAGGGAAATCATATTTTGCTCGACTCAAAAGAGAAAATTTCGCACTAAACCTTTTGGCATGAAAACCGGCGGAGTCCTTCTTATGATGGGTAAATGGGTTGTTCTCCTTCTAAATTTTCTGTCCTCTTATGAAGATTGTTCTAATCAAGGAGACTTCGTATTAGTCAATATATCTACCATGGATCACGGACTGAACGATCAACTGAGCTCTCCGAGAGAGTAGTCGGGACCCTGGTCAAGCCTATTTGGGGACTAAGCAAGAAGTTTTAGCAACTTTTGTAATTCTCCGCGGCTATCTAGACAAACGGCAGTCGAGAATTACTAATTAAAGGCAGCATACCACGAATCTGGTGCGGATTTCAGATGGTGTATCCGTATACGGGGTCGTAGATTACTGAGATGAGAGTGGTTCCGCTCACTCCCTGCATCACTGCAAAGAACCGCCTCCAGAATGCTGTTTTGTACCACGCCATCTATTGCAACGCTGCACCCCTTGCCCCGCCTACGCCCTGCGATTCGTCGAAAATCAATTCGGACTGTCCCAATAGGCAGTGAGGGACGCTACGCGTGCAAGGGTGCAATAGAAGGGGTCATACAAAACAGCATTCAGGGGCCGACTGCTTGAAGCTATTCAGGGAGAAATGAGCGGAACCACCCCAGTCTCCATAATCTACGACCCCGTATACGGATACTCCACCTGAAATCCGTACCACCTCAGATTCATAGTATGTTGCCTTTAAAAACTGCGGAACTTAGTAAAAGGAGAATCATACAGAAACAACTGAGGAGGTGAAAGAAAGGAACATGGGTCAGAAAGAGGGGAAGAGTAGCCGCACAGTTAACTGAAAAAAACAAGTAAAACAAAAAAAGTAACATAAGAATGTAGAATTCAACTAAGAGGTTCCACTGATGGAAATTCGCGGACCAGTTGAGTCAAAATACGCCATGTAAATGAGATAAGAGCGCTGAAAGCTGTATTTTTCTCTATTTTGGATTTTTGCGTAATGTAAATTCGCGTTACCAGATCTTTCGCTCGAGCCTGACCTATCAATATTTGCTCAGACTTGACCCTGTTCCTTTTCTCACAAAACCAAAAGAATAGGTCGGAGTGTATGGATTGTTCCTCAACCCATCCATACTTTTCATGAAACGGACAATATAGCTAGTTTCATTTGAGTCCGATGACTTTCTTCCGAACAACATAGGGTAAAAGTCTCCCTCACTCCTTCGAGCCTGTGTTATTTGTGTTTATGTACTTCTGAGAACACTTCAAATTTGATAACCATTCAGGATGATGAAAGACGAACGATTTACAAAGATAAATGAGAAAAGCTAAGCATACTTTCCTCACAATCCCTTCAATTTGCTCTGAGAAGTTGATACTAACATCAAGAATCTTAGCATGTATGTCATTCATACTATACTCAATCACATTTCCTCAGCCTACGTGCAGGACTAGACACTTGTCGTAGTTAATACGCAGATTCTAATTGGAATTCCAGAATGCCTCAATCAGACATTTTGGCCAGTGGTGTCCGTAGTGGTCCTTTCGAGGTCCGCTTTATCATTATGAATGTCATCAGCGTACATTTGGACTCTAAAATGCTAAAAAGTTCTGAGAGCATTCGATTGTTCGACTGCGAATGTAGACAAAAAATACAAGAAACAAGACCGGGCTCAGCGTTATTTAACGGAAATTAAGCGGAAATTCTTTGCCCAACCCAACACTTCATTAACTAAGTTTATTAAGCTCATTATTTTCTCTGTGACTTTTACTGATGTTAGGAGTAGGCTTGTAGAACGATAGTTGTTCTGTAGGTAGCTTCAGTGCTCAGCAGGGTAGGTTCAGCAGTTTGTCCCAGGATATTTCCGGATGGTACTGACTGTGGCTTATTTCTACAACTCTGGAACATCATCTAAGAGCACTGAAATGTTAAAGATGTGACCTAAAGATGCAGACGAGGAAGACACAGAATCGTTGTACACAATCGATGGAATTCCATCAGGTGTCTCAGTTATTGATGACTTAAGAAATTAGAAATCTAAGATATAGATAAGATAAAATAATTAAAATGTAGATTTCGGAAAGATGGAAAACCACTTTGTCACAAAAATTTGAAAATGAATCTACTCCCACAATTTGGTGACAATCCGAGGAAAATACACTAGCAAAAGAAGAGTCTAGGACAATAGCTTTGTTAACATCATTGACATGAGTAATTCCTAGCTCATTCACATGTGCAAGCCTGGTTCAGTTTTCCATTCCTTGTCGTAGGCATAAATACAGAAGTTTCATATACTTTCCACGTGCAAGTCGGCATTATCGATAAAGGGAATGATTTTTCAAATGACTGTTGATGCCTACTCATCTTGTTCCTTTTGTACTATTACGATATTTAATTGCAAGCTGTGTATGACAAATTACCCACATCTTTCCTGATCAATTTGAACACGAACGTCGCCGACCATAAATACTCCACGAATGGGCAGATGAAACGTAATACTATGGATTACCTTTCCTTTAGTCTAGCGAAATAAATTGGAGAAACTATGGGATATACCAAACACACGATGCCTCATTTGTAGTTCAGCAGCTCGCCCTTGGACGCACTGACCACTTGATACAATTCTTACCTGACCTAATCGACGGGCTAATATTATCCTCTGACGCATCTTCGCCGAGGTTTGTCGTCCTTAAACATACCTCTACCAAACGAGCGCCTTATGGTCCTCTTTCACCACCCCAGTCCAGAACTTTCATTACGGCTAGGTATCCTTTTTCAGCTTGAACCCGACAAAGTCCTCAGAATGCGTTGAACAATACGGTCTGCTGGTCTTCTTAGTATATGACCAAAGACACAGAGACGATTTCCGGCGCCGCTTCCGATGGCGGTGAAAGATGTTGATACCTTCCACGTGTCATCCCCCTGTGCACCACACCGGTTTCCGCGTGAAGATCCTCATTGTGGCATACCCTGGGCCAAAAGTAGCCAAGTAGTGCCAAGTCTTTCCATCAACGTTAGCGGTACTGCCCAAGTCTCCGATCCGTACGTCATGATGGAACCAACTACGGATAGGTAGACTCGCAGCTCGGCCTCGATGGTCATGGGGTCGACCACGGCCAGTTAAGGAATTCAATGCAGAAGTGGACTTACTGCATCTCCGTTGAATATCTTTCTCTGCCGCTGTTCTTCGGAATACAGTCCGGGTAACAAAACTCATCGACGAGTTCTATCGGTTGTCCCTCCACGCTGATTTCCGTTCGAGGTCTCGAAGATATCCACATCTGCTCGAACATATCTGTCTACGTAGTCCAAAGGTTGCAGCTAGCCTCGATAAAAGGTTGAAACATGTTAAAGTTTTGCGCTGCGTTCCGTAAATATAACAACATGTTTAAGTTTCACGCTGCTTTCCCCCAATATAGCAACATCGTTGGCGTACTCGAGATAGGTGAAGAGGCACCCTGATTGTGCCACCACGATGTCACCCAAATGAAGACACTGATCGATTGTTCTTCGCATGCCGTCATCAACGGCAAAATTGAACAGGAAGGGTCTTTCCACTCCCCTTTGCCTTACTCCAGTTCACACATTCAATGGTGTTATACATCCGGCTGGTGTTTGAACCTCAGCATTTCTTCGTTGATTCGTGTCATCAAGAAGACGAACGAGCATCCTGGTATTCGATCGGCGCGAAAAGCGTTGAGAAACGGACACTGGTAAGGAAAGTCGAAAGCGGCTTCAAAGTCTAGAAACGCTAATTACATTGGCTTCGAATACCGCTGCCAGATTTCGATCACTCTCCTGACGATGAGCACCTGGTCAATCGTAGTTCGACCACGACGAAGGCCAGCTTGCTCGTCTTGCGTTTTTTCTAGGCGATGTTTAATGAGTCGGTCTAGGATAATCCGCTCCAAAATCTTGTACATAACACGCAGCAAAGAGATTCCTCTGTAATTCCTAGGGAGACGGATAACTCCTTGAGGAGGGGATGATGATAGCGTGTCTCCACGAGTCAGGTATCCTTTCGTCTGTCCATAGTGAACGAATCATCTTTGTCATCTCAAGAATTCCAGACGAGGAAGATATTTCAGCATTTCTTTGCTAACTCCGTCGTCTCCACCAGATTTTCCATTTCTCCTCTTTTTGATACAGAACAGAACCTCCGACTCGGTCGGTGGTTCCTCGTTAACCGCATATGTCGGTCTATCAACGCTCAAGCTCAGGAGCTGACGGCACTTGCCGATTCAGCAATGTCTTAAAGTGGTCTCTCCAAATTGGAAAGGTTGCTTCATCGGCAGCCACTCCATTGGCAGTGTTGAGAAGTGGAGAACATTTTTTCATTTTGCCGCTATTCTGTTTTAGTGAAGCATAGGCTTTTTACGGGTTCCTGTCCTCCCACGTCTTTTCAAACTCCTTCCCTCTTCGCGTCCATTCGTTTTCACGATCTTTGTAGCCATACAGTTGCATGCAAATGCAACTTCCTCCTCAAACGCTTTTCAAGACTGAAATCGGAAGTGCTGCCGGCAGAACATAAAGAATAAAGCGTATATTTTGTTTCCCCAGATGCAAAGGCGAACTTCTTCCGCGGCAACCGGCAACCCTTGCAGAGCACTCCTCCTGCATGCACTTTGTGAAGGAATCTGCATCGCAAAGCTTCTTCCTAGCCGTACTCCAACATGAATAGATACACGTTTGCGGAATGTTGTTCTGCATTATTCGTCTTTCAAACCTGTCACATCGATACGGTTGAAGAGAAATTCTTCAATTTCTTTTGCTTAAAGGCATCACTCCACGAATCTGAGGTGGTACGGATTTCAGGTGGAGTATTTGTATACGGGATGGACGCTAGGTCAGGAGGGTCGATTCCGATTTTTCCTGATTGCGTCCCAAACAGCCCGGAAGACACGTTTTCGAATATCCTATTGAGGCACGTTCTTTGTACAAGAGATTCGTAATCGAGCTGAAGTCTTGTGAGACCTCCCATCACCTTGAGCCGTCTCTTACAGTAATTCGTAAGAAAGGGTTGACTTCCTCCCTCTCCGTAGACTCTCATGGCGTATACGAATGATTCCTTTTGAAATACGATGGAATCGACTGGATGATGCTTTTAATCGTATCTTGGAAGCTAAGAAGAAATGGATGCTAGTCAGAGTCGAATCCGACGTCCCAAATAGCTCGAGATTTTCGAATATCCGACTGAGGGATGTTCTTCGTCAGAACGTAGTCGAGCTGAAGTTTGAGAGACCTCCCATCAGCTTGCGCTGCTCTTCAGACGTTAAAAAGGTTGACTCCTGCCTCGTAACTTGATGGCGTCGATGATTCCTTTTGAACGTGGAAGCGACTGATGATGATGTTCAGATATGTCAACCAGACGGTTGCCGTTATCCGAAGTGGTTTCCGCTGGATAATACCACTTTCCTAGCACATCGGATTGTTGTTCAATTCCCATCTTCGCATTCTCTTCGATTAAAACAATGACCACCTGCTAACTGAGTAACCTAGAGATCAACGCTTTGAATTCATCAAAGCGTCCTTGTTATCCTCTTCAATCTCTTCAATGGTCTCCGTAGGTGAGCCAAACTCCTCCACCTACTTCTTGTAGTTGTTCCTCACAGCTATCCTACCTTCTTTTCATCAGAGCGGTCTCCGATACCCATGACGGGCCGGACTCCGATGCTTGTTTCCTGTTACAGAGCAAACGGCTCACAGAGATATCGTAGAAGCCTAGAGAGGGTGGCCTATGGAAGTTCACTCGACGGTGTTCGGCAATTTAGCGTGATGAAACGAATGATTGTTGCCGAAAGTTTTTTTGTTCCCTTCAGGCAATTGACCTTTCAGGTTATGGGCTTTGGTGATGTACTGGACGACAGCACCTTTTGTAATCTATGGGAACCTTGCACCATGTAACTATGCAGGATATAGAGTTCGTAAGTTTCCACTCGCGTACACTCAAATGCCTGATTTTGTTTAGTGAGAACAGGTAGCGGTCAGACTTGTATAAGCGGTCACGTTGAGTAGAGCTGAATGAACTGTTGGCGCAGCCACTCCGCAGTAGACGTTCTGCAGTGAATTACGCGACAGCAAATCCGTTGGGGACTTTGTGTTCTTGGTTATAACTACTAATGCGATTTCTTCGCCAAAATTTCCTGCGTATCACATAATACTATAAACAATTACGTAGTACACACGAACGGTCTTTTTAAGTAAAATGACAGGAAAAAAAACATCATTCTGTGATAACCGGTGGGGAAAACGGGGAGAAAACCCATGGTTAGGGTAATGCTTCCAAATTGTTTCTATATAATGTTGGTATCGAAGGAGTTTCTAAAGTTTGAACGTTCTTCAAATACAGAAATGACGCGAATAAAAAGAAAACTATGAAGTTTTTCGCCTAAATTTATCTTTAAATAAAGAAATAGGAAGGTGATGTTAGAAAAACACAGTTCTAATTTTGCGAGCGAAGGGAAAACCACAGAAAGTCTGAAGTCTGGCTTTAGCCGGACGTTCAGACTGGTACCGTCATAACCTAGCTGGGGGTGGACGCATAAGCAATCACAGTGACATCAAATGCAGGGAAGGCAATAAGGCGATGCTTTAAACTACGGAAGATCCAGGAAACATGGAAATGAGAGCCGCATTTCCAGTTACTAGGAATGCGAGCTTGGACACGTTTGGATGTGCGCAGAAAGATGTTAAAAAAATATATATTGGAGATTATATACAAGAAATACGAGTACGTGTGTTTTCCAACTTCCGAGCAAACCACTTGGCTCACCTATTGGGAAAAGGAATCTCTCCACCATCAGCATATACTGTCATCTGGCCACGGTCATATTTGCGAGGTACATATACCTGAAGTGAAATTACGACTAATGAATAAGTTGCACACAACAAGTAATCCCAAGTAAGTAATTCCAACGTTTATACTGTATGGCCGAAAAGAGCAAGAGAAACAGTGTCAGAAAGCGAGACAAGAAAATGGACAGTAACACACTAGAAGGAAACCTGGAGTATCATTTCAAGTACGATGAAGAACTTGGTTTGGATTCTACACTGTTGTTTCGCAATAAAATTATTCTGTTACCGTACGTGTCGACAGTATGTCCAAAATCAAAAGCTCTGATATAGGAGATAGAACAAAAATTACGGTAAGAAGCCTTGCTAATACTGCGGCTCCACGACAACATGATCTTGAATGTAGAATGGAACGTGTTACCAACTTTTATGAAATGGCACTTGAGAATTTGCTCATTTGTCGTACTTGGTAGCCATAGTCGAGCCAAAACGACCTTAAGCTCGCTGCAGTTGCGTAAGCGGCCACGCTCAAAGCAGCACGGTGAAACTGTTGGTTATGACGAGGTTTACTCAGGAGAATGAAAATCTAAGCACTTCTCATAAGCCTGTCATATGTTCAACGTGCATTGTTCAAACTGACAGTGTTTCAAGCAGTACTTCGAGATCCATTTTACGTAGCAACTTTTTGCTGAATAACCAGCGGATGGGAAATGTCATCTTTATTCATCATTCGCCTTCTAGTCCGCTAATGAGCTCACTAAGGCAACATATGCCGAATGATCTCTTCATGAATGGAAGGGGCAGATGTGTAGTTCACGACTATGGACGTGATCACGCTCAATCATTCCTAATAGTCCAGAAAAAAGACGTGAGAAACAACCGTGGTTCCACCCCTGCACCTGGTACGCAACTTCGAACTTGATAGAACGTTATTATTCCGCTCAACCTCTGCAGTCCAACTAAAAGAACTCAAATAAGCTGCTCTTCTTCACAAGCACAGGCGCATTGCGGACAAGCCACCGATTTAATGCCCGTCCTGAGTTGGGTAAGTCGCGTGGGCTGATCCCTGCGCCTTCTTTTGCATTATTTTCAATGCGTATTGATTACGGGCGGGTCAATAGTACTGATCACTACGATCACTTCACCATCAATGCTTCTTAGGAATGGAATTTTCATCAGCCATCAATACGTCATAGCCCACGACGATGGAGTACAGAGGAAGCACTAGAACTTACCAGTATTTTCTACTCTCTTTCTTAACTTAGTGTCCGATTACGAATGCTGCCTATTTGCAAGCGATCATTAGCTTGATCACAGCGCTTTTCTCCACCATTTTCCTACCCTGTTTGTAAGGCAAACATCAGATTTCAACAACAAGAGTAGAGCGAAGAGGATTCTCGGTTTTTTAAACGTTTCACATAAAGAGACACTACAAGAGCATGAATCAAAGGAGTGAAAGATGTACTGGCCTCAAAAGCACAGTACTGAAGCAGATGATTTTGAAGACTACTTCAAGATAATACGAAAACATCAGGTTAAGAACCCATATCAAAAACGCTAGAGTAAGAGACAGTTTCCTCTAAATGTGAAAATGGTTGTTCTAAACTTCCTAAATCCTCAAAGTCTAAACACTGAACGACATACAGTAATCCTTCAACATGTATTCATCCGCTTCGATGTTCTTGTGGAATAAGTACTAAAAACGTTCAATAATCGTAGATCTGATTGTCACATTGATTGTTTTCGCTGCAGTACTTGCTAATAAGTACGGAGATTCCAACACTGTTACTTCTTCTAGAACGGGAATTAGTGTCGTTGTTTACAAATGTTTTCGTGTTTTATATATGAGGTATGTACAGAATACGAATGACCGGGAGGATAGAGGGAAGAGAGGAAGAAAGCAGAATGAAGAAACTGTTTAGATCACTAATGTGATGTTTCTATACTAGAAATACCCTCTGAAGAAAAGAAGGTGGAAAATTTTGAAGTAGACCTTGATATTCAGGATTTTGTGAACCACTATACTTGGTTCACAATACCCACTACATGTTTACCGCGTTTGTAGAACCGTATGTGGAAGTTTAGAATGAGGGACAACTTCGCATATGCATCTGATGTCACCTCAAATCCACATTCTCACATCTAGATATTAAGAACAATCAAAATCACACAAAAAGTGGTCACAAACTACATGCACCACTTCAAAAAAGTGCTAAAGAAGCACAACGATTTGCATACTTTAGTGTCACACTGTAGTCCAGGAAGAATTACAACGTGATAACTTCTCAATAAAACCTTTAAGTCATAGGAGGCTCCAAGCTGTGATTTTCCCCAGCTAATGGACACTTCAGCTACGTTAAAATTGGTCCGTACATTCACGTTTAAACTGTGCACTAACAAGGGGCAAAGAGGCTGAGGCCGTCCTGCCGGAGATCGCAATAAAGTCAAATAAGCAAAGTTAAGAATCCCCTTCGTTTTAAGCCAACTGGATTTAGGAAAAGAGCAAGTTGGTTGATTATTAAAGGTAAAATTTCTTCCATGCCTTTGAAGGAATAGCAAGTGCTGCATTTTTTCTTCGCAAATGATTCCCTTACAACTTTTAATACTGCAATACTCATGCAAATACCTTGATAGCTTTTGGAAGTAGAGCAAAGGGTGAAACCAGGGGTAGATCATAGAGACACGAGAACCGTGTCCGAAAGGAATTGCCCAATCTAGAAACGCAAAAACGGCCCAGTACGGAGACCCTTCGACACCGCCGTCCATGACAATCCCAGCCCAAAACAGTGTTCATTCTAAGTAAGAGGCACTAGCAAGTGTTGAATAGAACACATCAAAGAAGCCGATTAAGAGCAAACCCACTCCAAAATTAACCTATCTTGGTTTTTCCCAAGCACAAAGAATATTCTGAGCTTCCCTCCTTGAATTATGAAAGGGAATTCCATGGGAGATCCACGGAACAACATCCGATTCGCGCTCCAAATAACTAAACATTATGGGTTAACCAAGGCTCGGATCAACGCGTGACGAGTACAACATTTTCTCGTGCAGTTGCTTCGGCAGGCGACGATTGGTTGGCTGCGCGCCAAGCCCCACCCCGTCGGCGGGAATTCAAAGGCTTGTTTATGCGGTCGCGTATCGATTGTAGCGAACACGGGCGTCACTCGCACTCAGTCGCCGGCGTGGTCGCCCGTCTCTTCTATAGACCGCCACCTTTTCTGCTCCTATTTTCCGACTATATAGAGTAGCTCCCGGCCGGGTTTTTGAGTTTTTTTCCTGACACCTTCTCGAGGACCTTGCGTTGGCTGGCAGTTGTGCGGGTTGTACGTAGGAGCTACAAATTTCTGCAATTTTGGAAGTACTTCCTAGGAATTAGAGATGTTCACTTGCACTACGTTCACACCTCTTCCCGTAGTTCAGTAGGTAGTTGTTGACTCTTCTCTATACAAGACCATCTCTCTATATGCGTATGCCAACCACACACACTCGACATGCTTTCGCGTCCCTGTGAGTTGTTACTCTTTCTCCACCGGTATGTGGGTGCCGCATGTTGTTTAGGGGTAGCGTTCGTTCGCGCCGCGTGCTGCAGCTGCGCGTCCATGCAATCGCGTGCCTTCCCGCTCTGTGGGGCTGTGTGATCGCGCCCCGTGATATGCGTTCGCGTCCCCTCCAATTGCTCATTCGTCGGCCTCTTCCTCTCCGAATACGTCGCTCTTCTTCACTTTCACTTGGTGTTATGCATACATCCCTACACATGCATATTTATACATATACAATCACTCTACTGTTAGTTCCGTTCTAGTAGATTTCATAATTTTAGAGGAAATATGGCGAAAGCGGCGAAGAAGGGATCACCCGCTAAGAAGGAATCGAAGACCAAGAAAAGTGGCAAAACTAAGGTGACAATTGCAAATCCAATTTCACTCGAATGCAAATGACTAAGTTGTTTTATATGTTAAGGATCCGAACGCTCCGAAAAGAGCTATGTCCGCTTTCTTCTTCTGGATGGCTGACAACCGCGACCGCATCAAGAAGCCAGGGATGGGAGTTGCTGAAGTCGCAAAGGCGGCTGGAGTCGAATGGGGCAAAGTAGCTGACAAATCGGTTTGTTTTTCATTCTCGCTAGACATAAAGAATTTCACTTGATATTGTTCAGAAGTGGGAGAAAAAGGCTGCAGAGGACAAGAAGCGATACGAAACCGAGATGGCTGCGTACAAGGGAAGCGAATAAATGGGCTTTGCTGATCTACCTCGGGACCAAGATCCAAGATTGCTACCCAGTGTTTTGATACTCATCTGTAAATAATTGCCTGTCGCTCTTATCGTTTAAATGTTTCCAATACCCCTCCACATACATACTTTCGCTTACTATGTTCTTTTTGTGGATGTTTAGCTGTTGAATCTGAAGTAAACCTCTCGGAAGCAATTGTGTGAGTTCATTACAGCGGTTGCGTAATGCAGTACAATCAGATCACGGATTTTGAAGTAGAGCTGTTACGTCGACGGATTAGGTTTTAACTCTAATTTCTAGAATGAGCGTGATGTGCCCGGTGTGCTGAGAGTGTGTTCACCACCTGAAGAACAACCGTGCAAAGTTCCTCTAATTGCATGCACAATATGGGAGGAAACCGTGAATCTGCGTATACAAAGCTCGAACCCCATCAAGTAACTCAAAAATACATCTGTGTAGAGTAAACTTATGCTTATGAAAACCTATGCATTGAGATGAGTTGTGCTTCGAAGAAATGCAAATCGTACAATAAAAGCATGTGGACACAAATATTATATATGAACTATATAAAATGTAATACTGTACTGAGCAGTGCCTATGTTCTACTGTCCCTGAATTTTGGCGTGTTGAATATTCAGCTTTTTCAGTTAATTTTCATTTTTTTATTTTGGCTATGGACAACCAAATCAATGAAAATATCTATGTATACTGTACTTTACGTAGTATATATGAGTTATATGTATTAAATAAAATAATACGTATATCATACATTTTCTTTGTATGAAGACCAGACACTACTAAAAGTTCTTAAAGGCCCCGTCTTTGGTTCGAGCACTTAGGCATTGTGCCGGAAATTGGATGTTGATGATTTGCAGAAGTTATGGAGGAATGGGTATGGGAACTATCCAAAGGACCTAAAGGTTAGCAACTGTCGTACGCAGACAAAAAAGAAATGGAACACTGAGCAAACACAACAAAAAAGCTAAATCTGTTTTGTTCGTGCTTTTCTGCTCTGAAGCTTTTCAAGAAAAAAAAAGACGGATAAGAATCCAGGAATTAAGAAAGAGAAAGAAAATATCCCAAGCTGGTCTTCTGACCATTTGTCTTGTCTCCAGACATTGCTCTGTTGGAATATGCTTTGGAAAGTAATCATGAAATCAATTAAAGGCATCAGCCCACGAATTAATCCAAGTATGGATAATCATGTTATTCACGGTTACAGTTGTATATAACTTTAAATTATATATACTATAAATTATTATAAATAATTTAAATTATATATACTATAAATTCCAAAGTAAACTACAGGGACGAGCAAGATTCGGATCCATTTGTAAGCTAGATAACGTAGTACTGCTTAGCCCTCAGCACTTGCATATTGGTGATATTGGCGAAAAGTGGGTACGAATTGCTGCTTTATGATTGTCGAGCGAGATATAATGCAGAGGATCCCTATAAGAACAATTTTCGGAACTGCTTTTTTTGGAGCTTCGGCTATGTCCCCAACAAGTGAGTAAACAACACGGTGTTTCCTCCTGAAAATCTAGTTTTGGATTAATTCGTTCGTTTTCCCTAAGGCCTTTTCGTCCTAGAAATTTGTTGTAGAAAACCGAAAGTGTGAAGTATAGTGTTGTTACGAGCAGTTGTCGTACAAAAAGAAACAGGAATTAAAGCTCCAGCTTTTTTTGCGAGAAACAAAAGGGACAGCGAACGGACAATCACACAGCGCTTCTTTTCCTCGTAACTTTAAACAAGTAATTTCCGTCTGCATGCAACCAAATTAATAGTCACTTCAACTTCCTACTGAATAAGGTAATGAGTATAGCAAAATAATAAATCTCGAACCGAATTGGTTTGGTTTCTCGCATGGTTAATTTCTAGACGTTTCTTTACAGCTGAGAATTACTAGAACCAAGTTGCACCACATTTTTCGACAGATTTTCCAGTGAGTAAAGAGAGATTAAACTCATCTACACGAAGGCGCTTCCTGGTTTTACTGTTTTTAAGTTTGTTTGTTTTTTTTCCTTCGATTGTCTGTTTTGGTCTAGTTACTTCGAAAAATACGTTTCTTTGTCAGAGACGGATCCTCTGGGCGTTCTAATAAACTAATAGGAAGTAAACATAAGTTCCGCAGGTCTTTTGGAAATTTCTAAGGTTTTCCGAAAACACATGTTTACACTATCTAATGTTAAAGTAGCATCAAAATGACATGAAGCACGGTGCAGTTGCGTAGGCGGCTGTGCTCGAAACGGTGCTGCGGAGCGTAGCGTTATAATCTATGGAGTACCTTTGCTGAGACCATTCCTCGCTATAGTTCGCGATGGTTCCAGCCCAATTATGACCGCTGCCTCGCTGCTTCGAACGCAACCGCTTACGCAACTACACCATGTTTCATGTCTTTTTGAGCCTACTATACCTATGTGAATGCACCAAACCGGAGTTGGAGATCCAGATAAGTTCCGACTTCCCATTCGAGATCATATCTTTTGAAGAATTTGGATGATTGTTGCGAAAAGGTGAAAACTGCTTCAGAATTCTTCACAAACGCCACAGTCAACTTTTTGACTTTCCCAGGGAAGAAGTGAAGCAACAAAGTAATATTTACAATGCTATTTTAGCTATTTGATACTACTATTTATTTTTCTTCCAATTCCTCTTATGTAATCCCCGAGAAATATTCCAATTCACCTGATATTGAGGCGGGTGTACCGCAGTGAGTAAGAGATTCCACTGCCTACACGACTAATCAGAGATTCGAATCAGCCCTAGTGCTCACCAAGTCTTTCATCCCTCCGGGGTCGGCAGATTGGCACCTAACTTGTCTGGGAGGATAAAAACACTGACTTGACCCATCGACTAGCCACCGCAAGTCTGTATAGGTCAATAACACGTTCGTAAACCTCAAACGATTCTGAATTGAAGTGAACGTGAGGACGCATCCCAAGCGGATTGATTAGCGCCAGACACTTTTTCCTTTATCCTTTAAGTTGTATCCTGTGTTCTTTCTGTACATTGAAAACAGTGTTTGAAAAAAAAAACAGTTCCGTACGAAATTTCGCTTTCAAGCTGAAGCTGCTGTGATCAACGTGAAGATGGATTGTCAATGCACTTGAAGATGAAAGTTCTAAAAAAGTTATTACTTCAAAAGCTTCTAAAGGAAATACTTCTTTAATGAGCAAAATACTATGTCTATTTCGTAGCAACGCTTTAGCGTTAATGAAATTTTAAAAGTTTTAGGAGCATGTCATTACTCAGATATGTAAAAAGGGAGTGTCAGTATCATTTGAGAATACAGAGAGCCACTGAGAGCAGATGGCTCAGTTGCGCAAGATATGGACGCTGCTGTCACTCTTATCTATACGCCACCTGTTTCTGTCATAAAGGCTGTTTCCCTAATCATCTTCACACTGTTTTGCTATAAGAGAGTAACCAACAAAGCCTTTTGGGAAGCAATACATACCTGTTGGTGAACTGAACGTCCGACTAAAGCCAGATGTCAAACTCTCTCTGGTGTTTGCTTCGCTCGCCTTCACTGACTAACGAAAATTAATATTAATGGTGTTTTGTGTGGATTTAGATTTGTGTATCTTTAACAATTCTTCATCTTTTTTTTAATTACAACTAGAGGCGAAAGATTCCAGCTTCAAACACTCCTTACCTATATTTTACTGACAAAATTTAAAAGTATTACTTAAAAGTATTACGAAATATGAGTTTTCCTCCTGTTTCCCCCAACAGTTATAAAAAAATGATGTTTTGACATAAAATGACGTGAAAGACATCATCCTACTGATAAAGATAACGTTCTACGTGAGATCATGTAAACTGCTCGCTACTATTTAAAGGCATCACCCCACGAATCTGACGTGGTGCTGATTTCAGGTGGAGCATTCTTATAATGAATAGTACATACTGGCGCGCTCCAATCGAACTCGTTGTAGAAAATAGCGCGCCGAAACGCTCGAAGTCATATATTGCGGCCCGTTTTTTTATGCAATTAGGAAGAAATAGACGGAATCACCCTTCTCTCCATAATCGGCGACTCCGAATAGGCATAACCCACCCGAAATTCGCACCACTCCAGTTTCGTGGGGTGATGCCTTTAAGCAGCCGTTTGCATGCATGTTTCCTCTTCCTGAAGAAGGCATGCTACCAACTTGAGGCGAACGAAGAAGGAAATCAACACGCCGCAACCCATTTTATGGCTATCTGACGCCGAGGCACCAATCCGACGTTGTGGGACCCGTCACACTCCTTTTCTGGAATTTCGTTACACACACACACACACACACACACACACACACACACACACACACACACACACACACACACACACACACACACGCACGCACGCACGCACACACACACACGCACGCACGCACACACACACACAAAACTCTGATGTCCGGCGTTAGCCGGACGTTCAGACTGGTATATAATAACGGGCTCATTCTGTCTCGCGTGTGCGTGCGTGTCAGTCACGAAATTCGAAAAGGGTGCAACGGGTCCACCGGCGTCGCGTTGTTGCACTGACGCCAGACGGCTATAAAGTGGGGTGCGACAGATCTCACGGCTTCGGATTGGTACGCCGGCACCAGGCAGCTATGAAATGGGTTGCGACGGGTCCCAGGGCGTCGGAGTGGTAGGTGTGCGACGGGTCCACCGGCGTCGAGTTCGTTCGCCGACGCCAGATAGCTATAAAATGGGTAGCGGCGAGTCCCGCGGCGTCGGATTGGTGCGCAATAACTTCGTGTGCACGTCGCTAAAGGTAAATGGGACTTTTCCGCCGTTTGAGGAAGGGGAAACACACGTGCAAACGGCTGCTTAAATACAATACATAATAGCCAACAGTTCACGCGATCTGACGTAGAACTTTATTTTCTTCACTACGACAGTGTTACGACCCACGGATCTCCCTCATTAGAGGGATCACAGCCGGTTAGTCGCGAGGCTACGTGGCGCGTCCCCGGGTGGCGGATAGGGGGCTAATCGCAGACCAAAAGCGACCTTGTGCTTGCCCAGAGACGCAGGTGGATTCAGGGGATGGACTCCCTGTTTCTGCTGAGCCAGGACTGACTCATGACATCCTTGTATCCCGCACGTCGGTCCGGCCAAAAGCCTGCAATCAAGTGACTGGGAGGTGCAAGGAAGGCGGTTTGGAGTCGCCTCCAACAAATAAGCTCCAGATGTCCACTCCGGGAGAACGGAAGTTCTCCCAGAAACTCTTGGGACTAGAGGATTGCAAAACCCATGGGTTTTAAAATTTTTACGCAAAACACAGTAGTAGAAACGAGTCTCCTGATTCCGGAGGAAAGCCTGGTACGGTAGCGCCAGGTAGGACGGGGTTGCGGGAGTCATGTAGGCTACCAAAACGGAAAAGGACTAGGATGGCGATCTGTACTTATAACGCACGTACGCTTGCATCGAAAGCGACCATCGAAGATCTGATGATGCAAACCAAGAAGATAAAGTACGACGTCATCGGACTGACCGAGACAAGACGACGTCACCCTCTCAACGCCGTATATGAGATTGGAGAAGAACTGTTCTTAGGAACATGCGACAGTAGAGATGTTGGTGGAGTTGGCGTCCTCGTCAACACGAGAACGGCAAAAAACATCGACTCTTTCGAACAACTTACGACCCGAATCGGACGTCTGCAGATGAGAAGATGTGGTCGAACCCCAGCTTTGAGTATCTTCGTCGCTTACGCTCCAACATCAAGCTACGAAGAAGAAGAAGTCGAAGCTTTCTATAACGACCTAGAGAAGTTCTACCGAGAAGATCATGCCTTCTACAAGGTCATAATTGGCGATATCAACGCCAAGGTTGGCCCAAGAAGAACGCCGGAGGAACTTCACATCGGGACCCACGGCCTACAATGGAATGACTAGGGGGAGGGGCTCTCTGAGTTCATCATGGCGACTAAGACCATCCATGGGAACTCGCAATTCCAGAAGCCCTCCTCTCTACGCTGGACGTGGGAGTCACCCGGTGGAGGGTATCGTAATGAAATAGACCACATCATCGTCAATAAAAGGTTCTGCCTGACGGACGTCGGTGTTGTACCAAAGTTCTATACGGGATCGGACCATCGCCTCCTCCGAGGAAAATTTTCCTTCCCAAGGAGAGCAGAGAAAGCCGCCAAGTTCAGAGAGAGAAATCCCAGGACTACCATCAACTGGGATCTCTTCGCTACGCTAGCCGGCTTTTGGGAAGACTCGGCAATGGACAACATCGACGAAGAATATGATCGGCTTGTTGAACACCTTCACGACTGCGCGAAGAAGGCTGAGTTTTAAAACCACCAAGAGGCGCTTGTCTCTTGAAACTCTTGAGCTGATACGCCAGCGTGGAGCAGCACGAGCCGCAGGGAACCAAGAACTCACGTCCGAGCTCGCAAGGCTTTGCAGAGAGGCGATAAAGGAAGACCTTAAAGAGAGAAGAGCAGAAGTGCTGGCTGAAGCTGCAGAGGCGGGGAAAAGCATCCGCTATGCCCGTCGAGACTTCGCCAGTCGCAAGACGAGGATGACTGCTCTCCGGAACCCAAAGGGGGATGGAGAAAATCATCTACGACTTCTACTCTGATCTCTTCGACAGCCATGTCCACTTGCCTCCTCTCCATCTGAGGGAAGATGGACAAGTCATTCCAGAGGTTCTCCCGTCCGAAATACGACATGCTATCATGTCAGTAAGAAATCGTACGGCACCCGGTCCCGACAGAATAAGACCAGAGCACCTGAACAGCCTTCCGCCAGTACTCATCAACACCCTGGCGAGGCTCTTTAGACGTTATCTGTTGGAATGCAAGGTTCCTAAACAGTGGAAGACCAGCAAGACCATGCTGTTGTATAAAAAGGGAGATCCACATGACATCGGCAACTATCGTCCAATCTGCCTACTGTCCGTCATCTACAAGCTCTTTACAAGAGTAATCCTTAATAGGATTGAAAAAGTTTTGGATGAAGGACAGCCATGCGAGCAAGCAGGGTTTCGAAAAGGATTCAGCACCACTGACCACATTCACACTGTTTCAAAACTCATCGAGGTATCACGAGAGTAAAAGATGCCGCTGTGTCTCACCTTCATCGACTTAAAGAAGGCCTTCGACTCAGTTGAGACGGAAGCGGTCGTGGAAGCCTAGGACAACCAAGGCGTCCCTACTCAGTACATAAAGGTACTTCGAGAGTTGTACAGTAACTTTACGACCGGAATTTCGCCATTCTACAAGAACATCATCATTGACGTGAAGAGGGGGATCCGACAGGGTGATACAATCTCACCCAAAATATTCACAGCCACCCTTGAGAACGCAATGCGAAAATTAGAATGGGACGACATGGGGGTGAAGATTGATGGTCGGCAGCTACACCCTTTGCACTTTGCTGATGACATCGTACTGATAACACCTAGCATCAGCCAAGCGGAACGAATGCTGACCGAATTCGACGAAACACGTGGATGCATCGGTCTTCAGCTGAATCTACAAAAGACGATGTTCATGCGGAACATATGGGTCTCGGATGCTCCATTAACGCTCAACGGAACGAACATATCCGAATGCGCCAGCTACGTTTATCTAGGTCGGGAATTGAACATGATGACCTCACCTCTTCAACACCACCGTACTTCCTGCTTTGACCTATGCTGGGGAAACCTAGGCATTTCGCAAGCAGGAAGAAAACGCAGTGAACGTCATTGAACGCGCAATTGAGAGAGTGATGCTAGGAATATCCCTTTTCACGCAAGTGAGGGACGGGATTCGAAGTTCTCTCCTACATCTGCGACCGAGGATCAGAGACGCCGCGTTTGCCAAAGAAAGTAAAATAAGGTGGGCCGGACACGTGATGCGCTTTAATGACAACCGTCGGACCAGAGCCGTGAGCGACCTCATGGTCAGATTTCTTCACGAAGTCCTTCAAAGAAAAATATGATGCTCTTCGCGTCCCACGCGAAAGGAGGAACCACTGGGCTACTGTGGCACACGATCGGGATAAATGAAAGAATTACTGGCGCCCGTTCGACCAGTTCGAAGATCAACGGGAGTCAAGATGATCAAGGTGATCAAATGTTACGACATTTCATCTCAGCACATTCTTCACTAGTAGTTGAAAATGGAGGAAGCTCATACTTCTAATAATTTTTCCAAATTGTGGAGGTTTGAGTGAAACATAGATGTAAAATCATGCTTGATTGTTCTCCATATATAGAAGTGACGCGTTTAAGGAAAAACCATAAACTCCTTCATCTGTGCTTAAATGTTCGGACAAAAATTGAAGAAAATGTTCGTAGAAAAACTCCAATTTTACGAAAAAATGTCGCTACGTTTATTTCTTATTGATCTTTGAAGGCGAGCGAAGCGAACACCAAAAAAAGCTTGAATTCCGACTTTAGCCGGACATTCAGGCTGTGGCATATATATATATATATATATATATATATATATATATATATATATATATATATATACCAGTCTGAGCGTCCGGCTAAAGCCGGAATTCAGACTTTCCGTGGTGGTTGCTTCGCTCCCCTTCACTGATCAACGAAAATTAATATTGATGCCGTTTTCTATGAAATCGGACTTGTGTATCTCCAAAAATCTTCCTTCTTTTTTATATTATAACTAAAAGCGAAAGATTTCATAACCTTTTTTCTAAACGCGTCAGTTCTACATTTTGAGAACATTCGAGCTTCAGCTTCAAACACTCCTTCGCAACACATTATATACAAAATTTAAAAGTATCATGCGAAATATGTTTTTTCCTCCTGTTTTCTATAAACAGTTATCAAAGATTGATGTCTTGGCATAAAATGACGTGAAAGACATCAACCTACTGATAGAAATAACGATCCACGTCAGATCACATAAACATCTTGCTACTGTTTAAGCAGCCGTTTGCATACGTGTTTTCACATTCTGAGAACGGCATGCTACAAACTTGAGGCGAACGAAGAAGGAAATAGGCACGAGGAGGAGTCATAAAGGTGAAAACAAAGCGCCCAATGGCCACGGCTATGAAACGGCTGCAACCATCTATATTTTGCGTCATGCACACGAAGTTATTGCGCACCAATTCGACGCTGGTGGACCCATCGCATCCCCTTCTACAGCTGTCTTTCGCCGGCGCACTAATCCGACGCCGCGGGACCCGTCGCACCACTTCTATAGCTGTGTGGCGCCGGCGCGCCAACTCGACGCTGCGGGACCCGTCGCAACCCATTCTATAGGTGTCTGGCGCCGGTGGACCCGTCGCACCTTTTTCTATAGCTATCTGACGCCGGTGGACCCGTCGCACCCTCTTCTATATGTATCTGGCGCCGGTGGACCCGTCGCGCCCCATTTTATACCTTTCTAGCGTGGAGGCACCAACTCGACGCCAGTGGACCCGTCGCACCCGCTTCTATAGGTATCTGACGCCGGTGTGTGTGTGTGTGGGGGGGGGGGGGGTGCGACAGGTCCACAGGCGTCGAGTTGGTGCCTCGACGCTAGAAAGCTATAAAATAGGGTGCGACGGGTCCACCGGCGCCAGATACCTGTAGAAGAGGTTGCGACGGGTCTACTGGCGCCAGATACCTATAGAAGCGGGTGCGACGGGTCCACCGGCGCCAGATACCTATAGAAGCGGGTGCGACGGGTCCACCGGCGCCAGATACCTGTAGAAGAGGTTGCGACGGGTCTACTGGCGCCAGATACCTATAGAAGCGGGTGCGACGGGTCCACCGGCGCCAGATACCTATAGAAGCGGGTGCGACGGGTCCACCGGCGTCAGATAGCTATAGAAAAAGGTGCGACGGGTCCACCGGCGCCAGATACCTATAGAAGAGGTTGCGACGGGTCCGTCGGATTGGTGCTCCGGCACCAGATAGCTATAATATGCGGTGCGACGGGTCCGCCGGCGTCGGACTGCTGTGCCGGCGCCAGAAAGCTATAAAATGGTGTGAGACGGATCCACTGGCGTCGAAATGATGCGTGATAACTTCGTGTGCAAGACGCAAAAGATAGATGGTCGCAACCGTTTCATATGCGTGGCGACTGGGCGCTTTGCTTTTCATCTTTACGACTCCTCCACGTGTCTATTTCCTTCTTCGTTCGCCTCAACTTGGTAGCATGCCGTTCTCAGAAAGTGGGAACCCGCATGCAAACGGCTGCTTAAACAGCAGCAAGATGTTTATGTGGTCGGACGTGGATCGTTATCTTCATCAGTAGGATGATGTCCTTCACGTCATTTTATGCCATAACATCATACTTTGATAATTGTGGGGGAAAACAGGAGGAAAATCCATATTTCGCGTGATACTTTTAAACTTTGTCTGCAATATATTGGTATGGAGTGTTTGAAGCTGAAGTTTGAGTGTTCTCCAAATGTAGAACTGACGCGTTGAGAAAGAAGACTATGAAATCTTTCGCTTTTAGTTATAATATAAAAAAGGAAGAAAGATTGTTGGAGATACACAAGTCCAATTTAACAGAAAATGCCACTACTGTTAATTTTCTTTGATTAATGAAGGGGAGCGAAGCCAACACCACAGAAAGTCTGAAGTCCGCTTTAGTCGGACGTTCAGACTGGAAAAAAAAAAAAAAAAAAAAAAAAAAAAAAAATTTTTAAATTTTACACCACCCCCTTTTTTTTTAAAAAAAAAAAAAAAAAACTTTTTTTGGGTTTCCCCCCCCCCACTAAAAAAAAAAATTTTTCCCTTTTCTGCGCTGATTCCATCGTCTTCACCAGATTTTCCTTTTTTATCTCTTAGATACAGGCCAGAACATCCAACTCAGTCGCTGGCTTCTCGTTAACTGCATATATCAGTCTATGAACGTCCTCGAGTTCATGAGCTAATGGTGCTTGCCGGTTCAGCAAGGTCTTGAGAACGAAATTGGTAAGGTTGCCTTACCGACTGCGACTCCACTAGCGGTGTTGAGAACAGGCGAACAGCTCTTCATTTTGCTGATGTTCAGTTTTAGCAGCGTATAGGGTTCGTTCGCGTTCCTTTCCCCCCACGGCCCTTAAAACTTCTCCGCTCTCGACCTTCGGCCGTTCTTACAATTTTTTTTTAGCTGACATCGCAATTTCCTCCTCAAGCTTTTCTCCTGACTGAGATCAGCAGTAATGCGAGCAAGACATGCAAGATTGTAAGTGGATATTGATTCTGCAGATTCAAAGGCGAACTTCTTCCACGCGTCAGTTCCAGGTGTACTTTCTTTGCGGCGTTCCGTTTGCACTTAATAAAAGAATCATCAAGAGTCAAAGTTATATAGTCTCAACCTTTTCTGCAATCCATCATTAGTCGATTATCGTTGGGAGATTTTCTTTCTACATTCGCCATTTTTCAGACCTTACAAATGGAACACTGACTGGTATAAAACTCCGTAACTCCCTTTTTGGAACCGCACCGTTAAGCTGAGAAGAGCTGGATCGCGCACAAATTATCAACGGAAGTTGATTTTTTTAAACTGAGCCTCGTCAATGTTCGAAATTTTTTCCAATAATTCAAAATTCTTAGATCTAAAAATAGAACTTACAAATGTACATTCCAGAAAAAACAACGTCTTCCGTCATACTTTCCACTGTGTGAAGCTGTCGTTCCCCTCCGTTTCTTCTTTTTTTTGTAGTTCGGGTCTTCAAAAGATTAAGCAATTATTTAGTAAAGAAAATCATCTCGAAGAAGCTCAGTTCCGCGAATGTATGCAAATGTAGGAATACTTAATTTCTCCCGTATGAGCTATGTTTTCATCAAGTGTTTTTGCCGAGTCAATCTATTGAGTCAATTTTGTGCTCTGCCCTTTCATGGGACAGCCATAGTTTAACACTCTCCTTTGTACGGCAGTTTCCATTCAATTTTCGTCATTGGTTACAACTTGCGTTACTTTCAAATTTACATAGCTTCCTTCTGAGGGGCTCAACGCGATTTATGAGCCTCTTTTCTTGCATAAAATTCCAACTAGCTCTAAGTTGTCCTCTGATTCACCAACTTCGGAACCATCTACAATAGTAAAGCGCGAAGAACAAATTCGCGAAGCGCGAAGAGTCATCACAATGTCAGTCTAACTGCAATGAGTTAATTTCGAACAGACCGTTCGAAGGTGTATCCAGGCCGGAAATTTACCAGTGTTCTCTTCTTCTTCCGGTCGATAATATGAAAAAGAAGATCCGAAGTAATATTTCAGATCAACTAAACACGAGCGATCAGATGAAAAGAAAAAATACCTTTGTTGTGTAAACGTTTATCAATCAGCTTGAGAATGTAAATCGGTGTTATTTTTACAAGCGCTCGGGGCAAATGTGTTTATTTTACTCCAGTGCCAAGAAATATTGTTTAAGGCGAAGCAGCGCAGCAGAAATACCGAAAGTCCCCTGCGAGTGAGCCATGCGGGTCCGTAGGTTAATCATTGTCCCGAAAGTCTAACTCAGCGCTTGACGAGATGAAAGGGCACAAAAAAGCAAATTATGAAGTATCGAAAAAAGGCCTGAAATAAATCCATACCATTCACGCAAAGATTACTTGTCACCTATTCTATGTCAACTGTACTCTCGTTGTTCATACTCCCGATTTGCTGAAGCGGAGCCAGTAACTCTTTTCACTTCTGTTTATCCCGATGGGATGCCCGGTAGCATCTTTTCCTGCGAGGGACTCGAAGAGTATGGTACTTTTCTTTTAAGGTTTCTGTGATCAATTCTGACCATAAGTGGTCTTGCTGCGGTGACTTTGATTTCTCATACTACTCACTTGCTCGTGGACGGGTGTAGTGCAGCGGTTAGAAGCTTCGCTACCTGCACGACTGATCGGAGGTTTTACTTTCATTATACACATTTCTGGGACGCCCTAAGCAACTTCGTGACTAAGCTGGTCCCTCCAACGAAGAAGATCCGTGGTATCAAGCCAAAGTTTACTCGCTGAAAATCTCTTCTGATACTCCAGTGCACGAAAGACGTTCTCGTTCTGATGGGAGAGGTCAACTAGCGTCTTCTTATGAAGTGCGAGATTCGCTTACCTCTCTCGAAACATCGCAATTCTCCACCGGGAACACTTCGGGCAAAAACTTTCATACTACAAGATATACAAGTTTCTACATCGTTGACTCAATATTTTTATCTCTAGAATTGTAAATCTCTGTGACATTTGCTTATTTAATCTTATAAGTCATTTTGGCAACATAGTAGAAAGTATTGGCTAAGTAAAAATTACTTTTGGTAAGCTCCGAAACAGGGTAGCAGTCAACCCCTATTCCTCTGCCGACGCGTACACAATGGTGGCGCGATTTAACCTTTCGACGACAGCGCGGCTCAACGGTGGGCCGCGCTTTTTTGGTCACGTGGGACAATGCGGCTGAACGTTGAGCCGGACAGTTTCAACGGTTATTTTTTGTGACTTCCTTTTTTTTTGTACATTATTCGTTTAATATCATGATCATGCTTATAACGGGCTTAGTCTGTCACGTGTGTGTATGTGTATATGTGTATGTGTATGTGTGTGTGCATGTGTGTGTATGTGTGTATGTGTGTATGTGTGTATGCGTGTATGTGTGTATTTGTGTGTGTGTATGTGTGTATGTGCATATGTGTGTATGTGTGTGTATGTGTGTATGTGTGTATTTCTGTATGTGTGTATGTGTGTGTATGTGTGTATGTGTGTATGTGTATGTGTATGTGTATGCGTGTGTGTGTGTATGTGTGTATGTGTGTGTATGTGTGTATGTGTGTATGTGTGTATGAGTGTGTATGTGTGTGTTGTGTGTGTGTGTGGTGTGTGTGTGTGTGAAACATGTTCCAAAAAGCGGGTGCGACGGGTCTAGCAACGTCGAATTGGTGCGCCGCCATTGTAGAGCGGTAAAAGGGGGTGATAGGGCCCAACGGCGTGGAATTGTTGCGCCGTACTGCAGTAGTATGGAGCAGTAACTTCCTGTGCATGTCGCAAAAGGTAAATGGGACTTTGCAACTGTTTTACAGCCGTGACCACTGCGCGCGTTGCTTTTCTCTTGTATGACTTCTCACCGTCTTTATTTCCATGCAGGTTTGCCTCAGGTTAGTAAGATGCCTACCTCAGAAAGTGGAAACACGAATTAAACGGCTGCTTGATTAGTAGTGAACACTTTATATGATCTGACGTAGAACGTTATCTTTATCACGATAATACGTCATTTTACGTTAAATAATAAATTCTTTGATAACTGTTTAGGGTGATACGTCTAGAAAGAAAACTACGAAATCTTTCTCCTAAATTTATAAAAAAGAAAAAACAAGAAAGCAAGAAAGAAAGCAATGTTAGAAAAACAGAATTTTACAATTTTACAGAGCATGCCACAGCTATTAATTTCTATTAATCGCTGAAGGCATCTGATGTTCGGTATTAGCCGGCTATATATAACTGGCCTGATACTGTGGATATAGATCAAATCAATGTTGGTCGATAACGAAAGAGTTCTTACCATTTGTACCGCTCTGTGACCTATAACTTCCTTATATTGTGTCTAGATCAAATAATCTATGTTGTCCCTGGTGATCCACACACAGCAGTACTCACTGGATGGTAACATTGATCAATGACAAGTGTGTTCTACCAGCTGCCGCATAGCCGGTGAAACACTGAGAGAAATCAATTCTAATGTAAAAGCAGAAACGCTAGACTTATAAGAATTACGTCTAAAAACCTCGCATGCGCACTAACAAGTATAGACAGAAGTATGCCGAGTTTCCAAGACATGAGGACGCCTAGACTAGGTGGCTTGCATTAAAAGGAATGAAATCACAGTGGAAAGAAAAAAAAAAGGGGAAAACCATTTCAGAGATATCTTAAGAGGAGACAAACGTTAAAAAAAGTAGCGATAAAACAAATACTGAGCTGACATACCTTGAAGAACTACACAACCATTTGTAGCAACATTGACTCCTCAACTTCTAAACGGGGATGTTCAATTCAATAAAATACAACGTGAGGGTTGTATGTTTCCACTCCAACTAATTCCTTGAGCCGTTCATTTAAACTGCGCGAGTTTGGAAGTTCATTTACTACAGATTAGTCATGAAATAGCAAAAAAGGTAATTAATAAAGGTAATACAAGGGTAATTCCATGTGTTTGAACAACAAATGGCAAGTATTTCCAGGAAGTGCGCTCCTGTTGGATCGTTGCAGAAGTCATCACGACAAGACAAACACGAACAAGACAAAAAAGCATTAAGAAACTTATTTAATCAGTTCCAGTTCCCAGCCGCTTTTCATCGTGTTTGGGTTGTTGTTCCCATGGAACAAATTACAAAGTATGAGCATGCTCCCTTTATTATTATAACACTTGACTATTTTATACGTGTATTTTAGTGACCTTAAGTCACTTCAAGTTGTATCGAAGTCGACTGAAAGTTATTACACAGTAGACTACACTTATTCAACTTGACCTAACTTCGGAAACTTTCTCTCAGAGTTGCCTCCTTGCGCATGGATGCATTGTATTGGAGAATCTGAAGCACTGAACATCGAATTCGAATACCCAATGTAGGAGAAAATTAATGGAGAGAGCTATAATACACAGTATTTTCAGTTCCTCTCGAAATTACTAGGGGTTCTCAGAATATCTCGAAGTTACGTAAGAGATTGCACTTCGCAACTAGTTTTCAACACTCAACTGCTGCAGTTTTAAGTCCAAAATAAACTTATACCCATTGTAAACTAGTTAAAAAGATTTATTATGAAATATCAAGAATTTTGGAAAGCTTCAGAGTTACTTTAAAACGGGCAATGACGCATATTTATCGAAGTTCCTACGTCCGCTTTCATTAGTACCAATGTCGCAGAAGCAAATGCGAAATTCTTGCAAGTGGATTTCTTTCTGAGGTCTGGTAGCAAAACCATGCCCTATTTCAATCATTTCACTTCCATGGATTTGAGAATCTGTTTTATGCAGATGCCTCCCCTTCCCCTTCCTAAAAAAGTGACTTTACACCATCACACTCTTTACTCTTTACATCCAAGGAATTAGTAAATGGAGCCATGTAAAGCGGTCTCCATCATTCTTAGAAGTGTAAACACTTGCTCTATCGGGTAATGTCACAAGTAATTCTCACCACGCATTCGTGAAACTGGTTGTGAAGAGTTACTTCGCTGGGTAAACTTGTGTCTTAGGTAATGCTCATCTATTCTGAATTTGTATGCGCTTTTCCTAATTTATTGTGATGTTAAGGTTCCCTTATGAACAATGTCTCGAAATTTATCCTTCAAAAGAAACAACCTAGCATCGAAAATACCCTGCCCATCAAACACTGTTCCTAAAAAGACTGCTCGATAATGGTAATGCTGATGATAGTGTTTAGCAGCACATTATATATTGATATAGATATTGCTGATGAAGGGCTGATTGTGAGAAGCCAATCTAGAACGGGCTCAAGAGTACTTCAACCTGGGAAAAGTAGGTGTTAGATGTCACAGAATATTTATTTTTGAAAGTAAAAGATGACTAATAGAGTCTGAGCACCAGAATGTATGTTTGCATGTCATGAAAGAAACATCCATAGAGACTCTTTCCACTGAAAACATCTCCGTTTGTCATCGTTTGCCAGTCGCGACCTTGCACTCTTCCACTAATGATTTCTGCATGCACAATCCACGTGCCTGGCTTTCGATATGCAGTAATCTGGAAAGTTCGTGTTCCTGGCTTTTGTCACAAAATACAAAGGGCCAAGTCGTCACCTGGTCAAGAATATCCTTGCTTAAACCGCCCATGTCGTGAATGTATCTTGTCATGGAGGTGCTTATAAATTTTGCTAGATCTTTGTCACGACATACAGCTGCTGATGCTGTGTTGTTTCCACTAGTACGATTAGACTGAAAAAGAATAGCTCCCATAAAATTGATGTAAACAACTGCAGCTTTCGAGTAGATATGCCAAACTTTACAATATTGATCTATGGAAAAAGTATGCAAAAAAAAAACATGAAAATAATATATAGTATGTTTCATTTCCTGTCAATCAAAAATGCTGCAATACACAAGGACTATTCGGAATCGAGCAAAGAGTTTTCATTGGTGCAGTTCCTCGAGAAATTAGACTTCTTACAACAACGCTAAGGTGGAAGAAAAATGCTAAATAGGTGAATGTTATATCATTTTATTCACAAATGCGCCTCAGAGCATGTGCATAGTGCGGGAAAATTTAAAACGTCGCTCATTGGGTCAATGAAAACTTGATTTAGTCTCACTGATACTAGTATTATAATGTTTCTATTTTCACTTTCAACCTTCATTTGACAAATGGGTATGTTACATTACTGAGTTGCTTTCAGAGCAGCGACAATCCTGCGTCAAACACTTTTCTGAATAAAAAAATTGTAAGTCAAAACAAGTTATCTTTACTCCTAAATTTTTCAAAGAAATGTGGTTAGAATTGCATTCTGAGCGAATTTTTCAAGAAAGGTTTGGAGTCTACACAAGCTTTCAGGCAAATTTTCACTTCTGGACATGGCAACGGGCAAGAGTAATACCTGTAGTCTTGAGATCTGTCTGGAGAGGGCAGGGGTAGTGTAGGTTACAACGACTCCGATCAAAAATGTTAGTAAGCATAGACATCGCATCGCAGGAACAGAGTGAGAAAAGAAATGACAGCCTCTGCGCTGAGCGCCCGATGGCACATGTGGTGCTACTTGCCCAGTGACCACATGTGGTGCCCTTGTAGCCAAATCAAACAGATGGATTTCTATCAAGAGCGTTACTCAGCCCTGAAGTTGATCGTAGGAGAGTTGCAAACTCGATTACATTTCTGATGAGTGGTGAATAGGCCCCTTTCATATGAAGCTGAGGTAAACAAAAATGTTGATTACTTTCTCAAGGACGATGAAAAAAAATGTAGACTCGTGATGCTCGTTTCCCTCGAAGGTTAGACTTTATGTAAGGCTGCTGGCCGGAGAGGTAAATCAAAAGATGCGTATGTTTTTTCTTCTTGTAAACGTTTACATTCATGCACATACACTCAACACAGATTAACTGTTCCGCATATTCATTCTGAATAATAAAATTGCTTTATTAAAACCCAATGTTTCTGTTTTCCCATGCATCGATCTCTGAGGATAAGCGAATATCACAGATTCTTGATCCATCTACTACTCATTCATGACTACTCGAACAAATATCTACTGTAGCCTGTCGTCACATTTAAACATCGAAAATCAATGTCATTCGACTAGTAGTAACTGCCATCTTGAGCTACATTCAAGAGTTCATTGGAATTTAAAAAAATCTGATCCATATCTCATTATGTTGTCATAATTCCATTGAATGTGTCACTAGCAAGTCAATCCAAATATTGGAAATGTTATTTCTTATCTTTATTTTCCTCTTGTTCTCGTCTTTATCGCAGAAAACCTATAGCCTCCTTGGCAAATCACTTCCGCAGATATGACGTGTAAAGTACCTTTCTTTACTGAGGTTGATAGAAAGGCGCTCGTAGATTTCCATAGTTTTAATTCCAGCTTAATTTGTTTAATTCTGAGGTTCAGCCAACTCAACTACTACTTATACTTAACTTAGTACTGCATGAAAAATGCGCTGCACTCGAGCATCTCATCAATTTCACATTTGTCATCAAATAACAACGTCATCACAAATAAAGTTCAATCAGAACTTCTCCCCAGAGCAGTGAATGATGAATAGTGGCAAAAATTGTGACACAGATGTGTTCCTACTTCATATTTGAATGCACCATATAACGGAACGACCATCACGCCCAAATCCCCTCAGTATTCTCAATAGGCAAAAATAATCTGCGTGGGTAACGGGTGATTCCCTAGGAAGCACCAGACAACGTCTCATGTCTGTGAGAGCAGGAGCACGCGCTGCTCATTCGAGTGAACGGACAACCACTAATAGTGTCTCTCCGGCAGGCTTATGTGGTGTGTGTGCTTGTTCTCACAGTGTTGGAACGCAATTAGATGCCTCGTAAGTAGCGACATGTTCGCCTTCCACTCCGTTTTCCTGGAAAACCAGAGGAAATTGAGCGCTTATATTCGTTAGTCATATACAACCCTATCTCTTCGTAGAGATAGATCGCAACATACTCAATTTTCTAGTATGTTGCCCTGAAGGGGTGCATGTAAAGAGGGTCTCGGCGGATTTTCGAGCATGTCCCGATCATGCCGTGGCAGAGCAATTTGCGGTGGTACGTATCCTAAATTGATTCACCTTTGTTGCCACTTGAATAGCTGACTCTGCTTACATGCCACTAGTCATATGCCGCATCACCAGCTAGGATATAATTCATGAGCTACTGAACTGTTTTAAAGAATCAGACAGACCAACCGGAATTTTGTGATTTAAAGCATCACCCCACGAATCTGAGATGGTGCAGATTTCAGGTGGAATATGCTTATAATGGATAGTACATCATGGAGAGGAAGGTGATTCCGTCCATTTCTTCCTAATTGCCGTAAAAAACGGTCCGGAAGATGCGGCGCGTGCACAAGGCCGGCGCTCTCCAACTCGTTGTAGAAAGTGGCGCGCCGGAACGCTCGAAGCAGTATCTTGCGGGCCGTTTTTTACGGCACTTAGCAAGAAATGAACGGAATCACCCTTCTCTCAATAATCTACGATCCCGTAAAAGAATACTCCACCTGAAATCCGTACCACCTCAGATTCGTGGAGTGATGCCTTTAAGGTGAACTTGTAATAGTACCAGAAGCAAAAGAAATCCTCATGTGAAATATGAGATAAGGGTGTATCTAATAGCTTCAAATTACGCTTATGAAAATTTTCGTTAAAAACGGAACATTTCAGCTTCCAAAAGTAACGGGAATGAGGATTATCGTTATTCTGTAAGTTCCAAGCTATTTGTGAGCCTAATTTATTTCCGAACAGAGTGACCTTCTGTATGTCTGATCTCTGTGAACCTACAGGAAGAAAAAGAGTTCAACTTTGATAAGATTTCTAGACTTCCTGAAGGTAAAATTGCATGTACTTTCAACAGCATTTTTCTTTAACTTATTCGGTAATCTCGACAACTCACACCACTCTTCTTTACATATTTCCTGCGCATTTCTTTGCGACTCTAATACCAGAGGAACATCTAAGACAGTTGTCCGCGTTTCCATGAGCGACTGGAGCGTGACCTCGTCGAGGCTTGGTAGGGTATTCCCGTATATCCACTGGACAGTGCTAATGTCCCGGAGGCATTCGCGGAGAATCCGTCAGGACCTTCTCTACCGCTCCCTGCCTTAAAGCATCATCTGCGTGCTGTCATCAGGTCAAAATCTCCACGAAAACTCCACATACACGACGAAATGTAACAGCAAGAAGAAGAAACAATTATCGAGGTAAGTTTAAGTACAAAACATAGAACTAGTGTATATACTTGGAATAAAAATGTAATTCAACCATGGTATAACTGTCATATAAGTAGTGGCAGCAAAAACTTTTATGAGCACATATGTACACAAAAAAAGAGTGACAATAACTTAAGTGCGCAGTTGTAAGTGCAAATGTATCGTACACGGTAACATAAGAGAGTTTATAGCAGTTTCTGCAATCTATTATGAAAAGAAATGCATGGATGGAGAAGATTCTAAGATTTCGACTCGTCTCTGGAATAAAAAAAAATTAGCCGGTCATGATTATACACGTAGAACCTTCGAAATGAAACAAAATATATTGCAGCATTAGTATCAAAAAATTGAATAGTTCGAAGACAACACACCAGAAATCGATGTTCGGATCTCAACGAAGAAAAAAAAAACTGAGTTAAGAGTGTAGATCACGAGTATGAGCGCAATTATCCTTTTATTCTCTATAATTGTACTGAACAAGTTGCAGTTGCAGGAGTCATGAGGGCTACCGAAACTTAAAAGGACTAGGATGACGATCTGTACTTATAACGGCCGAACGCTTCCACCGGATGGGGCCACTGAAGATCTAATGAAGCAAGCCAGGAAGTTTAAGTTCGACTTTATCGGACTGACCGAGACGAGGCGACGCCACCCACTGAACGTGTGTGACACTGGAGAAGAACTGTTCTTACAAACATGCGAGAGCAGACAAGTTGGTGGAGTTGGTGTCCTCGTTAACACGAATATGGCAGTGAATATCGACTCTTTCGAACAAATTACAACCCAAATCGGACATTCGCAGACGAGAAGATGTGGTTCAATGCCAACTTAAACTATCCTTGTCGCTTACGCTCCGACATCAAGCTACGAAGAAGAAGTCGAAGCTTTCTACACGGATCTGGAGAAGTTCTACAGAGAAGACCATACCTTCTACAATTTTGGCGTTGAAATCACCAAGGTTATAATTGGTGATTTCAACGCCAAAATTGGCCCCAGAAGAACGCCTGAAGAACTTCACATCGGAACCCACGGTCTTCAATGGAATGAGAAGGTAGAAAGGCTCACCGCGTTCATTATGACGACTAAGACCATCCATGGGAACTCGCAATTCCAGAAGCCCTCCTCTCTACGCTGGACATGGGAGTCACCCGATGGAGGATATCATAACGAAATCGACCATAACATCGTCAGTAGAATGTTTTGCTTGAGGGATGTCGCTGTTGTACCAAAGTTTTATACAGGATCGCACCGTCGCCTTCGTCTAGGAAGATTATCTTTCACACGGAGAGAAGAAAAAGCCGCGAAGCTCACTGATCGAACTCCCATCGACTGACAGCTCTTCGCTTCGCTTGTCGGCTTTTGGGAAGATACCGTCATGGACAACATCGACGATTAATATGACCGGCTTGTTGAACATCTTCACGACTGCACGATTAAAGCGAAGAGTTTCAAAACCACCAAGAGACGCCTGTCTTCGAAAACTCTAGAGCTGATACGTCAGCGTGGAGCTGCACGAGCTGCAGGCAGCCAAGAACTTACGTCGGAGCTCGCAAGGGTTCGCAGAGAGGCCGTGAAGAAGACCTCAAAGAGAGAAGACCAGAAGTGTTGGCTGAAGCTGTAGAGGCGTGGCAGAGCATTCGCTATGCCCGTCGGAACTGCGCCAATCGTAAAACAGTTATGGCTCTCCGACCCTCAGATGGAGCAACTACATCATCGAGGAGGATGGAGAAGGTCACTCACGAATACTACTCAGATCTCTTCGACAGCCATGTCCACTTGCCTCCTCATCATCTGAGGGAAGATGGACATAACATTCCAAAGGTCCTCCCTTCCGAAGCCCGTCATGCCATCATGTCGGTGAAGAATCGTACTTCACCTGGTCCCGACAGAATCAAGCCTGAACATCTGAAGTACTTACCGCCAGTCCTCATTAACACTATGGCAAGGCTCTTTACACGTTATCTGTCGGAATGCAGGATTCCTAAAGAATGGAAAACCAGCAAGGCCGTGATGTTCTATAAGAAGGGAGACCCACAAGCAATCGGCATCTATCGCCCAATCTGCTTATTGTCTGACATCTACAATCTCTTCACAAGAGTAATCTTAAACAGGAAAAAAGAACATCAGATGAAGGCAACCATGCGAACAAGCAGGGTTTTGAAAAGGGTTCAGTGCGATTGACCGCATACTCACGGCTTCACAACTCATAGAAATATCGCGAGTACAAGATGGCGCTGTGTCTCACTTTCATCGATTAAAGAAGGCCTTCGGCTCAGTTGTGAAGGAAGCACTCATGGAAGCCTTGGACAACCAACGTGTCCCTGCTCAGTACATAATGATATTTCGTGAGTTGTATATCAATTTCACGTCCAAAATTTCCCCATTCCACAATGATGTCATAATCGACGTGAAGAGATGGATCCGTCAGGGTGACAACTTCACCCAAAATATTCAGTGCCACTCTCAAAAACGCGATGCGAGATTTGGAATGGGATAACATGGGAATGAAAGTTGACGACCGGTATTGGCACCATCTTCGTCTCGCTTATGACATCGTTGTTATTACATCGAGCGTCAATCAGGCGGAGCGGATGCTGGCCGTATTTGATGAAACGTGTAAAAAGATGGATCTTCAGCTGAACTTAAACAAGACGATATTTATGAGGAACGGATGGGTTTCCGATGTCCCATTCACGCTCAACGAATATATCCGAATGCTCCAGCTATCTGTACCTAAGTTGGGAAATCAGCATGATGAACGACTTGACTTCCGACCCGACCTGGGCAGAAGGAAACGAGCGGCTTGGAGAGCGTTCAAGAAGATCGAGGATGTAGTGAAGAGGACTAAGAACATGCGGTCCTGTTCTCATCTATTCAACACCACCAAGTTTCTTCCTGCTTTGACTTACGCTTCAGAAACATGGGCGTTTCACAAGCAGGAGGAAAATGCGATCAGAGTCATATAACGCGGAATTGAAAGGGTGATGCTAGGAGTAACCCAATTTACGCAAGTGATAGAAGGGATTCGAAGTTCACTCCTACGTCACCGATCGAAGATCAGAGACGCTGCCGCATATGCCAAGGAAAGCAAAATTAAGTGGGCCGAACACGTGATGCGTTTCGACGACAATCGTTGGACAACAGCCGTAAGCTGGAGGATACCACGCGACATCAAACGCACCGCAGCAAGACCGCCGACCCGGTGGTCGGATCTCTTTGCGAAGTTTTTCAAAGAAAAGTATGACGCTCTTCGAGTCCCTCGCGAGAAGACATGCCACTGGGCAACACTTGCGCGCGATCGGGATAAATGGAAGTATTACTTGTGCCCACTCGAGCAAATCGATGAACAACGGGAGCACAGGTGATACAGGTGTATTGTACTGAACAACGGCGTGGGAAACGGCCTTGTCAACTGAATATTCCTACAAGGTAGCTTATAACGTGCAACTTCTGTATATGTCTCCAGCAGTCTCTTTGACCAGTCTATTAAGTAAAATCAATGAATAGGCTGCTGGGGGGATCATCATAAGGTATCTCGTCGGAAAATAGGTTCGACAAAGCCGTTTAAACCGCCGTTTCTAGGACAGTTAAGGGGAGCATGACTGCCCTCGACAGTACTCGTGATCTATATCCCTGACGTTATCTTTTCGTGGAGAGATTTCAATATCGTCAATTTCGTTCGATAAGTTGCCCTTAAATTGCTTCTCAATACGTGCAAGGAAAACTTGACAAACGGGTAAAACCTATGTCCTATAAGTTCTCTTCTGTACTTTCGTGACAACAAATGCTTCACCGGAAACTTTAGCGCACCAAAAATTACTATAAAACTAATCTAAAACAGTTATCATAAACAAGTAATCAAACATTCATTACTAACACCAGAAAATCTATTGTATCTCTTAATGTATAGAACGTACAGCAATGATAAAAATAATATTTTACGTATTGGAGCGATCTGCAAGGTGACGGACTAATCTTCAAATTAATCATCAAAAATTAGATATTGCGACAATTCCCTTAATATTGTTGTAATATGTTTTCAAAAGGAAGGTGACTTTAAATGACACTTACTTGTTCTCCATCATCGAGTCAGTCATTTTTGCTAATATGCTGACCCGCTCCTTCGCCTGTTTCAATGTATCACGCGCAGTCTGAAACTGAGTAATGAAATCTTCGGTGTGGAGTAGCTGGAAATAAGAAGACACTGGAGTCATGCAAAGGTAGGATCGTCAACGCCGTCACAAATCAACGAATTAATAAACCTCAATGTCCTCATCTAGTTCTTCATTGAACATGGTCAACGTTCCATGATACTTACTAGCGACAGGATGCAATGCACCCTCCAGATCAGCCTTCACCTGAAATACTTGGACTTCTGTCGACAATTCCAAAAAAAAAAAAAAATCTTGGAGATTATGCTACTCATCGTATTCAAAGGCTAATCTGTGTACCTGACGAAATTGCTGGTTTTAATTTGTGGTCAACACCACGAATTACGAAATTCTCAGTTTCCTGGAACTTTGAAACACTGTAAGAGGCATCGCAAAAAGTCAAGCGGTAAGAATTAGAGCAGACAAATTAGGCAAGGGCCCTCACTAGCAGTGAGAAGCTATTAAAATCACAACATTAAGTGATCGTTTTTCCTTTAATAGTGCACCAGAAAAAAATACGGCGCATTAAATGCACCGCAGAATCTGAAGCTAAAAAGTGCTCTAATTCTAACGGTTGGACATTATTCGGATGAAAGAAATGCAGGAACACACATCTGATGATGTAAAATAATGGAATATCAACTTACACCAAGTGACCGATATCCATCAGTTATACCAAGTCGGTCATTCATTTCTCTGCACTTTTCTGTCAGAAATTTAAGGTCGCAAAATTTCTTCTCTATCTTAAGTATTAGATCATGATAACATCACAAAAGTACACATATTCATCACTAAGATTCAAATGCCCTAGCACTTGCTTCAGTGTCCTCGATCAGCTCATTGATGCCCGTACGACATTTGGATCGAAACAGGGTCAGAATTTTGAGAGCCAAATCATTCGCGTCGTCCTTGCTAAGTTGCAAACCGCAATCTTTTGCCTGTAAATCAGCTATGAAAAAATGTGTGCTTTATGAAAAAACTCAAAACCCACCAGCCAAGGCTAAACGTACTTGCGATATACGAAACGAAGTACAAACAGGGTCCACCAAGGAAAAAAGGAAAACTCACAGCAACCCGAATATATTTGGGTCTAAGCAAACCACTACAGGTTTGTTCCATAAGCGTATCAATAGCATTAGAAAGGCGATCCATGGCCGTTCTGAAATGAAAGAAAACAGGTATAGTAGAAAATATATGATACTCCCATTCCAATGCAAGTTTCGAAAAAAGAATAATTAGAAGTAAAGCGTTTGACGACTACATCAGACTCCGTCTCAACAGCATTAGCAGTAAGACACAACTTTGATGAGTCTAATAGCAAGTAATTTGAGGTTTATATTTTAGGAATGGAGGACCTAATAGTTACTAAGCAGTTTATTTATGGTATGGGGGAACTCATTTGCGCCCTTATTTCCGGGAGCTCTATCTTCGTTTTTTTCTCTTCGTAACTTTAGGTTACTTGTCACAGATTCTCTGAAACCAATGCTTAGGCTTTAGGGCGCCGACTGATTTCCAGAAATAAGAGCGCGGCTGGCTGCCTATCCCTTCTTACTACACTCTATCGTTCTTACAGAAGGTTCCATCTCCAAATCCAATTAAAATAATTAATACGAACAGAACAAATAATGTGAAACGAACGATTCCCCAGAAAACAGAAATTCAAATTCCTTACTTTCGCGCTAAGGATTGTTATTGGAGCACGACAGCTCGAAGTACATGGTGGATTTATTAGAACTACGTGAAATTATTAGAACCTTTCAGCTTTAAATGGCGAAGTTTCGTAGTGTAGGATCGTACATAACTAAGTATTTCAATGGAGTCAGAGGGCTATGTTTTTTTTTTCTCACGAGCAAGTGAACTTCGAATCAGGGGAGTTGAAAGTGTTCCAGAAAGATGGAGGAGGATTGCTGGAAATTAGGAAAAAAGAAAAGAAGGATAGTATATTTCAAATAAAAAGGGAGTTCTGTTCACCGAAGTTTTGAGAGATAGAGAGATCATAGAATACAGCATTATCTATGTGGTGACCCTTTACAAAATCCACTACACAAAGAAACAAGTAGAGGAATATCTGTCAAATAGTGTTGTAATATGTCGATACAAAGTTCCGTGAGTTGCGCACCAAACTGTGTGAGTTGGGTGACTAGAGACTTTAGGGTATTTTATAACCCTATTTGAACAGACCAAAAAGAGGTGGTTCAGTGGAATGTCTTTATTATGTGAGTACAGATGAGTAGAACAATGTCAGCAATAGAGTTGGATGAAAAGGTGGGCAGAGCGTAGTCTGCCGCACTCCTTTGACCGTACAAGTCGTAATGCCTAGCATAATCATGACCGCGAACGGTCCTTTATACCACGCCCCTTATACATCATCGGGGTCGATGATATGTCGATACAAAGTTCCGTGAGTTGCATACATGATGCTGCTGAAATACATGATACATGTTCGCAATATCTGATATATTTTACGAGTTGTCACATTAAGCACGTCAGTGAAAAAGAATTGTGACGGACATCTTCTGTTTTGAATTTCGGTTCCAGATCCTGATGCTACTCTGAATGCTTTTTTTAAAGGCAGCATACCAAGAATCTGAGATGGTGCGGATTTGAGGTGGAGGATCCGTATACGGGGTCGTAGATTATGAAGACGAGGATAGTTCCGCTCATCTCTCCCTGCATCACTGCAAACAGCCGCCTCCAGAATGCTGTTTTGTACGACGCCATCTACTGCAACGCTCCACCCCTTGCGCTGCCTCCGCCCTGCGGGTCGTCAAAAATCAACCCGAGAGGTAGTAAAGGATGCTACACGTGCAAAGGTGGCACGCTGCAATAAAAGGTATCGTACAAAGCAGCATTCAGGGATCGGCTGCTTGCAGTGATGCAGGGAGAGATGAGCGGAGCTACCCCCGTCTCCATAATCTAAGACCCCGTATACGGATACTCCACCCCAGATTTTAGTGCGACCCAAGATTCGTGGTATGCTGCCTTTAGGCTCTCATGAGAAAATCTGTTCACTTTATTCTCCCCATCACTTTGATGCCCAATCCATCAATTTTAAAGCTAATTCCATCAGTGAATAGACGTGGAGATTAGTTTATCCTAGAGTGATGCGATGTATGTACTAGTACGAATACGTAATGGCAGATTTGCTGCATTTTTCCAAATCGTCAGAAAAAAATGATCAAATCAAGTCTTTTGTGATAGCTATGTTTGTGGTGAGTGCGACAAGATATATTTCGTCTGTTCGGTAGGCTTCTTTGCACTTCTGTGATATGTTGATATTTTTTTTTTCATTCAACGCCAAAACATTAACATCAATATCACGGTGACCGGAACAACGAACGATCTTCGTTCATCGATCGGAATTCTTGGTTTCTTTGGCCCAGAACTGATACGGCGGTGAATTCAAAAAGTTGACAGCCTCATTTCGAGGTGTCCTCAGACAATTACGGTGTTTCTTCTAAAGAGCGCTCAAGAGCTATTAATTCCTGGCATAAGATGTTATGTTAAGACTATGGTCAAAGTAAGATAGAGTGTCCTAGTTCAAATTTTCTAGCATGTGACTGAGAATACATGTGGAAGCGTCGTCACGGCTCAGTAGCAGCTCGGATCCTTGTTTTTTGCCATTGCTTTTATGTATCTATCGTTTTAAATTCTTCCTGTTAGATAAAAGCGCTCTAGCGAAAAAATGTGCCTTGGTTGGATACGTTACCATCCAGTAAACATTTGGCCATGAAAAAACGCATTACGCGACGGAAATAAGTTTTCAATCGTTTTAACACTGAAAATGTTTCTGTAGCACAAATTGATTCCCGGAGGGAAGTGTCTTCGCCTCGAGTTTGCATTAGCAAGCCGGCTAAATAATATTGGATAGAAAAAGATACACGATTCCAAAATTTAAACAGCCGGTTTCATTCGTTCTGCCAATCTGTGAGGAAAGGATGTTGGCAACTTGATGAGGTAAACGTGCGGTGAGAATAGACCAGCGGCGCCGTGGGACCCGTCCAAGCCATGTTGAAGTTTTCTGGCGCTGGAGCACCAAATCGACGCTGTGGGACCCGTCCCATTCCATTATAACAGTTATTGGCGTCGACGCACCAACTGAACACCGCCGCACCTCTCTTATCCCATTCTACCGCTTTGTGGCGTCAGCACACAGCACATCTACCCGCCGTTGGGTATGTCTCACCGCGTTCTGGAATTTCGTTATTTATACACCAGTCTGAACCTCCGACTAAAGCCGGACTCGCCTTCACGGATCAGTGAAATTCAATAGCAGTGACATTTTCTGTGATATTAGATTGGTGTCTTCTAGTAATGCTTTCTTCTTTTTTTATGGTGGACACTGCGAACTTAAAAGGTGTAAAACGAAATGGCGAAGCAAGTTCTGATGTACGCATGTAGTAAACTGAGCGCATATCATCGGGAATTAAGGAGAAAAACTAGATCCTTTCCAATTAAAAGATATATCAAAAAGATGCTGCAAGGAAAAGAATAACATGGATATATTTTCACACATCTCATAATGTCACACATTTCATTCCCAAACTGTTCTATATAAACTCGCAGTGCATAAGTATGTGTTTGTCACGACGTCATTCAACGAATTTAGGTTAAGCTTTTGACTGCAGTAACTATACGCCCAGCAACTTTATGTCCTTATTACTTTGTATACATTGTTTAAACTCCTTTCTACATTTACCTTTCCAAAATTTTATATATAATGTTAGGACGTAGCGCAAGTCAAATATTTTAATACTTCCTTGCACGTTTTGTAGAATAAAACTTTGTATTGTTCTTCAAACTTCTTTCAACAGTGTTTTGTCGCTTCGTTTGTATCTATTCTCCAAATAAAATCAAAATGACAGGTTATGCGCATTAGTGGCGTACAGAGACCTTTGTATCTTCGAGATCTATCTTCAGGTACAATTTATGCCTGCGAGGCATCATTCGCGCCTCGTTAGGCGTTGGATGGCAGTTTTACTCGGTTAGATAAGCAAAATGAAATGCCTAGAAAGCGAAAAAAAGTAAAACAAATAGCGAGTCAGCGAGACGTAGCACAAGAGGATCAGCTAGGCTACTGTAGCGATCATGACACCGTCAGGAGACGCGCGGTGCAATTAACGACGCTTATTAGCCTCCTGGATACGTGGCGGCACATTCTACGGGTACCTCTTGACCGTTCCCCGTCGAAAAGTATGAAATGGGGTGTCACAGGTGCCATGGGGTCGAATTGATGCGCAATAATTTCGTGTGCATGTCGCAAAAGGTAAATGGAACGTTACAACCGCTTCATAGCCGTGCCCACCACGCGCGTTGCATTTCACCTTTATGACTCCTCCGTGTTTCTTTTTCCTTGCACGTTTGCCTCAGGTTGGTGACATGCCTTCCACAGAAAGTGAAAACATGAATGAAACCAGCTGCTTAAAAAGTAACGAACAGTTTACAAGATTTGACGTAGACTGGTGCGCGCCAGAAAACTTTGAAATGGGGTGCGACGGGTTCCACGGTGTCGAATTACTGCGCCGTGCAGTAGCATCGCACACAAACTTTGTATGCATGTCTCAAAAGGTATAGTAGGGTCAAAACGACATGAAGCACGTACGCAATTGCGTACGCAGCTTCTCTCGAGGCGCTTCGGTTGAACGTAGTGGCTAGGAGCGTCGTGAAATCCTTGCTGGCAGTGCCCGTCGCTGTAGTTTGCGACGGTCCCATCTTGGTTCCCAATGCTGCCTCCACCGCGCCATTTCGAGCGCGTACGCAAATGCACCACAACTACACTTGTGTTCCATGTCGTATTGACCCGACTATAAATGGGACGTTGCAACTCTTTAACAGCCGTGGCCACTGCGCATGTTCACTTTCATCTCTCACGGCTACTTCTATTTTCTTGCACGTTTGCCTCAGGTTGGTAACATGCCTACCTCACAACGAATCAAACGGCTGCTTGATTAGTAGCGAACAGTTTACATGATCTGACGTAGAACGTTATCCTTGTCAGTACGATGACGTCATTCACGTCGTTTTACGTTAATTCATCATTCTTTGATAACTGTTAAGGGAAAACAAGAAGAAAACCCATACCTAGTGTAATGCTGTTAAATTATGTCGATATTATGTTGGTATCGAAAGAGTGTTTGAAGCTGAAGTTTGAATGGTCTCCAAATGTAGAACTTACGCGCTTAGAAAGAACTTATGAATTTTTTTGCCTACATTTATTAAGAAAGAAGGAAGGAGTTGTTGCAAAGGTACAATTCTAATTTTGCAGAAAATGCCACTACTAATACTTTTCATTGATCAGTGATAGCTCGCGAAAGGAACAAAGGGAGCGAGTCTGAAGTCCGGCTTTAGCAGGACGTTCAGACTGGCATGATATATTTGTTATCTTATATAGTTTTGTTGCTGCTGGCGATGCAACTTTAGTCTTAAACGCTGCTTTTGGTTGAAATGCGCTGCGAGTGCCACGCAAAAGTTATATGGATCAAGCCTCTGCAGACGGAGAAATAATCTTCTTCCTCGACATCAAAATCGGAGGCGTTTCTTTTGCAACATTTTGGGCGTAATGGGATCTGAATTGTAGAGCTAGCTAATTCTTGGTCCGCTAATGCTAATGCTGACTATTTTAAAGGCATCACCCCACGAATCTGAGGTGGTGCAGATTTCAGGTGGAGTATTCGTATACGGGATGGGAGACTACGGAGAGGGAGGTGATTCCGTCCATTTCTTCTAATTGCCGTAAAAAGCGGCCCGGAAGATACGGCTTCATTCGTTTTGGGACCATTTTGTACAGGAGGTTCGATTGGAGCGCGCCGTCTTGCGGTCTTCCGGGCCGTTTTTTCGGCAATTAGCAGAAATGGACGGAATCACCTCCACCTCCGTAGTCTCCCATCCCTTCGAATACTCCACCTGAAATCTCACCCCTTTGCCTTTAAAGAGACTATCTTAAAGCTGAGAAAAATCGTACAAGAATAGCCTCTTGCTAGCTGAATATCTCAGACATCACAGATTGAGTTCATCACAGAATATATTCCTTTCCTTGTCTCCCAAGTGTTTCTTAGTTGCGTTTACACTTGCGATCCATAGAACCAAGACCTTCCACCCTCTGCTAACCCGCAGTTGTACAAAAAGCATCTAGACGACGTTGAACCATGTAGACGTTCCTTACAGCTATTGCCCAGCCTCTTCCGCTTTTTGGAGTTAACTCAGCAATATCTGCCAGTTCAGACGAGACGTATCCTTGTTCCGATATTCCCTTTAGGCAGTCAAACTTTCAGTTCATGGGTTTCAGCAGTCTACTGAACGCAAGCGCTTTTTCGCAATGTATGGGAATCAAGCGCAGATTATGTAGCTCGTACTTTCCTAAGGTGTTCCATAAAATGCTTGATTGCGTTGAGTTCGCACATAACTACCGCAAGAGTACTCATATACGTGGCAATCATCAACATTTGAAGTGCAATAAAGATAACTGAAGGTGGTAAACGAGAAGTTAAAAGGATGAAGGATAAGGTTTATGGCGCTGGGATGCGCCAACGCATTTTACTGCTATTCGTAATCGTTGAGGTTTCTGGAATAGATGTTATCCTCTTAAACGACTTGAAAGAGAGACTGAAAAATATTTATTGTAATAGAGTTAAGTTTTCCACTTGAATAGTACATTAATTACTAATAGCTTCCGTAAACAGGAAACACACAATTTTTGGAAGAAGGAATAGAATTAGAAACAATGTGGTAAAATTAGTGCAATTGAACAAAATTCCAGATGTTCGGAGGTCGTTGGTAGATTCACCTAGTCGAACAACGCTTTTTAGGATTCATTGGTGTGCCCCGGTGGGCATCGAAAAGCTTCAGCAAATCCTTCTATTTTCGACACGACATTGTTGACCCTGTAACAAACCCTAAAAAAACAGTATCGATTTAGATTTAATTCTGATGGAAAGATGAAGGTATACATAGGCGTACCTTACAACCATTATATAGATGATGATTTTGAGTTAGTCAAAATTTGACCGACTCAAAACTATCATCTACCTAATGGGAAAGGTACGATTGTATGCTTAAAATTGTTGATGAGATTCAACAACAAGGCGCCCATGATACACGGAAATTCTTCCAAAACATAAACTACCAAGAAAAGACTAAGAAAGGCAGACTTCTCTTATCTAATGAAGAAATTGGTTGGCTTTGTTTCCCCCTTTCCAAACCTTTATGCAGAAAAAAGCTTAAAACACTACTCTATCTCAACACCATTACCTACTCATTAAGATAAAATTCAGTTATCAGCATTGTTTTTCAGCAAGGGATTGTTTTTCCACACCAAGCATGAAACTCAGGTTTTTGGAGGAATTTGGTGTAGAAATTTCCAAAATTTAATATTCTCAAGTAAAACTTAACCGCAGAGGTGACGGAGCCTGTATATCAAAGATGATTTGAGTTTTCAACCCATCTGGCTGATATCTTGAGCACCACTGCTGTAAAACAATAATCACTAAGCAGAATATTTGTAAAACAGCAGACAGTAGGCAGAAAGCATGTATGCATTTTTGCAAGGTAATATGCTACTACTCAAATCCACTAAATGCTTTGTTTCTATAGTAGTGGGTTTTTCATAAATTTCTTGAATTTAACCGTGCAACCAAGAACTACAGATCTTTTTTCAGGAACTGTTATCTTTGTAAATAATACTTCATAGAAACGAAAATGAGTTCTTGAAGCCGTCTTTTTTCCGTCCGGCGATGGTGTGTGACCTGCACTCCTGCAATATTCGAGCATCACGGAAACAGGTTAGGTATCAAGCGAATGTTTTTTCACTTTACCTCTTTTCGTTCAAAATAGAGCTTTCATTCTAATTGAAAAACAGATTTACAACTAATTAACACGCTTCAACACAAAATTCTGCCTACTTTGATAGAATTAGCAGAAGTCCCTGAAGATTTCTTCTTTTTGGGATATATTAGCGAAGAACAGTAATTTGGGTGAGCTCGCTGATATTGTGCTTCATGACACGCAAAATTTCAATGTCTACAAAAATTTTTGTCAATCACTTTGATATTCCTAGCACCAGGATTTCTGATCTCAATAGGTTCCTTTCACTTTGCTGTGACCTATTTCACTTGTGGCACTTACGAGGAAAAACAGCAATCATTTATTTGCTTAGTTGTTTATCAGTGGAGATTAATTCCGGCAGTTTAGGATTATAAAAATAAAAATAATTATTTTTGGTGGCAAGACAGCAGCTGAGATCTGAAGAAGAAACTCACAAATGTCCAACCAAGAAAGAACATTTGCTCCTCCTCGATATCTTCCATTGCGTGAAGCCGTCCTTCCGCTTTGTAATCTTTCTTTCGTTGATAATTTTTGAACGCCTTTCATAGGAAAAGTATGACCGAGTGGAGAAGAATACGAAGGAGTAGTGCTTAGCCACAAGCGCTTGCGCAAACACATCTTGAGTGAGTATTTCACTCCTTCCGTATCAGCTATGTTCTCACTAAGTGTCTGCGTGCCGTTTGCTTTCAACTTGCTACCAGAGATCTACATGTCCTTAGTTCATTAATTTTTCTTCCGAAAATCTGGTTCAAAGTAGGTATAACCATTGTGAAGCAGGTGTTTTTCCGAAGATGTTTGATGAAGCATCATTTCAGGTGAAGACATCCTCACTTAATCTCTTTTAACAATCTATTGACTAATTTTACTCAAAGTACATCAATTAAACTGTTATATTGTAATATTTGATAATCTCGCAGTAGGGTCAATTTCCAGCCATTACCAATTATTATGGTTATGAAATATGCTCCAGCTACCGATATCACTTGACCTGTTGGCACCATTTTTTTTTTGAGACACAAATACCTTTCTTAGGAAGGAATAGTTGAAGAACGATTTACTGTTAAATTGCAAATGGCGTCCACAGATTGTACTAAAAGTTCGAAAGTTTCTAAACAATTGTAACAGGCAAATTGAGAAAAACCTCAACTGTCAGCTTTTCAACGTTCATGTAGTAGAAATAGACGAATATATACAGTATCGACAATTACTTGAGGGCACTGTTTGCGCCGTCATCCACAATCGGCATCCTCAGATGTATTCGCATCCAGGTTTTTGTCGCATTCCGTAGACAGTAATTTATAAATTTACAGCACAAAGTGCAAAAGGAATAATAAAATCGATCGTTGACGAAGGATCATTAGCGAACTATGTACTACTACTATACTATATCTTCGTAATTATCGCCACTTATACCCAAAGGTCATGTTCCTCCAATTTTGAGGCACGTTTGATTTTTGAGTGTTCGTGCGAATTAGTGTCCGGGTGAGACAGAGAGTGGTGCAAATTGGGGCAAATACTATTACCTTGATCTGAAAGTCTTGCATTCGATTACACATTTTTTCAAACAATAGTAACTTCATTATTAATAGATGTCAATCAACAAAACAATGACCATTTTGATCCACTACGCATGCCCAATGTTTCACTAGAGCTTTTTCTGTCAGGTAAGCTTTGCCATGGAAGAATGATCATTGCCATGAAGATTAGTCGCCAGCACTGTGCAGAACATGTTCAGAAAGTTCTCTTATTCTCCTGACTTGGACTCTTTTGATTGCCATTTGTTTCGGCACTGAAGCTGCATCTACGAGAGAAAGAATTCGATCATAAAAAAAAACAACTAGAAAGTGGGATTTCTCTTCCCATTATTTTGTTGATTGATATTTAGGACAAAAAAAAAATTATCTTTTTAAAATCTTGTGCAAGACTTTTGGACCAACCTAATATGATAGTAATATAGCAGTGATAAAAAATAAAAGTAATATGTAGTATAATATGATGGCTTCTTGTAACTGCATGCTGATCTTGAATTAACTTTCTGTATCAACAGCTTTCCAAAAACACATTGAGGTTCCTCTGAACAGACTTTTGAGAATTTTCAGATAGATTACTAGGAAGTGGTAAAGAAATGCACCCTATTGGTGTAAAAAAGTTTCGAAGTAATTGAAGATTCCTCTTTATCCTTCACGTGTATCCTTTAAATCTTGGCTTTTTAGAATTCTATCTAGTTTTCGGTCCCTTTCTGATTTAGTTTCTGAAGGCTCCGAAGACATCTCCAGAAATATCGTGAAAATTAATTCCCAAGTCACTATCGTCTCAGACGTCCTGCTACGGCTTTATGTATAACAAACTGCACAACAATCCGTAAATGGGCTATCGGCACATTGCTATAATGAACGCAACGAGAGATGATCGAGTGCATCTGCTCGCATACATAAATGACCAAGCACTCTTCTCTATTGAAATTGCGAGAGAAAATCATGAAAAGTCAGCTGCTATTGTCAAGCTTATTAACCCAAAAGTAGATGTGATACTGTGAACATCTGGCGTGGAATTCAGATCGATGTTAAAGAGTGTATGCAGTAGTGATTCGTAAGATATTTCCATGAAACAAGTTTTTAAATGAAACGAAAAATTTGAGAAAAGTAGAAAGATGGTCGAATACAATATCATTGTCCCTGTTTTCCTACAACAATATAGGAGAAGGATTATTCGTGCTCCATTTTGTCTAGTCGTAGGTGATGAAAATAAAGAAAAGCAGAACTATAGTGGAGAGGTACTTAATAAAATTCGTAAGCAGGAAAGTAAAGAAAACCTGCCGCCGCCTGTGCGCAACCACTCTTTCATCCATGGGTTTGTTCTGCAAGATTACCATCTTTTACTGACTATGTGGGTAGTTTCATTTCCAAAAGTCAAATCTGCGACTAAAGGAGGCAGATTTGAAACTCCTTTAATCGCAGATTTGAAACGGTGGGAGCAGCGAAGGCAAAAAGAACTATTGTCATAGCGGAACGTTAAGAAAATTATTTTCAACGTTGCTTTGATTGGCAAAAAAGTCGTGTGAAGCGCTATAAAAACTGAGGGAAGCATATTGAAGGAAAGTGAAATCGTTGCTCTACTGAAAATCCGAAAGAGGTATGTTAACCGACCACAGAGCTGTTGTACAGTTCCGCCAAGCAATTTGCTCTCTTATTGAACTCTAGCGATCAATCATTTCTTTTCCATATTCTCGGTTCACCATTTTCATCATAATTCTTTCCTGAATTTCGAAGTTCAGAACGATAAGATTCTTACTTATACTTATACCTATACGTACATATGTTTACCTTTACTCATGAATTAGAATGATCATAGAACGCATCTGTTCTCATTTTTCTCTACGAGTGATTTTGATTTCATAGTTCTCTCCCATTATACCGAATTCTCTCAACAGACGGATCCTAGCTATGTAGATCATCATAGAATTGTAATGTTGTGCATAGGAGGTTAAATACACTAAATGAAACCGAGAGCAGCTTTGGGTCACTATTAGGCACATTCAGTTAAAAGAAAGAACAAAGCTATCTCGTCGGCAGAATAATCTCGTACTTTCAGTTCGGTCATAAGCAACCCCTACATCAGTGTTCGTAGATATTTATATTTTACAAGGGAGTAAACCGTGCAATTAAATGGGGTTTTGAGGCACGGGCAAGGTTTGGATTTGGTTCCAACAAACTATTACATTTCGGCTAAACGTCAGCAAGCCACCTCAAAGTTCTAGCCCATCTGCGGCGGGAGCCCAACAAGGTGCCGGAGGCTCTCTATGCTACTCTTGACTACACCGAAAAGACATTCTTCCGCAAAAAGAAAAAAGATGAAAATTCCGAAGGGAAAAAGTAGAACGATCAGGAAGTTATCTACCATTGAAACATGTACCGCCCCAGTCAAACTCCCGCCTGACACTGTTTTCGGCGAGAGTCGCAATGTCAGCTGGCTTTGCATGAGACAAAGAAAAAAGAGCAGAAACTCAGTCCTCACCGAAAAAGTAAAGAATTGATAAAAGTGGTTCCATTTGATTGGCGACCGAAGTTTCCCAACAATGCTACACCTCTCATGACTTTTCGGAATGTCAAGGTAGAGTCAACAGTCAGAGTCAGTAGACAGTCAGATTCGCTGAGTCCGCACCAGCTCCTATTTAAGCATTTTGATGGTCGGTCAGGACAAAAAGCCCGAAAAGGGAGCGCACACCTGAAAACGTCCACAATTTGAAAGCAGTCCCGTCGCCAGTCCAGGTTCATCGTTAGCATCTGCCAGCAATGTATGAAATCGCACAAGCATCTTTTAACAGGCCAACGGACCGATCACTGAAGCCAATTATTTTCCCAAAGTTACGGATCTAATTTGCCGACTTTCCTGACAGTGCAAATAATTGTAACTTCACAGTTCAGAAGAATATGTTCTTTTCTGATATCAAGTTGATATGCTTTCGGAAGGAAGAAGGAAAAAGCCGCAGGCAACTACAAGCTTGTGCTCGAATTCTTCGCGAAGTTCTGTAAAGAAGAGATCACAAAGAATCACACACAAGAGACAACTGTAGTGTTTGTTCGTACAGAAGGAAGTAAAAACATTTGCTGTGCATCAGACGCTACGCTAGTCAGTGACGATACTGGGGTGATCATGTCCACTGACTTTTTCATTGCCTGAACAAAGAAGGTCTTCCTTTCCGAAATCTACTATCCTACTTATAAGAATACTCCACCTGAAATCTGCACCACCACAGATTCGTGAGGTGATGCCTTTAAGGACTCATCCATTGTCTCGATAAAAGGATAAAGGATAAAGTTTCTGGCGTTAATCAATCCACTTGGGATGCGCCCCCACGTTCACTTCAATTCAGAATCGTCTGAGGTTTACGAACGTGTATCTGGCCTATACAATGACTTGCGGTGGCTAGCCGATGTGTCAAGTCAGTGTTTTTATCCTCCCAGACAAGTCTGTTACCAATTTGTCGACCCCAGAGGGATGAAAGGCTTGGTGAGCGCTAGGACGGATTCGAACCTCCGATCGATCGTGCAGGAAGCGGGACCTCTAACTTCTACACTACACCCGCCCCTATTGTCTCGATAACCTTTCGATAAGTTCTTAAACTGTAATGTATGTGTTCCGAGAACTCCCTATCATTAGCTGAAGTATCTCTAAGTGTTATATCCTCTTCACATTGCGTGGTAATTTCACTTAGATTGTTACAATATCGCGTAAGAAGCGCCTTCCTTGCCTTCAAAGTGATGGGCCCGAGATAGCGTATGTATCATATGAGTAATCTTGCATGAGTGAGAAGTAGACGGTATGCGTTCTTTGATAAATGAATTGTGAAGCAAATTCGTACCTCGTCTTTCTTTCTTCTTTAGTGGTTTGACCTATGCACCATAAATTTGCTTCGGGTGAGCTCTTGTGTGATCATCTGCGTGGTGATTCAGTGTTTACCTCAAACTTGAGTAATTAAACCCACAAATAAAATAACAAAACGTGACATGACATAATAAAATAGAAAGGAGCTATAATAATACGTTATATAAAATAACAATCCGTTGTAGATTATAATAACGATGCGTTAAGTAGTTCAAGAAGGTTTACAACACACAATCACATCTATCTATGATATCTAAGAGCTTCTAAGTGTCAAAAACGTTTTAAAAAACGAAAGTAAAGCGTTATTAAACAACATTCACGATTTTATATCTAAGCGTTGGGAGTAAACAAAAGACTGCGTTGACGTCTGAAGCGGCGCGGCTCCTGATCTTTTAAACGGAACATTTTATGTTTTCTTCGATGGAAAGATAGGACGCTGAACGTCGTGAGAATTCATGCTACCTCAGTGATGCTAAATGTTACGAAGAGATCGTTAGACAGCACTGAATGTTACGAAGAATCGCGTTACTTCAGCGATAAATACATTACTTTATATTACTTCTCGTGTTTATTTCATAGCATTACTTTTTCACATGACTAGTTTTCTGTGCTTAAAAATAAACTACAATGTGTTGATATTTCTTGGTTTTTGACCTTTCGGTTCTGAGGTTTGGTCCACCATCGATAAGGTTGGCAACTAAATCCTACTCTAAATGTTAGAACACATATGTACGTTTTAGTGATAAACTTTCTTGGCTCTCATGCTTCCTCTCGGGTAGAGTATCAACTATGAAGATCGAATAATCCTATTCGAATCTTTATCCTTCTGTAAGTGGAGTTCAGTAAGTGACGTTCTGTCCTCAACCTTGTTTTTTTTATTTGTAAACCTGATTTGTTCTTTGTGCTGCATGGTACAACTCTGCTTATTCCTGCTGCTTCAGTTGACTTTATAACAGCTATGAACAATTGTTCTGCTAGTCATAGATCGCCACATAATCTGTCGAAAACTACAGCTTATTATTCATGAATGTATCATTATTATAACCGTTCCCTTGAAAGAGTACCTCGAACTCATAAAAATAAAGTAAATGCTGTGGAGTTAACACTGAGGACACACTGCCCCTAGAAGCCAGATTTTCTATGTTTCAAATGAAGCGCACTTGATCTTAATGTAAAGTTTTTGGAAAATTTGTACCAACATAGTGTGACTTAGCACTAGCTTATTCTGTATTTCTTTTATTACATGTCCAATGACGGTGTTTCGGACTCATTATCGTGAATAACCTTTTGAATCACAAAATGACCTGTAGTCTATTTGAAACTGACCTAGTCTACTGTTTCGCTATAGAATACCTCTTCTTAAATCATCTAGCACAGAAGACAAACGAAATTTGATCTTTTTGGTTCATCCTGTGACATAATCTCGCTGAGAAACTGCTACATTGATAATGTATCCACTCATTTTTGTTTTGTTCAGCAGAACTGGAATATTTCCGTGTACATCATATGAATGTTAGTAGAGTAATTAGTGTAGGATGGCTCAAATATCAATCAGCAGTTACTTTATCTGATACAACAGCATACAAGAAGCTTGTTGGTTTTGTCGTAATTACTGCCACTTCACTTGACTTTCTGTCTCTTTTGGGACTCTTCAACTTATATCATATTAAATATTCCTCATATAAACATATATATATATATATATAAATATATATATATTGTCGAGAATCTTTAGTAAGTCAATACAACATGTACATGTACATATATTGCATATTTCATTCACTTATCTTTACGTAAGTTAATGCAGTACTAGTGGATTTATTACAGAAAAAATGCAGTATTTTGTGAGAGGTGACATTAATTTCCAGAGATTCTTCAAGGTTGAATTGATTATTTAAAGCTAGCACGTCACGAAATTGACATATTGTTGATGTCTCTGCACGATTAGATAGGAGTACAAGTGTTGAGTTCTCGAGTATGAGCGTGACCACACCCTAGTAACTAGAAAAAGGGATGCGAAAGAGCGGATAAATTTGTCATTGTCTAACGTCCCTTATCCAGCTAGCGTGACTCAGATAAGAAGCAGAAGCTCTTTCATCATCAGGATAGTTTGACATCGTTCTATCATTTGTGAAAAGTAGCCTCGTTTGAGTGGCAGGATCACAGAAAGCTGCTCCACCTACCTTTTTCTGCTAGAAGAGAATTGAACGTAATGTAAGCTCTGATCACACTCTCGACCTTTTAGTAATAACATTTGTGTCTACTTCAAACTCAAATTGGTGTTTTGGTAATTGGTTTTAACCAATTGTCATGCTCAGTTCTTGAAATGAAGCTATCACCTGTTTTTGTGAATTTGACTCGAATATTTCACATATTCTTCCATGCAGGTGAAATGAAATAAACACACGTGTTATAGATAGACAAAATTACAATATAGATAATTCAGAAAATTATTCCAATAAGAGCTGTACATATCACGGTGAATATCACGATATCATAATAGAAAAGTCACTAGTAAGATTCTCGGATGTGAAAGCTCAAATTAATGAAACAATCATAGGAAAATGATCGACCTCAACGGTATGCACAGTCATTCCCGCACTACCGAAGGTCTTTACATGGATTCTGATCTCTTTCACACTAGCATTCGGTTTCAGCCAGACGTAGAGGAAACCGCCTCCACCAGCACCGGCAAGCCAGGCTGTTTCGATGAGATCTTTGCTGAAGAATAGTGTATGAATTTCCAGGCTAATGTACTTTTCTACGATCTTACCTTTTCAAAGAAGAGATGAGAGAAGCAATAGTTTCCGGTTCACATCCAGACGCAAACGATTTTTTTGCTCGGTAGTAAACTTCAACTAAGTCGTGATCTATCCTTCCTGAGTAGTTATCTATTACCTTTTCCATGAAAATGAGAACATATAAGCAATATGAACTCTCGAAGCGAACCCCTCTTTAGAGCTTCCGCAAATTTGGAAACATTTTCTTCCAGGGATTTAATAACTTCACATATTGGCCCACCGGAGTACCAACCGCGAATCACTTCCTGGAAAGTGAACCTAAATGGTTCTAGAAATAGTGCATGAGAAAGTAGTGAAGCACTAGGAAATACATTTTTCAGTTTTCCTTCCTCATAATGAAGTAAGATTTAAGAGAGAGTGAGGTAATCTAATAAACTGATTATAACGGAGGCGATAAACAAGGGCTTTACTACGACCGCAACAAATAACGCAGCTGCACGACAAGTCAGTTGGACCTGACTCAACCGTAGAAGGCACCTCTAAAGTTCTAGACCATATAGCATTAATTTTATTTCTGCTATGTGTTTGGGCAATCGATGGGAACCGTTCGGAAATCAAAGTCGTGGGCAAAAAAGGAGAGGTCGAAATGAGAATAGAGAAAAAAAAGAGGAACATTACAGCATGAGCAAAATATTCTAACTCAAAAACATCGTGGCGTAAAAGTAAAAGCTAGGAAGTGAAATTCATTTGCGTTGAGGATTGTACGTATGGATCGTTTAGCGGGTTATGTTCTCGAGAGAATTAATCTTAAAAAATTATTTGAAGTTATAAGAACCGGAACGCTCAACGGAACGAACATATCCGAATGCACCAGCTACGTTTATCTGGGTAGGGAATAGGTCGAATCGATCGAATTGATCAACGACCTGACACCTCGAGCTGGGCAGGAGAAGACGAGCGACTTGGGGAGCGTACAAGAGCATCGAAGATGTAGTGAAGAAGGCCAGGAACACCCGGCTCCGTGCTCACCTCTTCAACACCACCGTGCTTCCTGCTTTGACTTATGCTTCGGAAACCTAGGCATTTCGCAAGCAGGAAGAAAACGCGGTGAGCGTCATTGAACGCGCAATTGAGAGAGTGATGCCAGGAGTATCCCCTTTTACGCAAGTGAGGGACGGGATTCGAAGTTCTCTCCTACATCCGCGACCGAGGATCAGAGACGCCGCCGCGTTTGCCAAGGAAAGTAAAATAAGGTGGGCAGGACACGTGATGTGCTTTAACAACAATCGTTGGACCAGAGACGTGAGCGACTGGGTTCCCCGCAATATTAAGCGCACTACAGGAAGACCGCCGATCCGATAATCAGATTTCTTCACGAAGTCCTTCAAAGAAAAATATGATGCTGTTCGTGTCCCACACGAAAGGAGGAACCACTGGGCTACTCTGATACGCGATCGGGACAAATGGAAGAATTACTGGTGCACGCTCGGCTAGTTCGAAGATCAACGGGAGTCAAGGTGATCAAGGTGATCAAGAACCGGTTAAGAACAATTCTGGCAGAAGGCAAACCAATATTATAAAATTTGCGCTAGTTTAAAAAAGCATGGTTATCCAAGAACTGTTTTCCGGGTTACCTGTAGCAGGTTCTTCGCTAATCGTGTTTTCCCAGTGTAAATTAATACCATGCGTTTGTTAATCTCTTGTTCGAACTCTTGACTTATAGATATGCCTTCGACGTCGACGCTCCCATCATCTTCACATATATAACCTTGGAAAATTTGCATTCGCAAAAATCTCGAGGATTTAGGTTAATTTTAATTTTAAATACACGTATAGATGCTAACGGAACTAGTTCATGCCTATTACCTAGATCACAAGAAGATCATTTGGGGGTGTGCACCAACCTTTCTTTACGCCTGGATAGAGGCATCCAACTTGATCTTGCCACCCACCTCCTGTCGTCAGTAGTTGCTCCACCATTAGCACCTAAATACTGAACTGAATATCAATTTTATTGGAAGAAAGATTGTGGGGATTTCTATTCGGCCCATGTAAAGTCGTGAGAGTTGAGAGTTGATACGCACAGCATGACAAATGTTCTTTTCAGTATATGGAATGCCGCTGCTCTCCCAAAGTCCTTTGATGATGGCAGCGGCAAGAATTGATGACGTTCCAAGTCCTGTTAAGATGCTCTTGTATAAAGGAACATAAGTTGAATCTTGCTGACAAGAAACAAGTAACAATAAGAACCCGCAAACTGCTGCTCACCGGATCCATGTGGAAGAATGGACAGGCACTCTATCTCCAACCCTTTGGAAGAAAATCTTTCCTCTAAGATTGAACTCAAATCGTCTTCACGTTTTTTAGGTACACCTATACATACTAAGCATGCACATATCAGTGCACCTGCAAAGGTAGAGATAAAGAAAACTTTATTAGAGAATAAAGTTGCTGAATTTTGCCAACCAGGATTGCCAGGTTTGTTGTATGACGCCAAAACAGCAGATGCATTAGGAAGCAAGATTGTGGTACCGTCAGTCCTCACAGTTACTCCAGACGTGAAAGAAGGACGGATATGACAGATTATGGGCTTCTGAATCAGTATACGGTTAAATGGCAAGAATGCACAACATAATCCCTCACGCATGGTCAAGCGTAGTGATGGGACACCGCTCTCCCTCCCTCCCTCCAGCGTGGCTACCTCTGTTGCTGTCTATTTAATATGCTGGAAATTTTGGCTGTTTCGAAAACGCAAGCCCGAAAATTAGCCATTGAACACATGAAAAATGTGAAATTCCGTAGCTGACAGAAGGGCAGTGTGTAATGGGATAAGTAAGTCTGTTGAAATGCTGTTGATACATGGGTATTGAGACGTATTAATTTTTATTCTATTTTATTTTTATTCTAAAATCTATGAAATATCTTCAATTGCTGATTAGAGCACATAATACGAAAAGAAGGAGAAGAGTCACGTGCATAAGTCGAATTACAGAAGAGTGACGGAAAAAACACGAAAAAAAAAAATCAGTTTTTTTTGCGGAAATGTGATAAAAGAACAACGCTTGTTCAACACCACGCCTAGTCAAGTTTTCGCAAAAGAGTTAGAAACTTTAAACTACTTTCAAAAGATTAAGAATTCAATAGAGTTATTTTTCACTAGTTTAAAAGTGGATTTGATGGAATTTGATGACCAAAAAAGCTCAGTTTCTCTGCACATTGTTAGTTCTGAGAGACCGCGATTGACTTCGTGATAAGAGGACCAACATTAATATTTCAGAGAAGGTTTGCCCTACAAAAAAATTATATCCGTTTTTGTTGCTTCTCCCAACCTCTTAGTACTTTTAGAATTTAGAAGGGAAAAAGACAGGAAAATGATACTTTCCCATCCTATTCCCACCAAAAATTTAGAGAAAAGGCGAAGCCCTAGAAATCGGTTGATAAAGCATCTGATAGAGAGACTCCTCGGCTACAATGTGCTGGGAGATGATTTGCTTAGCACTAAGTTACTCCGAGTTGTTGGGCTTTATTCAAGATCACACAGTTTTCGGCGCGTGAGCAAAAATGGGGAATTCGGCAAGCTTTCTCATTCCAGAAAAGCGGGATGTTGTTTTAAAAAATCACCCGTATTTTCCTATAGAGGGAACGCCAATATGCAGAATTTCTCTTTTCCGGACTGTCTGGTCTGAACTACGTTGGTGCTTTTGAATTGACTCTTGCATTTCTCGCATCATTAAAATGGAGTTTCAAGTGGACAAAACGAGACATTTCAAAGCTTTCTACTTTTTGCACTTGATCGAGATAACAATGTCGTTGAAGATTTGCGTTGTGTACGTAGGGCAAAGACGCATGAAAACCCTTCCAAACAAACAAAAAAGACATGTAAACACAAACTACAAAAACACAAAGAAAACAGAACCAAGAAGGAATCAAGAAGTTACTGAACGATGGAGCACTTTGAGAATAAGGGGAAAAGTTTGTTGGAAACGAAACATAAACAATAGTGACTAGATTATTGATTAGTTACGCTTTTTGTTCAAGGGAAACTGGAAGAAGATAAATTTCTCCTCAACTCACGGCATTCTGCCGACTGTTGCTTGATCCGTCTGTCTTTGAGTTCAAAACACCCGTTTTTGAAACGGGAAGATCAGAGCACTTTCAAGCACAGCTTTCTCGCGGTATTCACCCTAGATCTCAAATTCGGCGGCCTTTATCAACCCGATTCAATATAAAACAAATAGGGTCGAAAATACTCCATTTTATGCATTTAATACTCCATCTTAATGAATCGAAACAGTAACAGCCAATAAAATTTGAAATATCAAGACGCTACTGTCGTATAGGACGAGAAATACGCTATCAGATGGCGCATACAGTTCAGTCAACTATTTATTTCTAGATTCATTATTAGATTTGATGTAAACCGGTGATGACGCGTTTTTCAACCCAACAGAAGCTAAGTAGAGCCTGAGGAGTCTCCTTGCGATGGTTTTCAAATAAAAACAACAACTTAGATTAGGAACATTGATCAACCAAAAAAAAATAATGCTTGGAGCTTACTAAGGTTTCGAACTCAAAATAATGTCGGCCATATTCCCATTTTTTGACTGCTATTTTTATGTCTAAAACATATTTTTAAACAAACATGTTCTTGCTGCTGATTTACTTATTATTTTTTTTAAACATATTTTATTTTCTGCTGCATTCCTTGTAGGCAGTCACGAATACGAGCCTGGTCACTTTTAACCTCAGTAAACCGGAAGAAGGCGTGGGTGCAAAACGGCTTTGGTTGAACGGATGCCTCCAACTGCGCAGCCAGTTATAACCGGTAATAAAATGATAGCGACCGGCACGAGCGATATTGTAAGTCGGGGGATAAGTCAGAGGCTCAAGAAAAAAAGGTAAATTAAAGAAAAGTCAGTTGTTAAACAGATCTCTATGTCTATGCATACCTAGAACCAGGTTTTCAAGAGTTGTCGAAATGTCGTTGTAAACTTCTCACCTTCCCATCAATAGTAATAGCCATGTTCACAACAGCTGATGGTTTGGCATGCAGCGTTATAGGAGGTGTGTCCAACCATCCACCAAAGAGGTCAATCTGCAAACAGTGTCTTCAATTAACCTTGTTTTGTGAATTTTGCTAATGTTGGTTTGGAATCAGAGAGAGAGAGAAAAAAAAAACAGGAAGGGTGGAGAAGGGGAAGGAGAGAGCGAGTGAAAGAGGATAGAAACTGTGCGGATAGAAAAGTCAGAAACAACAAATGTGAAAACTTGCCCTAGCAGCTGCTTGCACAGTAACATTCTTAGATGCCGTTTTGTTGCTTCGTGAGTTTGGGGCAGGCATATACTAAAAAACCAAAGATAGAGATTCAAGAGGAGCTCTCCCACAGCGTGCTTAAACTACATTAACAGAGGGATAGCTACTTTGGAGTTCTCTAAAGGGCAAATAGTAATAATAAATCAATCATCATAAGGAATTTACGAAGTGATGAACTGTTGTAGTAATGTAATTTCACAGCTAGAATGGGGAAACCACAATTATAACTTTCGAAGCTCGAGAAACATTGCTGGAAGTAGCGAATTTTAATTAGGGTGTGGCGTAATGATCTCCCACATTTTAAAGGGCTATGAAAAATGAAAAGAATCTAGATGCAAGAAGAAACCGGATGCGTTTCTGAAAAACACATAAAATGCCATTTTTATTGAATATTGAAGCGACCGTCGTAGTCAATACATTGCTGAAGACGTTCCCGGTAAGTTCTTCATCACTTTCTGAAATTGCTCAGGTGCTATGGCGTCGATTTCCTGCGCGATGATGCCCTTCAAATCCTCAATGGATTGAAAGCGATGCTTGAAAACGTTTTTATTTAAGTGTTCCCGAAGAAAAATGTCACATGGTTCAGTGGTCACTAGTCACAGGTACAGTTGCACCATTTTCCGCAAAAAAGTATGGACCGATAGCAGCAATTTTTCAAACATAATAAATGAAAGGGCATTTCATGTACCTTTCAGGAATATATTCAGTTTTTATCTATGTATAATCCTATTCTATATTCTTTTTTTGTATGGTTTTGAAATGTGGGAAATCACCATACCCTACTCTGTTCAGATACTCCTTTGTTGTGAATACGCATGCATTTTTCCCGATGTTTAGCATTCATCTCATAATATTTTTCTTGATTACACAAAGTTTCTGAAAAGTATGGTGATGAACAACGTATTTTTTTACTCAGTACCTTCTGGCAAATTTCCTGTACATTCAGCTGGATGTAAATTTGTGCAGCCCCTTCAAGATGGCGAGCTGGAAGTGGCAATGTTTAACGATTACGAGGTCGACACAATCGAGTTGTTGTCAATATAGTGAGAATAAGCGAATTTAGAAAAATAGAGGATTGTGCGGAATGAAGAAGAGTATATTTTAAACCTCGAATAGAGCTTTCTTTTACCGCATTATTTGTAGGATGAGCCAATGTAGTGGATTTTAACGGGTCAGGAAATGATCGAAGAAGAACTGATTCGACACAAAGAACCACATAAAAATTCGAAACACTTTCCTCGTTCTATTCAACAATATTGAACTCTATGTAACAACAAAAAAGCTGATATAATTCACCGTATTCAAGACGTAACATATTTTATGCGTTAGGGTAGCGGAAAACGATAAGGATCCGAATCTATCGCGGGTCACTTTTGTGTATTCGATTGTCGTTTCTCTGTAGTGGTTCTATGCTTAGGGAGGGTTTCAAGGTACGAGAGAACATCAGCTTCAAAGAGTCGCAAAATTGACGATTTTGGGATCTCTGTAAAAGTGGGTGGTGGGAAAAGTGTAGTTCTCTAGTATGAGCGTGATCATGCTCAGTTCTTCCGCCTAATCTAGAGAGGTTTGTGTGGTTCCGTCTACTTAACGATGCAAATTATTACGGGAAGAGAGCGAAAGCAATCCATGTAACATGTCTTGCGACACACGGATGGAATAGCTTCTGCTACTGATTTCGATTATATTAGGTGGATTGCTGACTTGGACGACGACGAAGTTGCCTGCTTTCTATCGCGTAATAACTTGCTTTGCTTGGGGCCACAGAGGGTTGTTTTATACGTCTTTTTCGGTTGATTAATTGGAGGAATTGAGCAAACTCGTGAATTAAACCGCACCCTTAACTATTTGCAGAGATAGTCAATTTCATGAGCCGTACGTAAAAATACAGCGGTAGCAGAAACTAAAAAGCGAAATACCTTGAGCATTGGACTTAAAGTTAATGTCACAGTTGTGGCAGAATGTTTTAATGACGGAATTACGTCTTTGTCCAACTTGGTGAAAGTGATGCGATTTCGACTGCGTGAGCGGGTCGAGTGTGGTGATTGGACACGACCTGCTCGCAGAGCACTCCCCACCCCCTCCTTCCCTTCCTCCTCCACTTCTTTTTCTTCGTCTTCTCCAACTGCCAGTTGCTGCCAGTTCAACAGATTGGAAATCTTGTGTGTGAAAAACTAAAATTGAAAGGTAGCCGATGGGCAAAACACAAATGTGAAGTTCGGTAGCTGACAGAAGCAAAGAAACACCAAGTAGTAGAAGGAGCAAATTTGCTGGAAGGTTGTTGAAATATTGATATTGAAATATTTGCATTTTTATTCCAAAATATATGAAATATTTTTAAATACATAATAAACCAAATAATACGATGAAGAAAAGGAAAGAGTCAATTGCATATGTAGGTCGCATCACAGGAGAAGAATTAAAAAAAACTATTAAAAAATCAACATTTTGTTTGGACAATGTGAAATAGAAATATGTAAATTTGACACACAGCTGAGTAAAAATTTTGAAAAAGAATTAGAACCTTGAAACAACTTCTAGAAGATGAAGAATTAATTTACACGTAGTTTTCAGCAGTTTTAAAATGGATCTAACGGAATTCACCGAGGAAAAGTTAGATTCCGTGCACTTTGTTAGGTCTGGAAGATTTCAAATAACTTAGATAAAATAATAAAAGGACCAAAAGAAAAATTTTATGTGGTTTTTCAGAGAAGGAGCTCTGCCCTAAGAAAGCATAGCACTGTTTTTTCCCGGCTCCTAGGTTTTTGAAATTTAAATGGGGCAATGATGGAAAAAATAGCCCTTTTCTCTCCTTTTTCCAATCAAAAAACTTGAAAAAAAAACGGCGAGGCCTGGAAGTCGAATTAAGAGATCTAGTATAGAAAGTCCAGGGCTATAACATTTTCAAGGGAATTCTGCATAGCATTAAGTTGTTCTGAGTTACGAGACTTTCTTCAAGATCATACACGTTTCGGCACGCGAGCGAAAATCGGGATTTAGGGAAATTCCCCATATCAGAAAAGCAGGGCGGCGTTTTATAAAATCACCCATTTGTAAAGAATGATTAAGAAAATCCCGCACGCGGGATTCCTTCTTTTCAGGCCGTTTGATTCTCTCAAAATTTGGGGAAAAAAAAAGTGAAAATTTAGATTTTTCCTATCTAAATAGCAAAAAAACTAGGGGGTCACAAAAACAGTAGTATGACTATTTTGTAAGGCAATCCTTGCTCTACAAAACAACATCCGAAGCATTTCTCTTGGTCTTCTTATCGCAATGTTACTTGCTGTCTCCCAAAATTAACAATGTGCAAAGAGTATGAGCCTTTTTTGGTAATTAAATTCCATCAAATCCACTTTTAAACTTCTGAAGCTAACCTATTGAATTCTAAATCTTCTAGAAGTGGTTTCAAGTTTGCAACTCTTTTACAAAATCTTGATTCAGAAAGTACGAACCAGCGTCGCCCTATCATCACATTTCCAAAAGAAGATTTTTTTCGTTTTTTTCGTCGTCCCTCTGTAATTCGACCCTTGCACCTTACTCTCCTCCTTCTTGTCAAATTATGTGCTTTAATCGGCACTTATAGATAATTCCCAGATTCTAGAATGAAACTAAAATAGAATAAAAATGATAATATTTCACCACCAATATTTGTGTTCAATGCCAATATTTGTCAACACATTGTGCATTGTCAAAACGAAATGTTGATGACTCCACTTGAAAATTATGTAATTGTTATATTTAATATTGAGTAATATTTTGTCCTGGTTATCATGCTAGCTAGAGGTTCCGCTACCTGCACGATCAATCGATGGTTTGAACCGCCCTAGTGCCAACCAAGCCTTTTATCCCTCCGGATCCGATAAATTGGCTCCAGACTTGTCTGGGAGGATAAAAACACTAACTTCAGAGATCGGCTGGCATGTCATTGTAAAGGCCAGTTACACGTTCGTGAACCTCAAACGATTCTGAATTTAAGTGAACATAGGGGGCGCGTCCCGAGCGGATTGATCAACGGCACACACTTCACACACTTTTATCGTGGTATCCTTCATTCGGGCGGGTGTGGTGTAGCGGTTAGAGGTTCCGCTTCCTGCACGATCGATCGGAGGTTCGAATCCACCCTAGTGCTCACCAAGCCTTTCATCCCTCCGGGGTCGATAAATTGGTACCAGACTTGTCTGGGAGGATAAAAACACTGACTTGACACACGGCTAGCCACCGCATAGTCATTGTATAGGCCAGATACACGTTCGTAAACCTCAAACGATTCTGAATTGAAGTGAACGTGGGGGCGCATCCCAAGCGGATTGATTAACGCCAGAAACTTTATCCTCCATTCACTGCCCCCCACCGTACACTTCCTTACGACCTCCTTCCCGTGCAGCTCCTCACTCTACGACCCGCGAAAAAAGTGTCCGTTGCAGAACGCCTGTCACGGGCACGAGGTTAAACACGTCCGGCGTCTATAATCAGTTAGCGATTTCGTTGTCAAAATTTCCAGGGTTGCAGCAAGCGAATTTTTGTTTCAGGAATATATCCGTGTTCAAGCCGATAATAATCATCTGCGTATTTCGTACTATATTACTTCTTGGACGTTAGAGTTGTTCTTTTCACAGAAACGTAGTACAAGGACTTCCCCTGCTATTTTTGCCGACTTACAAAAGTACGACTCCTACAACTTACCCGCTCTTATCATGTCAGTTTCGGTGCGCATCCACTTCTCTCTAATTAAGCTGTACAGTGCGTGTACGTGTGTTCGATTCTCGGGATCCTAAGCAATTTGATATGAAGGAAGGTTCCGCTGACAAGGAACTCATAGGATACATCAAAACAGAATGACCTTTTTTATAGATTCAAAAATAACAGAAAAAGATGGATTCGCTGCAGGACCACTCCGCAGCCCTCCTCTTCCATGCGCATTTAGCGCAAGAAATTCGGCCGTCAGCATGAGGACGTGTGCCCGTTGACGAGTGCTCTCCATGCATACTGGAATTTCTGGCTAATTGCAGTGAACTGGCAGCCTCGTAGACAGGAGAATGTTAACCTGACTCCAGGTATGCTAAGACATCGGCTTTATCGCTGCAACATTTATTGGATGCCATCAATGTCTTTAGAACAGCTGTTGAATAATGCTGCCGAGCTTCTAGGGCTATTTCTCTAACACGTTTAAGCATATTATCTCGAAGGCATTTCCTGAAAAAAAAACTCCCAACTTTGTTCTAAACACTTTTTTTCTGAAAAAAAGTAGAGCAAAGTACTGAAAGTATTCCCTTCCATTCCTAGCAAAACGTAGTAATCATGAACTCACATGGCCATCGAGATAGGTTGGTTCGAACTGAGGTTTTCTACAGATCCTAGGTATTTGTACTCATTTAGCGGAAGGCAGTCTGAAAATTCTTCATTTCTATGGAATTGCTTAGAAGAAGATATTGCGAACAGCTGGAGTTTCGCTTGAAACAGCCTGGTTCCCTACTAGAGGAAAAGTGTTGCTCCTTTCCTTGAGATACCATCACAAGGATTCTAGAGCGGGTGCAGCGTAGTCGGTTAGAGGTTCCGCTGTGGCTGCACGGTCAATCTTGAGTTCCAATACGCCCTAGGGCCAACCAAGCCTTTCATTCGGGGTTGATGAATTGGTATAAGATTCGTCTGGGAGAACAAAAACACTGACTTGATTCATCGACCCGAGTCCCCACAAGCCATTGTAAAGATCCAAACGCGTTCATAAACCTCAAACGATTAACCTCAAAGTCGAACACGTGAGCGCATCCCAATAGGGATTGATCAATGTCGTGCACTTGTCGTCTTTGTGAGTATTTTAAAAGACGGCATAGAAACTAAGAGTTTCAGTGTTGAAAAAAAAGCATTTTGTTGATGAAGAGAATAAATAATACTAGTATTCAACCACGATTTCAAAGTTTCAAAATTTTCTAGATGAGTTGTTTAGGAAGTTACAAAGTTGCCTTTCCAGAACTACCAGAAAAATGCTACATAAACATTACCAGTTCCAGTATTTCTCCAGAGAGACAGTTTGATGAAGCCTTTGTCGCACTTTTAAGATAAATCAAGAAAAGGAAACATGCAAACTCACATGCGCGACATTTTGTTCCATGAAATCGCTTCCATATTTCTCTTCGCGAGTGCTTCAAAATGTCCACATTTTTGTCGGACTTCTCAAAAACGTTTTTGGACACGAAATCCGTCTCTGCTAAGCATGTCGCCAGTATCAAATCGAAAAATAGCGATAGCTAAAAAGGATTCTAAGCGTTTGCTTATATTAATGTCCTCGAAGCTGTCCAAACAAAATAATAAAACTAGGACCTTGACATTTTGAAAATGTTTCTTTTAGAAAAACTGAGAAAAAAGATGAACGGACACAATTTTCTCCCCTCCTTCCGTATCATTACATCAAAAACGCGCGGCTCACCGGTGAGCCGTGCTGTTTTGTTCATGTCGTCAGAGAGTTAAAGAGTACTCTGGTTTGTCTTCAAAGCTAGTACCTTTAGGCCGAGTGCTCCGCTGTCAATTCCATAATAAGTGGATCGCGAAATTGGATAAACAGAGTAAAGAGATAGAAATCGAGTTGAAAGTCGTGGAGGCAGGTAGACCAAAGCGAGGACCACCTTTGGATTGGAGTTCTGTGCATCAGAACGGTAGTGTATGGACTTCACCATATTCTACAAATAGCATTCTTCACACAAATTGGTAACTATGCAACATATATTCCATTACTATGTCATGCAAAGCTCCACGGGAAACATTGAAATATATTGACAAAAAGAGGCGTTATTGTTCTAACATAGAGAGAAAAGTAACACGTAAATGGTCGCTGTTCATACTTTTATGAGTGAAGTAAAATGGTAAAAGTTGGCCGGTGTTTTTTCGGTTTGCTGCTGAATAAAAACGATCAGCCTTTTCACTCCCCAAATTTTATAAATAACGAGAGAAAGCAATATTCAAACCTTGTTACTGAGTTCATAGACCCCATGAGAAAGGCAATCGTCTGCTCGTCCTTCAAAACAAAACGCAGCTATTTCGGAATCTAAGAAAGAGAACTTGACGTGATTGCCGATTTTCCATGACGCATCAGTTCCTGAATATAAAAGGAGGTGGTAAACAGTGACATCCTGAAAAGGAATTCTCCAACCACAGATCCAAACGCCTTTGTTGTAGCTTCTTGCTAAATTATTGACATTTCTAATGGCATTCACTATTGGACACTCCATAGCGATCCATGGGGTCTCGACTACGCGATCATCCGTAACTAAGAAAGCAGGACCCAAAGGAAGAGATTTGCTGGAAGCTCCCTGCAAAATACGTAAGTAGAAACATTTACCTTGATGGAGCATCATTTGTACATTTTTGAAAAGTACTGAATGATGCTTACCAGCAATAAAATAAGTATCACAGAAGATTCCAGTAAGCACTCATTTAGTACAGGAAGTCCGCGATTTGCGCAAAGGTGTTCGGCCTTAAAAAGACGATCGCTTAGGCCTAACAGAAAAAAAAGAAGAAAAATAAAAGATATTTAAAATGCTGCACTTAGAAGCGATAAAATGTGTAGAACAAAGGATGGGACTTGTCGAGGTTTATGTAAGAGTGTGTTCACCTCTTTTTTTGATTTTTTGTAGGACTAAGCAAGGAAAGCGGATCTATTAGGCACGAGAAACTTTAGACAGACTCGATCAAAATACATTTCATAAACATGTCTGATGTTTTCTCAAAAATTGTGAATTAAAAATATTAACTTGAATGTCAACGGTAGGAATTTTAAACGCTCCAATTATTAGAAGAAATCCTATTCCCACTAGTAAAATGGTTCAGTCACGCAAGAGCTCGATCGGACAATTAGTTAGTTCTTTTGGCGGTGAATCCTGAACAGAGTAAGCGGCAGAAGTCCACCGCTTACACGAGGAAACGACGATATCAGTACATCAAGTTAAAGGTCATCTTGTTAAGTAGAACTACATATTTGTCTACACTATTCAATTACTCCATCTCAGTGCATCGTCCCCGAGCATGCATACAGCTGTCCCTTCATCCACCTCTTGAAGAAGAAGATTTCCACCACGTGCAGTCATACCGATAAAATGCTCTCTTACGCACTGTAGTTAGAAGTGCATTCAGAGCACTTCCAGCAGAACCAACGTCATCGCATGGATCCGAAACGACAAGCAAAGAGTCCGTTGTGAACAAACCACACTCTCGAAGAAAATTCATCACTGAACAGTAGTTATTAGATTTCTTTAACACGCAAAAGGATTGGACTTATCAAACTGATCACATTTCCGTGCTTCATCCACTTCTTGATCCGCCCGTATCGACAACACCACTGCGTCCCATTTCATGCTGAATGACAACTACGAAGAAATAAGTTTTAAAATATGAGTCATTGCAGAAATGAGTAGTGAAAGGTACGTGTATAATTGGAGCAAATTTTACAAGAGTTCTATCGTGATGCGTGACGAAGGAATAAGTGATGGTAATAACAATGGATATTAAATCATAATTGTCTAAATTCCTTAAAATATCTTAAAAAAATGGCAAGAGAAAGGACAATGGGATCTGTGTAGCTTTTTCATTCTATGAAGTATGTAAAGTGTCCGGTGTTAATCAATCGGTTTTCGATGCGCCACCACGTTCACTTCAATTCAGAATCGTTTGAGGTTTATGAACATGTAACTGGCCTATACAATGACTTGCGGTGGCTAGCCGATGTGTCAAGTCGGTGTTTTTATCTCCCCAGACAGGTCTGGTACCAATTTGTCGACTCCAGAGGGATGAAAGGCTTGGTTAGCACTAGGGCGGATTCGAACCTCCGATCGATCGTGCAGGAAGCGGAATCTCTAACCGCTGCACTACACCCGCCCCAGATTCAGGAGAAGACTATATAAAACGAGCATTGTGTTTTTAATTATAGCTAGTATCAGAAAAATCAAATTTTCCGTGGGTTACGAACCTGCATCCGAAGCACATAAATGAGAGAGGATGAATGAGCTCGGATTCTTTTTGAAACTTAATTTCATTCATAAGATCTTTTCTTAAAGGACTACTTTACTCCAAAAAAAGATGTGGACACTAATGCAGCGGTTATTATTCCTTGAAACCTTTGTTTTTTCCTCCATTTAGTGTGTGTGGAAGGGCACTGTCGTAAAATTCTACCGCATAGATCTCACAGTATGAAACCGCTACAGGCACTGGTAACCCAGTATATATGTAATAGAAGGGAATCTGATATATATATATATATATATATATATTTTAGCAGGTATTATGTCATTGACGACCAAGCGGTTTTTTGCGTTTTTTTTTTTTTGCGCGCCGAATGTACGACCACATTGTTGGACAGTGTGCAGGAAAAAACGAGAAGAAAGCCATTAAACATCTGATAACTTCCCATAAAGTATTCTTATGATTTTGTCACAAACAACGCCAGACATTGTTCCAAACGACAAGAAAGTGTCCGACGGCATCGTCGGAGATTGTCGTTGATGTGTTAAGTTAATTGCTCGTATTTTAACTTAAAGACGGCTGGGGGAGCCCAGCCGTTGTATCTATGCTAATCTGCCACGAGATTCAAAGTGATACAGCGTGCAACTAGTTCCTCCATTGTTTCAGAAAAATAGATTCAGAGAAAACTAGAAAATGAACCCTGTACTATGTTTTACGAACTCTTTCCACAATTGAAACTAGGAGGAAACCACAATAAGTCCACAATAATACACACAACCACAATAACTACAATAAAACAAGGAAGAAAGGGGAGCGTGATGTTCAAATTTAAAAGTAAGAGACGGAACTGGAACATGAGCTTCTTGACTCTTATCTCGCAATCAACGACGATTACTTCGGGTAATTACATATGTTCTAATATCCTTTCCTCTTCCTCTCCACCTTTCTTCTTATTGTTCTATTTGTTACTCCATTGTTTCTCTATTAAACTTGCATTTTCATTTCGTTCCTCATCTTCTGCATCATCCATGTTTTACTTCTATTGTTTCTGCGTTCTATTCGTTCTTTTCTATTTATTTCCTTTTCATTGTTTCTCTGTCCTGCTGCTTCGTCTTATTCCCTTGCTTTGCTTGTTATTATTGTTTTGCCTTTTTTTTTCGTTTTTTAAACCTGTATTTTTGTACATTTTCATAGGCTGTCTATCTACTTTGTTCTTTTTTCCCCGCAAACAGTTTTTTCCATTCTCTTTGTTTTTTTTTTGTTAATCCAGCACTGTTCCACACTACTACTTAATGTTTGTTTCATTTTCGTGTGTCTCACTTTTCTGTATCCGTTCTTGCTTTTTGTACCGCATGATAATGAACAGGTAAACCACAACATGAATACACTTGAAGATTACTGGGGCCAAAGAAAACATTGCGCGCAGAAGAATAGTGGGACTTTCTCAAAGGAAAGCTAAGCTTCTTCTTCAGCATCTCTTTCAAACTGGGGGAAAACCTTTTCTACAAGACATCCTGAGCTGACATTTCTACAGAACATCCTGAACTGCTCCAATATTGAAATCAAATAATGGATAAAATATGAAGGAAAGTCAGGTCGATGCATGACAAAATTATGTGCCGTTCTTAGAATTTAATTGAATTTGCAACTCGTAAAATTCGCAATTTTTTTTGCGTCTTTAGACTCGCTTTCAAGACTTTCTTCCTCGGAATTGCAGTTTTCTTCTAATATTCAACTAAATTATTCAAATAAATTTATTACTCAATTCAGCGGCCTGGTACGCATACGTATGCATTTACGCTGGAATCGGAAGAAAATCTCAAACTGCATTGTTAGGCACTTTGACAGTCTTACCCGACATCAACGTCAGGAAACTCCTAGCAGTCAGTATCGTATCCAAAAGTGATATCATAACATTGTCAGGATATATGTCCAGTGTTTTATTTGTGCAATTGAATACTTTGGATTCCAACCACCTAAATAAGTGCGTTTTTGATGTTGTAGGCTCACATAAAACTGTCTATTGGTTCAAGTCCTCAATTAGTCTTCTCTTCTACGTGTGTAATTTAACATCAGGATTTAGATGGTCCGTAAAGTTTCGTTACACGTGAGTTGCTCAAAATATGGTGGGATCAACAATATCAACGGCTGAAATCGAGCCATTATGACTCCAAAGCTGCGAATGCAACTGAAAGGAGAGAATAAAAAGAATCGGACATGCTTGTGTATTCTGTTTGTTTACCACTAGAATAGAGGCTCACCCCAAGTTTAGTCCAGTTTTTATTTATCCCCACTTTAATCTAAATCAGTTTCCTACTGCATCCATTAAATCTTATTTCAGTGATTGAAGATAAGGAGTATTGTTCTTGATCAAGGACTGGAAAGATGTTGGGGCCGGGTGTACAAATCTGACTGCAACAGTCTAGTATCCCTGCTTTCACCAAACGCAATCAGGGGCATTAGGGTCATTGTCAGAATCGACGCAACTGCGAAAATGGGACTTGAACAACAATGTGTAGGTAAATGGCACTATCCTGTGAAACGCACGTCGGATAACGTTTACCGTCTGGTTGACTTACTTATACGGATGGATCTCGTCATTGCTTCCACTTTCAAGGGGAAACATCGTTGCCATTAGCTTATGTGGCAAGGGCCACCCTTCTTACGCCTGAGGAGCGGCACAAGCGAACTCTCAAACCTCAGCTCGACTACGGTCTAGCGAGGAGCATTCCTCAGTCGGACGTTCGGAAATCTAAAGCTGACTGGAACGTCGCTTCCGACTCTAACTACCTCCTAGTCGTCGACTCCGTCATCGTCATCGTAGTAAGTCGTCGAAAGAATCTGCGTCGTCAACTGCAACAAGATCGCGAAAGTGGATGGTCATTAAGAGCGGAGGAGTTTGAAGAGGCATTTGAGGAAAAGAACCCGAAAAAAGCCCACACTCTACTAAGACAGCATAGCGGAAACTGAAAAGATGCTTTCCAGTCCTCAACACCACTAATGGAGTTGCTGTCGGTGAAGCATCCCCATAAATTTGGAGGAATCAGTTCACCACCTTGCTGAACCGGGCAGCACCATCAGCTCCTGAGCTCGAGCACGTCCAGCCAGCGACATACGCGGTCATTGTGAACCCGCCAACAGAGTCGGAGCTTCTGGTTTGTAATCAAAAGATGAAGAATGGAAAGTCAAGTAAAGTCCACGGAATTAGCGCAGAAATGCTAACATCTCTTTCTCCATGTGGAGTTCGTGAACAGGCGGATTGGTGGAGACTCGCCATTATAACTCCACTTTGAAGTTATCCATCAGGGGTGAAGAAGCTATCGAGGAATCTCAGTGCTGCCTGTTATGTATAAGGTCTTGTAGCGAACCATCCTGGACCTGCCTATCGAACGTGGAATCGAAATGAACAACACTCGACGAGCGAGGGGGCTTTCGTCATGGCCGATCTACGATTGGTCAGATGGTCATCGACAGGAGGGTGATCGAAATGTGGCAGCGGTATTCGAAGCCAATGCAGTTAGCTTTTTTTTTGACTTCGTAACCGCTTCCAACTCTCCTCGTCGTCTTCTCAACGCAGTACCAGGAAAGTTTGTTTGCTTACTTGATAACACGAATTAGTGAACAACTACCGCAGGTTGAAGACCAGCGGGATGTACATCACCGTTTTAGTTTGTAACTGAAGTAAGACAAGGGGCAGTGGCAAGGCCATTTCTATACGAAAATATTACTACTCTTTTCCTTTTCCAAATTTTACCTACACTTCCCATCACTCCGGTTGCTATGAAGCTACTACGGCTCCCTTGAAAGGAATATATGGGAGTGAACTGTTGCACAACAACAGAAGTATCGAAGGGAGACAATGTTTTCGCAGGAAACAACTCAAAAAAAAAGAATCAAATCGAAATATAGGAGGGATTTCGGCTCCGGTGATATTTCCACATAATAGGAAAAATGGCATAGAAAAGTGCACAAGGCAGCGTCATTCCTTCTTCTTTTGCTACAGGGGCTAAAATAATAGCGAGAATAAAAGCAGGTTTTTGGGGTATTACGCCGATATATACCTGATACTATGGAAATCAAGTGAAACTGGCAATTAACCTGACTATGTTAAAACGATTCCGCCTTTGAAAAACAAATCGGATGGAGAAACAAATCAAGTAAACAGAAATGACGCAGAAGACAAGAAAAAAATACGAAAATGCAAATTAATTAAAGAAAGCAAACGGAAGAACAAATAGAACGAGAAAGAAACTGGAGAGAGTGGACAAGAAAAGACTTTAGAAGCCACGTATTTACCTGACGTAATAGTAGTTAGCTGCGAGATAAGGATCAGAAAATCGATGTTGCAGTTTCGTCACTTACTTACTTTTGAATTCGAAGATCATACTCTCCTTTCTTTCCTGCATTACAACTTATTGGGGTTTTCTCCTCGTCTGTCTTATGGTAAGGATTTGTGATGAATCTCATGGTCCAAGGGGCGGGACCTCTGGCAATCATGAGTAAGTTCAGACACGAATAAGTTAACTCTACATGCCTAAAAGTGGATGGTATTAAACTCTGAGGAATTACGTTTGATAGAAGAAAGGAAAACTAGGCAAGAAGAAGATTCACTATCTTAACGACATTGCTGTAAACCATCCTATTTAGTAAGGTCTTTTTTGGTACAACAATTATTAGGTGATAAGCAATTCAGGAAAACTGTAGTGGGGGAGGCACCCAGTTTCGCCCTTATTTCTAGACGCTCTACCTTACTTTTCCTCCTAGTAACTTTAGCATACAAGCTATAGATCCTCAAGGCCGCGCCGACGCGCGGTTCGGCGGCTCTGCGGTTTTGGTGGTTATTGAGCACACTGCTGTGAATAGTCAATAACCGTCAAAACCGCACAGCCATCAAACCGCGCGCCCGCGCGGCTCTGAACTCTGCGGGCAGCCTAAAACTAATGCTTAGGTCTCGGGGCCCCGACTGACTTAGTTATTTACTTCCAGAAATAACGGGGCCACTGAGTGTTTCCCTCTTCCCCCTCCCCCAACTACATTTTATCCTGCAATTCCCTTCTTCACTAAAAAAACAAATTGAAAGAATAAATAGCCACTAAAACTGGCCGCCGAGTTCACACCATAGACGCGATAAGGAGCCGGCCCCCTCCCAGGTGAAGGGGGTCTTGCATATATCGGGCAGCCGCAAGTGAAGGGGGTTAATGAAACATATATTTATGTGAGCTTTAAAGAAACCGTCAACCGGAGGGGGGTAGCGATGGCGATGTCCGAATGAGACGTGAAATCTCACTGACGCAAAGAATTACGACACTACGAAAATAACTTTCTCTATTTCTATTTTTTTTTACAAATTTCTTTTTTATCTGTATTTCTTTCCACCATATTTCTTTACCGTATTTCGGTACACACCTTTTACAGTTTTTCTCCATTTCCTATTTTTTTCGGATATTCTGCCTTCTTTCCTTACTGACGAGTTCCGGGGAAGGCACTAGGTACTTTCTATGATTCCGTCTAAGGGCAGGAACAAAACGGAAATTGTTTTATCGGGTTTTTTACGGTATTTCTTTCAGGAGCAGCATCCTTCTCCTTCGTCATTACGGTTTTCGAGGTTGACCATGTGGTGGGACGAAGAAAAACCGAAGAAGAATACTACTTTAAAACGATACTAGTCTGAAATTTATAGTATTCGATAATAAAGGTTGTGGTGCTATTCAATGTGAGCTTCCTTATAATAGAGCTGGCAGCCGAATGTAAATAAAATAAATTGAGTGAACGAAATGGATTCTTTCATCCACATGGTGGGCATGCTTCAGGGGATTTATCTGAGTCATTTAAAGGCATCCCCCCACGAATCTGAGATGATGCAGATTTCAGGTGGAGTATTCTTATAATGGATAGTAGATTATCGAGAGGCGAGTGATTCCGTCCATTTCTTCCTAATTGCCGTAAAAAACGGCCCGGAAGATATGGCTTCAGGCGTTTTGGCGCATTATTTTCTACAGGGAATTCGACTGGAGCGCGCCAGCATTGTGCGGCGCCTCATCTTTCGGGCCGTTTTTTACGGCAATTAGGAAGAAATGGACAGAATCACTCTTCTCTCCATAATCTACTATCCCTTATAAGAATACCCCACCTGAAATCTGCACCATCTCAGATTCGTGGAGTGATGCCTTTAACATAATGCAGAAATGTCAAATTTTTATATCTAAGTCGATGTCTCTCTAAGGAAAAATTGTTCGTCTGTATAAATAAAGGGGGACAACTCAGAAAGGTTGTTTCATAGTACTCATCAACAAAAGAATACCTAAAAACCATTTAACTAATTAAATTAGTTGAATAGTTGTCCTAAAACATTGTTAAGAAGAAAAGGGCTCATCGACCAGCAGATAGCATTAAAGGGAGATTAGTCGTATTAATCAAGAGTTACCAGGACAAAAAAAAATCATTTTTGGCAGCGGAGAAATTATTAATTCGATGAAGAGTAACAACACCAACAACATAATATGCATTTTCTGCTGAATCGTACTTAATGAGAAAGTATGAAGATGATTAAACAACACCGATACAAAGGACCAACTTCAATTACGAACTAGAAAGAAAAAGAACACTTACATACGTAATATATGTTATGTATTATATTATATATAGTTCCCAAAGAAGTGCGGCGTGATAAGTCATCACGAGCAGCGCTTGCACATATACTACTATTTCAGATACTACAAAATCCAGACCAAACTGCGTGGATTAATTACAATATAGCGTAAAAGAGGATGGAATTTGCTACAAGTATCTGCCAAAATACCGGACTAAAAGAGTTTTTAAGTTGCAGAAACCCACTGTATCTATCACCATCTTCGAAAGCAAGTTTGTTCTTAAATAACTCAGTTCTTTGAAAACCTTACAGTAAAGTGAGGGGTACATAATTCACTTAACTTTCTCTGCTCTATACAGAACATACTTGACTGGGTTGAGAAAATACGTCCCAAGCTCAAAGAAATCGGTGCTTTTTTGCAGCAGAGAAAACAGGATTTTCTAAATAACTTGTTTATTTGGAAAACTATCAGTAGAGTGAAGGGTACATACTCGCTCTAGAATTCTTCAGTCTATAGAATGATAACCCGACTGACCAGGAAATATGCGTATTTTTTCTAAAGAGAGGGGGAGCACGCTATCGTTAGCGTGCTCCCCCTCCCGTTGATTAATCACTGAAGAGTCGGAGAATCTATAACTGCGCCTGCTCCCCCCTCCTCTTCCTCTCTATCTCATCGAAACAAAAAATTTCCTTAACATGTTATATATACATACATTCTGATAGCGCGTAAAGCGAGGATTCTTTTGGTATATAGCACTTATCTGTTCGTTTCGAATATGTAGAAAACGAAGCAAAAAAACTTGTAAATTTGGTCATTTCAATCTTCATTTTCAGGTCCATTTATTCTCTTTAGTCGTCAATGTGAAATGACAGTTCTGGTATTTTGTAGAGAAATTCCTCCTCTATCTCTGTATACTATCTATTTCTTGATTTCTTGTCTTTCAACAAAGTAATGTGCTCAAAACTGAAAACACTCAATTTATGATGCCTAATTTTAGGCGCCAATTTCTCGGCGGAGATAAAAGCACAATGAATGTGTTGTATACCGTTAGATCCACCATGTTCTGGGGTATCACCAGACACCCTTCACTGCTAGACGATTTTTCCTCTGAACAGAAATATTAGCTGTTTATTTCAGCGAAATTTTGTTGCTGTAAAAATCACGCTCTCACTGCACTTTCTCGCCTTAAATTCCTTTTCCTCAAGTGAAGGGGTCCGTTCGCCAACCGTCCAAAAGTGAAGGGGGGTCGTAGCACTGGCTCTGAATATCGCATCTATGGTTCACACAGGCTAGGGCGGCGCCGCTCCCGCGACTGTGAACATTGCGGGCAGCCTAATAGACAAAATTGTTAACCTTTCATTTCGAACACTACTTTGTGAAAGACTCTTCCTCAACCAATTGACGACAGCGCAATTTTTTGCATGTCTGGCACGTGGGAAAAGTGCGTTTTGAGGCATCTTGGAATTTGCGGCCCAATGTTGAGCCGTATTGCCCCAGTTAACATTTTTCTTGCGTAGAAATGTTCACTTTTTCATGATTTAACTAACATTTATTGCAGATTGCGTTGTTATAGAAATTTTTTTACTCTCATTCATTTTGCTTATATAGATACAGGAGTTTTAAGAGTGAAAGATCAAGGAATCTGAGACAGATAGGGAGAGTGAAGACGAATGGTCAAACGACGCAGAAACTCATCTTAAATGGAGATTTTGTTCGAAAGTTTGGTCCATATTATTAGTCACGTAGCTAACATGAACCAGTCGACTTTTACAAGCTATATCGGAACAAGAAAATGTTGCACTAATTGTCAATGAAACGAATAAGCAGGACGAGGCAGAGGATTCTGACATTCATGACACATGTGCCGCTGAAATCAATAAATATATTGGATTATGTGTACAACTTTTCTGGGCCATGTTCTGTGCAATATTAGTCGAAAATAATAAACCAGTTAAGAAAAGTCCTTAAAAATCTGGGAAATCATGAAAAATAACCGCTTGAAAAGCGTTCGGCTCAACATTGAATCTCATTGTCTCACGCGTCCAAGAAAGCACTGCTCAATGAGCCACGCTGTCGTGGAGGGTTAAAAAAAATCAACGGACACAAATTAGAGGCAGATCAGAAGAAAGAAGAAGAAGAAAAATTATGCCAACCGGAAAGACAAATGAGAATTTTGGAAAGATGACTTGAAATACGGGGGTAGAAAAAGACGCAGACCCGCGTTTGTAGAATTAAAGCAATATCTTGCACAAACACATGAAGTTTAAGAGGGATCTTCCAGAAACGTTTCAAGCAAAAAAATGAGCAAAAGAAAGCTAGAAGCCCTCTTTTAAAAGGCTGCAGTGTATCAACCCCATTTAATTAAGGTTTCCTGACTTAAAGAACGTGATCTATCCGAAACTGATGAGGTGACGTCAATACTCGTAATCGACGGTGCGAATGGAAAACACGCAATCAGCAAACATTAGGCGTGGTGTATACTGTTTTGTGCGTATTTCTCCTCACCCCGCAGAAACCTACGACAAAAAGTCTCTCCCGATCTTGGTTGCATCCCTCATTTATAGCTTCCAGGAATGGCTAAGGTTAGTTGTTTTCCTCTCTTGCTGATCTAGATAGGCGTTATTTCGTTAGTTTGTGCTATTCACGTCTCTGTTCACTAATATGCTGTTTCTCGTCAAGTGTACGTCTTTGTTTCTGATGCATGCGTTTGTATGTGAGCTTGTATTTTCAACATTTTTCTTCTTTTCCCTGAAGTTTGCCTCGACATAATTTGCTGTACCTTCTGCCATCCTCTGTTGTTGCACGTACATGGTCATGCGAACCACTAGAGGCACTAGAAGAGGCGCTCGCATGTGTGGAGTATAAACAGTCTTGGCTTACTTGACTCAATCGGCAGGCTGGCATTATTGTCTGACGCGGTTGCCCCAAACTTCACGGTCGTCCTGAACTTGTCGTCCTTGAGCACAGCTGTGCCTAACCTTTGGGATCTATAGCAACACCTCATATAATCCATCGATCGTGGATACCGAGTGACCCGAGTACCTCAGATCGTCAATGTCCGGCAGTTCAGCGTAATGAAACGGAGAGTTGTTACCGATGATTCTATCCTCTTTCTATGTATTTGACCCATTTGGGTTGTTCTTGGCAGTGCGATGGACAACAACACCTTTTTATAATATCCGCGTCACTTCCGCCGTATAGCCGCCGTGCAAGTCGTATACGTTGCCAGAGAGTACAGTCAAGCATTTGACCAGCCACCGCGGGCTGGTAACAATAGAAAAATATCTCTATATTACATTTTTTGTTTAGTCGGGTAGAGGAAGTGAAGAAGAAATTTTTGAAAATGTTTGCAATTAGGGTGAGCATTCTAGGCCTTGACATGTTCTTAGACTGTATATTCATAAAAACGAAACGTAGTAATACATGTATACTTATTTAGGTTTGTTAGTGACAACTTACGGAGCTGTTACTCTTCGTTTGCTCTGAGTAATTGTTCCTTTCAAACTTAACAAACTTGTTTCGCAGCTCCTCACTTCTAAAATACTAGTCGCTCGAAATGGATAGTTGAGTTTTCGTTCATTCCTTATTCGTACCTTTTCTCGAGTGTTCAAGATGAAGTTTCAATGAAACTCTTCTTGCACAGGTGCTCAGTTAGTTTCCTATCAAACCATTGCCTTCTAGTTCTATATCAATCAGTCTTTCCGTTTCCATTTGTTTGAAGTCATTTACAGTTGGTTTTCTATTAGCGGTAAGTGCAGCGAGCACAAATAAACGAAAATTGATTAAAGGCATCACTCCACGAATCTGAGCTGGTGTAGAATTCAGGTGGAGTATTCGTATACGGGATAGTAGATTATGGAAAGAGGGGTGATACCGTCCATTTCTTCTAATTGCCGTAAAAAGCGGCCCGGAAGATACGGCTTCGGGCGTTCTGGCGCACTATTCTCTACAAAAAGTTCGACTGGAGCGCGCCAGCCTTGTGTGGCGCCGAATCTTCCGGACCCTTTCTGACGGCAATAAGTAAGAAATGGACGAAATCTTTCTCCTTTCCATAATCTACTATCCCGTATACGAATACTCCACTTTAAATCTGCACCACCTCAGATTCGTGGGGTGATGCCTTTAATTAATGTCATCATCTGAGCGATGATCGTCAGTTATCGTAGCTTGACTGCCACTCAAGTAGTGTATTGGCGTGGTCCTCCTGTTGTAACTCATAGCTTGGTGTGGACAGGTACAACCTCGGCTTGATAGCGTCCGGTCGTCTTTCTGGGTTAGTAAATCTACAGCTGAACACGCGTATTCCTTGGATTGATACGCCCAAAATACCAAGAGTTTCAGTATTCAGCACACGTAGGATCAAGGGGTGACGAAATTGCTGAAAAAAAGACCATGTGTATGGCACCTTGCGTAGTGGTAGCTGGGAAGCCATGCATTTTCGTACCTATGATTTTGGTGACTATCTGCTTCCAGCCAAATAGCGTTGTAAGTAAACACCAGATCTTAAGGTCTGGAGTGTGGAGCTGCAATTCTATTGTGCTTCTACGGGAAGCTTTAAATTTGGTTTTCTACCCAACATCCAATCTACCGATTGAAAGTAAGTAATACTTTCGCGCTCTGTTGATTTTGTTGTTGGTAGTTCAAGGAAAGGCGGGTGTAGCACAGTAGCTAAGAGTTCCTCTGTGGCCACACTGTCAATGGTGCGAAACCACCCTAGTGCCATCCCTTCGGGGTCGATAAATTGGTACCGGATTTGTCTGGGAGGGCAAAAATGCTGACTTTATCATCGGCTAGCCGCTGCAAGTCTTTGGGTAGCTCAGCACATGTTCCAAAAATTTCAGCGATTACGAATTTTAGTAAAACACAACATTGTGCATCCCACGTTGATTGATACGCCAGTGACTATCCCTTTTTTATTTCTTTGATTTAAGTAGCTTTTATGCGGTTTGAGGTGAGAACCTTTGGTTCTCTTATAATAAAGTGTGTAGTCAGCGTCAAACGTAGTTGAGACAGTTGACTACAATATAATGAACAGTAGGTAAAATAGACAGAAGCGGATAGGAATGAATTTACAGAATTTACACGCGATTTGAAGTTGATTTTAACTATGAACACTGACCCTGGTTCAGGATGAGAGCACGAGTGGTGTGGATTTTGGTAGGTGGAAGTAAAAAATTATAAATTACTGCCAAAAAACCCAAGAAAAAGTGGGCCTTCTGAGCAAAAGTTGGGAATTTTAGCAAATTTCTAACTTTTGAGTGAACGAAGAGAACCGTGAAAAAATTGAAGTAAACTTCTGGTAGAAAAAAGGTAATATAACACACTTCAAATTAAGTAATTATTTGCAAGGTATGGGCTGAGTTGCTGGATATTGCTGGATATGTGTGTCAAAAGTCACACATATTTTGGCGCATAGTAAAAAATCTGAATTTTGTACTGTCAATTATGTCTGGCGTTAATCGCTCAGAGCAGAAGGTTTGCCCTCAAAAATAAAGGATGAAGGATAAATTGTCCGGCGTCAATCAATCCGCCTGGGATGCGCCCCCACGTTCACTTCAATTCAGAATCGTTTGAGGTTTATGAACGTGTAAGTGACCTATACAATGACTTGCGAAGGTTAGCCGATGTGTCGACTCAGCGTATTTATCCTCCCAGGCAAGTCTGGTACCAATTTGTCGATCCCGTAGGTATGAAGGGCTTGGTGAGCATTAAAGGCATCACCCCACGAATCTGAGGTGGTGCAGATTTCAGGTGGAGTATTCGTATACGGGATGGGAGACTATGGAGAGGGAGGGGGTGATTCCGTCTATTTCTTGCTAATTGCCGTAAAAAACGGCCCGGAAGATGCGGCGCCGCACAAGGCTGGCGCGCTCCAATCGAACTCCCTGTAGAAAATGGTGCGCCAGAACGCCTGAAGCCGTATCTTCCGGGCCGTTTTTTGCGGCATTTAGGAAGAAATGGACGGAATCACCCCCCTCTCCATAGTCTCCCATCCCGTATACGAATACTCCACCTGAAATCCGTATCACCTCAGATTCGTGGAGTGATGCCTTCAAGGCGGATTCGAACCTCCGATCAATCGTGCAGGAAGCGGCTCCAAAAATAATAATAAAAAATAATATATAATAATATAATATAATATAAACAGTAATATAAATAATATATAATAAAAAATAACCGCTCCAAAAATAATAATATCATTGCCTCTTTCCATCTTCTGGTCTTTCGGAATTCTGATGAGACAAAGATGGGAAAAATGGCACTTCTCCCATCTTTGTCCTATCAAAAACTTGGAAAAACGAGAAAAAAAAGTTGTCTGAAATATTTCTGAACCATCCTTTTCCAGCATGCATGATCGCTGTCGAATGTGTTGAGCGATACGTCTGCCGCAACGCATGCTCTTTCTTTTGCTAACAAAATTTTCTTCCAAAGAGCTCTGATTGGTAGTAAACGCCATTCAACACTGACGGTAGGCATAGCTGTTCCATATATTCTGCTGGGTTGACCCTTGTACATAGATATTGCGAGAGAAGACCGCGTGCTCTTTAAAAAGTGCATGAAAACTTTTAGAATGACCTACCTGTACACTCCATGTGAAGTTGGTGCCAAATGTGTTCAGGTGCAGGTGCAGTGCAAAGGAACTGAAAGAGTGTACCAAGCAAAGATAAACAATTTGTGGCATAACACTCACTAGTTTGAACACATTCGTCTCCGTACAGGAACGTTTTTTGATTGTGGAGTTTTGCACATGAAATATGCCAACAAACAATGTAACTTCAATATAGCGAATTTGATGACAAATTCGTTTTCAGACCGTCACTATTCATCAAGGAATTAATGTCCTGACGTAGATGGTGTTATGCTGTCTGCTCATCAAGAACCTTAGCTATAAAAATCGTTGAATTAAAATCATCACCCCATGAATCTGGGGTGATGCGGATTTCAGGTTATGCCTATACGGAGTTGTAGATTATGGGAAGAAGGGTGATTCCGTCCATTCTTCCTAATTGCCTTAAAAACGGCCCAGAAGATACGGCTTCGAGCGTTCCGGCGTGCTATTTTCTACAACGAGTTCGGCTGGAGCGCGCCAGCCTTGTGCGGCGCCGCATCTTCCGGGCCGTTCTTTACCGCAATTAGGAAGAAATGGATGGAATCACCCTTCTCTCCATAATCTACAACTCCGTATAGGCATAACCCACCTGAAATCCGCACCACCCCAGATTCGTGGGGTCAGGCAGTCAGAAGTCTAATATCAGGCACTGTCATACATTATTAACACCAACGGCATTCCCGAACGTGAAACCCCCACTATTCATGGATGCCAGTCACTTTAGATGACTGAATTTTCTCTCCCCTTTTGTTTTCAACCCAGTCCTGTCCGTAACTTATACCTGAAGACGAGCCTTCTATTATCAACCAAACCAACCGCACCATCATTTCTTGGTCCTAGAAATTGTTGTTGCACTCACTCTGTCACTCACTGTTTCCTGTCACAAAAAGCGAAGCAGTTGTGCTTCTTTTCTCTTCCTACCTGTCACATTCCCATCCCTAGGTCAGCTGTCTCACACAGCATGCCGTCGCTCGACGTGTGTGTCCCTAACACAATTAAACTTTGATGGTAGTCCTAGCTACAACATTTTCGATAACCTATCATTGAGAAGTACAACGATTAGCTGGTTCATACATATATGAAACAACAATTTTCTCATTTCAAACAAGTGAAGAAAAGTAAACGAACATGCTTCATTTCTCATTCACGTGTCTTCTTCAGTGAAAGGAAGTGTGAGAAAGTACGAAAGTGAAGAGTTAGCTTGCAATCAATAAAATTTTGCCCTTTTCGCAGACGCTTGCAGTAAGGAGTCGCTTAGGACGTTGTTTGGATAAATACAATAATAATCAGGAATAATGAGATAGTGTTCCACCACTCATCAGTCTAAATACAGTTTTGCGGATTTGGCGAATCCAAATTATCAATAAAAAGAATTTTTGCAGGTTTGAATGCGAAAACAAGGGAACATTTCGTAGTGATTTCTACTTTATGATGCTGATGAACAGAAGAACTGTTAAAAAAACGATAAAAGGATCACAGCAGGAAAAAAAACTGGAAACGTCCAGGGCGAATCGGTTTGTCATTTATAGTAGCTCTATAACATTTTCTGAGCGCTCTTTTCATGAATGTTGATTTTCAGATTGTGTGGAAGAACCTCTGGACATCAGTGCTTTACGAGAGAAAAAACTACATTTTCTTTCTAATTTTTCCCACCTGAGTAAGAAACTGTAAATTCTTTCCTAGGATGCAATTCTTCATCTTCTTTCTGATGCCTTTATTAACCACCGAAATTGGCTTCAAAATGATTTGGTGACTTGACTTCACATCATTTTAAGCACATATGTTTTCATTTCTCATTTGAAATGAAAAAATAACTACTATACAGTTGTTTTGGTCTCTTTTCTTGCAGAGCGCCACTTTTCTTAGAAGACGTTCTGAATTGTACTACTAGTGCTTATTAAGGAGGAGACACTTTCCTGAGGACGTTTTCCTGCAACAAATACAGATGAATGCACTGATGAAGCAGCTGTTTTTAGGTCACAAGGATGGTAATGTGCAACTATGTCGTACATTAACCATGTTTTGCTCTGTGTTTACTTTTTCTCAACATGCAACTGCAGATGTAAAACAATACACTGAACATGTAATAGACTATAAGCAGCTTTTGAATCAAACTTTCAGTAGTAGACATCCATGTTACCTCTTTGAAGAACTGCCACTCCACTGGTCCGAGTATGTCGGAGGCACAATTCTTTTGAGTGCTGACGGTTTACTCCGGCAACTTCCGGATATTTTGTTGATGTAACGTGTATGACACTATGAATTAAAGTGCTACTAATAAATTTCTGGGAAATGCATAGCACTTCAAACACATGTTGAAAGATAGGAGTCGATTTTGCTTCACAAAAAAATATTTATCGGAAGTTTAATATGCATGAAATGTGAAATGGACGTAGGGCTGCAACTGGCGAATTGCTGAAAGCTTCGGCCATTCACGTATTCATTGAAGCGCTTTTCTTGGTTGCGCCTTACTGGTTCCGCAACAAAGCATTAGGTGCTGTGTAATCCGAGAGGTGCTCAGTTCTTGAGGGCAGAGCTCCTGTTTCCCAGTGTTTCCCATTGCCTCCGAGCTGTCCTACCACTTCTACTCGACCGTTTTCAGTCGCTTATGCATCTTGCATATGTATCTCAGAATTTTTCACTTCTTTCCCTTAGAAAATAACAATCTCAATGTCTTTCGTCTACTTTCTTTCATTTCATCCCTCTCCACATTTCATTCCTTTCTCTGGCACTTCCGAAGTCTGCTCAAAAACTTCACAAAGAACTTCTAAATGTACTTTAACAATCAATCCAGCTCTGAGGAAGATATATCAAATAATTTCTACTCCTTGCTTTTTGTTGCAAAGTTAACGAAGTCACATGAGCTAAGTCAATTTATAATATGTGTTGGCTGATCGATTCACTCTTCACATTACAAAGAATATTTTTGGAGTTTAGAAAAAAAGACGTCTAACATAACGCAAAACTGTCACGAATTTTGTTAACAGTATGAAATTGCAACAAAAAAATTAAATTTTTTTTTGTTGGCAGAACTTGATACGTTGTACTTTGAAACTAAATTTTGCTTTCTTATTTGAATGTCATGAGTATCGAAAACTTCACAGACTACGCTATTGAACAAATAATCACAAGAGTTGTGACCAAAAATGACGGACCGAGCTCAGCAATCACAGACACCTCTTTAGCCACTGATACTCTCATACCTATACCTTCATTCATTAATGGATTGGATTGTCATCAACGGAAACTATTTTTCAACAGAAAAAAGGTTTTACTGCCCCATTTATCTGCTACATCTACTGTACTTTATCTCCCAGGGGAATATCTTTTTTCTCTGTAGTTTTGCATTCTGTTTCCTTTTGAGTTACAAGAATTAGAAAGTATGCAATTCCAATGACAACATTCTGATGCTGTCAAGTTTATAACTTCTAATAGGAGTGAAATGATGACTGAGGTATCTAAGTAACAGCTGTAACTCACAAAGCGGTTACTTAAGTAGTCATTAATTGACTTCGCCTTGTGTTTAAGTTACTCACCATATGTCCTCCGAGATCCGTTTTCCCTGCGCTTCTTGAGTTAATGAGCAGCTGTCGTTTGAAGATATCAGGATCACATCTTCTGCAGTGCTGTCGTTCATAATAATTAAAAATACACATATCCAAACTTCTCTTAACACTATGTACTTGCTAATATTAGCATCAACTGAAAGGTAATGTTGTATTTACGCATTCTAATCTGAACTTTTCTTCAGACCAGAAATGAGGGCCCAACCTATCACATCCTACGTACATACAGACCCTGAACTGAGAACTTGCTCATTAGATGGTAGCATATCGTTGCTGATAAGGGTGCTTACACCACTGTGAATAAAAATCTAGTAAAAATACATTCTCCTCCTAATTTCGCAAAGAACCATGATTCTTTTTGGTGCAGCTAGGACGTTTAGAAAATTGATTTTTCATAAAACTGCCATGAAGAGTATGTAGTGCAGTCGCTAAGAGTTGCAACTGTGTACTATCAAGCGTTCGATACAACCCCAGAGCAAATCGAGCTCAAATCATTGTAAGACTGCACATGCATTCATAAACCTCAAACGATTCTGAGTTAAGGTCGAACCTGTAGGCACATACTCGTAGGGATAGGTCCACACTGTACACTTTATCCTCTTTCTTAAAACTACTATTTCTTGCAACTGCACGGTGTTCTACTGTATTGGTCTCTTTGTTTCTATTTTTTCGCTCTGTTTTTGAATCTACACCAACGACACTACAATCTTAAATGATAAAATGGATAAAGTGTCTGGCGTTAATCAATCCGCTCGGGATGCGCCCCACCTTCACTTCAATTCAGAATCGTTTGAGGTTCACGAACGTGTAACTGGGCTATACAATGACTTGCGGTGGCTAGCCGATGTGTCAAGTCAGTGTTTTTATCCTCCCAGACAAGTCTGGTACCAATTTGTCGACCTCAGAGGGATGAAAGGCTTGGTGAGCGCTAGGGCGGATTCGAACCTCCGATCGATCGTGCAGGAAATGAAACCTCTAACTACTACACTACACCCGCCCCACTACAATCTTAGTGCATTTTTTCGTATGCTTTGCAACATTTTTGAATCAAACTGTTTGTGCACTTGCTGCAGTCCTGAGGGTATATATCGATAGGAGTTGTTATCCACATGTGAGGTTGGCATGGATTTACGACTTAGGAATATTAACACATTGTTAATAAATATTTATTAGTTATACTGCAAAGAACAAAAATTTTATCTGAACATTAGGCGAATTTTGTGGAAGAGAAATTTGCTAACGTAGCATTTTTTGCTATGAGTTTGAATTGACTTGAAAGATTTGTCTTCCTCTTAAGGCCTCGCAGTGCTTCATACCCAGTGGAGTGCTGAGCATATTTTAGTTACTTGTATAAATTCGCTACTTCTTTTTGAACATATACCAAGAGTCTTCAGTGCAATGTCCCTGGATCAGGTCCCTATTTTATTGAAGTGTGAAATGTTCCGGTAAATAATCAGGTGCAGGTAGCGCGGTTGGTAAGGGTTTGGATGCGATTGCAAACTCGGTGGTTCGAAAAAACCTTAGGACAACCAAGCTTTTCCTTTCTATTTTAATCTCACCTCAATCACCCATATTTTTCTTGGGTTTTTCTTTACGAATGTGAATTAGGTTTTTGGACACAAACGGCTGTATGAAGCTGCTAGGTGATCACGTGTAACTAACATAGGAAAAATCGAAGAAAGGGTTACGGTCAGAGGAAAATTTTGTTAGTGAGGTTCATTTTGTGCTTAATGCTTGTGTAGAAAGGAATTAACTCCCTACTCTGATTTATGTACTATTTTTAGTTTCATTCCCCGGCATCTCAGTGAATTGTGTGATGCATTAAGCTTGCCCTTCCTCGTTCAAGTGTCTTCTAATCAGTGCATGGAAAGTTCAGTCTCTAATATCTTTCCAATTAATTTTCTACCATTGAAGTGCCAAAAATTTTATGTGGATGGCCAGAAACCCAAAATATCACTAAGGCGCAGAAGGTCCTACAACACTCAAATTTTTTTTTGGGGGTCGCATGAAGGAATTCTTTTCTCGTTTTCCTTTCTCCATTGGGAAAAGAGAACTTTTCCTCGATATTTGTTTCCTAATAAATGGTAAATAGTCCGCAATACATTAAGAGGGCTCAAAAATCCCCCTTACTATAGGAACAGGAAAGAAGCCAGTCGCTTGTGAGCTTTACAAATACTATTCTAGGCATTCCTCTCATTTGTATTCAAATCCTTCCCAATATTCCTGGTGAGAGAAGGAGAGCAGGAACAAAGGATGAACTCGTTGGCTTTGATCAATGCCTTTGGGATGCGCCAAGTACATTCGATCCTCAATGAGGCGAGATTTGTTGAATAATTTTATCCGAAGCCAAACAAGTAGTGTATTTTTAGAAAAAGTTTAAAAGAAGGCCCAGAAATTTTTGGTGCTACTCTTAGTGCTCGAAAGTATCGACGGAAATACAGCAGTTCCAAAACAGTATAAATATAAGATCAAGAACAAGCAAACAAAATCCTGTTCCACTCACCTCTGTACACATACTCATTCTCATTGCACAACATTGTGTTTTTTCCTCATAATACAGCACTGATAGAAATTCTCTCGTCAATAATTAGAATGTAGTCACTTAGTTCTCATGTGTTCCTTCTTTTACTTACATACTTTGTTACTCACTGGGGAGGCTGATGTTATAGCCTGACGCGGCTACACACTTCCTCGCGAAGGCGTGTCAACCGTGGTTTGCCGAATCTTCTTCATCTACGGCGAAGACTCTTACAGAATCAATCCATTCGTCCCTGTTCCGTAGCTTGGGAGACTTGGCGTCTCGCGTGAACTGCCTAGTGACACCGAGAGTCCTGCGTGGTCGACAATGTCCGACAGTTCAGTGCAACGAAACGGAGACCTGCTACCAAAGACTCCATGCTCCCTCAAAGTATTTGAACTAACCGGTTGACGATTGGCAGTGTGCTGGCCAACAGGATCTTTCTGCGCTATCTGGGTAGCTTCGGCCAACTGTGCAAATCATTCAACTCGTACGTGCCGACAGCGTATACTCAAACGTCTGACTGCATTTGGTCAAGCAGAGCCACCGAAAGCAGGTGCCAGTCAGACTCGTACACGCGGTCCCGTTCCTTCACCTTTATAGAAATAATGAGTTTTACCTAACATAACAACATCGAAGTGATTCGATGCTGATTGAACAGCAACGTCAAGAAGTTCAGTCCCATCCTAATTTGCCATAGTGTCAACTTGTCATCAATCCGCATTTCCCAGGAGATATTGAGAAAGTCGCTCTAATGCTTTTCATAATAACTCTAGTTTTTTCTTCGTTCAACAAGCTCAACAAATGAATATTTCATCTTGATGATGAACCTGACCCACCTGGCTCGCAGCTTTTGTTTTTCATCATCCTGTTTCTTCTGGTGTAACAGCAGTAACAACCTGACCTGTTTTTCAGGAGGCACAATGTGGAACATTATTTCCGCATCGGCGGTAAACACTACGCATTTCTTGCAGTGTTGTTACTTCTTGAACTCAGAAATAGGTGTAGATTGTTTTTGTTTATTCCTTGTCATTTTGCTTCGAAGTTTTTCCTGTTAATTGTGTTGCAACCAGATTAATTGCGACACTGTTGGACTGGGCCTAAGAAGGTCGTGACCAACAATATTTTTGAGTTCACAACGTTTCTATAAGGATTCTCATAATCATGCACGGAAAAGAACTGCTGTTATCAAAAGAAGTCAGAGAATGTTGACCAACGTGAAGAAGAAGAACAAGAAGTTCCATCTATTTCTTCTCCTGAAATTCTTCTGAGAAAGGAATATTTTTCGACAAACAAGGAGGGAACATCGTTGAAATAGCACTCATCTCTCTTGCAAGACGAAAAAAAAGAAATGATTTGTATTCGAGAGTTAATTCACGGGAATTATTCTAAAATTGAATTTATGAACACAAACAGGTAAATACGCTCAACAGTAGTGTTAAAAATTTGTTGAAATATTTTGGGAGGAATGATTCAAAGCATTTAGTGAGACGTAACATAAAACGTTGCATAATGTCGATTCAATTCTTTTACGACCGACCTAATAGCCTTTGAAGAACTTTCGGTTACTGCTGGTTTTTAACCGGCCTCGGCGACTTCTGAGGGAGTGAGCCATTCAGTAGATTGGCTCTGCTGTTTCCTCTTACTGCTGTTTGTTGACGTGATGTCCACGTTTGATGTCCATTGATGTCCAGGAGTACGCATTTGTTCTCTCTTTTGCTTTCTGTTTGCTGAATCCAGAGCTAAGCCATCGTGCTGGGAGGTCGTAGCGAGCTCATCAGGTTGCCTTGATCATCTAAGCTGATTCAGATAAAATTTTACGGTGACTGACCTATTTCACAAGGACGGTGAGTCCCTCCTATGCACCTTGTTGTTTCCTCTTCCTTCTACCCTGTTCATTGTCGCCGGATGCCACGTGCGTCATTGTAGTGAACAAGGGCTAGATCTCGATTCCACTGAGGGGGCCCATTTCTTTGACGATCCTTCTCTTAACGTCGTCTGCACTTTTAGAACGACATTTTCGTCGAAAGCTTCAATTTTTGAGGAGAACGTCCTGACGTTCTCCTCAAAAATTGAAGGTCGATTTTCGCATTAATATCGAAGAAAATGAGACCACATCCTGTCCTCATTTCTTGCTTAGCTTTCACAAAAGCGTTCTTGATGAACACTGGACATATAATAACTCATATTGGAATAGGTGCTATAAGCGTACCGGGCAATAATAAACAACCAGGGTTTAGTTAAATCTTCAAGAAAAGTCAGATGATGTGATCGACATGGCCCAGAAACTTCACTCTGGTCTCGCACCTCGTGATTGAAGCATTATTACTGAGAAATGAAAATGAAATGAAGCAGTAATGAAAGGTTATCGCAAGGAGTGCTCAGCATGCTCTTTCCAACATTCTTGATTTGGGTGTATTCTGCTCTTCGCATGGTGTTTCTCGATCAGTAGGATTAACAAAAACAATGCATCTAAGGAATATGTATGGTGGTTGTTTTGTTTTTGGGTAACTTTTAGCTGCCTGATTTTATTCCTTGTATATCAGTGGTTAATTTTTTTCAAAATCCCTTTTCCATTCAATTGAATGGTCATTTGCTGATTCGTGTTTTCTTGCAATGCGTGCCAACTGCTATCTGTTCAGTTCTTCACGAACTTTTCTTACTCTCGCTTATAAGTTCTCACTTATGAGTAATAACTCTTTGATCGTAAACGTTAATTTGAAAGCAATTCTAAACTTAAATAAATTTAAATTTAATCTCATAAAAACAACGGGATGACAGCGTTGAGATATCAGACAGATCTTGAAAATTGAACACGCTTAATTCTGATATTAGCCATCCAGAAAAAGGGATTTGGTACAGTCTTTGTTACAATGGCGATCGCCAACTTGTTACGGGTAGTAGGAGGACGATAATCTGCAATTTTGCATGTGGCTGTGTTTTTGAAGGTTGGGGAGCTTCTGCTGCTTACAAGAGTTACATTAGTTAGATTGCGGACATTAGACGATTATGGTCTTACTCGCATTTTATCACGCAACAAGTTGCATCGTAGGGTGGGCTGGTGCAACTAATTTGTTCCCACCACCTCTTTTAAATTGTTAGAAGGAATTGAACATTATCACGCTTATAGTCGTGAATTACATCCCACCCTATCAGTTCGTGAAGAAATTAAAACACCGTCAGTTTTTCGTAATGTACAATTTTTTATGTAACCCTTCCTCACTATCAAAAATCGGGAAGTGGAAAGAGGTAGTCTGAGTCAAGCAAAGGAAGAGCAAGAATCGAGAATTTTGAACCCAACCTTGTTCCAAAGATTCTTGAATTTTGTGTGAGTTTAAATACTTCGTTTCTGGAATATAGAGATATTCCGTATTTGAGTCGGAATAGCTAATTAGCAAAGAAAAACTTTTGGTCAAGCACCCACACATATTCGGTCAGAGGGTGAAAGCACAGAAAGAAAAAACATGATTTCACCACTGAGTTTATTCGGAGCCAACGGCTTAGATGTAGGTCTGACGGTGAAATCTGGCATCTATGAGCTACTATGCTGATTGACATAGAGTCGGTGAGGAAAATTCTATGGAGGTAATTTTAGTTACTCTAAATTCTTCTCAAGTTCAAATTCCATCGCTCCGCATGGGCCGAAACATGTGTTCTTTCATTATGCTGTAGAGAAATTTGGATGCACTGATCTGAAGAGGATTTACCAACAATGAATGTTTACTCATTGCATTTACATACAGATTAAAATTTGCAACACTCCAGGGTACGAGCAGAGAGTCTTTGTCTTTATAGAGGAAGGTTTAGGAGTATTGCATGAAACAGATCTAGTTCTACTTAGGACCATCTTTGGTGGCTTTTCCGCTGGTTTCTTTCTTTGCAACAAGGGTTCGAAGTAATGGAGAACTACAGTTTTACACAATGGTTTTACACAGTTTAAATTATTTAGACTTTGTGAATTCGTACAGATCGGAAAAAAGAGTAAACATTTCTATATGGTTGTATTCCAAGATTCACTGATGGTTTGATGAAATGAGATAGTGTTTGTCTTTCTGCAGCAGGCTGATCGCAACCTATGTACGTAAGGTTGAAATTTTTGCTATTTGGAAATGATTTGGTGATATTCTGCTTTCTTCTCAAAAACACGCTGGTTTTTTGACAGGTTTCGAAAGGAGGAATCAAAAGATAAATAAATAAAATGTATTCTAAAACTTCCACCTCGAGACAAGTTACAGCAGGTGACGGTGGGCGACGCTGCTGCACTGTCACTCACAATCGCTTTTTCAGTGTCCATGCAGTAGTATTGTAGTGCGCATTGACGTACGACGTACTCGTTCCAAAAGTACGTCATAATATTTTTCAAGCCTTACTTTACACATCACTGCAGTGATTAATTGTGGAACGTGTGGTCAGTCGGGCGATATACGTATGTGCCTGCGCGCCGCTCCTCTCCAGTCCATTCATTTTCGTCCCTTCCCTCGTAAAAGCTGCGACTCTATTCACTATCTCTTTTTTCATCATCCTGGTTGTTCTTTACGCCCACTATGATCTATGATTTCTCAGCGATTCTTCCTGAATCATTTAGCGCAGCAGCGCGAGTCCATCGTTTGGAGTGATTGACAATAGATTGACAAGCCCTCATTCTTAAGTCCAGAAATATACCACCCTCGTCGAAAAAAAACTTAATAGAAATATACATATAAATAAAACTTAATAGTAATATACATCTCATATACTTTTACTGAAACACATCCCTTATCGAGACGATGTCTGTAGCACAGGAGGAACTTTTTTCTCATGGGCAAGTGAATTTTTGTAAAAGAGGTAGAGAAAGCTAGAAAAAAAAACGAAAATGAATAAAATAAAATAATGGGATGACGAAATGATGGAAGGAAATTGTGGGAAAGCAGATATACTTTAGATTTGAAGTTTTGTTTATCTTAGTTATGAGAAATAAGATGAGAGTAGGACATCCTATTTTTACAGGGTAACCCAATGCATGAGCCGTTGTCGCACTTACAAAAAAGAAATCAAGTTTAGGGAGTAAAGCAAATAAGCATAGGCCTAAGAAGAGGATAAGAAATAAATTTGCATTAAGAAAACAACACTGAAAAAATCATTTGTTTCCGAATATACAGTTGTTTATTTGTTCTTTTTGATTGGAAGAGTTGTTTTTGTCAACGTGATTTTGGACAGCTACGGGACACTGACTATGATATAATAAATATACAAATTAAAATTAATGCTGCAAGAAATAACAACGATTTGAACTGATACCATTGCACCAATTTTGATTTCGGAGAAATCACCTACCAGCTCAGCTCTTTCCCCATGGGTTTAACTTCTTCTTTAGAGTGGCTTCTTTAGAGTGCATCGCCGAAGATTCAGTAATCAAGAAAAATTGACCTGTAGCACTCGGTAACAGTAATTTATTCGCTTCACGTTCTAATATCCAGAGGTAAATCCTAAGAACCTAGAGTTATTTTGCCTTCCTCTCAATCCCACTAAACTCAATCTTTAATGTCAAGCTCATTTCTCGATACTGTTTGATTCTTCACAATCAAATCTGAAGAAATTTTTTCGAAACGGAAGGTCCAGAGTTGAAATGTTTCTCTTAGTAGTAAATGTACCTCCGAATTTCATGCAGATAGTCGAAATGATTTCTAGATTTAAATCAACTTTTTTTTTTAGAAACAATTGATTGTTGTTGACTTATTTGAAGCGAAGACAAAGAATACTTACGATAAATTTCGTCGTAAATGAAATCCCAGCGTCTTCGTTCTCGCTGGAATCTGGGAAGTTACGGCACTTGTAATTCCTCCTCTTCAGTGCATCCCATCTGGAACAGATTATCATCTTATGAGGGTTTATATCTAAACCAAAATCAAAAAAGAAAGCTTTCAATGCGAAGAGTACAGCTCTTCTGCTTTGCTTCAAGTAGTAGTCATCGACAAGTTGGCTCCGAGCCGAGACTCGAGCATGGTCAAATTCTTCACAGTTCTCGGAGACATAACAATTTATTACGGCATTTCTCGGTGCACTTCCGAACATTCGGTCTGAGCAGTCATGTCACACGAGATATTTCCCCTAGTGTTATCCTTACTGCATGCATAAGGGCAAAGGCGTCGTTTCCTGCATATGTGTGCGTGTGTAGTCCACGTTGTCGGTCATTGAATGAAAGGCTCACGAGCCAGCCACAAGCCTAACCACCGATTGCAGACCACGCCCACGCCAGTCGAACAACGGGAGTGCTGTGCTCCTCGTTCTCGTCGCCATCGTACATCCTACACAGCACTGCGGATGCTACCGCGTTGATCATCACGATTCCAGTGCTCTCCTCATCTGGATCGATTTATGAATCCTGAAGCCCGTAACATATTTATTTTGGGGCTTGGAATCCTATTTGGATGGATGGTTATTATTCTAATATGCGCATCACCACAGGTTAGTTCAGTTCATTGCCGATTCTCTTTCTGTTTGGCTTAAAACATTCATATCTTTGCTTTCATTCTAGTTTTGGTTTCTTTCATTTGTTTGTGGAAATCTTTTCCAGTGAAGTGTGTTCAATGATTTTTTTAAAAAGAGAAAGACTTAAAAAAACTGTGTATTTGATCGTTTACATGTTGTTTCTTGTTTTCGCCTACTTTTCTACTCTAATCCACACTCACTGCTTTCCTTCCAATGTCATTTCACGGATCACTGACAGATTTCCGTGAGTCTCCAGTTATCTTTAGCGATGTATAGTGTGGTTGTACTCTTCATACAACACATACCAGATCCTTCTTCCTTTAATGGGAATCTATCCATCGCAAGCTCCACCAAAAAGCAGCTATGAGCTCATTTCTTATCTACCTCCCTGCCTGAAATTATTTGAAATTGTCTGTCCTGATGCGTTTATGTAATTTGCTGCGGCTCATTAGGCCATGCCTAGCAACGCTCGATGCACTTTTCGTGACCACGTGGTTATCCGTGAGTACAAAGTAGTTTTCTATCCCTGAATTTCTAAGGATGAAGGATTTGCGAAAAGAGAGGACGTAAAGGAAGGTTTCAAAGGATTCAACAAAAATTGTTCCCTTCCTACAACTCTTAAAAAAAAACTCCTGCTAAAACGATTAAGCACATCTGTAACTATTTGAGTTTTGTTTAAAATTCAACGCTAATAACTAACATTTGAGCTTTGTCCTTGTTGCTCCAACTTCTTGGCATGTACTGAACATTTCTTTTTTCTCCTTCGTTAGGACTGGCTTGGAATCACTACAACTGTCATGAATTCACATGTCCTCGTGTGAGTGCACCCGGTTTCTTTTGAAATCATATTCGCTCACTAGCTACCGCGCATCTGGAAATCTGGAAATATCAAAAACATAAAGATTCCAGATATCTGGAAAGTTTAGAATTTCCAGAAAGTAACAAACGTAGGACGGTGAAATGATGAAATTTTTGAAATTTTTTGAAATTTCGGAGATGGACGTATGGTAGCTCTACATAGGTAGGACATCAATGGTTGATTTTTACCTCCTTATGGGATTAAACCAACTTCACAAAAACTTTGAGCTAATGCGTAATAGGACCATGGAACCTCTTCTCTCCCCACACCCAGATAAAAATGGAAAAACTGAAGCACATCCTTGTTGCATGATTATTCAATTAGTGTGAACCTCTTTGAAGTTTCCTTCTATTTTTGTCCATAAAACTGTAAACGGAATGTAGATAAAAGTGTGCAATTGTCTAACTTTCGCTTTCCTTAACCTTCAGCGTTTTCCAGCGGGAAAAATAAACGCAACTGCAAATAAACCTATTGAATTCTCAAAATATACACGCATTCTACTCTACGGTCTTGAATGATCTTTCGGGAAAATTTGGGATCGCGGATCAGTACTCCAACTATGAAACGTCTTTTAGTTGAGTTTAAAGGTTCTTCAGGAAACTAATTGGAAAAATTAATAAAGCCGAACGTTCTCATTACTATTATCAGTACGGCTTCAAAACATCAAGTATTCAATTTCTGAGCGTTCCTCCTTCTATGGTCGCATTTCACCTTCTGAAAACGGATAAACAATTAATGTTCTCTGACAGACAACTCTTTAATGATCGCTGGTCTAATCCACGCGAGCGACTGCAGCCGAAAGCGAGGCATTCATGCCCTACTGGAGATCAATTAAACATACTATATAACGCGTAGTAGACCCGCAAATCAAAAAGACAATTCAAATGCTCCGCAAATCCTTCCGTTTCTCTTTCGTCTTTCTTTGCATTCAGAATAAGCAGAAGTATACGTTATTCTCCGCAAGGAAGATGCACAACAGGATCGAAATGGATGTCTGGAATGAGCTCATAAATAAAACTATAATTGTTTACCTCCATCCAACTTTGCCATGAGAGCCCCCAATGCCGCTCTTGATTCAATTATCATAGCCGTCCAGTCAATTTCAAGGAAAGCTGACGAGGGTGGAGTTGGAATGCACTGACGAGTAGGCCGATGCCCTTCAGTAGTAAGCTATTTCTGAACCAACTTACTTTCCATATAGGAGAATTCCGTACGACTTTCCTGTCTCATCAATTACGTAGGGGAACGAAAAGAATTCATGGAAAGAGAGGACTCAATGGTCTCCAGGGAGCCAATCGTGCACGTTAAGTTTCATGTCATGCATTAGGTGCACTTGTCATGTCCGTAAATGGGGAAGCTGTTCATCTACTGAATGCTGAACAACTTTCTTTCCAATCTTGGTTCCTTTTCAAACTAGTAAACGGTTCAAGAATTTGCACCAAATAATCGTGGTAGAAACAATAAAGACGAAATTGTTGGTCAATTGTAAAGGCGAAATTCGTGATGTTGAGATCTCACGGATTGATAGGAGTAGGGATTTATGTAGCTCACAACCACGAACATGATTACGTTCAATTCGAGAAAAGAACAAAACGTCCGAATATTTCTTTTTACCTGAGTCGCAAAGTGCCCACATTATAGTGAGAGAAGTACGTGTTATAGGTTTACAGTGACATATTACTTCCCACCTAAAGCCTTTTGCTCCAATGCTAATCGTCTTTGAAAAGAAGCGAAAGAACTTACTAGTCTAGTATTAGTGGTGATAGAATGATGGCAATATGCAACACGTTTGCTATGGTGAGGATTGGAGAGCTTACTGCTTATTGTTGCTTATTTGAGTTTCATTAGTTGGATTGTGGATGTTGGCTGGCGACGAAATCATTCTATCGTCCAACAGGTTGTGTCGCATGCAGAGAGGAGCGAGGATAGGACCAGTGTACCCACGACTTCTCGCGCAACTTTTTTCTAGGTGACTGGGCAGAATTGAGTGTAATCATGCTCATTGTCGTGAACCCACCCCACACCTATATACCAACTCGAGAAAAGGTGCATATACGGCCATCGCGGCTCCCGACCTCAACTCAGAATGGTTCCAGATTCATAAGTCGCGTATGAACAATAATTTCTAAGAAAAAATCGTTGTACCAGTATCAGTACAGTTAACCTCGCAGACGAGAACTGTGGTCTGCAATCTCTAAAAACATAGTTTGAGCTTGAACCTGACATAAACTTCTGCACTGCAATGGAAACGGACAGCTAGAAAGCAGCCGCATGTTGAAAGGATCCGCTGGTTAGGTGTACTTTTCGCTTACGTGCCATAAAACGTTTGAAATCAAAAGGAACCTTAAGTTGATGTGTGATCATACCTCCTTTTGCCGATATCTCTCACTGTGAGGTTTGCTCTTGTTTCAGGTGAGGACCTTACATTACGGGCCTTATCTTGGATATACACTGAAAAATTTTCTCACAGACATAATTTATTGACGCACTTTTTTTATTTCTTGATGTACCTTAATGGGATCATCTGTTCTCTCAGCTCTCTTGAAACTAGGATAACTAACATTTTTCATCTGCAGGCAGCTGAATGCATAACGTTAGAAACAATTCATAAAGTTCTTTCACGAACGGTCATCTTCAGATCTCATTACATGCTTTCAGTCGAGATTTAGATTTCGCTTCATTAAGATCTAAACCAGCGCTAAATTGGCAGCATCACTAGTCTTCTGAAAAATTCTAATTTACTGAACGTTGTTGCATGTTTTTGGTGTGACCGTTGCTATTACGCTACGAAACTGCATACTACGGAACCAAAATTTCACCCAATTTTCCCCGTCATCTTTTTTTCATTATGTTGCTTATTCTTTTCTTTATTCTGACGCTGGATCCACGAAAGTAATCCATTTTATGAGCATTACATATTTCGTTGTGGAATTTATGACGATGAATGGGGATGGCAGGAAATGGATTGTTTGCTGCGAAAGCTTTTAAACTTATCTGCAATTCTCGGTTTTTTTCGTGTTGAGGTAGTGGGACCCAAGCTCGTTCAGCGCGTTTTAGCCGAGTCACCGACGTGACGTCGTTGGGAATTTGAATATGCCAGAGAGATTTGTTGCAATCCCAGTCTCCAAGGACATGCGGTTTTTTTCCTGTAAGAGGTGAATGGAAGTGAAAGAAGATCAATTTTGCTTATTTTAGCTGATATTCCCCCTTTGGATCTGTTCACTCCCAGACAGATTTGTTTATCAATTGTTGTTAAAAAAATAAGATGAATCTTACACTTTTTTATCGGCATAAACTCTATGGGTCGCTTTGTTAAGAAAATTTCATTTTTCTCCTTGGCAATTTTGAATAGCGTTAGGCAATAACGTTTTAGATTATTTAACACCAACCTTTTATGAGGAATTAGCCATTTCCAAAGCTTAGCATCACCAAATTCGTAATGATCCAGATATGGACTTCCAATGAAGTCATTCATCGATGGGTGTTCAGTTGCCTTGTCATATATTATTTTTATTCCTTCCTCCTTATGAAATTTGAAATACAGTTTTATTGCAAAGAACAAAGCTGTTCGTTGACGTCTGCACCGCCTGTTTCCTTCTTTTTTCTTCGGCAATCACTGTCATGCTGCATAGTCACTCACTCTTTTGTCGTTATCGGTGAAGCATAATTCCAAAGAAGCCCGCTTTTCTCAGTGATTTGAATGTCATTTGTTTTTTTAAGGGCCAGTCACGAGCAGCTTTCGCAACCATACTTCCCATTAAAGATAAGGGTCATTGGGGAGAAAAGTTCACGGATAGCCTCGAGTGCAACAAGACATAAGAAGTTAGTTATGATGTCGCAACATTTCTCGAAATATGTTCGCATTTGTTGAAATTTCACGGGTTCATAGGAAAGTAGAGCCATAAAAATGTTCCCAGAATGCTCTTGGAAAAAGAACGTTTGTGTTATATACCAAGTTATATTCGTTGTTTAACAGTAAAATCTTTGATGCAAAAAATACAGAGCATTGAATTTGTGTGAAACTATATTCATTTCATAAGAAGGATTGTGTTGCAGTTAAGAAATACATAATAGCTGTATTGTTTCCTACGAAAATGTGAGCTACATAGTGGTTTGTTTTTTTCTGTGCTACGTTCGTTTCATTTTCCTTTATTTCATTTGTTTCGCTTTTTTGAATGAATATCTAGCAAAAAACTTGCTGAAAACATTTGGCAGGAAAAAGAACTTTTTTGTAAAATTTTAAGGATTAGTTTTTTTGGAAGTGTTGGTGGGTGCTTTTGACATTTTCAACTGTTTATAGATTTCTGGTCGCTTCTTGCTTGCACGCCACAATTCGGAAAATAGTAAGGGTTAATTTCATGCTTGAACGAGCTGTTTTTAGGTCAAAATACCGGAGTTCAACAACAGTTGCTTTTCGAACTAAAAAGAAATTGACGCATTTGTTCCTAAAATGTTTTTTTTCGTTCGAGGGAAAAACTAAAACACAAAACAAAAAAAAAACACTGCACAACAAAATAGCAGATAAGTCTTCTACAGCTTGCCTTGTTGATGCCGTTCGTGAGAATATAGTACATACAATGCGGTGTGGAAAGTTGGAACAATTCTACATTAAATTATGTGGTTCAGTATATATATATATATATATATATATGCATATATATGTATATACACGCATATATACACATGTATATATATGCATTTATGTGTAAGAACATATAGGACTTATTTTTAGCAGTCACTGTTCCTTTTCTTAAGAGTTCCTGAGTACGCTCTAGTAACTTCGCATTCATTATTTTGGTTCAGACAAGTATCTCCTAAGTAGACGAGATGCAAGAATGAAATTGCTGCATTTGAATCTGAGTTCTATAAAATTAGTTTAATAATCACTTGAATGCATTATTTCTAGTGCCATTGATTTTCATCAAAGTTTTCATACAGTGGTATACTTTGGATACTATCTGAGGCGCTGACAGAACGGCACAATATATATGAGAAGGGCGAACCTGTGACATTTTACACTAATTTGTTTTCCGCATTTTTCGCTTCGAACATAAAACTCTCCTGCAATAGTCAATTTTGATAGTGAGCTCGGCTGTCGCAATTCTCGGATTTCATAAGTTCGACGCATTTCTTCATCATACTTGATGCATGAAACTTGGATAATGGGATTATCCGTCGAACTCTTCTTCCATAGATTTTAGTTAAAAAAGGGAACCACATATTCAACGCTTTTCGTTATTTAATATTCCCTAAAAAACCTTTACAAAAATTTTCTTAGTGTATTTATGTGGGTTTAGTATTTGACAACTGTTCTAACTCTTTTAACTTTTTGACGTCAAGGTTGTTTATTTCTGTGAGATGAGACGTCATGGTGTGTTTTCTACTCCTTGTTATTCGTTTATCATCATTTCACCGTTTTAAAATCTTTCCAGATAGTATTGTCACCATTTACGTTGTGTGTTCATGGTATTATACCATTTTTTTTAAAATTAAACTTTAGTATTTATATATTTTTCAATTGAGTTCCTTTTTCTTCGTCACTCTGAACTCATTGAACTGAACTCTGAACTCGTGCTAACTTAATTTCTACCTTGAGCTCTCTTAATTAGCAGCTAACGTAGAAACAGTGGCTGCCTGTTAGTTGTGTATTCTTTCCGAGCTGCAGCTGTTGCTCATGCTTTGCTGCAGGCTTTCCTGTTGCTCAATGATCCATCATTCGCTATCGATCGGTCGATCCCAGCAGTTGAGATGTACACTGGCTCCTAAAATTTGCTGTTGTACGGATGATCATCTCTTCATCACTCAAGCCGCTCCAAACGTTTGCCCAAATTTCTGTCATACCCTTTCTTCTCACTATTCTGAATCTTAACTCGGAGATTAGGGCGGGTGTAGTGTAGCGGTTAGAGGTTCCGTCTCTGCGCGATCGATCGGAGGTTCGAATCTGCCTCAGTGCTCACCAAGCCTTTCACCCAGGAGTGTCGATAAACTGGTACCAGACTTGTCTGGGAGGAGAAAAACACTGACTTGAGACATCAGCTAGCTGCCGCAAGTCATTGTAAAGGCAAGTTACAAGTTCGTTAATCTCAAACGATTCTGAGCTGAAGTGAACGTGGGTGCGCATCTTGATTAACGCCAGAAACTTTATCCTTTTATCCTTTAACTCAGAAATTAGGAAGGGACAGATCTTACTAAAATCTATGTCAAATTGAACTCTGTTAATCATAAAGTAATCAAAAGTCAAAATGACAGAACTGTATTGTGAGCCATCTACCCAAGTAGAAAAACACGTGCACATTCAGTGGGCGTTTGGTTCCGCCTTTGTCAAGTTTATGCACAGTTACATTCCATTTTCTTAATACTGAGAAGTTCATCCTCCTGAAGTCGAAATTCCCTCTTATTTCATAAATGTGAGTAGGAAATATTTACACAGCCAATAATTTCGACAAAAGTTAGGATCTATTATCGTGGCATCATTCTCTTGAATTAAGGAGTGAAAAAATAAACATAGTTTCTTTTATTGTTTCTGACCTTAGGATTTCTCTTCTTGGGCAGTGTTTTCAAGTTTTTTCATTTTTTTGTTCACTGTTTTCTTTTGTATTTCTCTATGTCGTAAAAGGTCAGTTTATGTTTGAACGGTAGCTACAATCAGAGAAGGCAGTGAAGACGTGACAGAAAATGGAATTCTCCGAATTAAGAGGCTTGTATGGGAATGCAAGCATTCCAGCTAATGGGTAACTACACAGACGCGTTCCGACTTCATTCCCGTAGTTTCTCATTGTCTTTATCTCTTCTCTATTCGTATTCGTGTGCTCAATCGTTTCTCGAAGCATCAACTTGTTTTATTTTAATCACTTTATTTTAGCTATATTTTTATTTTACAGCTTTACAGTCAACTCTGTGATACCTTCAGCATGTGACCGTAGTGCTGGGTCTCGTTTTACAAAATAAAGGTTGATCCGCAATGCACTTTTTAACTCGAAACACGTAGAAATATAAGTACGAAATTACCGAATTCCTGAAGATAATCGTCTAATTTTTGCAAAATTTTCGCCATCCAAACAACAGGGATCCCTCTTCGATGGACTGAAGAGTTGAAGAATAACGGTCCTGGTGAAAAAAAAATCTGGTTTTTCCGCATATAACATCAAGGGCGAAATTTGGATGTCTACACACGGTAGAAATGTTTCAGCAAAAACGCAATTTCCCATGCCATGCTCACCTATGCATTTCTCTTGAGCGTTTCCACAAGTACGTTTAAAACAGTTTGGATTCCTACATTCGTCATTTCTTTCATTCACTTCTTGCTCTGTTTCATTTTCTTTGCTCATTGTAGATTTCTACTGATTTGCTACTTGTTGATAGTCAAATTGAAGTAAGAGCCAAGATTGTTAAAAACTTTATTATGGTTAATGTTTCGGCGTCGTCGTAGAGCCTGGAAAGTCAGATCATTTGTAATATATCCTCTCAAACGCCTACGAGAACCTCGAACACGGCTTGCATTGCAGCGCTGTTTGAGACATTCGTGTAAAGAGAAGTGACATTAGAAGATTCAACAGCACATTCTTTCCCCAAACGCGCTCTTCGAAGTTGCTCAAGAAACATATTGGTGTTGGATAAATGCGCAGGAACATACAAGCATGAAATAGTGGTTCGCAGAACTTTGGAGGCGTTTTCGATGAACGCTAAAAGTTTAAAAATGAATAGAAAGGAAGAGTGCATAGCTGTGACCAACTAGCTGGCTCTGTATCAAGACCTTTGCGGGTTTTAATCTACGGGGTCATATGCGGGTCGCATCCTAGTTAGTATTAGCGGAGCGATTTTATCACCCAGAGGTCCGCTAATATCACGGCAACGCGGCTACTTAGGTAACCACAACGATATCGACTCTTTTTCGTTCTGGTTTTGGATGTAGCAACTTAGGGAATGACGACTTGTTCTGGATGGGGGATTTGAGAGAATATATTTCAAATGATCTGACTTTCCAGGTTAGGAGAAGGCGACGACGCCGAAACGTTGGCCGTATTAAAGTTTGTTAATAATCTTAGCTCTTGCTTTAATTCGACAATCGACAAGTTACAATCTCTGTGCCAAGATTAAAGAAAAGTCGACGTTTCGCACTACTAATTAATTTCCGTATAGACTGATTCGTGTAATTTGTATGAATTTTCTTCTTTTATTTTTATAATGATAAGTTCCTAACACCGTCATTATTATTGTTCTCTAATCTGAAAACAAATAAGGCATTAAAAAAATTACAACGATACTTTAATCATCAACAAATGAAATTAACAGTGATTCATGGTAAATGTAAATAGTTGTTCTTCAAAAGCAATCCTTTAGCTCTTTCGCGACATCATAAAACGCAGTTGCTGTTCGAAATCGGCTCGAAAACAACGAGCGGAAAAAATTCGAAAGGTAAGGCGGAGTAGTGCCAGCTGTAACTCCATGTTTATGGTTTCGGGTAAAGATTATACCTTTGGGATCACCTGAAGCTGATGTCTCCTCGTTGTTTCATCCAGGCAGAAGCTCGAGTGATTGCCACACGAGCACTCGCTGAAAAGCCGAACTCTTTTCTGCTTGGACAAGTAATGGTGATGAGCAATTTGGGTTCAAATAAGGTATGGATTTTCTTCAAGCATTCTTCACTTTTCAATGACAAAAGGCAAAAATGTCGTTCTTACTTCACTAACATAATGGTACATATATAACTGTATTCAATATATTATTAACCGTTACAGCGCCTATACCCTATCTCAATATTTTGATTATTTGAACCGAAGTTAGATCACATTATTAACAGCATATTTCTGTAGTTTTCTTCACGATTGAAGACGTGATTTGAACCTGGTCGGAAGGAGCTGCTTGCGTATGTCTGGAAAAACTAATAATAATACATTCGCTTACATCGTTCTTTTTTAAATGTCGGTAGGAAAATGAATGTGAGTTAGTGACGATTTTTAATTAAGTTATCCACGAGTCTCGCCGTTAGCTGAAACAAAACATGCTAAAAGAGATAGGAAGAGACAGGAAAAGGCAGGAGAAAGAGGATTTTGCATATGTTCTTACTCGATCTGCTTGTAAGAGTTCTATTTATTTATTTACAGAGTGAGCTGGGTAGTGTCAAGAACTAAATTTTATCAGTTCAAGGTTAGCTCCGAATCCAGTTTACCGGCAAAGCTTGAATGTGGTGTCTATTATACTACAAGAACGTACGGGAGTAAAAGCATGGATTCTATATTATATCAAAATTTTGTAACAGTCCTCTGATCTTTGAGGGCCAGGTTTTTGGGCAGCTTCATAATACTAATACTTTATTGCACAGATTGTCAAACATCCAAAGAGCAGTAGTGAATAAAAGATGAAGATTTGCTGTCAACCTGTAATTGAAACCGACCTACTCATGTATGCAGCAGCACGTCATTAAATCCCTGGATAAATTATTGAGTGTATGATCCTTGATGAAATGAGATCTATTCAAAACTGCCATATCGTTGAGGAAGGAACAAAATGACGGCACATAAGCGTCAAAAATAAATAATTGGAACCTTACATAGCCTAAGGTTATAGTTGAAAAAGTGTTCAGAGACTCAAACTTTCACATTTGGTCAGAACAGTGAGAATTAGTTACACCAAAGCACACGAAATTGTTGGTTTGTTATTTTTAAAACTCATTTATGCTATTTTGTTTGCTGTGTAAAATTTCGAACTTCTGTAGCAGAAAGAGAAGTTATCAAAGTAGTCGAAAAGTTGCTCTTAAGACCACAACTATGTCTGAGTTTTGTGAGATTTTTATTGAATGTGCACGAACGAATTTCGTTCGTACACTAGAACAGCGCAAAGTTCGAAAATCCCAGTTTCCATCCTTTTCCTTTTGTATCTTCTCTGCTTTGCATCTCCGTTAATCTCTAGAACAGGGTTCAAATTGAAAGAACCTAAGTAGAAATCTTAAAACACATAATGCACTTTAGTTTGTAAACCTTGTTTTACTCTGAAAAAGTTCTTTCGCTTTCTTATAACACTTCCTTTTCATAACTTCCCATATGCAAATATTTCAATACGATGCTCCTTAAATCACAAAAAATTGATCTTGCCACAGTATTTCGAGTTGAATGATATCGTTTTCAGAGCTATTCGAGACTATTTTTTTTCTACCAGATTCTGCGGCCCGGCTATTTTCCCATCTCAGTTGGGGCTGGCGTATTGTACCATCGGCAGTCAGTGCTGCAGCTTAGGAAGAAAATACTATGAGGATGTCAAATCTATAAGTTTGTTTTTTTGTTCGTTTGTTCCCATAAATCCAGATAGTTTAATATCAACTCACTTCACTACAAATAAATCAACATACTTCCTCCAATGTTGTATTTACTACTGACAGCTGGATAGTTCATTTTTACGTGAAATCTTTGCAGTTAGAGTCAATTCTGAAATAATAACAACAATGAGTGAAAAAAGACATGGTGGTGATTGTTGGAATTGCATATACAACACAAAAGACAAGACAGTTTAAATCTCATTACAATACCAGACAGCTGAACTGGAGCGGTCAGATTAAATAAGATTCATCAATTCATCTTCTTTAGAATTTGACTAATCTGAATCTTCGATTTAATTTCATTTAATGTTTGCGAAAGATCAATTCAAAAGTTTTTCCAGACAAACATATGCGACGTACGCATAAATGTTGTCTTTCCAACGATGCATTTGCCGATGGTGGAATATGCTAGCCTCGACTGAGGTGCGAAAATAGCCGGCCCGCGAAATCTGATAGAAAAAAAGTAGTCTCGAATAGCTTTGAAAACGACATTATTCAACTCGAAATGGTGTGTCGAGCTCAATTTTTGTGATTTAAGTAGCCTGGCATTGAAATATTTGCATGAAATCTAACCAAAAGCTTAATATTCTTCCCTACTCTGGAAAGATATGAAAAGGAAGTGTTATAAGAAAGCAAAAGAACTTTCTCAGAGTAAAACAAGCTCCACAAACCAAAGTGCATTATGCGTTTCAAGAGTTCTACTCAGGTTCTTTCAATTTGAACTCTGATTCTAGAGATTAACGGAGGTGCAAAGTAGAGAAGATATAAAAGGAGAAGAATGGAAACTGGGATTTTTGAACTTTGCGCTGTTCTAGTGTACAAACGAAATTCGTTCGTGCACATTCAATAAAAATCTCACAAAACTCAGACATAGTTGTGGTCTTAAAAACAACCTTTTGGCTACTTTGGTAACTTCTTTCCTTGCTACAAAAGTTCAAATTAGTGACGCACCGCAATTTTATACAGCAATCAAAATCGCAAGAGTTAAAAAAAAACAAACCAACAATATCGTGTGCTTTGGTGTAACAAATTCTTGATGTTCTGATCAAATGTGAAAGTTTGAGTCTCTGAACACTTTTTCAGCTGTAACCTTAGGCTATGTTAGGTTCCAATCCTATTCTTCCTATTCCAATCCTTCTGGATAGATCTCATAGAGAGAAATGATTTATGAATCGTTCTTAAATTTCTATTTTATGACAATTCACGAGCAAGCGACGGTGGCGGACAGTGCCGCATCGTCACTCACCGTCGTTTTTTCAATGTTCATGCGTAGTACTGTAAATACTGCTAAGGCAGTATAGCGACACGTTGAAGAGGCGTTCGCCAGTTTTAAACATCCTAACGGAGTCACTGTCAGGGAGGCAATCCGGCTCATTTGGTGGGAACATCTCAACACCTTGTCGAACCGGCAAGCACCGTGTGTTCCTGAACTCGTGCAGCCAAACTACCAACATACGCCGCGGTTAACGAAGAATTACCGACAGAGTCGGAGGTTCTGTTCTGTATCCAGGAAGTGAAGAATATAGAATCTGGCGGAGACGATGGAATCAGCAATTAGCAAACTATTCCTCCTTCAATGATTTTCTTTAGTAGAGCCGTACACGAGGTTGTTATAATCCTTTATTCGTGGCTAACGTTTCGGCAATATCGCCTTCTTCAGAGCCTCAAAGGAATGAAATCGAACGTGACTAATCTGATCAAACGCTTTATCCGCCCATCAAAGAAAGTCCTACGTTAGCCGTTGGGCCTCATAGCTACCAGTGAAAGCATCGTACCTTAGGATCAGCTGACTATCCTGCCACTGCTAGAACCTGATGTGAGAATCTGTTGCCACCGTGGAGCTCCCTCGTAGTAACCTTAAGCAAATATTCATTCGCAATTGCCTATATGATCGTATTTGCACGACACCGGAGTGTACAATATGCCCAGATAACAACTAGGGTGATTGCATGAGTTCGTGTGTTCTTTATATGATTTCCTGTGTGCAGTGTGGTGACGAATACATAGGAGAGACAGCTAGACCACTATGTATTCGAATCAAACAACACCTGGACGGCAAAAGGAAATCATGTGACTCCACTGCATTGGGTGGTCACAGGGTGCGCCGTCATAACGGGGAAGATTTTGAAGTTAAGATCACGATTTTGGCGCGCGAAAGATTTTAAATGTGCAGTCGGAGTATATAAAGTTCACTCGGGATAAGCCCAAAGGAGAATGGTTACCCTTCCTCAACGTCCAAGTGCATATTTCAAACAGAACGCACAGGACGAAGTGGTACCGCAAACCCAGTAATAAAAATATCCTAGTTCACTTTCTTTCTGCTCATCCCACACAAGTTGAAAGGTCGCTAGTACGAAACATGTTTTGGATCCACTCCAAGAGTCCAAATATGAATCGCAAGGAGGAATGCCTCTCCATTACGCGGGAACTCGCGCCTTATTTAAGGCTGATATTTGATTGCGCTAGTCACCTCACATCAGGTATCTAGCAGTGGCAGGATAGTCAGCTGATCTTAAGGTACGATGTTTTCTTCCACTTGGTAGCTATGAGGCCCAACGGTTAACGTAGGACTTTCTTTGTTGGGCGGATAAGGCGTTTGATCGGATTAGTCACGTTCGATTTCACCCCTTTCAGGCTCTGAAGAAGGCAATATTGACGAAACGTTAGCCACGAATAAAAAATTATAACAAACTCGTGTACGGCTCTACTAAAGAAAACAATTACTGAAGCATTAATATGCCGAGGTTTATCGAAAGTCGCACATGGAGTATTCCTCCTTCTTTGATTCCTGAGATGACGAAGATAATCCGTTCAATATTGATTGACGGAACATGGAAAGGTTAGCTAATTCTTGGAGGCGCTCTGTCATAAATTCTCTCCACAAGGTACCCACCACAGAGCCCAGGAATTAGCGAGAAATATCACTGCTGCGTGTAATGTACCAGGTTCTGAAGCGGATCATCCTGAATCGACTAATTCACATCGCGAATAAACATCGGGTTTCGCCTTGTCGATCGATCGACCAGGTGTTTATTGTGAAGAGTTTATTGTTCGTTGCAAGTGGTTTCTTCGAAAGTGACTGAAGTGTGGTATCTGTATTCGAGAGCCTCTACACTTAGCTTTTCTGGACTTCGAAGCAGCCTTCGACTCTCCTCACCGAGCCCGTCTTCTCAACGCGCTTCGTGCCGATAGAGTTTGAAGAAAGGTCGTACGCTAGGTTTACTACATGAACAGAAGAACAAGTGCTGCGGTTCGAATACTGGGCGGATGTACTACACCGTTTGAAGTGGAAACTGGAGTAAGACAAGGGGTGTCGCAGAACCCTCCCTGTTCAACTTTGCCGTCAACAACATAATGCAAAGAACAGCTAAGCAGAGTCCCGCAATTTTAGCGACTTATGCGCCTCCCATGATGGATCTCTAGTACCTCGACGATGCAGCATATTCGCTTCCAGCAGCGCAAAGTAACATCATTTTGTTAGCATTGTGTCGAAATTTGCTGCAGCCTACGGACTGTGAAGCTGCTCTGGTAAAGCAGATTTGGGTGTCCTCGAGATCGTCAACGGAAATTAGGATGGACGGACTATCCATTGAATTCGTAGATTCGCCCTATCATGATCCACGGATCGGAGTTGCCATCGACGGTGATGGAAAATGTTGAATGCTTGAAGAGGAAACTGTTTAAACGACTATTAGAACAGGAAATGCTTCCTGGCCGTAAAAGATGGTTCTGGACAAAAGTGGTAGGGAAATATCTGAGGACATTTGGCGTTGGCAGGCAGTTCAGTCGAGACTTGAAATTTAGCTGTTTATGGAATAGCGACGGACGAACAGATTCTATGCGAATTCTGGCTGAAGATCGAACAGGATGAGCTGTATGTTCAAGGACGACACTTTCTAGCGAAAATGCGGCTAACAGCATTAGACCGTAACTCCCCTCGATTAACTCAAATAAGTAATGTAAGTTATAGCCGTCTCCTATGAAGCATAGTCGGACGAACATTGCGGTGAAGGATAAAGATGAAATGCACGGCGTCAATTCCTATGGGCATGCGTCTACTTGGAAGTCGACCGTGGTTCTACCATAAAAATGTAAACTTGAAATTCAGCTATCCGCTTTTTTGCTAGCTTTAATTTTTTGAAAACATCTGTGATTGTCTAGGACTTTGAGCACAAACGACGATGAAAGGAACATTGTTTAATTCTCGCACTTCAATTTTTTGTCCTGTTGTTGGTTCTCGTCTTACTTTTTAACACTGCACTTTAGCAACTGCAGACCTCACTTTTAAATTCACTTCATCCTGTCCACTTTCGCTCAAGAACGAATTTTACTAGACTACCAAAATATTCTGCCAAAACAACAAATAATGGAGTTTATTTTCACATCCAGCAAATCAGCAAAATTCTTTTAGGTCGGCTCCGATTCGATGCATTTAGATTTGCTGGAGCACAGTGATGAACCGCTCGTCGTACCGGGCCCGTCCAGTGCGTAACGTTCATTACAGATGACATTTACGAATGGTTTGATAGAAATATTTATGATTTTTTGCTACGAATGTGCTGCCTATCACTTACTGTAATCCCACACCGCCCTAACCCTCGAATTTGTCACTTTGGCATTATCACATTACAACTGTTCTCTTACTGCACATCGCAAAATCAACCGGAAGTTCAATCTCCAAGAACTTGTTCTCATGAAGTCTCATGATCGTAACTGATTTCTTTCCTTCACTCCCGCCTTGTGCTACTTTTCTTCTTTTTCATTGATTTCATCATTCAGAGATTGCTACTTCCAGTTGATATATGTTCACTTATCATCGCTCTGCTCAGTTTTCGTCCGAACCAAAAAGCGTTTATTTTGTATGAATAAACCATACATATTTACTTCTCATTTCTATGCGGTAAGAAGTTTTTAATGCCAGAAACTTCAGAATAACTCTTAAATTAGTAAATCGAGGTTATTTTCGGGACGCCAGTGCAAATGGAGAAAACGTTCGCTGAAGAAGCAGTTGGCCAATTAAGACGGGTAGTTGTTTCGGTTTTCGATCTTCTCTCTTCAACAGCGGGACAACATGAGTCTTCAGCTGACATAGGTTGTTGACTTTGGTTCTGTGACCACTCATGAAGGTCACACCTAACGCGTCTCTTTCAATTGATGGCGCAGTTCTGACGTTGCTAAATCTGAGGGTACTCGAGATATTCCAGAAAAGTGAATTGTACCAAGAGCACTGATTTAAAAAAATGAAGGTTGGAAAATAAAACAATCTTTTGATGATTAACGAATGAATAAAGCAGTTTGATACAAAATTGACAGCCAAATGATGATTCCAAAAAGCCAAAAAGAAAAAAAAACGGGGGCTGACGTGTTGCAAAATTATCATCATAGAATTCCAGTTCTTTTCATACTCATCACACTTTACCATGTCCTTAACCTTTTTCAAATTGTTCTGCATTCAATTACTAAGTATAGATCAGTATAAGCTACTTGATATTGCATATCTAACATATTTCTTGAAAATGTCCCCGTGAAGTGAATAACTTTGAAAATCGGAAGTAATGTTAAATTATAGTTGAGTGTTTTTGCAGAAGCGACGACATTGAAAAGATGACATCAAAAAATTTTTTTGGTGGTTTGAATGAGATGGATCCCACATTCTATTAATTTAATGTTCGCAGGCTTGCCTATGAGTAAAGTCCTTGATGACATCATAGAAAGGAAAAGCAGACGATAAAACCGAAGAAGAGGCCCTCGGGATCTGTAATTCATATCTCCAGCTATTTGTGACATAAAATGTGTTTTAGAATCGCTTTATTGAGAGCAATTAAACATCAAATCTACAATAAGCTGGCGCTTTTACATCCATACCTTACAATCTTCTATGCTATAAAATACAGCACGTAGTCCGTGTGCGTGTTTGTATCTGTGTCACGGAAATACTTCACATACGTGAAAAATGTTCCTTCCGCTGAGGTCGAAACAGCCCCACCCGCCTGCCAGACAAGCATCCAACAACTGAGCTTTTGTTTGAAATGGTACTAAGACAATGGTCTTGTCGTCTCCAATCTTCGATCGTTGATGTAGGAAAGAACTTCGAATTCCTTCTTTGATTCGCGTAAAGCGGGATATTCCTAGTAATACCCTTTCAATTGCGGGTTCTATGATGCTGATCGCAATGTCCTCCTGCTTGCGACAAGCCCACGTTTCTGAAGCGTGGGTCAAAGCGGGAAAACCGGTGGTGTTGAATAGGTGAGCACGGAACCGGATTTTTTTAGTCCTCTTCACTACATCCTCGATGTTCTTATATGCTCCCCAAACCGCTCGTTTGTCCCTGCTCAGCTCGGAGACCAGGTCGTTCATCATGTTAATTTTCCCAACCTAGATATACATAGCTGGAGCATTCGGATATACGCTTTTCATAGAGCGGGAATGGGGCATCAGAAACCCATCCATTTCTCATGTAGATCGCTTTCTCCAAGTTTAGCAAAAGACCGATCTTTTCACACGTTGTATCAAATTCGACCAGCATTGGTTCCGCCTGGTAGATGGTTGATGTCATTAGAAGAATGTCATAAGCAAAATGCCAACCGTCAACTTCCACTCCCATGTTATTCCATTTCAATACTCGCTTCGCGTTTTCGAAAGTGGCACTGAATATTCTGCGTGAGATTCCCCTGACTAACCTCTTTACGTCGCTTGTGTCCCTTGACTAACCCTTCTTTTGACGTCGTGACATCATTGTAGAGTGGATAAGGTTTGATCGTGAACAAGAACCTGTACAACTCACGAAACTTCCTTATGTGTGGAGTAGTTGTAGACGTCTTAGTTGTCCAAGACCTCCATGACCGCTTCAGTCTTAACTGAATCGAAGGCTTTCTTCAAATCGATGAAAGTGAGGCGCAGCGGCATCTTGTACGCTCGCGATAATTGTATGAGTATTGAAAAGGTGTGTATGTAGTCATTCGTGCTGGATCAATCATCGCTTCGAAACCCAATTTGACACACGACTATCCTTTTTCTCCTAACTTTTTCACTCCTGTTAAGGATCACTAATTTGAAGAGCTTGTAGATGACAGGGAGTAACTAGATTGGGTGATAGTTGTCGATGTCCAGTGGGTCTTCCTTCTTACACAACAGCACGGTCTTGCTGGTTTTGCATGTATTAATAACTCTGCATTTCGACAGATAATGACTGAAGACCTCACCAGTGTGTTGATGAAAACTGGCGGTAGGTTCTGCAAATGGTCAGACTTGATTCTGTCGGGACCGGGTAAAGTACTTCAGCGACACGATGCCAGGTCGGACATTAGAAGGGAGAATTTTTGGAATGAAGTGTCTATCTTTTCTCATATGGTGGATGATCAGCCAAGTGGTCGTGGCTGTCGATTAGATCTGAGTAGTAGTCGTTAATGACTTTCTCCGTCGCCCTTCCCAATTTTGTAGCTGCTTCATCTGAGTTCCAAAGGGCGGTCATTTTTGTTTTCCGATTGGCGAAGTCCCGACAGGCATAGCGAAGGTCTTCTTTTATCGATTTCGTGCTCGCGAATTCGGAAGTGAGTTTATGGTTGCCTGCAGCTCCACGCTAACGTATTAGCTCTAGAGGCTCCAGAGATAGACGTCTCCTGCTGGCTTTGAAACTCGTTGTTTTCCTCGTACAGTCGCAAAGATGTTCCTCAAGCCGATCATATTCGTCGTTCACGCATTCAATGACGGTATCTTCCCAAAAAGCCGAAGAGCGCGGAGGGAAGGTGATGTGAAAGAGGTGAGCACGGACCCCTGTGTTCCTAGTCGTAGTTTTTGATGATCGTTTCAAATAATTTTTTTTACGGAAATAGCTCATTTCCTTTTCATCTTATTCATTTGTAGACTTAGATATACAAAGCAGAAGCATCCAAAAACGTTCTCTTTGTCAAGTGTGAATGGAGAACGCATCAAAGGCCCATTCGTTTGCCACAAGCATTACTGTTCAGCTGGGGACCAATATTTTTAAACGATTCGTGGAATTTGTCAGCATTAATTTTGTTTAGTTGATGTTTTGTTATGAAAACGATATCATCACCAAATCAGAGATGGTGCGGCAGTCACTCGTCAACCATCACTCTTGTACTATCCTATTCAAAAATTCGCATTGCGTCGACTATGAGTATTTTGCAGTAGAGTATTTTATTTTTGACGAGGACTGTGTCATCATGTGCAACCCGATTATGTTCTTTAAGAATGGTGAAATTCTGGAGGATTATAGATAATTCAAAGCGCATTTCTTGTAAGTTAACAAGGTCGGCTGTTTGTGGCTTCTATGAACGCATCTGCATCTACTAAATCGATGGTCTGAAAGTAGACACTCTTCTTAGCTCGAAACAGTATGACTGTCTTCAATCAATGCTTCTGAAAAGCCTTTCCCAAAACTCTGCATGCTTACTTTTTCTCATCTGATATTCTTTTAAACCCGTTAGGAAATACTACTGAAAAGAGGTTGTAGCTGACAACAAGTGGATTGAACAATAATTGCCAGTCCCATGTTGATTCTTTTTCTTGTATTATCAACACGGTCTTGGTGGTATTCCAGCAACTGGCAACCTTCTCTTTTGATAGATAATACGAGAAGAAAATTACCAGAGCGTTGTTGAGAACAATCGAAAGATGCTTTATGTGTTCAGAGTCCATTCTGCCGGTACCGGCTTCCATACGGCTGTTTACCAAAGACAGCGGTACATGTCGTACTGAGGATTTGATGGAGAGGACCTCTCAAATGACATTCCCCTGTTCCCTCGGACGGTGAGAAGAGTAGTGAACATGGTTGTCGAAAAGATCGGAGAAAAAGTCGTGTATAATTTTCTTCATTCCCTTCTTTGATGAAATGATTGTTCCATCCTTATGTTCCAGAAAGAGGTAATTTTTTTTTCCGATTGGCGAAGTTTAGCGAATGCTATTTCCTGCGTCTGCAACTTCAGCCAACACTTCTGTTCTTCTCCGTTCGAGGTCCTCTTTTATCGCTTCTCTGCAACGATTGCTAGCTCGGAAGTGAATTCATGATTGCCTGCAGCTCCTGCAGCTCCACGTTACCGTATTAGCTCTAGAGGTTCCAGAGACAAGCGCCTCTCTGAAACTCACGCTTTCCTCGTGAAGATGTTCCTCCAGCCGGTCATATTCGTCGTGCACGCTATTCGCGACGGCGTCTTCCCAAAAGCTGAAAAACACAGCGAAGAGGTCCAAGTCTACGATTGTTCGGGAAATTTCCTTTGTAAACCTCGCAACTTTCTCTCCTCTACGTGCAAAGGATTTTTAGAGGATGGTCCTATCCCACATAGAATATTGACACAACAGCGACATCTCCCTGGCAAAAACTATTACTGAAGATAATGTGGTCAATTTGGTACACTCCATCGGGTAACTCCCACCGTCACCGGTCCAGCGTACAGAGGAGGGCTTCTGAATTGCAAATTCCCATGGATGGTCTTAGTCGCCATGACAAACTCGGAAAGCTTCTCCCCCTGTTCAATCCATTGATGGTCGTGAGTTCCGATGTGAAGATCCTCACACAGTAGTTCGAATGTTCTTTTGTCTTGAAACCTCGGCATATTCTGTCTGTGTTTTGCTATAGTGTGCCTACGAGGTTTTTAGATGGAACCTTTATTTGCCTGACGTTTCGGCTTTTTCGCCGTCTTCAGAGGCCTAAATAGAGGATGACTGGAACAATGCTACGTTTATCCCGTCAAGTGCCACACCACCCTGGGTCAGTGTTTCGATAATCGTTCAGGGTAGTGAAAACAGAAACCTATCTACATTGAAAATGGTCTTACGTTTTGCTCCACCGGATGTGGCGCGGCTGGTTGCACGCACTTGTCACTCAGTGTACCAGCGAATGAGTGTTACTGCGTGTAGATCACCAGCGACGACATAGATTATTTGATCTACACACAGAATATCAGGCGGTTATAGGTCACAGAGCGGTACAAGTGGCAAGAACTCATTCGTTATGGACAAGCATTCATTCTTATTATTCATTGAAGGGTTTCTTTTAAGAATAAAAAACGCCTCCAACGTCTTCCTTGCCGATATTTCTGTTTCGTGAGCCAGTATAACGCATTTCACATCGTAATCGTTTCCGTTGTGGGCCTCATGTCTGTGCCTTCCTAGTGGTGTTATCAAGCTTTTTCGTCGTTTTCCGGCCATGTGTTCATTAATCCTCACTCCAAGATTCCTACCGGTCTCCCCAACGTAAGTTGCATTGCATATCAAGCACTCAATCTCATATATTACCCCTATTTTTGCGCAGTCGCCTGTTTTTCCGTAAGGACAAATAACACATCTTTCACAGATGCAGTATCTATCATATAGTCTGTTTCTAACAAGCTGGCTTTTGATGTTTGCATTTGGGATATTTACCAAGATCACGTCATTTTGTAATTGTGCTTGGATAATGCTGCGATGAACAGCGGCACTGACATTGTCAGAGATAAAAGGAAGACAAAGAGAAATTTTGTTTTCGCGCGGAATATTGCTATTTACAGTGCGGGTTCTTCGGTAATGCGGACGTACTGTATGGCCATTGGCACATGCGATTTTCAAGGCTAGTCTTCGTGATTCGTGTCGTTCTTGGTTGCCAGTGCATACTTCACTAGCGGTTTTGAACATATTACGAATCACTGCGCGTTTTACTGCGGTCGGATGTGCAGATTTGGCGTGCAATATGATGTTCTTGCAACTTTCTTTGCGATACCACTTTACTCTAATAATGCCGTTTGAAGTACTTATTTGTGTGTTGAGGTACGGAAGCCATCCTTCTTTTGGGGTTTCTCGTGTGAGTCTTATATATTGCGATTGTTGGTTGAGTATTCGGAAACACTCGTCCATTTCGGACTGTGTTGATGTTATGATGCAACAGTCGTCAATATATCTGCAATACATTATTGGTCTACGCGAAAGTACTGGTTCTTCGATTCTGCTCATGAAGCAGATCGCCAGTACTGGTGCTAATCGTTGACCCATTGCTAGCCCTCTCAGTTGCGCGAAATAATTTCCTGACCACCTGAAGATATTACAATTCAGGCATTCCTTGATAAGCGTTATTATGCGAGATTTACTTAGTCCATATGTTTCCAAGTTGTTACCATATAAATCTATCATCTCAGAGAGAGCTTGCAGCGCCTCACTGTTTTTTACATTCGTGTAGAGTGAGGTTACATCAAAGGACTCTATTACGCAGTTGCCCTCAACTCTCGCATTGCGTAATCGCTCAAGGAAATGGTGCGTGTTCGACAAATGAGATGGTATTTTAGGCAAAATTTGACTCACGATTTTATTAAGGAACCACGAAATGCGATCCGTTGGTCCTCCCACACAACTTATTATTGGTCGGATTTTGAATGTGGCCGCTGATGTTGAGTTGACCTCATCGGGTTTCAGCTTATGCGTTTTGATGAGGCTGTAGAACACAGGGTAGGTCGGTTTGTCAAGCTTTAGGCGGCTAACAAATCGTTCGTCAAGGCCAGCAGATTTTCCCATAGTCATCCATACATGATTCAAGCGTTTGCACTGCACAAGGAATTCTTTCTCTGTTACGCGGCGATAGATCGTTTCATCTTGCAAGTGAAGATTTGTTATTTCCCGATCAAGAGCCTGTGACATGACTACGAATTCCCCACCCTTATCGCTTACTGAAAGGCGTATGTCCCCTCTTGTAGTCATTTCGCGGATTTCCTTCAAACCCTGCCATTGCTCGCGCGTAAGATTGTTAAGGGTGAGTCGTCTATGATGGTTATAAGCGGACAACACCCCAGATAATAGAATTCTAAATTTTGTGTCTGTTTCGCGAGCTGGTTCGGGTTCTTTATAAAAGTTGCGCGGAAATGGTGTTGGGGGTAACGCTCTTCTGCTTATAGGTGCAGTGTGCTGATGGTTACTTTCATTCCTAGTTCTGATTCGAAGCTGGTCCCGAAGCTTGTGGAGGCCTACTGTGACTTTACGGAATGTTGACCCATCGATTCGATGTGAAATTGAAAATGATGGTCCAAGGCTCAGAAAGTCAACAGCATTATCGGACAAATGAATGTTGTCGAGTACCGTTACTCTTGCCCCTTGATTATTAACAGCATTTGGAGCTGTTGTGTCAATTGCTCGGTGGAGTCTACGTGGACTACTTCCATTGTTGGAATGGTTTCCACTCTCCATACCCAAAAGTCTATCGTACTTTACGCGCAGGGTCGAGCTGACGCTAGACCGAATAGAATCGCAGATCGCTCTAGATCCACTTTCAATCCTCCTCCATACTTGTTCAGGTAGAAGACGACGACAGGCCTGTTCTTTCGAAATACATTTCAACAATGATGAGTACAATACATGCTGTTTTTCCTTAATTACAATTCCTAAGATGGATCGATAAATATTACAGATCTTAGGATGATTCTCAGGAAGATTGCACGCAGTACCTATTTTCTTATTTGAAATGAACTTAGGAATCAGCCCATTCGTCTTGCATCGCTGGAGAAAAATCACGGATTGACGTGTGGTCACCACTTTCTGGCGTAGCGATAATGCTTCGCGTACGAGAAAGAACATATTCGGCGGTACTTCATGTAGTAGTTCGAATGTTCTTTTGTCTTGAAACCTCGGCATATTCTGTCTGTGTTTTGCTATAGTGTGCCTACGAGGTTTTTAGATGGAACCTTTATTTGCCTGACGTTTCGGCTTTTTCGCCGTCTTCAGAGGCCTAAATAGAGGATGACTGGAACAATGCTACGTTTATCCCGTCAAGTGCCACACCACCCTGGGTCAGTGTTTCGATAATCGTTCAGGGTAGTGAAAACAGAAACCTATCTACATTGAAAATGGTCTTACGTTTTGCTCCACCGGATGTGGCGCGGCTGGTTGCACGCACTTGTCACTCAGTGTACCAGCGAATGAGTGTTACTGCGTGTAGATCACCAGCGACGACATAGATTATTTGATCTACACACAGAATATCAGGCGGTTATAGGTCACAGAGCGGTACAAGTGGCAAGAACTCATTCGTTATGGACAAGCATTCATTCTTATTATTCATTGAAGGGTTTCTTTTAAGAATAAAAAACGCCTCCAACGTCTTCCTTGCCGATATTTCTGTTTCGTGAGCCAGTATAACGCATTTCACATCGTAATCGTTTCCGTTGTGGGCCTCATGTCTGTGCCTTCCTAGTGGTGTTATCAAGCTTTTTCGTCGTTTTCCGGCCATGTGTTCATTAATCCTCACTCCAAGATTCCTACCGGTCTCCCCAACGTAAGTTGCATTGCATATCAAGCACTCAATCTCATATATTACCCCTATTTTTGCGCAGTCGCCTGTTTTTCCGTAAGGACAAATAACACATCTTTCACAGATGCAGTATCTATCATATAGTCTGTTTCTAACAAGCTGGCTTTTGATGTTTGCATTTGGGATATTTACCAAGATCACGTCATTTTGTAATTGTGCTTGGATAATGCTGCGATGAACAGCGGCACTGACATTGTCAGAGATAAAAGGAAGACAAAGAGAAATTTTGTTTTCGCGCGGAATATTGCTATTTACAGTGCGGGTTCTTCGGTAATGCGGACGTACTGTATGGCCATTGGCACATGCGATTTTCAAGGCTAGTCTTCGTGATTCGTGTCGTTCTTGGTTGCCAGTGCATACTTCACTAGCGGTTTTGAACATATTACGAATCACTGCGCGTTTTACTGCGGTCGGATGTGCAGATTTGGCGTGCAATATGATGTTCTTGCAATGTGTTTTGCTATAGTGTGCCTACGAGGTTTTTAGATGGAACCTTTATTTGCCTGACGTTTCGGCTTTTTCGCCGTCTTCAGAGGCCTAAATAGAGGATGACTGGAACAATGCTACGTTTATCCCGTCAAGTGCCACACCACCCTGGGTCAGTGTTTCGATAATCGTTCAGGGTAGTGAAAACAGAAACCTATCTACATTGAAAATGGTCTTACGTTTTGCTCCACCGGATGTGGCGCGGCTGGTTGCACGCACTTGTCACTCAGTGTACCAGCGAATGAGTGTTACTGCGTGTAGATCACCAGCGACGACATAGATTATTTGATCTACACACAGAATATCAGGCGGTTATAGGTCACAGAGCGGTACAAGTGGCAAGAACTCATTCGTTATGGACAAGCATTCATTCTTATTATTCATTGAAGGGTTTCTTTTAAGAATAAAAAACGCCTCCAACGTCTTCCTTGCCGATATTTCTGTTTCGTGAGCCAGTATAACGCATTTCACATCGTAATCGTTCCCGTTGTGGGCCTCATGTCTGTGCCTTCCTAGTGGTGTTATCAAACTTTTTCGTCGTTTTCCGGCCATGTGTTCATTAATCCTCACTCCAAGATTCCTACCGGTCTCCCCAACGTAAGTTGCCTTGCATATCAAGCACTCAATCTCATATATTACCCCTATTTTTGCGCAGTCGCCTGTTTTTCCGTAAGGACAAATAACACATCTTTCACAGATGCAGTATCTATCATATAGTCTGTTTCTAACAAGCTGGCTTTTGATGTTTGCATTTGGGATATTTACCAAGATCACGTCATTTTGTAATTGTGCTTGGATAATGCTGCGCTGAACAGCGGCACTGACATTGTCAGAGATAAAAGGAAGACAAAGAGAAATTTTGTTTTCGCGCGGAATATTGCTATTTACAGTGCGGGTTCTTCGGTAATGCGGACGTACTGTATGGCCATTGGCACATGCGATTTTCAAGGCTAGTCTTCGTGATTCGTGTCGTTCTTGGTTGCCAGTGCATACTTCACTAGCGGTTTTGAACATATTACGAATCACTGCGCGTTTTACTGCAGTCGGATGTGCAGATTTGGCGTGCAATATGATGTTCTTGCAACTTTCTTTGCGATACCACTTTACTCTAATAATGCCGTTTGAAGTACTTATTTGTGTGTTGAGGTACGGAAGCCATCCTTCTTTTGGGGTTTCTCGTGTGAGTCTTATATATTGCGATTGTTGGTTGAGTATTCGGAAACACTCGTCCATTTCGGACTGTGTTGATGTTATGATGCAACAGTCGTCAATATATCTGCAATACATTATTGGTCTACGCGAAAGTACTGGTTCTTCGATTCTGCTCATGAAGCAGATCGCCAGTACTGGTGCTAATCGTTGACCCATTGCTAGCCCTCTCATTTGCGCGAAATAATTTCCTGACCACCTGAAGATATTGCAATTCAGGCATTCCTTGATAAGCGTTATTATGCGAGATTTACTTAGTCCATATGTTTCCAAGTTGTTACCATATAAATCTATCATCTCAGAGAGAGCTTGCAGCGCCTCACTGTTTTTTACATTCGTGTAGAGTGAGGTTACATCAAAAGACTCTATTACGCAGTTGCCCTCAACTCTCGCATTGCGTAATCGCTCAAGGAAATGGTGCGTGTTCGACAAATGAGATGGTATTTTAGGCAAAATTTGACTCACGATTTTATTAAGGAACCACGAAATGCGATCCGTTGGTCCTCCCACACAACTTATTATTGGTCGGATTTTGAATGTGGCCGCTGATGTTGAGTTGACCTCATCGGGTTTCAGCTTATGCGTTTTGATGAGGCTGTAGAACACAGGGCAGGTCGGTTTGTCAAGCTTTAGGCGGCTAACAAATCGTTCGTCAAGGCCAGCAGATTTTCCCATAGTCATCCATACATGATTCAAGCGTTTGCACTGCACAAGGAATTCTTTCTCTGTTACGCGGCGATAGATCGTTTCATCTTGCAAGTGAAGATTTGTTATTTCCCGATCAAGAGCCTGTGACATGACTACGAATTCCCCACCCTTATCGCTTACTGAAAGGCGTATGTCCCCTCTTGTAGTCATTTCGCGGATTTCCTTCAAACCCTGCCATTGCTCGCGCGTAAGATTGTTAAGGGTGAGTCGTCTATGATGGTTATAAGCGGACAACACCCCAGATAATAGAATTCTAAATTTTGTGTCTGTTTCGCGAGCTGGTTCGGGTTCTTTATAAAAGTTGCGCGGAAATGGTGTTGGGGGTAACGCTCTTCTGCTTATAGGTGCAGTGTGCTGATGGTTATTTTCATTCCTAGCTCTGATTCGAAGCTGGTCCCGAAGCTTGTGGAGGCCTACTGTGACTTTACGGAATGTTGACCCATCGATTCGATGTGAAATTGAAAATGATGGTCCAAGGCTCAGAAAGTCAACAGCATTATCGGACAAATGAATGTTGTCGAGTACCGTTACTCTTGCCCCTTGATTATTAACAGCATTTGGAGCTGTTGTGTCAATTGCTCGGTGGAGTCTACGTGGACTACTTCCACTGTTGGAATGGTTTCCACTCTCCATACCCAAAAGTCTATCGTACTTTACGCGCAGGGTCGAGCTGACGCTAGACCGAATAGAATCGCAGATCGCTCTAGATCCACTTTCAATCCTCCTCCATACTTGTTCAGGTAGAAGACGACGACAAGCCTGTTCTTTCGAAATACATTTCAACAATGACGAGTACAATACATGCTGTTTTTCCTTAATTACAATTCCTAAGATGGATCGATAAATATTACAGATCTTAGGATGATTCTCAGGAAGATTGCACGCAGTACCTATTTTCTTATTTGAAATGAACTTAGGAATCAGCCCATTCGTCTTGCATCGCTGGAGAAAAATCACGGATTGACGTGTGGTCACCACTTTCTGGCGTAGCGATAATGCTTCGCGTACGAGAAAGAACATATTCGGCGGTACTTCATGTAGTAGTTCGAATGTTCTTTTGTCTTGAAACCTCGGCATATTCTGTCTGTGTTTTGCTATAGTGTGCCTACGAGGTTTTTAGATGGAACCTTTATTTGCCTGACGTTTCGGCTTTTTCGCCGTCTTCAGAGGCCTAAATAGAGGATGACTGGAACAATGCTACGTTTATCCCGTCAAGTGCCACACCACCCTGGGTCAGTGTTTCGATAATCGTTCAGGGTAGTGAAAACAGAAACCTATCTACATTGAAAATGGTCTTACGTTTTGCTCCACCGGATGTGGCGCGGCTGGTTGCACGCACTTGTCACTCAGTGTACCAGCGAATGAGTGTTACTGCGTGTAGATCACCAGCGACGACATAGATTATTTGATCTACACACAGAATATCAGGCGGTTATAGGTCACAGAGCGGTACAAGTGGCAAGAACTCATTCGTTATGGACAAGCATTCATTCTTATTATTCATTGAAGGGTTTCTTTTAAGAATAAAAAACGCCTCCAACGTCTTCCTTGCCGATATTTCTGTTTCGTGAGCCAGTATAACGCATTTCACATCGTAATCGTTCCCGTTGTGGGCCTCATGTCTGTGCCTTCCTAGTGGTGTTATCAAACTTTTTCGTCGTTTTCCGGCCATGTGTTCATTAATCCTCACTCCAAGATTCCTACCGGTCTCCCCAACGTAAGTTGCCTTGCATATCAAGCACTCAATCTCATATATTACCCCTATTTTTGCGCAGTCGCCTGTTTTTCCGTAAGGACAAATAACACATCTTTCACAGATGCAGTATCTATCATATAGTCTGTTTCTAACAAGCTGGCTTTTGATGTTTGCATTTGGGATATTTACCAAGATCACGTCATTTTGTAATTGTGCTTGGATAATGCTGCGCTGAACAGCGGCACTGACATTGTCAGAGATAAAAGGAAGACAAAGAGAAATTTTGTTTTCGCGCGGAATATTGCTATTTACAGTGCGGGTTCTTCGGTAATGCGGACGTACTGTATGGCCATTGGCACATGCGATTTTCAAGGCTAGTCTTCGTGATTCGTGTCGTTCTTGGTTGCCAGTGCATACTTCACTAGCGGTTTTGAACATATTACGAATCACTGCGCGTTTTACTGCAGTCGGATGTGCAGATTTGGCGTGCAATATGATGTTCTTGCAACTTTCTTTGCGATACCACTTTACTCTAATAATGCCGTTTGAAGTACTTATTTGTGTGTTGAGGTACGGAAGCCATCCTTCTTTTGGGGTTTCTCGTGTGAGTCTTATATATTGCGATTGTTGGTTGAGTATTCGGAAACACTCGTCCATTTCGGACTGTGTTGATGTTATGATGCAACAGTCGTCAATATATCTGCAATACATTATTGGTCTACGCGAAAGTACTGGTTCTTCGATTCTGCTCATGAAGCAGATCGCCAGTACTGGTGCTAATCGTTGACCCATTGCTAGCCCTCTCATTTGCGCGAAATAATTTCCTGACCACCTGAAGATATTGCAATTCAGGCATTCCTTGATAAGCGTTATTATGCGAGATTTACTTAGTCCATATGTTTCCAAGTTGTTACCATATAAATCTATCATCTCAGAGAGAGCTTGCAGCGCCTCACTGTTTTTTACATTCGTGTAGAGTGAGGTTACATCAAAAGACTCTATTACGCAGTTGCCCTCAACTCTCGCATTGCGTAATCGCTCAAGGAAATGGTGCGTGTTCGACAAATGAGATGGTATTTTAGGCAAAATTTGACTCACGATTTTATTAAGGAACCACGAAATGCGATCCGTTGGTCCTCCCACACAACTTATTATTGGTCGGATTTTGAATGTGGCCGCTGATGTTGAGTTGACCTCATCGGGTTTCAGCTTATGCGTTTTGATGAGGCTGTAGAACACAGGGCAGGTCGGTTTGTCAAGCTTTAGGCGGCTAACAAATCGTTCGTCAAGGCCAGCAGATTTTCCCATAGTCATCCATACATGATTCAAGCGTTTGCACTGCACAAGGAATTCTTTCTCTGTTACGCGGCGATAGATCGTTTCATCTTGCAAGTGAAGATTTGTTATTTCCCGATCAAGAGCCTGTGACATGACTACGAATTCCCCACCCTTATCGCTTACTGAAAGGCGTATGTCCCCTCTTGTAGTCATTTCGCGGATTTCCTTCAAACCCTGCCATTGCTCGCGCGTAAGATTGTTAAGGGTGAGTCGTCTATGATGGTTATAAGCGGACAACACCCCAGATAATAGAATTCTAAATTTTGTGTCTGTTTCGCGAGCTGGTTCGGGTTCTTTATAAAAGTTGCGCGGAAATGGTGTTGGGGGTAACGCTCTTCTGCTTATAGGTGCAGTGTGCTGATGGTTATTTTCATTCCTAGCTCTGATTCGAAGCTGGTCCCGAAGCTTGTGGAGGCCTACTGTGACTTTACGGAATGTTGACCCATCGATTCGATGTGAAATTGAAAATGATGGTCCAAGGCTCAGAAAGTCAACAGCATTATCGGACAAATGAATGTTGTCGAGTACCGTTACTCTTGCCCCTTGATTATTAACAGCATTTGGAGCTGTTGTGTCAATTGCTCGGTGGAGTCTACGTGGACTACTTCCACTGTTGGAATGGTTTCCACTCTCCATACCCAAAAGTCTATCGTACTTTACGCGCAGGGTCGAGCTGACGCTAGACCGAATAGAATCGCAGATCGCTCTAGATCCACTTTCAATCCTCCTCCATACTTGTTCAGGTAGAAGACGACGACAGGCCTGTTCTTTCGAAATACATTTCAACAATGACGAGTACAATACATGCTGTTTTTCCTTAATTACAATTCCTAAGATGGATCGATAAATATTACAGATCTTAGGATGATTCTCAGGAAGATTGCACGCAGTACCTATTTTCTTATTTGAAATGAACTTAGGAATCAGCCCATTCGTCTTGCATCGCTGGAGAAAAATCACGGATTGACGTGTGGTCACCACTTTCTGGCGTAGCGATAATGCTTCGCGTACGAGAAAGAACATATTCGGCGGTACTTCATGTAGTAGTTCGAATGTTCTTTTGTCTTGAAACCTCGGCATATTCTGTCTGTGTTTTGCTATAGTGTGCCTACGAGGTTTTTAGATGGAACCTTTATTTGCCTGACGTTTCGGCTTTTTCGCCGTCTTCAGAGGCCTAAATAGAGGATGACTGGAACAATGCTACGTTTATCCCGTCAAGTGCCACACCACCCTGGGTCAGTGTTTCGATAATCGTTCAGGGTAGTGAAAACAGAAACCTATCTACATTGAAAATGGTCTTACGTTTTGCTCCACCGGATGTGGCGCGGCTGGTTGCACGCACTTGTCACTCAGTGTACCAGCGAATGAGTGTTACTGCGTGTAGATCACCAGCGACGACATAGATTATTTGATCTACACACAGAATATCAGGCGGTTATAGGTCACAGAGCGGTACAAGTGGCAAGAACTCATTCGTTATGGACAAGCATTCATTCTTATTATTCATTGAAGGGTTTCTTTTAAGAATAAAAAACGCCTCCAACGTCTTCCTTGCCGATATTTCTGTTTCGTGAGCCAGTATAACGCATTTCACATCGTAATCGTTCCCGTTGTGGGCCTCATGTCTGTGCCTTCCTAGTGGTGTTATCAAACTTTTTCGTCGTTTTCCGGCCATGTGTTCATTAATCCTCACTCCAAGATTCCTACCGGTCTCCCCAACGTAAGTTGCCTTGCATATCAAGCACTCAATCTCATATATTACCCCTATTTTTGCGCAGTCGCCTGTTTTTCCGTAAGGACAAATAACACATCTTTCACAGATGCAGTATCTATCATATAGTCTGTTTCTAACAAGCTGGCTTTTGATGTTTGCATTTGGGATATTTACCAAGATCACGTCATTTTGTAATTGTGCTTGGATAATGCTGCGCTGAACAGCGGCACTGACATTGTCAGAGATAAAAGGAAGACAAAGAGAAATTTTGTTTTCGCGCGGAATATTGCTATTTACAGTGCGGGTTCTTCGGTAATGCGGACGTACTGTATGGCCATTGGCACATGCGATTTTCAAGGCTAGTCTTCGTGATTCGTGTCGTTCTTGGTTGCCAGTGCATACTTCACTAGCGGTTTTGAACATATTACGAATCACTGCGCGTTTTACTGCAGTCGGATGTGCAGATTTGGCGTGCAATATGATGTTCTTGCAACTTTCTTTGCGATACCACTTTACTCTAATAATGCCGTTTGAAGTACTTATTTGTGTGTTGAGGTACGGAAGCCATCCTTCTTTTGGGGTTTCTCGTGTGAGTCTTATATATTGCGATTGTTGGTTGAGTATTCGGAAACACTCGTCCATTTCGGACTGTGTTGATGTTATGATGCAACAGTCGTCAATATATCTGCAATACATTATTGGTCTACGCGAAAGTACTGGTTCTTCGATTCTGCTCATGAAGCAGATCGCCAGTACTGGTGCTAATCGTTGACCCATTGCTAGCCCTCTCAGTTGCGCGAAATAATTTCCTGACCACCTGAAGATATTACAATTCAGGCATTCCTTGATAAGCGTTATTATGCGAGATTTACTTAGTCCATATGTTTCCAAGTTGTTACCATATAAATCTATCATCTCAGAGAGAGCTTGCAGCGCCTCACTGTTTTTTACATTCGTGTAGAGTGAGGTTACATCAAAGGACTCTATTACGCAGTTGCCCTCAACTCTCGCATTGCGTAATCGCTCAAGGAAATGGTGCGTGTTCGACAAATGAGATGGTATTTTAGGCAAAATTTGACTCACGATTTTATTAAGGAACCACGAAATGCGATCCGTTGGTCCTCCCACACAACTTATTATTGGTCGGATTTTGAATGTGGCCGCTGATGTTGAGTTGACCTCATCGGGTTTCAGCTTATGCGTTTTGATGAGGCTGTAGAACACAGGGCAGGTCGGTTTGTCAAGCTTTAGGCGGCTAACAAATCGTTCGTCAAGGCCAGCAGATTTTCCCATAGTCATCCATACATGATTCAAGCGTTTGCACTGCACAAGGAATTCTTTCTCTGTTACGCGGCGATAGATCGTTTCATCTTGCAAGTGAAGATTTGTTATTTCCCGATCAAGAGCCTGTGACATGACTACGAATTCCCCACCCTTATCGCTTACTGAAAGGCGTATGTCCCCTCTTGTAGTCATTTCGCGGATTTCCTTCAAACCCTGCCATTGCTCGCGCGTGAGATTGTTATCTTCTAATGATCCTCTGATAACTATAAGCGGACAACACCCCAGACAGCAGAATCCTAAATTTTGTGTCTGTTTCGCAAGCTGATTCGGGTTCTTTTTAGAAGTTGCGCGACAATGGTATTGAGGGTAACGCTCTTCTGCTCATAGGTGCAGCTTATTGATGGTTACTTTCATTCGTTGTTCTGATTCGAAGTTGGTCCCGAAGCTTGCGAAGGTCTACTGTGACTTCAAGGAATGTTGATCCATCGGTTCGATGTGTACGCGTACCGTAACTCTTGCCCCTTGATTATTAACAGCATTTTGAGCTGTTGCTGTTGATGTTAGTTGCTCAGTGTAGTCTACGTGGCGTACTTCCATTGTTAGGATGGTTTCCATTCTCCATACCATTTTGTTTTCCTTTTATCTCTGACAGTGTCAGTGCCGCTGTTCAGCGCAGCATTATCCAAACGCAATTACAATATGAGCACAATTACAAGATCTGATCTTGGTAAATATCCCAAATGCAAACACAAAAGCCAGCTTTTTAGAAACAGATTATATGATAGATACTGCATCTGTGAAAGATGTGTTATTTGTCCTTACAGAAAAACAGGCGACAGCGCACAAATGGGGTAATATATGAGATTGAGTGCTTGATGTGCAATGCAACTTACAATGGGGAGACCGAAACGAATGTTGGAGTGAGAGTTAATTGACACATGGCAGAAAAAGAACGAAAACGTTTGATAACACAACTAGGAAGGCATAGGCATGAGACCCGCAACAGAGACGCAAAATGCGTTATATTGGCTCACGAAACAGAAATACCGGCAAGGAAGACGTTGGAGACGTTTTGGATTCTTAAAAGAAACCCTTCAATGAATAATAATATGAATAATATGAAATGAATGCTTGTCGATAACGAATGAATTCTTGCCACTTGTACCGCTCTGTGGCCTACATCCGCCTGATATTCTGTGTGTACATCAAATCATCTGTATCGTCGCGGGTGATCTACACGCAGTAACACTCATTCCTGGTACACTGAGTGACAAGTGCGTGCAACCAGCCTCGCCACATCCGTTGGAGCAACACGTAAGACTATTTTCAATGTAGATGGGTTTCTGTTTTCACTACCCTGAACGATTATCGAAACACTGACCCAGGGTAGTGTGGCACTTGACGGGATAAACGTAGCATTGTTCCAGTCATCCTCTATTTAGGCCTCTGAAGACGGCGAAAAAGCCGAAACGTCAGGCAAATAAAAGTTCCATCTAAAAACCTCGTAGGCACACTATAGCAAAACACAGACAGAATATGCCGAGGTTTCAAGACAAAAGAACATTCGAACTACTACATGAAGTACCGCCGAATATGTTCTTTCTCGTACGCGAAGCATTATCGCTACGCCAGAAAGTGGTGACCACACGTCAATCCGTGATTTTTCTCCAGCGATGCAAGACGAATGGGCTGATTCCTAAGTTCATTTCAAATAAGAAAATAGGTACTGCGTGCAATCTTCCTGAGAATCATCCTAAGATCTGTAATATTTATCGATCCATCTTAGGAATTGTAATTAAGGAAAAACAGCATGTATTGTACTCATCATTGTTGAAATGTATTTCGAAAGAACAGGCCTGTCGTCGTCTTCTACCTGAACAAGTATGGAGGAGGATTGAAAGTGGATCTAGAGCGATCTGCGATTCTATTCGGTCTAGCGTCAGCTCGACCCTGCGCGTAAAGTACGATAGACTTTTGGGTATGGAGAGTGGAAACCATTCCAACAATGGAAGTAGTCCACGTAGACTCCACCGAGCAATTGACACAACAGCTCCAAATGCTGTTAATAATCAAGGGGCAAGAGTAACGGTACTCGACAACATTCATTTGTCCGATAATGCTGTTGACTTTCTGAGCCTTGGACCATCATTTTCAATTTCACATCGAATCGATGGGTCAACATTCCGTAAAGTCACAGTAGGCCTCCACAAGCTTCGGGACCAGCTTCGAATCAGAACTAGGAATGAAAGTAACCATCAGCACACTGCACCTATAAGCAGAAGAGCGTTACCCCCAACACCATTTCCGCGCAACTTTTATAAAGAACCCGAACCAGCTCGCGAAACAGACACAAAATTTAGAATTCTATTATCTGGGGTGTTGTCCGCTTATAACCATCATAGACGACTCACCCTTAACAATCTTACGCGCGAGCAATGGCAGGGTTTGAAGGAAATCCGCGAAATGACTACAAGAGGGGACATACGCCTTTCAGTAAGCGATAAGGGTGGGGAATTCGTAGTCATGTCACAGGCTCTTGATCGGGAAATAACAAATCTTCACTTGCAAGATGAAACGATCTATCGCCGCGTAACAGAGAAAGAATTCCTTGTGCAGTGCAAACGCTTGAATCATGTATGGATGACTATGGGAAAATCTGCTGGCCTTGACGAACGATTTGTTAGCCGCCTAAAGCTTGACAAACCGACCTGCCCTGTGTTCTACAGCCTCATCAAAACGCATAAGCTGAAACCCGATGAGGTCAACTCAACATCAGCGGCCACATTCAAAATCCGACCAATAATAAGTTGTGTGGGAGGACCAACGGATCGCATTTCGTGGTTCCTTAATAAAATCGTGAGTCAAATTTTGCCTAAAATACCATCTCATTTGTCGAACACGCACCATTTCCTTGAGCGATTACGCAATGCGAGAGTTGAGGGCAACTGCGTAATAGAGTCCTTTGATGTAACCTCACTCTACACGAATGTAAAAAACAGTGAGGCGCTGCAAGCTCTCTCTGAGATGATAGATTTATATGGTAACAACTTGGAAACATATGGACTAAGTAAATCTCGCATAATAACGCTTATCAAGGAATGCCTGAATTGTAATATCTTCAGGTGGTCAGGAAATTATTTCGCGCAACTGAGAGGGCTAGCAATGGGTCAACGATTAGCACCAGTACTGGCGATCTGCTTCATGAGCAGAATCGAAGAACCAGTACTTTCGCGTAGACCAATAATGTATTGCAGATATATTGACGACTGTTGCATCATAACATCAACACAGTCCGAAATGGACGAGTGTTTCCGAATACTCAACCAACAATCGCAATATATAAGACTCACACGAGAAACCCCAAAAGAAGGATGGCTTCCGTACCTCAACACACAAATAAGTACTTCAAACGGCATTATTAGAGTAAAGTGGTATCGCAAAGAAAGTTGCAAGAACATCATATTGCACGCCAAATCTGCACATCCGACCGCAGTAAAACGCGCAGTGATTCGTAATATGTTCAAAACCGCTAGTGAAGTATGCACTGGCAACCAAGAACGACACGAATCACGAAGACTAGCCTTGAAAATCGCATGTGCCAATGGCCATACAGTACGTCCGCATTACCGAAGAACCCGCACTGTAAATAGCAATATTCCGCGCGAAAACAAAATTTCTCTTTGTCTTCCTTTTATCTCTGACAATGTCAGTGCCGCTGTTCATCGCAGCATTATCCAAGCACAATTACAAAATGACGTGATCTTGGTAAATATCCCAAATGCAAACATCAAAAGCCAGCTTGTTAGAAACAGACTATATGATAGATACTGCATCTGTGAAAGATGTGTTATTTGTCCTTACGGAAAAACAGGCGACTGCGCAAAAATAGGGGTAATATATGAGATTGAGTGCTTGATATGCAATGCAACTTACGTTGGGGAGACCGGTAGGAATCTTGGAGTGAGGATTAATGAACACATGGCCGGAAAACGACGAAAAAGCTTGATAACACCACTAGGAAGGCACAGACATGAGGCCCACAACGGAAACGATTACGATGTGAAATGCGTTATACTGGCTCACGAAACAGAAATATCGGCAAGGAAGACGTTGGAGGCGTTTTTTATTCTTAAAAGAAACCCTTCAATGAATAATAAGAATGAATGCTTGTCCATAACGAATGAGTTCTTGCCACTTGTACCGCTCTGTGACCTATAACCGCCTGATATTCTGTGTGTAGATCAAATAATCTATGTCGTCGCTGGTGATCTACACGCAGTAACACTCATTCGCTGGTACACTGAGTGACAAGTGCGTGCAACCAGCCGCGCCACATCCGGTGGAGCAAAACGTAAGACCATTTTCAATGTAGATAGGTTTCTGTTTTCACTACCCTGAACGATTATCGAAACACTGACCCAGGGTGGTGTGGCACTTGACGGGATAAACGTAGCATTGTTCCAGTCATCCTCTATTTAGGCCTCTGAAGACGGCGAAAAAGCCGAAACGTCAGGCAAATAAAGGTTCCATCTAAAAACCTCGTAGGCACACTATAGCAAAACACAGACAGAATATGCCGAGGTTTCAAGACAAAAGAACATTCGAACTACTACATGAAGTACCGCCGAATATGTTCTTTCTCGTACGCGAAGCATTATCGCTACGCCAGAAAGTGGTGACCACACGTCAATCCGTGATTTTTCTCCAGCGATGCAAGACGAATGGGCTGATTCCTAAGTTCATTTCAAATAAGAAAATAGGTACTGCGTGCAATCTTCCTGAGAATCATCCTAAGATCTGTAATATTTATCGATCCATCTTAGGAATTGTAATTAAGGAAAAACAGCATGTATTGTACTCATCATTGTTGAAATGTATTTCGAAAGAACAGGCCTGTCGTCGTCTTCTACCTGAACAAGTATGGAGGAGGATTGAAAGTGGATCTAGAGCGATCTGCGATTCTATTCGGTCTAGCGTCAGCTCGACCCTGCGCGTAAAGTACGATAGACTTTTGGGTATGGAGAGTGGAAACCATTCCAACAATGGAAGTAGTCCACGTAGACTCCACCGAGCAATTGACACAACAGCTCCAAATGCTGTTAATAATCAAGGGGCAAGAGTAACGGTACTCGACAACATTCATTTGTCCGATAATGCTGTTGACTTTCTGAGCCTTGGACCATCATTTTCAATTTCACATCGAATCGATGGGTCAACATTCCGTAAAGTCACAGTAGGCCTCCACAAGCTTCGGGACCAGCTTCGAATCAGAACTAGGAATGAAAGTAACCATCAGCACACTGCACCTATAAGCAGAAGAGCGTTACCCCCAACACCATTTCCGCGCAACTTTTATAAAGAACCCGAACCAGCTCGCGAAACAGACACAAAATTTAGAATTCTATTATCTGGGGTGTTGTCCGCTTATAACCATCATAGACGACTCACCCTTAACAATCTTACGCGCGAGCAATGGCAGGGTTTGAAGGAAATCCGCGAAATGACTACAAGAGGGGACATACGCCTTTCAGTAAGCGATAAGGGTGGGGAATTCGTAGTCATGTCACAGGCTCTTGATCGGGAAATAACAAATCTTCACTTGCAAGATGAAACGATCTATCGCCGCGTAACAGAGAAAGAATTCCTTGTGCAGTGCAAACGCTTGAATCATGTATGGATGACTATGGGAAAATCTGCTGGCCTTGACGAACGATTTGTTAGCCGCCTAAAGCTTGACAAACCGACCTGCCCTGTGTTCTACAGCCTCATCAAAACGCATAAGCTGAAACCCGATGAGGTCAACTCAACATCAGCGGCCACATTCAAAATCCGACCAATAATAAGTTGTGTGGGAGGACCAACGGATCGCATTTCGTGGTTCCTTAATAAAATCGTGAGTCAAATTTTGCCTAAAATACCATCTCATTTGTCGAACACGCACCATTTCCTTGAGCGATTACGCAATGCGAGAGTTGAGGGCAACTGCGTAATAGAGTCCTTTGATGTAACCTCACTCTACACGAATGTAAAAAACAGTGAGGCGCTGCAAGCTCTCTCTGAGATGATAGATTTATATGGTAACAACTTGGAAACATATGGACTAAGTAAATCTCGCATAATAACGCTTATCAAGGAATGCCTGAATTGTAATATCTTCAGGTGGTCAGGAAATTATTTCGCGCAACTGAGAGGGCTAGCAATGGGTCAACGATTAGCACCAGTACTGGCGATCTGCTTCATGAGCAGAATCGAAGAACCAGTACTTTCGCGTAGACCAATAATGTATTGCAGATATATTGACGACTGTTGCATCATAACATCAACACAGTCCGAAATGGACGAGTGTTTCCGAATACTCAACCAACAATCGCAATATATAAGACTCACACGAGAAACCCCAAAAGAAGGATGGCTTCCGTACCTCAACACACAAATAAGTACTTCAAACGGCATTATTAGAGTAAAGTGGTATCGCAAAGAAAGTTGCAAGAACATCATATTGCACGCCAAATCTGCACATCCGACCGCAGTAAAACGCGCAGTGATTCGTAATATGTTCAAAACCGCTAGTGAAGTATGCACTGGCAACCAAGAACGACACGAATCACGAAGACTAGCCTTGAAAATCGCATGTGCCAATGGCCATACAGTACGTCCGCATTACCGAAGAACCCGCACTGTAAATAGCAATATTCCGCGCGAAAACAAAATTTCTCTTTGTCTTCCTTTTATCTCTGACAATGTCAGTGCCGCTGTTCATCGCAGCATTATCCAAGCACAATTACAAAATGACGTGATCTTGGTAAATATCCCAAATGCAAACATCAAAAGCCAGCTTGTTAGAAACAGACTATATGATAGATACTGCATCTGTGAAAGATGTGTTATTTGTCCTTACGGAAAAACAGGCGACTGCGCAAAAATAGGGGTAATATATGAGATTGAGTGCTTGATATGCAATGCAACTTACGTTGGGGAGACCGGTAGGAATCTTGGAGTGAGGATTAATGAACACATGGCCGGAAAACGACGAAAAAGCTTGATAACACCACTAGGAAGGCACAGACATGAGGCCCACAACGGAAACGATTACGATGTGAAATGCGTTATACTGGCTCACGAAACAGAAATATCGGCAAGGAAGACGTTGGAGGCGTTTTTTATTCTTAAAAGAAACCCTTCAATGAATAATAAGAATGAATGCTTGTCCATAACGAATGAGTTCTTGCCACTTGTACCGCTCTGTGACCTATAACCGCCTGATATTCTGTGTGTAGATCAAATAATCTATGTCGTCGCTGGTGATCTACACGCAGTAACACTCATTCGCTGGTACACTGAGTGACAAGTGCGTGCAACCAGCCGCGCCACATCCGGTGGAGCAAAACGTAAGACCATTTTCAATGTAGATAGGTTTCTGTTTTCACTACCCTGAACGATTATCGAAACACTGACCCAGGGTGGTGTGGCACTTGACGGGATAAACGTAGCATTGTTCCAGTCATCCTCTATTTAGGCCTCTGAAGACGGCGAAAAAGCCGAAACGTCAGGCAAATAAAGGTTCCATCTAAAAACCTCGTAGGCACACTATAGCAAAACACAGACAGAATATGCCGAGGTTTCAAGACAAAAGAACATTCGAACTACTACATGAAGTACCGCCGAATATGTTCTTTCTCGTACGCGAAGCATTATCGCTACGCCAGAAAGTGGTGACCACACGTCAATCCGTGATTTTTCTCCAGCGATGCAAGACGAATGGGCTGATTCCTAAGTTCATTTCAAATAAGAAAATAGGTACTGCGTGCAATCTTCCTGAGAATCATCCTAAGATCTGTAATATTTATCGATCCATCTTAGGAATTGTAATTAAGGAAAAACAGCATGTATTGTACTCATCATTGTTGAAATGTATTTCGAAAGAACAGGCCTGTCGTCGTCTTCTACCTGAACAAGTATGGAGGAGGATTGAAAGTGGATCTAGAGCGATCTGCGATTCTATTCGGTCTAGCGTCAGCTCGACCCTGCGCGTAAAGTACGATAGACTTTTGGGTATGGAGAGTGGAAACCATTCCAACAATGGAAGTAGTCCACGTAGACTCCACCGAGCAATTGACACAACAGCTCCAAATGCTGTTAATAATCAAGGGGCAAGAGTAACGGTACTCGACAACATTCATTTGTCCGATAATGCTGTTGACTTTCTGAGCCTTGGACCATCATTTTCAATTTCACATCGAATCGATGGGTCAACATTCCGTAAAGTCACAGTAGGCCTCCACAAGCTTCGGGACCAGCTTCGAATCAGAACTAGGAATGAAAGTAACCATCAGCACACTGCACCTATAAGCAGAAGAGCGTTACCCCCAACACCATTTCCGCGCAACTTTTATAAAGAACCCGAACCAGCTCGCGAAACAGACACAAAATTTAGAATTCTATTATCTGGGGTGTTGTCCGCTTATAACCATCATAGACGACTCACCCTTAACAATCTTACGCGCGAGCAATGGCAGGGTTTGAAGGAAATCCGCGAAATGACTACAAGAGGGGACATACGCCTTTCAGTAAGCGATAAGGGTGGGGAATTCGTAGTCATGTCACAGGCTCTTGATCGGGAAATAACAAATCTTCACTTGCAAGATGAAACGATCTATCGCCGCGTAACAGAGAAAGAATTCCTTGTGCAGTGCAAACGCTTGAATCATGTATGGATGACTATGGGAAAATCTGCTGGCCTTGACGAACGATTTGTTAGCCGCCTAAAGCTTGACAAACCGACCTACCCTGTGTTCTACAGCCTCATCAAAACGCATAAGCTGAAACCCGATGAGGTCAACTCAACATCAGCGGCCACATTCAAAATCCGACCAATAATAAGTTGTGTGGGAGGACCAACGGATCGCATTTCGTGGTTCCTTAATAAAATCGTGAGTCAAATTTTGCCTAAAATACCATCTCATTTGTCGAACACGCACCATTTCCTTGAGCGATTACGCAATGCGAGAGTTGAGGGCAACTGCGTAATAGAGTCCTTTGATGTAACCTCACTCTACACGAATGTAAAAAACAGTGAGGCGCTGCAAGCTCTCTCTGAGATGATAGATTTATATGGTAACAACTTGGAAACATATGGACTAAGTAAATCTCGCATAATAACGCTTATCAAGGAATGCCTGAATTGTAATATCTTCAGGTGGTCAGGAAATTATTTCGCGCAACTGAGAGGGCTAGCAATGGGTCAACGATTAGCACCAGTACTGGCGATCTGCTTCATGAGCAGAATCGAAGAACCAGTACTTTCGCGTAGACCAATAATGTATTGCAGATATATTGACGACTGTTGCATCATAACATCAACACAGTCCGAAATGGACGAGTGTTTCCGAATACTCAACCAACAATCGCAATATATAAGACTCACACGAGAAACCCCAAAAGAAGGATGGCTTCCGTACCTCAACACACAAATAAGTACTTCAAACGGCATTATTAGAGTAAAGTGGTATCGCAAAGAAAGTTGCAAGAACATCATATTGCACGCCAAATCTGCACATCCGACCGCAGTAAAACGCGCAGTGATTCGTAATATGTTCAAAACCGCTAGTGAAGTATGCACTGGCAACCAAGAACGACACGAATCACGAAGACTAGCCTTGAAAATCGCATGTGCCAATGGCCATACAGTACGTCCGCATTACCGAAGAACCCGCACTGTAAATAGCAATATTCCGCGCGAAAACAAAATTTCTCTTTGTCTTCCTTTTATCTCTGACAATGTCAGTGCCGCTGTTCATCGCAGCATTATCCAAGCACAATTACAAAATGACGTGATCTTGGTAAATATCCCAAATGCAAACATCAAAAGCCAGCTTGTTAGAAACAGACTATATGATAGATACTGCATCTGTGAAAGATGTGTTATTTGTCCTTACGGAAAAACAGGCGACTGCGCAAAAATAGGGGTAATATATGAGATTGAGTGCTTGATATGCAATGCAACTTACGTTGGGGAGACCGGTAGGAATCTTGGAGTGAGGATTAATGAACACATGGCCGGAAAACGACGAAAAAGCTTGATAACACCACTAGGAAGGCACAGACATGAGGCCCACAACGGAAACGATTACGATGTGAAATGCGTTATACTGGCTCACGAAACAGAAATATCGGCAAGGAAGACGTTGGAGGCGTTTTTTATTCTTAAAAGAAACCCTTCAATGAATAATAAGAATGAATGCTTGTCCATAACGAATGAGTTCTTGCCACTTGTACCGCTCTGTGACCTATAACCGCCTGATATTCTGTGTGTAGATCAAATAATCTATGTCGTCGCTGGTGATCTACACGCAGTAACACTCATTCGCTGGTACACTGAGTGACAAGTGCGTGCAACCAGCCGCGCCACATCCGGTGGAGCAAAACGTAAGACCATTTTCAATGTAGATAGGTTTCTGTTTTCACTACCCTGAACGATTATCGAAACACTGACCCAGGGTGGTGTGGCACTTGACGGGATAAACGTAGCATTGTTCCAGTCATCCTCTATTTAGGCCTCTGAAGACGGCGAAAAAGCCGAAACGTCAGGCAAATAAAGGTTCCATCTAAAAACCTCGTAGGCACACTATAGCAAAACACAGACAGAATATGCCGAGGTTTCAAGACAAAAGAACATTCGAACTACTACATGAAGTACCGCCGAATATGTTCTTTCTCGTACGCGAAGCATTATCGCTACGCCAGAAAGTGGTGACCACACGTCAATCCGTGATTTTTCTCCAGCGATGCAAGACGAATGGGCTGATTCCTAAGTTCATTTCAAATAAGAAAATAGGTACTGCGTGCAATCTTCCTGAGAATCATCCTAAGATCTGTAATATTTATCGATCCATCTTAGGAATTGTAATTAAGGAAAAACAGCATGTATTGTACTCATCATTGTTGAAATGTATTTCGAAAGAACAGGCCTGTCGTCGTCTTCTACCTGAACAAGTATGGAGGAGGATTGAAAGTGGATCTAGAGCGATCTGCGATTCTATTCGGTCTAGCGTCAGCTCGACCCTGCGCGTAAAGTACGATAGACTTTTGGGTATGGAGAGTGGAAACCATTCCAACAATGGAAGTAGTCCACGTAGACTCCACCGAGCAATTGACACAACAGCTCCAAATGCTGTTAATAATCAAGGGGCAAGAGTAACGGTACTCGACAACATTCATTTGTCCGATAATGCTGTTGACTTTCTGAGCCTTGGACCATCATTTTCAATTTCACATCGAATCGATGGGTCAACATTCCGTAAAGTCACAGTAGGCCTCCACAAGCTTCGGGACCAGCTTCGAATCAGAACTAGGAATGAAAGTAACCATCAGCACACTGCACCTATAAGCAGAAGAGCGTTACCCCCAACACCATTTCCGCGCAACTTTTATAAAGAACCCGAACCAGCTCGCGAAACAGACACAAAATTTAGAATTCTATTATCTGGGGTGTTGTCCGCTTATAACCATCATAGACGACTCACCCTTAACAATCTTACGCGCGAGCAATGGCAGGGTTTGAAGGAAATCCGCGAAATGACTACAAGAGGGGACATACGCCTTTCAGTAAGCGATAAGGGTGGGGAATTCGTAGTCATGTCACAGGCTCTTGATCGGGAAATAACAAATCTTCACTTGCAAGATGAAACGATCTATCGCCGCGTAACAGAGAAAGAATTCCTTGTGCAGTGCAAACGCTTGAATCATGTATGGATGACTATGGGAAAATCTGCTGGCCTTGACGAACGATTTGTTAGCCGCCTAAAGCTTGACAAACCGACCTGCCCTGTGTTCTACAGCCTCATCAAAACGCATAAGCTGAAACCCGATGAGGTCAACTCAACATCAGCGGCCACATTCAAAATCCGACCAATAATAAGTTGTGTGGGAGGACCAACGGATCGCATTTCGTGGTTCCTTAATAAAATCGTGAGTCAAATTTTGCCTAAAATACCATCTCATTTGTCGAACACGCACCATTTCCTTGAGCGATTACGCAATGCGAGAGTTGAGGGCAACTGCGTAATAGAGTCCTTTGATGTAACCTCACTCTACACGAATGTAAAAAACAGTGAGGCGCTGCAAGCTCTCTCTGAGATGATAGATTTATATGGTAACAACTTGGAAACATATGGACTAAGTAAATCTCGCATAATAACGCTTATCAAGGAATGCCTGAATTGTAATATCTTCAGGTGGTCAGGAAATTATTTCGCGCAACTGAGAGGGCTAGCAATGGGTCAACGATTAGCACCAGTACTGGCGATCTGCTTCATGAGCAGAATCGAAGAACCAGTACTTTCGCGTAGACCAATAATGTATTGCAGATATATTGACGACTGTTGCATCATAACATCAACACAGTCCGAAATGGACGAGTGTTTCCGAATACTCAACCAACAATCGCAATATATAAGACTCACACGAGAAACCCCAAAAGAAGGATGGCTTCCGTACCTCAACACACAAATAAGTACTTCAAACGGCATTATTAGAGTAAAGTGGTATCGCAAAGAAAGTTGCAAGAACATCATATTGCACGCCAAATCTGCACATCCGACCGCAGTAAAACGCGCAGTGATTCGTAATATGTTCAAAACCGCTAGTGAAGTATGCACTGGCAACCAAGAACGACACGAATCACGAAGACTAGCCTTGAAAATCGCATGTGCCAATGGCCATACAGTACGTCCGCATTACCGAAGAACCCGCACTGTAAATAGCAATATTCCGCGCGAAAACAAAATTTCTCTTTGTCTTCCTTTTATCTCTGACAATGTCAGTGCCGCTGTTCATCGCAGCATTATCCAAGCACAATTACAAAATGACGTGATCTTGGTAAATATCCCAAATGCAAACATCAAAAGCCAGCTTGTTAGAAACAGACTATATGATAGATACTGCATCTGTGAAAGATGTGTTATTTGTCCTTACGGAAAAACAGGCGACTGCGCAAAAATAGGGGTAATATATGAGATTGAGTGCTTGATATGCAATGCAACTTACGTTGGGGAGACCGGTAGGAATCTTGGAGTGAGGATTAATGAACACATGGCCGGAAAACGACGAAAAAGCTTGATAACACCACTAGGAAGGCACAGACATGAGGCCCACAACGGAAACGATTACGATGTGAAATGCGTTATACTGGCTCACGAAACAGAAATATCGGCAAGGAAGACGTTGGAGGCGTTTTTTATTCTTAAAAGAAACCCTTCAATGAATAATAAGAATGAATGCTTGTCCATAACGAATGAGTTCTTGCCACTTGTACCGCTCTGTGACCTATAACCGCCTGATATTCTGTGTGTAGATCAAATAATCTATGTCGTCGCTGGTGATCTACACGCAGTAACACTCATTCGCTGGTACACTGAGTGACAAGTGCGTGCAACCAGCCGCGCCACATCCGGTGGAGCAAAACGTAAGACCATTTTCAATGTAGATAGGTTTCTGTTTTCACTACCCTGAACGATTATCGAAACACTGACCCAGGGTGGTGTGGCACTTGACGGGATAAACGTAGCATTGTTCCAGTCATCCTCTATTTAGGCCTCTGAAGACGGCGAAAAAGCCGAAACGTCAGGCAAATAAAGGTTCCATCTAAAAACCTCGTAGGCACACTATAGCAAAACACAGATCCTCACACATTTTTCTGGAGCCAATTTTAGCCTTGAAATCGCCAACTGTAACCTTGTAGAATGTATGATCTTCCCTGTAGAACTTCTCCTGGTCCATGAAGAAAGCTTCTACTTCTTCCTCTTTGTAGCTTGATACTGGGTGTGTTAAGGACGAACATAGTCAATGCTGGCACTGAACCACACCCCTCACCCATAAACGTCCGCATCGGGTTGCTGGATGTTCGAAAGAGTCGATGTTCATTGCATTACTCGTGTTGACGAGGACACCAACTCCACCAACTCCTTCACTGTTGCAAAGACAGTTTCTCTCCAGTTTCGTGAACGGCGTTCATTAGATGACATCGTCTCTTCTTGGTCAGTCCAATGATGTTGTCACTAATTTCCCTAGCTTTCATTTTCAGATCATCAATGGCCGCTTCCGATGTGTTGTAAATACAGATTGTCGGCCTAATCCATCTCCGTTTCGGCAGCTTAGGACTTCTGCAAGCGCCTCCTTGCTGTTGCTAATACTGCTTCAAGAGACCTTCTTATGACCGCATCGTGTACAAAGTTTTCAAAACCGGTTAGTCGCGAGGCGTGGCGCGTCCTCGGGTGGCGGATAGGGGGCTAATCGCGGACCAAAAACGACCTTGTGCTTGCCCAGAGACGCAGGTGGATTCAGGGGATGGACTCCCTGTTTCTGCTGAGCCAGGACTGACTCATGACATCCTTGTATCCCGTACGTCGGTCCGGCCAAAAGCCTGCAATCAAGTGACTGGGAGGTGCAAGGGAGGCGGTTTGGAGTCGCCTCCAACAAATAAGCTCCACATGTCCACTCCGGGAGAACGAAAGTTCTCCCAGAAACTCATGGGACTAGAGGGTTGCAACCTGCCCATGGATTTTAAAATTTTTGCGCAAAACACAGTAATAGAAAAGAGTCTCCTGATCCCGGAGGAAAGACTGGTACGGTACCGCCAGGTAGGACGGGGTTGCAGGAGTCATGTAGGCTACCAAAACGGAAAAGGACTAGGATGACGATCTGTACTTATAACGCACGTACGCTTGCATCGGAAGCGGTCATCGAAGATCTGATGATGCAAGCCAAGAAGATCAAGTACGGCGTCATCGGACTGACAGAGACGAGACGACGTCACCCTCTCAACGCCGTATATGAAACTGGAGAAGAACTGTTCTTAGGAACATGCGACAGTAGAGGTGTTGGTGGAGTTGGCGTCCTCGTCAACACGAGTATGGCAAAGAACATCGACTCTTTTGAACAAATTACGACCCGAATCGGACGTCTGCGGATGAGAAGATGTAGCCCAACACCAGCTTTGACTATCTTCATCTCTTACGCTCCAACATCAAGCTACGAAGAAGAAGAAGTCGAAGCTTTCTATATGGACCTGGAGAAGTTCTACCAAGAAGACTATGCCTTCTACAAGGTCATAATTGGCGATTTCAATGCCAAGGTTGGCCCAAGAAGAACGCCGAAGGAACTTCACATCGGGACCCACGGCCTACAATGGAATGACCAGGGGGAGAGGCTCTTCGAGTTCATCATGACGACTACGACCATCCATGGGAACTCGCAATTCCAGAAGCCCTCCTCTCTACGCTGGACGTGGGAGTCACCCGGTGGAGGGTACCGTAATGAAATAGACCACATCATCGTCAATAAAAGGTTCTGCCTGACGGATGTCGCTGTTGTACCAAAGTTCTATACGGGATCGGACCATCGTCTCCTCCGAGGAAGATTTTCCTTCACAGAGAGAGAAGAGAAAGCCGCCAAGTTCAGAAAGCGAAATCCCAGAACTATTATTAACTGTGATCTCTTCGCTACGTTAGCCGGCTTTTGGGAAGATTCTGCAAAGGACAACATCGATGAGGAATTTGACCGGCTCGTTGAACACCTTCAAACTGCACGAAGAAGGCTGAGAGTTTTAAAACAACCAAGAGACGCCTGTCTCTTAAAACTCTTGAGCTGATACGCCAGCGTAGAACAGCACGAGCCGCAGGGAACCAAGAACTCACGTCCGAGCTTGCAAGGCTTTGCAGAGAGGCGATAAAGGAAGACCTTAAGCCAGAGAGAAGAGCAGAAGTGCTGGCTGAAGCTGCAGAGGCGGGGAAAAGCATCCGCTATGCCCGTCGAGACTTCGCCAGTCGCAAGACGAGGATGACTGCTCTCCGGAACCAAAAGGAAACAGTCATTGCATCGAGAAGGGGGATGGAGAAAATCATCTACGACTTCTACTCTGATCTCTTCGACAGCCATGTCCACTTGCCTCTTCACCATCTGAGGGAAGATGGACAAGTCATTCCAGAGATTCTCCCGTTCGAAATACGACATGCTATCATGCCGGTAAGAAATCGTACGGCACCCGGTCCCAACAGAATAAGACCGGAACACCTGAAGAGCCTTCCGCCAGTACTCATCGACACTTTGGCGAGGCTCTTTACACGTTATCTGTCGGAATGCAAGGTTCCTAAACAGTGGAAGACCAGCAAGACCGTGTTGTTGTATAAAAAGGGAGATCCACATGACATCGGCAACTATCGTCCAACCTGCCTACTGTCCGTCATCTACAAGCTCATTACGGGAGTGATCCTTAATAGGATTGAAAAAGTCCTGGATGAAGGACAGCCATGCGAGCTAGCAGGGGTTCGAAAAGAATTCAGCACGATTAACCACATTCACACTGTTTCGAAACTTATCAAGGTATCACGAGAGTACAAGATGCCGCTCTGTCTCACCTTCATCGACTTGAAGAAGGCATTCGAGTCATTTGAGACGGAAGCGGTCGTGGAACCCTTGGACAACCAAGGCGTCCCTACTCAGTACAGTAACTTCACCTTCAAAAGTTGTACAGTAACTTCACGACCGGAATTTCGCCATTCTGCAAGAACATCATCATTGACGTGAAGAGGGGGGTCCGACAGGGTGATACAATTTCACCCAAAATATTCACAGCTACCCTTGAGAACGCAATGCGAAAGTTGGAATGGGACGACATGGGAGTGAAGGTTGATGGTCGGCAGCTACACCATTTGCGGTTTGCACATGACATTGTACTGATAACACCTAGCATCAGCCTAGCGGAACGAATGCTGACCGAATTCGACGAAACATGTGGATGCATCGGTCTTCAGCTGAATCTACAAAAGACGATGTTCATGCGGAACGGATGGGTCTCGGATGCCCCATTCACGCTCAACGGAACGAACATATCCGAATGCACCAGCTACGTTTATCTGGGTCGGGAACTGAACATGATGAACGACCTAACCCCCGAGCTGGGCAGGAGGAGACGAGCGGCATGGGGAGCGTACAGTAGCATCGAGGATGTAGTGAGGAAGACCAGGAACACTCGGCTCCGTGCTCACCTCTTCAACACCACCGTACTTTATGCTTTGACCTATGTTTCGGAAACCTGGGCATTTCGCAAGCAGGAAGAAAACGCGGTGAGCGTCATTGAACGCGCAATTGAGAGAGTGATGCTAGGAGTATCCCGTTTCGCGCAAGTGAGGGACGGGATTCGAAGTTCTCTCCTACGTCAGCGATCGAAGATCAGAGACGCCGCCGCGTTTGCCAGGGAAAGTAAAATGAGGTGGGCCGGACACGTGATGCGCTTTAATGACAACCGTTGGACTAGAGCCGTGAGCGACTGGGTTCCCCGCGATATTAAGCGCACTACAGGAAGACCGCCGACCCGATGGTCAGATTTCTTCACGAAGTCCTTCAAAGAAAAATATGATGCTGTTCGTGTCCCACGCGAAAGGAGGAACCACTGGGCTACTCTGGCACGCGACCGGAACAAATGGAAGAATTACCTGCTCCCGCTCGACCAGTTCGAAGATCAACGGGAGTCAAGGTGATCAAGGTGACCCCTGGGTAATCCTCCTGCTTTCTCAACACCAGTTACACAATGATATTTTAACCCAAAATGACGTGATCGACATTATCATAATGATAAAGATAACATTAGATGTCAGATCATGCAAACTGTTCGCTACTGTTTGAGCAGCCGTTTGCATGGGTGTTTCCACTTTTTGAAGTGGGTATACTACCAAGATGAGGCAGACCTGCAAGGAAATAGACACGCGAAGAAGCCTCACAGGTAAAAAGCAACGCACACAGTGGCCGCGGCTGGCAAACCTTTGCAAGGTCCCATTTATCTTTCGCGACATACAAAGTTACTGTGCGGTACTTCTGCACTATGACGCACCAATCCGACGGCTGTGCGGCTTTGCTTCCTTTCATTTTTATTAAGCAAAGCAAGTAGATCTGTTACTGTTACTTGTTATTGTTTATCTTTAGCAATATTGTTGTATAGTTATAACTTCTATGTTTCACGCGCGAATGGATAAGGAGATATAGATAAGTTAGCTGCTAATTTTGATTAACCATAATGTCCGAAGCGAAGATGACTTGTTATTTATCTCAAAAATGATGGAAACGTGATGCCAAAACAGAAGGTTTCTTCAGTTGAGAACACTTGGTTAACGATTCTGCCTCTGTTTGCGTTCCGAGGTGATGCAGTCGGAGTTCATTCGCATTTTTGATTTTTGATTTTTCATTTTGAGTTTAATTCTTTCGGTAGAGAGTAAAACTCACTTTTCGCAAAGATTTCATTCTACGTAATGAACAATTACATCTCAAAACATAATTTAATCCCCAAATTACCAAAATGTTTTTCTGCTTTAATATCAAATTCAACTCAAACGTCTTTGGTTGCACTTCAGAGTAAGTCAGAAGGATGCACCAAAAGTTATCCGTGACCTTGAAAAGAGACTTTTTGATTCGATAACTGCAGAAAAGGCTCACTAAACCAATGAAGAAGGAAAAAAGAATACAATCACAAGAAGCAGAGAAAGAGATAAAATAAACAAATCTAAAAATATCTCAAAAGGGAGTTCATGCTGCTTAATGTGATGTCAGCTACAAAACTCAGTAAAATTGTTATCGAGAATCTTCTGCGAAGGATGCGAATGCGAAACCAGCGGCTGGAGCCAACCAACCGTTTCCCACGGGATAGATAAATTGGTAGCAAAATTGTCTGGGAATATGTACTAAAAACATTGACTTACTACATGGGGCAATACCCACAAATGATTGTGTAATCTATACTTTCATTAATGGACCTCGAGTTAGAGTTGAACACGTAGTTCCATCCCTAGAGTGATCAATTAATGCTGTCCTTATTATTCACTTTATACGTCACTTGAAAAGAAACTCTCAGATCATTTTTCTGTCATTTCTGTGTTTATAATTTCTAGTTTCACCTTTTCCATTGTCGTTTCCATGCCCAATTCTTGGTTCCAATGCCTTAACGTTTCAAATGTAGGGAAATCACATGCGAACAAATACGGACTCTAGCATTGGTGATGTCGGTGAGGTTTGCATCTTCACGTCGAAAGTCTTGAAATAATGCGCTTTCTCACGAAAATATTAATCTAATGACCCACGTTGTTGTCAACCTGAGAAACATAGAAGCGGAGGAAACTGACGGTTTCCTTCATTTCTAACTTGTATCTTCCACATTTCTACATTTTCGACGCATATCAGAATCTCTTCTCTTCATCTCCTTATTGGAAGTCTCAATGTCGGACAACAGGTATTTATTTTTTACGTTCTTATACAAATTTCAAATGCCTCTGTTTTTCTCATTCTTATTATTTAGAATGCGTATTGCGTTTCCAAAGTATGACGTTAGTACAGTTGTTACATATTGTGGACCTCAGCATTGATGAGAGTACACAAATTCCTCACTTTCCATTGTTATTTGAAGATGTCATACATCCACTAGCTACCAAAATAGAACCTTCTATCATTAATTTTTTCGATCTTCCCGAAAAACAGCTGAGTAGAATTGAAGATTGAAATGTTTTGGAATTGTACCAATAGCAATATTGTGTTGCAATAACAACAATATATAGATCTTCACACATATTTATTCAGTGACTGTACATAGACGACTTTAAGTATACTATAGATATTTCAAATGTGTAAATGGACCAGTCTCACCTTTTATTCTCTTTTATTGCTTTCTGACGCCGACGCACTTGTTTGACCGGAAGCGGTAAAATGCGCTGAGACGGCGGGAGCCGTCCTTTAGCATCGTTTTTTTTTGTACCACTTTAAGGGGCTGAGACAAATCTTTGACGCCATTGGGCCGGCCTCCCTGCTTTCTTAAATTTTGTTTCACATGCGCACACATGGCACATTGATCCATTTTTATTTACCATGATAACTTAGTATCTTAGTTTTGTTGAGTCCTTTCATTCTTGTTCACTTCATCCGAAATTCAGCACCATTCCTTTTACCCAGTGGCAATTGGCATAGTAAGGTTCATTCATCCACATATGGCCAGTTCCGGAAGGTGAGATATACCAAAAGTATTTAGTAGTGAAGTAGAAGGCTTGGACTAACCTTTGCTCTTCTTATGATATCTGAGATATTATTCATTTTTCTGAGTACTCTTTGCCGCTAGTAACCGTAGGAAAAGCGAAGAGGAGTAAACTTCTGGGTTGCCTTCGAAAGCTTTTTAAATTTCATTGCCGACCTGTTTAGCTCTGTTGCTAAAAAAGAAATGTGTCTGGAAAAGCACTTGAATGGAGGAAGATATGGTATGGTTTAGAAATGGATCGATGCTTGCCTTTGAAATGTTACTACGTCGCCAACGATACCCGTTAAACTGCCTTCTCTCGTTCCGAGTATTCTCAGACTGTCTCTAACTCCAGTTGATGATATCATATAGTGGAGTCCGTCTCCGTCAAAATTTCCCTACTTATTTCTCTTTTTAAGAAGTGGTGGCTCCATTTCAAAGGAGAGATGGAAGTGGTAGAGCATTTACGATTTGTCGTTCGCTGTTATTCTCACGCAGTGTTGACAACGCTGGAACGTGCTACCAGTTATGCAATCAATAGATACCGTAATGAAAGTTATGAAATGTTATGATAGCGTGACGCAGAAAGTGGTTTCTGCAGGACAGCAACTTCTATCATTCTCGCAACCGTTGGTTAGCATCGTAGCTGCAATAACTAGACGGAGCAGGGTTCCTGAATTGTAAAGTAGATTTGGGACTTTTGGGTGTAGAGGATTGCTTCGCTGTGCAAACAGGGAAGTTTGGTGCTCTTGATCTGTCTGTTTTCTAGATTTGTAGAGCGTTTCTCGCACTTTAGCAGGACACGCAGTACATGCAATTTAGTCATGTCGTCCGATACACATGCAAATAACGCAAAGAACATTATCTGTTACCAAGAGAAACCAAACATCATACAGATGCGGGACAAAAGGTACCCGCGAAAATCTGCTGACCATTACTGACCTGCTTTCAGAGCCGCTCGCCTCCGCGTATTTATCGCTGTGGCTCCACCAGCTAGGCAGGTTCACCGACCACCTTGGATCACCTAAACTCGCCTCACTACTTCCCTCGAATCATCGCCGCGCCATGTTCGTGTTGCGGAGAGGAGTTGGAAACTGCAATTCTTGGATAGAAAGGAGTGAAAAGCGAATTCACGCAGCATTTTCTAATATGCTATCTCTTCACAGGACTTAACCTAATGGAATTGAAAGGATAAAAGTCACTGGCGTATCAATCCACTTGATACGCCAGTGACTGGGATGCGCCAACACGTTTTACTGGAATTCGTAATCGTTGAGGTTTTGGAACGCGTGTTGGCCTATACAATGACTTGCGGGGGCCAGCCGATGATCAAGTCAGTGTTTTTATCCTCCCGGAAAAGTCTGGTACCAATTTATCGACCCCGGAGGGATGAAAGGCTTTGTTTGCACTAGGGCGGTTTCGAACCCTCGACCGTGTGGCTACAACGGACCTCTAACCGACCTCACCACACCCGACCCTAATGGAATTAAAGAGAATTAAATAGACATTGCCCCTTATAAATTTCTATATATTCTTCAAGCTCCTTTCTACTTTCTTTCTTCGTTTCTGTCTATCCTCTGCATAAACTGATTATGACAGGTTAGGTGTATTAATGAAGAGAAAATGCTTTTGTACCTTCGGGATACGGTACAATGCATTTATGCGAGGCATTAATCTCACCTCGTCAGGCGCTGGATGCCAGTTTTACTTAGCTGAATGTGCAAAAAGAAGTGCCTGACTTTCCTTTTTTGTTCCACCACCGTAAGACCTGCTGATGCGGCAAAAAAATGCATTGTAAGAGCAACAGACGCTGCGAAATATGCGGGGAAGGTGCTGTGGCCGTGTCATCAGCGAGATTCAGCACAACTCTGCTACTGTAACGATTATGCCGCTATTAGGAGCAACGCGGGTGCAAATGTCGATTGTTTATTCGCCTCTTGAATGCGCGGCGGCACATTGTATGGGAATCTCTTGGTCGTACTCCAACATCATACTCTTCTTCAAAAGCCCTTTCAATGACCCAACCAGCGCATATGTATTTCGTTCAATTTTATGCAAGAACGGTGCAGTAATTTCTATTCTCCTGACCGCGCTTTCTTTACTGATGTGTTTCTGAGACAACTGCTAAGAACGGAGCTGAGAGTGCTCAGGTTTAGTACAGAACAAAACTCACTTTTTTTTAAAACTGGATTTCGGCATTTCGATGCATGACAAGGACTCATGGAAGTCTGCTAAAGGTGGTGCGCGAAATTATAGTGAAAATTTCGCATTCCGTGAACCAGAAAACGCGTAGCTGTAGAGTCATGTCACCCTACAACTGAGAAAGAGGAAAATAGAATGTTTCAGATATATTCTCTGCCATATCTTGTTGGTCCTTGTTTATGAAGGATTTAGTAGCGACCTTTGTCGGAAAAATGCAATTGAAATTGAAAGATCCCGTGGATATACCTCACTTAGCGAACTTTTGAATGCTGCAATCAACTACAGTGTGAGTCTCTATGATTGAATGTGGATTAACACAACGTTACTAGTTTTTCAATCGTTCTTCCACGCAGCAGTTCAGAAGTCCAAATTTTGCCAGAATATCATTTTCAGCTTGTATGTAAATGCATAACGAACGTCAAACAAGGCGATGTGGTGAATCCTTTATGACGCAATCAAAGAGTCGATAACGGTCCTTCGAGCTTCTTCTGAAGACTTATGGATCTCTAACTCCGGCCAGAGACCGTGCCGACGGATTTTTTGTTTTTGTTGTGCTGGGACAGGACAGGACACGGCTGGATAAGTTCTGAACACATGAAGAATCTTCCACAAAACCGTGTTTATGTAAAAGAAGAATCCGAGTGACACTGGAAAACATCGCTCAGTCTGCTTGTTGTTCTTCAGCTACAAACTACAAACAAGGAGTAATTCCCCTCAGTTTTGAAAGAATATCAAACAAAGCGAAGGGGTCTTTAATGCACACAGTCCACGTCAAAAATAATCTACTGCTCATGGGCGACAGTACGAGTGTTGAAAGAGGGTAGCACAAGGGTGATGGTTGAAACTGACTGCGCACCATCTTTGTTTCAGTGATAATATCCTTCTCCTAACCAAACATCAGCTAAGCAAAATTAATGCTGACAAATTCGACGAATCGTCTGAAAATATTGGACTCCAGCTTAATATCAATGTTTATGACAAACGAGAGGGTCTTTTATTCATTCTTTATTTACACTTGACAGAACTTTCCTGATGTTTTGTCTGTCTATATCTAGGTCGAAAAATTAATATGATGAAGAGGAAATGAGCGGATTTTGTACACTTTATTTACTAGGAGCACCTAGTGAAGAGCACTAGGAACACAGAGCTCCGTACTTGCTTCTTTTTTACTTCCTTTCCTCTTACTTCAGCCTTTGTTTTAGAAACCCGAAAATTTCGCAAGAAGGAAGAAAGTGTGCCCTGCTTTAGTAAACTCTCAAAGAAAGAGTGATGCTAGGAATATCCAGCTTTAAGTGAGAGAAGGGAATCAATGTTCTGTCCTACGTCAGCCGTTGAAGATAGGAGACACTGTCACATTTGCCAAAGAATGTAAAATTATGTGAACCGTGCACGTGATTCTTTTGAAAGAAAGAGCTGTTGAGCAGCTCTGGTGTGCAATGGGACAAATGGGAGAATTACTAGCGCCGCTAGATCAAGTAACCAAGCGATTAGTCGAGATAATCAAGCCGTCTTCAGAAGACTGAGAAGGATGTTGATGATGGTTCACTCATGGTAAATCACACCCAACTCCTCGCCAATTTCCTTATCATGTCAGAATTTTGGAATTGTCAAGTCAAATATGGCTGGACCACATTCTGAGCCTTCTCCTGCTTATAGTCGAGTTTCGACATCACCGTAGACGGTGTAGCCAATGCCTTAACTTCTACATAATGATTACTTGGTATGGGCAGGTGTTGAACAGGAGAGGTCCGGCTGCATGCTCATTGGTTGGACATTGCACTACAGCCAATGGAGCCTTCAATCTCGATGAGGACGATAACTTGGCATCATATTTCTCTGAGTAAGTAGAAACAGTGACTTGATTCGTTCACATCCATTTATCCCGCAAGTCTTTGAATAGACGGTTTATAAATACCAAGCAGTTGTGAGCGATGCCAGTAAGAAAGGTAATTCCTGTACATAACTAAGGAACAAGAGCTAGATAATGAGCTTTTGTTGTATTTCTGATTCAAAAAACTACTGTGATCAAAAATTAAAATAACTTTTCAAATCAAACTAGATTGTTCTACTCTTACTATCTTATTTATCTAATTCAAAATTATTACTAAAAATTATCTCATTTCGTTCAAAATAATCACTTTCGGCAGCACTACACTTACACGAATACAATATTTCCTCCAATTTTTGAAAGGTTAGCTATGCTTGATTTCTGGGATGGTCTTGAGAACCTATTGCGATGTCACTTTAACCTTCTCAATCGAGTTAAAACGATGATCACGAAGTTTTTTGCATTTCGAAAACAGAGTCAGACGAAGACACATCAGGCAATTGAGTCACTGTGGATCGATATGAGTGGAATTTTTGTTGAAAAGTCGCAAAGAACCAAAGCCTTGTGAGACGGCGGATGGAGAAACCAGAAGTTATTTGCTCACAGATCTATCCCGTTGAAAAGTGTTGCTTCACTCAAGCGACTCATAAAGCTCAAGTAGTATCCCTTATTGACAGTTTCAGCAGGCAGAAGGAATTCATAGTGGACAACACAGTGCTAGACGAAGAAAACTTTCAACATATCCTTGATTTTTGATTGGTTTTGACATGTTTCTTCTACGGCTTCAACTCTCATTTGGCACGAAATTGCGTTCATTGACCAGGTGCCTTCGAACAAACTGCGTAGATCCCCATCTCATCTTCCGTAATAATGAGTTTGATGACGTTCTAGTAGTCAGAAACCAATTTTTCACTCGCTCTTTTTCGAACAAGATAAACGACAAAAAAAGAAAACAAACTTGATGCGAAGCGTCTGAGGCCCGAATAACCTTCTAAAATCGATTGAATCGGGCTAATCGAAATTTTTGTGATGTTGCAAGGTCTATAATTGACAAGGTACAGGGTTTATAATCGAGAATGGACGATTTTACAACAGCCATTCCCTGGTATCGACGATTACGTATTCGAGGACTCTTTATCCCAAAGTGACTGGCACATCGAGAAGGGCGCAAACGTGGACTGCGAGAAGCTGCTCAGAGGACTACGAGCCTGTGCTGAGTGCGCCTCGAAGCTGCGCACGACTAACTTGGAGCGAATTTCGAAGACCACCAAGGAATTGTTGGAAAGAAGAAAGACTTTGAAGATTGATCCGAATGCATGGCACATTGAGCCGTTGGTAGCAAACACTAGCTGCAGAAAAGCATTGCAGGAGGATCTTTCGAAATACAGGCAGAAGAAGATTCTGGAAGCAGCGACAAGACGATACTATATCGCGGATGCTTTGCAGTGGATAATGAAGTCACTCCCTTGGGAAGAAAGGGGCATACGCGTTGATGGAAGACTTCTCACAAACCTTCGTTTTGCAGACGACATCGTTCTTTTTTCGAGGAATACCAATGAAGCACAAACGGTGCTCAACCAATTGAACGAAGCAGGGAAGAGAATATGATTGCGACTAAACTCAAAGAAGACATTTCAGAAAGAACGCCTACTGCGAGGACGGAGGAGTACAACTTGAGGGCTCCCAAATCGTGAAAACTTCGTTATACGTATTGCTCGGGTGTTCTATCAACATCAATACATATCTATCAACATGGCTCGAAGGAAGAACTGAATAGAAGAATGAGAGCAGCGTGGACAGCACTCGCACCCGTCAGGGAAGCTACGGATCAACTGACAGACCAATATCTTTGTGCCCATCTGTTTGACTCGGCAGTTCTTCCAGCGCTCTCTTACGTAGCAGAGACGTGTACTGACACCGCTGCCACGTCCAGGAAGCTACTTACTACAAACTGAACCCTCGAAAGATGCCTTTTGAAGTTTAAGCGGCGCACACAGCACCTAGCTGGCTTTTGCAGCTCCGACTTAAGAAGAAAATCCCGTCTTCGCAACCCAGCGGAATATATACCGAAAGTAAAGCATAGATGGACCGGTCACATTATGTGAAGAATTGACGATAGATGGACCAAAAGTACGCTAGAGTAGATCCCAAGAGATGCTAAACTCCCTCAAGGGGGACTGCCAACGACAAAGGGTGATGCATTCGTTGCGCGGATGGACCAGCTGAGAGCCCAGGGGAACGACGAAGGCTCAACAAAAGGAAAAATTTTGAAAAAAAGGGGGGGGAAAAAAAAAAAAAAAAAAAAAAACAACACCCCCAAAAAAAACAATCCCCCCCAAAAAAAAAAAAAAAAAACAAAGACAATTGTCAGCAAGTGCCTTTTCCAGCATTTTCGACGTTTGGAAGGCTGAAAAAACATTTTGAAAACAAAATTTAATGTCACTTCTTTGCTGACATTTTTTTACTCATTGTAAAAAATCAAAGAATGGACTTTTAAAGGCAAACGTCAGCAAGTGCAACTCATTAAGGACTGACGCTCCTGTTATGAAATTTGACACAAATATTAGTAAAGGTTGTGCAAACATAACGGAAAAAAAAACTTATGCACTTGGATAAAGCCTAGAGTTTGAAATTGAAAATGATCACTGCTTTTTGATCGCAGTAGCATACGCTTAACAAAAGGAATTTCTTTGATTGATATGAAATAAGTGATGGGTGTAGTGCCGTTGTGAAAGGTCACTATTACACTCGAATCGCCGATAGTTGCTTCTAGTAAGAAAGGTCTGCAGAGACTTCAGCCTTTTCTCTTCATGCGATTACAACAGATTCACTGAGATTAGTCATGTTCAACATTGTAGCAATTTAAACTGTAGCTGATTATGAAGTTTTTCGCGGGTGTATCGTTTTCAACTCTTCTTCTGATTTACCTTTTCTTGATGCAAATATGATATTTGAGAACACTGAGCTGTGAAATCATATCCTGCAGGCATTGCTTTTCTTTAGTGGGAGACCATTTTAGAATCTTATCAGTTCAGAAATCATTGTCTATTGTTAAATTCAATATTCTTAATCTCCAAAATTGTGAAGAGGAGCATATGCTCAATTGTTAATTTCAGAAGGATATCCATGTAAATTTTTCTACGAAACCAAAACAAGAATTAGTTTTCTTAACTTATGTAACGTTATTGTTATTATAACGTATGTTCTTAACTTAGTTCCTTGTACATCTTAGAGTTCACTCCAAGCACTACGTCTGTTGAGAACACTGGAAGAGAAAGTCTTTTTAGGTGGACCCTTGCCAAGACTTTTATCAATTCGCATGTGGAAAATGGATAGGAGAAAGAGAAGAAACCACTTTTACGTATGCAGAAACACAATTGCAGAACAATAGGGAGAAATTAAGGTCAATTTTGGAAGGTAGGAAAAGCTTATTTTACTTGTGAAGTTCTCCACGAGTTTACAAGAGTTCTTTTCAAAAAACTCATATTTTTACAACAACATAATTATTAATGTGAAGACTAAGTTACTCACAAACTATTGATCGCGGCATCAAAATGATTATAGGTTCCCAAGAAAGTTTGAGAACCTTTAGAAAATGACGTATTAGCACAAAGCACACTTACATTCTGAAACACAGCAGTGATTCTGATTGTAAGTATATATACAAGAAATCCAATTAAGTCGATGAAACACTACAGTTCCTGAACCAGTGGTGTTAATCCTATCCAACTGGCAAAAGCAGCGCTATAAGCAACTGTTCGGGTCTTCTGCGCAGACGAAAGGAATGTGGCAGGGAAGGGCAGGGAATTGGTGAAATTAATACTTGTCAGAGAGGATTTCCCACAAAGACATCACCTTTGGGCGAAAAATGAATTAATGATATAATAAACTAACAAAAATTTCGTAATCGATGTATACAGAAACTCATATATGTCTGGCTTCGTTAACTCCTCATAGAGATGAGCATAAACTAGCATCGTATCGTTACGTGTTCGAATGAATAGATATAAAGATATTCGAGCAGTCGAATACCTCAGTATCTATTCAATCGGAGGGGCGGCGTAGCACTGTCGGAGAAAGGTTACGCTGTGGATGCAGAGTGATCGATATAAGGGTTCGATTCCCCCCTAGTGACAACCAAGACCTTCATCTATGTGCGGTTGATAAATTGCTACCAGACTCTGGGAGGATAAAAGCACTTACTTGATACATAGGGTAACCCCCGCGAGTTATTGTACAAGCTAGTTACGCATTCGGAAACCTCAAACGATTCCGAGTTGAAGTAGACGCGGCGGCGTATCCCAAGCGGATTCATTAACGCCAGATACTTTATCCTATTATCCTTTATTCATTTGAAAATGTTCGAATGCAATTATTCGACTCTTTGCAGTACTTCAATATGTTGGAGTAGTGGAAATCATGAAACGAAAGAAAAATGCAAAAAATGCAAAAGTTTTGAAGAACAAACTTTCTTCTTAACTAGGGCATTACAAAATTGGAGAAACACGAATATCCTAATAACTGTGGAAGTTTTCATTTGTTACTGTGCTGATTTTCGTCGTTCTCGTCGTTTTGATTTTTTCATCGTTTCTGTCACGGGGTGTTCGTAAGTGTTCGAGGAGATAAAAGAATTTGTTGATCGATACATGTTACAATCTTTAACTTGCTTTCTGCTCCTCCCACATTATTTTGGATCGAAAAGAAAGAAACAAACACAAATGTTCGTTCACTGCTGCAACCCTTTTCCATCGGAGACACAAAACGCCTTGTTCGTTCTTCAAGCTCACAATATTCCTATTCACGCTTCTACGCTAATTAAATGATTTGTACTAATGTTATATCCGAACTGGGCTTTCCATTCTTTCCTTGGCTCAGTATTATTTAACTTATCCTATGTGTGAACAGACTGCTTCATCGACGGTTGTAAATATCAAGTTGTCTTTATTCTGCTATTTTTTAAATGCTTCAACCCCTGGAACAAAGCTTGCGGCGATGACTAGAAGTCATAAACTAGTGTAAAACTATGTCGCATGCACTTTTTTCTCTCTGGCTTCCTCCTACGAACTTCTACCATCCAACTCATCAAATTTCAAAAGTTCCTTTGCTTGGAACGGCCCAATTTCATGACCATAAACCTAGCATACCACCTAGATAAAAACTTTCACAGAAACGTATTGCAAGCGATAAAATGATGTATGTTCTCAGGAAGGAACTCCGTAAGAAATAAAGTAAAGCTGCAAAACTGTTCGATAGCCGAAGCCTAAAGGACTAGGGAAAAAAACGGATGTGGAGGACGAAAACTATAGAAAGAGATGAAACAAGTAGAAGGATGCCTTCAACTATGAACAGTTGTTTTCGTAGTACCAAAGAACGCCGCGAGTATACATAGCATACAACTTGTAGTCTGGAGACTGGCAAAAATAGAGGATGCCATTTCCTGAACTTGTAGCGATTAAAAGGCAGAAACAAGCAGAAACGATACTGGAGCTCATACGACAGGCGAACGCTGGTCATCCAACGAGGAAACACTGTCTAGTGGGCGTCTGACTTAGAGATGAGACCATAACCATACTAAAGTTTATTTAGATCAAAAGAAGTCTGGATTGAATTAACTTTGACATTCTCAAATTTTTATACGGAAAAACACGCTCAGGGTGAGCTCGACGAAAGTGTTTAGTACCTGCTGTTAAAAATGAATTTTACAATCAAAACTGGAGCACTGATAGTCTGATAGGAAGTGTGGCTGAGTTCTTCCCAATGTAAGCCAAGACTGAGAGAAAAACAAGGCACAATAACGCACTCGTAACGCAACTAAACGAGGATGCCGTTTGCAGACCAATTCAGAGCATGGAGGCTAGCTACTCAAGTACTGGACATATGTAGATCTCATTCGAACAAATTATTGGAACTATATTGAGGTACAATAAGGAGAGAGGCAAAAATTGATGGGAAATATATAAAGGATAAAGTCACTGGCGTATCAATCCACGCGGGATGCACCAACGCGTTTTATTGGAATTCGTAATCGTTGAGGTTTTGGAACGCGTGTTGGCCTATACAATGACTTGCGGGGGCCAGCCGATCATCAAGTCAGTGTTTTTATCCTCCCAGACAAGTCTGGTACCAATTTATCGACCCCGGAGAGATGAAAGGCTTGGTTTGCATTAGGGCGGTTTCGAACCATCGACCATGTGGCTACAACGGACCTCTAACCGACTGCGCCACACCCGATGGGAAATATATAGTATCAGAAATCTCGAACCGTTTTCAGACCTTTGATAAATACTCGGTTCCCAAATTCCATGTGACTAACTGTATTTCCTTAGCTTTTTAGTTCACTTCCCTGAAATGTCTCCTTTCTTGTATTTCTTCACTCAATGTGTTTTTTTTTGTCTTACCACCTAAAATCGCCAACCTTTCGACACTCAACTCTTCGACGCTGCTAGCACCTTTAAACTCTGTATTGGTCTCTATCTATTGGTTTTTTCCAATTTGCAAGGTGAAGCCATCGAGGCGGATAAAAGTAGCAGCCACTATTGCGATTCCATGGCTGGTTTAACAGAGAGAGAAAAATGAAAGAAGCTGACGTTGATATTGATGTTTTACACATACGTCCACAGCTCTGATGGAATTTATTTGTGTTCAGTACTCGCCTATAAAACCTTCCTGAAAGCGACGAAGAGTCGACAAGTAGTGACTACAATAAATGTGATTTCATCGTGCAGTGAGCGATGATGTGATGATTTTGTCGGGAAAGATTTTGAAATTAACTATTTAGGTTAAACTATTGCATTTTTTAGAAAAAGTTTTGTAGCAATATCCCTAATGATTATGGTGTTATTTTGGAAATGCCAGTTAGCGGCAGCAAGCCTAGCACCACAAGAAGGCAGATTTCAGTCCAGTCCCTCAAAATGATTTTCAAAATGAAAGAAAAATTTCAAATCCAAATGCTATTTTTGTATTCGTCTTTTTTCAATGCTGAATGTATAGCAATAAGATTTCCATAACCTCTTCGCAATTGCTCAATAGTTAGTGGAGAGATAATCCTTCATTATTCTTCTTTTATTAACTGGTTGAAAGTTGATGATTCAGCTTTATTCGTCTCTGAAGAAGTACTCAGCCCAAAGTCAGTTAATGCGATGAAGAACACATACAAAAAGTGTTTATCAAGTGACCAAGATTGGGAATTCAAAGGAGGGCCCATCAACTTCGTTTTAGCAAGACTTGAAGTAAATATTTTTGTTATTCTTCGATTGAAGTTATTAACATCTGAAATAACGACACTCTTTTTTTGTTAACGATGACAGGTGTTGCTTTTTTGATCATGCGGCTGAATCTTTTTCTTGCATAGAGATGGTGATGAGAACCACTGTGATGATGAGTATCATGATATATAAAAACGGGCTTATTCGGTCACGTGTGTGTGTGTTGTAGGATTGGCGCCAGATATCCATAAAATGGGGTGAGGCGGGTTCCACGGCGTCGAATTCCTGTGTCATGGTGTAGAAGCATCGCGCAGTAACTTTGTGTGCATGTTGCAGAAGGTAAATGGGACGTTGCAAACGTTTCGTAGTCGTATCCAGTTTCCGCGTTGCTTTTCACCTCTACGACTCCTTCGTTCCTCTGAAATAGGAAACAGGAGTGCAAACAGCTGCTTAAATAGTAGCAAGCTATGAATAGCTTTATATGATCTGACGTGGAACGCTATATTTATCAGTGCGATAATGTCGTCCACGCCACTTCATGTTAAAACATTATTCTGCGATACGTATTAGGTAGAAATAAGAGGAAAACCCATACATCGAGTAATACTTTCAAATCGTGTCTACATTATGTTGAGAACGAAGGAGTGTTTTAAGCTGAAGTTTGAATATTCTCCAAGTGTAGAACTGACGCGTTCAGAAAGAAAACTATGAAACCTATCCCTTTATTTGCAATAAGAAAAAGGAAAAGAGGAAGAAAGCAGTGTTAGATTAACACAAAAAAATTAACTCCAGAGAAATAAACTACTATTAATTCTCATTGATCAGTGAAGGGGAGTAAAGCGAACACCACAGAAGGTGTGAAGTCCGGCTTCGGCTGGTCGTTCAGACTGGTATACATATACGCCATTTATTAGTTCAATTGTTGGTAGAACTTTGCACAAGTCTGGGTTTGCGAGGCAATCCATGTCTCATTTCTATTTCCGGATATGTCAGGATTTGATGATCTTGTTGTTAAAGACAGGATCTCAGAAAGTTAACATGCGATTTCAATGTGGGCCAAATAGAAGAATTTTGCGCACGAGAGGTTTCAGTGCTTAGAGTAACTAAGTACTATACTCTCATCCCGGGTTATGGTCAGGATTCAAACCCATTTTGACTTTTGAACTAGAAGAATTAATCTTTAACTAATCATTTCTTCGTAAATCTTTGAATTCTCTGCCTTTCGACTCACTTCCTTTTTTGTTCTGCGACTAAAAGTTTATTAATTTACAGCTTTTATGTAAAGTTAAAAGGAGGCCAAAGATATCTGAGATTTTGAATTTGAACGTTATTTGTATGTGAAAACGAGGAGATATTGAAAACCTGATGTGCGTGATATGAAACAAATCCAAGAAAATAGGGCTCAATAGAATTCTGAGTTTAATACAGCGAAGCTACTCTTTTTAACATACTTCCTTGTGAGTTGACATGTGATCCTCCTGCTGCAGAAGGTGAGAAATGCCGGCGTGATATCCTTTTCCCAAGCCAAAAGAGCTTCAACTTAGCAACGATTACCAGAGATTGGACGTCTAATTCAAAACGGACAAGACAGCCAAGGATGCTGGGAGAATGGGTAGGGGAACCTAGAGCGGAAGGAGTCATCAAATTTGCTATCTGTTGTTGCTGTCAACACAGCCGAAGAAGAGAATCTTTATTGAACCGGAACACAAAACATGTAAATAAGGAGGAAACAACAGGGTGGTCATACAGGCATGCGTCGTATACAATACGGGTTTACCCTAAGCAAATAACATGGTGAAATTCCCATCCTACAACACTATCCTTGGACGGCATCAAGAGCAAACAAAGTGAATCAAGTAATCCAAGAAGAAGTCGTACTGAAGATGGAGCTGGGGGTAATCGAAAAGGGTTATCCTCCAGATTTGTAAAAATCATTCAGGCTTAGAATAATAATCCAGATTTGAGATAAAACAGATCGAAGCTGCTTATTCTTTGTTGCATTTGCGTCACATTTGTTTCCAATAGCTTCGTAATATGAAAACTTAAAAGTTGGCCGCTGCTACTGCTCTGTACTTCAAACTCTCTTAATTTAATGCGCCATGTAATTTCCATAGGAAGGATGTGATTCCGGGTAGCTCTGATCGGAAAAGCTCATATAAGAGACCAACCAATGTAGAAATTTGTACTTTTTCCAACTATCTAACATCCTTGAGTTGGATAATGAAGAACGTTGTCAAACACGTTTAAAACGTCGATTTTAGTATTGTAAGAAGGAGAAGGTTTTCTTATCGGTTAGTTGAAATAAGATGTTTTTTCTTACGAAATGTCGTTGACTTCCAGAAAATTTGCAGTGAAATCCTTGGTTTGAGATCCTTGGAGGTGAAATTTGAAAAGCCACTTATGACCATGTTTAGTGCTAATTACTTTTACCACAAAAGTTAGCAGTTGGATACAAAGGAAATACAAACACTTCTCTGCAACATGACTGGCTTCGTTTACATACTTTTGTTCGCTTCGTAGACATTTTCTGGTTTACATACTTTTGTTCGCTTCGCAGACAGTTTCTGGTCTCCAATCCTACTGTCTTTGCAGGGATTTGGCTATTTTCCGTTAATGCATGATTATGAAACGGAAACAGATGTTGACTTGACACACTTGCTTGCATACTTCAACAAAAACAAAACTGTATTGAGTTCGATACTGCCTGTTCTCACAAAGGATGCGCATTCTACCTCGAAACTCATAATTACTGTGAGTGATATTTGGTCTTTTTTATCCATTTTTCAAAACAAAAGGAGCTAAGAGGGGAAATAGTGATGATATATGTATATTATTGTGAGCCACCTCCGCAACGGTTTACCGCCTCATGGTGGCGTGGATGTAACTCTGGGCTCGAACTGCGATACAAAGCGGAGGTACGTCCTCTAGCAGGATCTCGCAAGCTAAGGAGGAGTTCGACACCTCCAACATTCCGAGTTCTCTCGGAATTGGGGGCCTAGCTGAGACCAACCACGGCCAAGAGTCATCGCCATCTTGGCAAAATGTCGCTAAGTGGCTCCCTGATCCATATAGATTGGGCGACGACTTGATATGAAAGCTAAGCTCGCTATGGCAGGACTGCCCAGCATGGGGAAAAAAGTCTACCTGCCACTCTAGCATATACATTGTGTCAGTTTCTTGCACACTGTCCTTCCCGCCTCAGATGGTATGGCGACCGGTAAGATCTCGATCAATTCTTAGTTTGCTTAAGACGTTTTCAACTCTGGACCAAAGCCATGCGTGCACGACTCGCCATCGAGACTGTCTCAGACTGCGTTAACGCAACGCGAAGACAGTAGCCACAAACGCTGATCTGCATGCCCTTCTCGGAGCTCCGCCTTCTCGTCTACGTTGGACGTTATATGAATATGGAAAACAACTCCAAGGGAGAACTTAATGCAAGGATGAGAGCATTCTCACCCAGCAGGAAAGCTACGGACCATGATCTCCTTGCCTATCTGCTCACTTTGACCGTTCTTAAAGCGCTCTAGAGCGGGTGTAGTGTAGCGGTTAGAAGTTCCGCTCCCTGCATAATCAATCGGAGGTTCAAATCCGCCCTAGTGCTCACCAAGCCTTTCATCCCTCAGGGGTCGATAGATTGGTACTTGTCTGGGATGAAAACAACACTAACTTGACACATCGGCTGGCCACCGCAAGTCATTGTATAGGTCAGTTACATGTTCATAAACATCAAACGATTCTGAATAGAAGCGAAGGTGGGACGCATCTCAAGCGGATTAACGCCAGAAACTTCATCCTTTATCCTTATCCAGCGCTCTGTTCTACAGCAGAGACATGGGTAGGCACTGCAGCCACATCAAGAAAGCTGCTCGCTACCCACAGAGTTCTTCTAAGCTTTAAGCGGCACAGACAACTCCTAGCCAGTCTTCTCAACTCCAACGTAAGAACAATGTCTCGTCTTCGCGACCCAGCGGAATTAATATTGAAAGCGAAGCATAGATGGGAGGACACATTATGAGAACAGTCGACGTCCACATTGCCCCGTCTCGGCAGTGCTGGCTGAAGCTGCAGGGGCGGAGAGTCGACGACAGATGGACATCCGAGTGATGCTGCAAGCGAGATGGGGTGATGTGGTCGCTGTACGTATGGAACTGCTGAAAGCTCACCTTGATACCGCCGGCGGGACCGGCCATCTACGTACCTAAGTTTTGTGAGCCGAACGGTTTTTATGCTCTATAGAGTTTAGATACTGAACGTCTCTGCAGTTTTCCTTAAGTAATGAGTGGTCTGACAGACGTTTTTGTGGTAGGCAGGCACGCACGCAAATGCAGACAGGGACAAACTTCCTCCTACTCATACATAGTTACATATACTTATATATGTAAGTATGTATGAGTAAATACACGCAAAAATGTAATGTATACATGCATACATACACACGTATATTCTTCATACATGCATTCATTCCTTCAATCATACATGCAGACATACGCACGCGTATATATACATTATCAATAATAGATATTTCTACATAATTTTTTGGTCCTTTTCAGTTCAAGAAGAGCGACAAATATTTGATTGGGGATTTTGGTAAGGTAGAACACAAGAGGATGGGTGAACTAAAGAAAAGCTTTGTGGAGCTGTTATTTAAAATGGTAGGAAAACAGTCCTTCAATCCACCATTTACTTACACTCGATTTAATTATTAATTATCTAAATTAGACACGCGGAACAATTTTTTTTTTGCAAAAAAAGTTGGCCTGAGTCGCTGGTGTTTCGTGCAAAGGTCTAATTGGCCGTTGGCAAAGCTGCTTCTTTCTTGGAATAATTGAATCACTTGTTCTTCCATTTGTTGTCCTCACTTTCTGGGGCCATTGCCAGTGCTAAAGATGACGGGACGATTTCTTTTCATGAACGTGAGTTCTGAGACAACACAAACCACAGCGAAGCAGAAGTACTTGATTGTTTCACGTAAAGTGAATGTCTGAATGTTCTGTAAAGAGAAGATCTAGATGATTGACCTACATGTCAAATAGTTTTCAAATCCACTCAAACTTCTATCAGTATATCAAAAAATAAAGAGTCGTGGGATCAGTGCAGTACGGCTGGTCTTCAACGCCGATTGTTATTGTAATTTTAATCTTGTCGTTCAAGAAATGCCCAGGGTAAACTCTAAGAGAGGTTTTGTTACTGTTTCTGCAGAACAACCGTCTGTGACTGTTCATAGTTCAGAAGTAGGGATCATCTCGGGACCAGGTTCCGCATAATCTGCAATTTACATGGACAGCAGATATATGAATAGCAGGAAATTTGCCAGGAATAGGCACCCATTCTTTCTACTCATTTTTGTTACTTGCTTGCGAGTATTTGAAAGCTGTGAAACTGAATTTCCTGCCTATTGCATTTAAACATGAAATAGATAGTGAAAGACCGCAGATCCGTTGTCACAGTGTGGGTTTCTGCTGATTTCCAGGAAGTCAGAATTCGACACATTTTAACATATCATTCATGATTTTATGCAGTCAGATCAAGTGAATTGTGATGGTTTATTTTGTGAGCAACGACTCGATGGATACGTTCACCATGGAGAAGTTGTTGGCAGGATACACTTCTTTTTGATACAAAGTCGATAACATGACACTGTGAGACGAATTTTAAGAAAGCGATACCTGGCTTCAGTTTAAACAATATCAGCTCTTTTTTCCTCAATTTTTGTTCCTAATGATGAGGGCAGCGTCATGATTGCGTGGAATTTTCTCATAAGAATGGGTCGTATGAGCAAGATGTGGTCATAAAGGCAGTTGGAAGAGAATAGAGATGAAGAGAGCAGAGAGGAAGGGAGGAGAATGTAGCTGCAGATGGATAAATTTATATTGAGAGGTACAAAATTTAGTTCTAATAATTTAATACGTAGCTTGGTGGAGAGCTCAGTCATGTCACAGATACGGGTTGGCGCAGCATGGGGGTAGCGCCTTTTCCATCAAAACGGTCAGAAATCAGTCCTCAAAAGAAGTGAGGTTTCTGCATTCAGCGTTGAAAAGTTTGAAGAGCACACTCCTGAACCAACAATAATTAATTTTCATATCATCTTTTAAAAAAGCATTTTCCGTGCTATGAATAAGCGAAAACTGGGAAGGGCGTGACGCAATCGGTTAGAGGTCCTTTGTTGCTACACCGTCGATGGTTCATCCTTCTGGGTCGATAAATTAGTACCACAGCTGTCTGGGAGGATAACAACACTGACTTCATACCCTGCGGGCGGCCCCTGTGAGTCATTGTATAGACCAACACCATGCGCTAGATAACGATGTCTACCGCATATTCCATGCAATACAACTTCGATATCGAAACGGACGAATTTTCTGTTTTTGAGCGAAGTTTGGTGATTATAACTCTCCTAACTTTTTTTGACACCCACTTGAGAAAAACTATCTATTTTTTCAAAATCAACTTACAAAGGAACCAAAATGCCTACAGAGACAAAAATCTGCATTCCAGTACTTTCCTTAATTTTCTGTCGAATTATGGGACTGAATTTTTCAAGCGCGCTACCGCACTGTCGGAGTTACCGCAACGTCGGTTTGAGAAAAAGTGCAAAATTTCGATTTTCGGCTGCGCGCCAAAACCTGCATGACTTGGAAAGCAAAGTCCAATAACTCATAAGAAAAAAATAATTTGGTTACAAAAATTATCGAGGACTTCTTCTATTAAAAGTCAGCTTTTCATTTCTAATTTTTTTTATTCTGTCAACAGTAAGTTGGGAAAAATTCGATAAAATTATAAATTTTTCCTCAATTTACTTTCGGAAAAAACCGAGAGTCCCAAAAAAGCTAGCTTGAACATTTTAGAGCGCAAACATTTCTCTACAAAAGGGGAACTTAGTTGGCTTCTGGGTTTCTTTTGCACCGAATTATAAATGTTTACTTCAGCGTAGCAAAATCCGACCAGTACAGGAGTCTTTCCCAATCAAGGCTATTGTTAATAGTTAAACGCACCTCGCACCTGCCGTAATCGGTGATGTTATTGCCTAATTGCCCGCATCTTCGCTGTGATCTGCCGTCTTTGAAGATAACTCTGTCCAAGCTTCTCGATCTTCTGCGAGAAGTTGCACAGAATCAATCCATTCGTTGCTATTCCATAATCTGCGAAACCTTACGTCTCTCCTGAACTGCCCATCGGCGCCGAGTGTTCTCAAGTCCTTTTTCACCACTACAGCGCAGAACTTTTGTTTTTGGCCACGTGGCTTCTTCCAGCGTGAACCCGAAAGACTCCTCGTAACACGTTGAACAAGGCGACTTGCTGGCCTCCTCAGCATATGACCAATGAAGTGGAGAGGATGTTCTGTAACCAATTTTGATGGCAGCGCAAAATATAGATATCCTCCGTGCGTCATTCGCCGGTACACCACATCAATTTCCGCGTAAAGATTTTCATTATTTCATACCCCAGGCCAAAAGTAGCCAAGCAGTCGTCTGAGAAGCTTTTTCCCGCGCAGTTAAGCCCCTCCATCACAGTGGATGTTGCTGCCCATGTCTCCGATCTGCACATTTTGTTGAGGCGAATCGGTAATAGGAATACACGCAGCTTGACTTCGTTGGTGATGGGGCTCAACTACAGGCACTTGGTTGAAAAGTTAGATGCAGAAATGCCCTCAGCGCACCTCTGGTAACGAAGGCGTACATTAAGATACATACGGTTGCTACGGTCATAAAAACGGTTTACGGTTTCTCATTTACTTCACAGCGAGACCACTTCGAGTTATTGAGCAGTGGTAGTGTAAAATAGTCCCGCATCCCCATGCAGCGGAAGTCCTCGCAATTCCTCTCCAGTGCTGGCGGACCAACCCGAAACTGAGGGAACAGTCTATACCCTGCTTTATAGCGTAGAGGCACTGGCGCACCAATTCTGCTTTCCAGTACTCGCCCCAACCGTTTTCTGAGCTTTTAGCTGCGCCCAGAAACTCTTCTCGCTTTTGGACACGTTATCCTGCTTTCTAAAATTTCGTTTCACACATACGAGCGAAACAGACTAAGCCTATTATATAACTCCAATCTAAACGTCCGGCTAATGCTCGACTTTAGTGTTCTTTTGGATCGACTCGCTCACCTTTAGTGACCAACAAAAATTAAAACCACAGTGACACTTTGTGCGAGGTTAAATTAAGATTCTCTCCAACCTTTTTGTTCACTTTTAAAGAAATTTAAGCACTAATCAAAGACTTCACATTTTTTTTCCTGAATGTGTCTGTTCTATATCTAGATAATATTCACTTAAAACTTGATTTTTCTGTCACCGTCACAATCTGAAAATATTATTCGGAATACGGGGTTTTATCCCATTTCCCCCAACAATCTGCGCAGAGTGATATGCTCACGGAATCTACTACTTAACTACTTTAAAAGTATGAAACACAGCCATCTGCATGAGTGTTTCATATTTTAAAGATAGTGTCTCACCTACCTGATGAAGAAAGGAAACGTGAGCGGAATGGATATGTGGAGGACCGCATAGAGGCGAGAAAAAGAACATGCAGTTTTCACGTCCATGAAGTGGTTTACAACGTCATATTAACTTCTTGACAAATTGGCCAATTGGTCTTATTGCACGATTCTACTGCATTGCTTTGCAACAATTCGAAGCCATAGACCTATCTCACCCCACTCCGTTGCGTTTCGCTATCATGCCAAGGAGGTTGCACTCTAGTATCATCATTGACTTTTCGGTGGTAGAAAAAGCGATGTGAGAGTTCGCTTAAGAGCTAGATTTGAGATAGATATTGTTACAATAGCACTGTTAATGAAGGAAGGTCACTTTGCACGAAGGAGAATTTGATCTGTGCTCTGTCTTTGAATGCTTGCCTGCATCCATTACAAGTTCTACATTCAATGTGTGCACAGATACAGTCGTCCACCACACCACCAGAACAAATTTTTGGACAGAGTGCTGGATAGGTTAAATGTCTGGGAGGAAAATGGGACCCCCTCCGGCAAACATTTGTTTTGTCACGATAAACTTCAAGCTGCTGTTGAGTAAACTTGCTGTTCTCACTAGACTACTGCGATATCTGTGCGGATCGCATGCTACATCAGATGTTGCAGTAATCAAGAAACATTCAAAAAGAAATTTCTCGCTATCAGCACAGAAGAGTACATAATCTAAAGCAGTGCTGCCAGAACAACTCAGCGCGCGAGAGCTGTCAAGTACGGCAATAACATTCTGTAATAACGTGAAGGAATCTGGTGCAACGTAGGCCAAATACTTTGTTGCTTTGCTACTTTGAGTGACAGGACAAGATTTCAACTTCAACCAATCATAAATGTTCACACAGCTTTGGAAATCTCTGAAGACTGCAGTAAGGATGCCTTTGACATCTAAAATACTCAAGGGTTTGACTGTCGTCCGGGAGACGTCATGACCGTACGAACCTTATCGCTATCTCCGGTTTTGAGAGGATTCGTGCATCTCCAACGTAAGTTGCAGTAGACAAACTTCCCTGCAACTATATCTCTCTAAACATGTATTCCTTTCTTCCTACGAAGTAGCGTATTTCGAGAGCGGGTGTAGTTTAGCGGCTAGAGGTGCCGCTTCCTGCACGATCGATCGGAGGCTCGAGTCCGTCCTAATGCTCACCAAACCTTTCATCCCTGCGGGGTCGATAAATTGGTATCAGACTTGTCTGGGAGGAAAACAACACTGACTCGACACATCGGCTGGCCGCCGCAAGTTATTGTATAGGCCAGCTACACGTTCGTAAACCTCCAACGATTCTGAATTGAAGCGAACGGGGGCGCATCCCAAGCGGATTGATTAAAGCCAGGAAGTTTGAGTTTAAGTTTTAATTTTCTTTCTTAGAAATGATGTATATGAAGCTGAGAAAATGAAACATTTCCGACCTGTGCAATTTGTTTCAACCAAAGTGATAAAGCGAATGAAGCGGCTCGTAGAGTTAAACGAATGATGTCGGATGGATTTCTAGCTGCCTCTTTCTGTTAGGTGGCCCTGCAATGTTAAGAAATCAGTTTAAAAACAAGGACAAGATAAAAAATTAGATAATAGTAAAAATGAAATGAATGAAAAGAATTTAAAAAATTATTTATCAGACATTTATTAACATACATCGCTGTACATCTGCGTCTTCATCTATGCACATTTTTGTCTTTGTAACTCGCGCTGCTGACAACTTCGACCAGGAGAAATGTCTGAAAAGCTGTCATCTTATACGGTTAACTAAGAAGTGATAGAGAGAACGGATAGAGGTCAAGAGGGGAGGAATGTTTGGAGAAGGATGGAAAGGCAAGAACCCCAAAGATATGCACTCTATGAGGTGTGGGTAGTAACAAAATAAATATGCATTGCCAGTGCTTAGCAATACGATCAGTGAAGAGTTCAAAAAGAAACTTGTGTTGTCAGTTTTTTTTTGTTGGAGTCAGCCGTGGCGTGGGATATATTACAACTAGCGGAACAACAGAACGGTTCGGAGGTGGAGTTCCGAGCAGAGAGACCGAAATTGATGCGAAAATGCGAAAATGTTTTTCTCTGCTGTCTATTCTTGAAGATTCTGAAGAAGAAGATTTTCTTTGTGGATTGAAAAAAGGATAACTCACTATCGTACAACGATACACTATCGTAATTTCCCACCACAGGGAGTTGTCGGCCAAGAAATCCAGGGGTCACTGGGAAATATCATTGTTGCGCGCACAAAGTTTTGGTACGAATCATCATGGACTGGTATGTGAAATCACCCGGATGAATTTCGTTCCAGTCCATCTATGTCTAGCCGCTTTTTCATTCTTAGGAGAGTGATCGAATTATGGCAGTGATGCTCGAATCCTGCGCACTTAGCTTTCATAGGACGATTTCGACGCTTCTCACAGAAGAGATCTTTCTGACATCCATTTACCCAATAAAAGTTAAGGATATTTCATTCTTCTAAATAATGCATTGTTTGAGTCCGATTAAAACAACCGCGACTTGAATCAAAGTTTAATCGAAGCTGAAATTCAAAGCTAAAATTGGAGTGAGGGAATGGAGTTTTTCCAAAAACATTCTTGCTCCACTTTGCTATCAGTTACGTCATACAAGGTATTGTTGAACAGGGTTCTTTTGATTTGGTTATAACATGATGATACATCTTTCGCTTAACTGAAGATGCAATAATATTAGCTTCAAACATCGCGAAGTTGCAATATGTTGCAAGGAGATAGAGTAGTAATCTAAAACTCAGGTCTACTTTTTATGCACTCTGCACAGTATACATTTAAATAGGGTAGAACGGTAAGGTAAGTTTCCTTTTATCCTGTAGGCATTCCCATGCCAACTCAGTGTAAAGTAGGAAAGACTGGAATGTTTGAATGCATCCAAATGCGCTTTGTGAAGACGTATTGCGATTAGGATATCACAATTTTTTAATCACTTTCTATCAGTGGTCAGTATTTCTAATGAGACTGTTCGGTAAGGTTTGGATTACAGCTTTCAGATCTTTCAGATCTTTGGTACAAATAATTTGTTGATGCCAATATTTATCAATTTTACAGTCATCTCGAATCTGCATCGAAGTACGTGACACATGCAATGACACTTCAATCCGTCAGGGAATAGGCGAGGTGCTGACTTTTATGGAAAGAATCAGCCGTCTTGCGCAACTGAACTTCTCCGATGAGGGAAAACGGTATCACTTAAGCGAGCTGGATGTCAATCTGTCGTCGGTAGGTCAGTTCTGATAATAGCACGGATCATCTGGTAAAGAATCTGTTGATTGTAAGGGCATGGGAGTAGCAATTTCATATAATACAAAGGAGGGATATTTCTACCACTACTACCCACACATCGATGCAGTAATATTTGCTCATTTTATAGCTCATATTTGCAACAGTATTGAAACAAAATCTCACACAACTGTATTCTTAGGTGCGTCAGTGCCTCGAAGTTATATGCATATTAATTTCTCTTAATCATTATCATTTCGCGAGAGAGATCATAGTCAGATCATAGCCAGATCACTTTGAAATCAATATGAAGGGGAGACATCGGTATTGGGCATCAGAGCTTTCTGTACTATCAGTAGCGTGCTCGTAATATTTTATGCTGAAATTCAGCTGCTTAGGGTTCCTCTTTCCAGTTTCTCCTTCAGCTTGGTTTTTATTCTACCAATCTGGACGTCCGGGTGGACGCCGGACAGTGGACCTCTTCTGGGGCACGCTTCGTTTTCTTTAACTGTTCAATAGAAATTCAATGTTGTGGTATTTTTGAAAAAATTAAATTTGCATCTTTCTAACTGCGCCTCTTTCGTTCTTTTCTTTTAGAACGAAATGATGGTGAATTGAAGTGATGATTTTATGGTTCTCGTCCTAAATTCGTTTGGAAAGAATTCAAACGTGATTATACACCTACACATACTCCAATTCCGTAAAAGTTCGCCAACATACTTCGAAGCATGAGTTTTCTTGCCTTTCTCTTTAACAATCAGTGCAGAATAATGTTCTAGCATGAAATGACATGAACGTCATCAGTGTAGTGATATTGATAAAATTCCACGTCAGACTATGTTAACTGTTAGCTACTTTTTAAGCTGCCGCGTTGCCAACCTTTGAAGAGAGAATGTTGGCAATCTGATGAGGCAAACGTGCGATCGGAAAAGACATGTGCTAAAATACATGCGAGTGTACAAATACAATATACATATAAACGCAACACAGCAGCTTTCATGGTCGTAAAGTGGTTCACAGTGTTTTGTTTACTTCTTGAAAAATAGGCTTGGAGTCACTGCGTAGTACTACTGCACCGAAGCGCCGTGGAACAGGTTTAAATCGTTTGACATTTAGAGGGTCATTTTGTAGTGCTCTGACGCTGGAGTTCCGATACTCCGATATAGACGAACGTTGCACTCCATTTTATAGCTTTCTGGCGTCGATGCACCAATTCGACGCCGTGGGCTATGGCTGACCGTGTCAGCACACTTATCTAACGCCGTTCGACACGTCACAGCGCGTTCTGGATTCTAGAATTTCGTTACACACAGATACATGCACACCTGACAGAATAACCCAATTATTATAAAGCATGATTACATACTACAACATCTGGTGTAAAAATGGGTCACCTAGTTTTACTCTTGATGTTGTATTATACGATCATATTATATAATAACGGTGATTCCGTCACATTTTACACTGGTTTAATTTTGAAAGACTGAGAAGATTAGGTGAAATGACATATTTTGCGTGCGCTATCAATTATACTGTTAGAAGCACACGGGTCAGCTTATGAAGCTATTCCAAATCTATTAACAAACTCAAAAGTAGCCGACCATCTCCTCTGTTTGGCCTTCAAAAACGAGATCTGTTTCTGCATGTGGTTCTTCGTTCTAATTTCTTTCAGAACTGTCTTTTCGCTTGTTTTCTTCTCCAAATTGTGTTTACTCCTCGAGAATCGCTTTCTACTTCTCTCTGTTGACCAACGCTTCTCGGAGTAAGCATGATATCGCCCGCATATGATATCGAGAAAAATGTTTTATTTGCATGACGGCTCCTTCCCAAACAACTGATTTTATTATCTGCTGCAGTGCAATTCTGAGTGACTTTAGACAATTCGTATTACACTGCTGCGGATCTTCCCCATCGAATACTATTTGAGGTGTTGGAAGACCTGTCTCGTAGTGGTGACAGATGCATTGGACGCACCCAACTTTTCTCGTCGACCAAAGCTAGCAGTACTGCATTGGAATTTTCACCATCGAAGGATTTCCTATAGCTGAAAGAGATCAGGAAGAAAATCAGTTCTCTAAGAAAAATATGTAACCATGGAAACGTGACATGTTGTTCATGCAGCTAGAGCTTACTAGGAGTTCGTTTTTTGAAGTTCACCAACATCTTTTGCTCTTCATGAAGAATCTCCGTGAACAGTTTGTATGGAACGTAACCAAGCTTATTGAGTAGAGGCTTTGAAGGCCGTCTCGTTCAATGTTTTAAACGCCAACAATTACTCGTAGAAGAAAGCTGAGAAAGTACCAGGCTCGATCGATGTAGCAGTGATCGCAACAGTCCGGATTCTTTTTTGTTAAAAAAAAAACTGCTGCCTGAACACTGTTTTCGCAGTGGTCCCAGCAACTTTTCTTAAGTTTGATTCTGCTCCACCTTTCTTCTACACTCTTATTATTTATATTTTATTTACAGTTAACGTTTACCACCCTCTCCTCGATGTTGAATTCTTGTTGGTTGGACTGCTAGGGTTTCTGAGCGAAGTTCTGGTTTTTCGTACAGTTCTGCAGTTGCTTTTGAATGATTCCTTGAGGGTGCTTTCGTGATTTTGACCTTTTTTCCTTCCATGGCGATATCAAATTTCCGTCTTTTACATCTGGCAGCTGTTTCGTATTCCTGCCTCAAGGAGACGACAGAAAAAGCTGCAAAATGGTGATACATCGGAGATACCAAGTGAAGTGAATGCGTGGTCGATTTGCGCAGATTGTGCCGTTAGCGGATTCTCGTAATCATTTCCGATGGTCTTTACTTATAAAAGAAGAAATCTCACGGAAAAAGGCGTTGCTCGTGATATCTCAGAGAAGCATCGTTGTTTTTGCTTAGGTCCTTCAACAAACGTATTGTGAAGCTACAACTGTAGCTTAGGTGGTCAATGTATGCAATCTTCATTTGTTAACTTTCGGCCTCTTCTCTCACTCTAGTATGCTGAACAAGGACGGTCACAGGTAGGGCAAGTACTATCGAAATCATCACGTACTATAAACTTAATGAAGTATATGTTTATAACAATCTCTTTGTTATAAATGTGTCCATTGATGAGTTTGTTTCTTATATGCACTATTAAGTTGTTTCCTTCTTCTGTACTGGACCACTCACAAAACAACACCTCTTGTACTGTAATCAAGCACAACCACAGCCTGTGCAATCTATTGAAATTATGTATAAACTTATTGATACATTTATTTACAACAAAGTCAGCCTCATCCGACTCAATGTGATTGGTCCAATACCGAAAAATTGGCACACAGAAATCAAAAAAGGAGAACAGGAGATTGGAATGTTTGCGTCGCAGATCACCGACCTCATGATCGTCAGACTTGTGTAAATACTAATAAATAGTTATGAGAGTAAGATTGTAGAAGAAGTAGAGTCAGCTCTTGAGGGCGTTCCATAATAATGGACAACAGTGCAGCACGTGGGACTTCAAAATTTTCGTGTTTTTAACCCATTCTACGTACTAGTACGAAACCTTAAAAAGAGTAGATGAACCAATATTAAAAGTTAACGCTATTGCATAGTGGAAAGAAGTCGTTGAAGGCGTTTCAGATGTTCTGAGTTCATATATTCTGAGTGGGAGTAAGTAAGAGTCGATAAAAAAATCGGAAGTTAGACAACTCTTTATCAGCGACTAATTTCTAATAACAATTTTTGCCGTGATGGATGTAGAAAATCAAAATTGAACAAACAACTTCTATTGATTGATTACAGGTTAATTGGACCAAATTCTTTATTATGACGACGCCCCCTGATATGCACAGTTACTTTCTTGCAGATCCTTTGGTTGAGGTCCCAAGCATGCGGTACACGAAAAGGTTAGCTGTTTTTGACATTCATAAATTAAAACATCACAAACATGGTTTTGTTCAAATTCAGGATAGACAAACTTCTGCAGAGAACACCTAAACGGGTTTTTACAAACTATGTTATTCTTCACTACATTCTTTCATGGATACAATACTTAGACGATGAATATAGGCAACTGATGGAGGTGAGAACTCAACGGTGACCGTCGTCTCTCCTTGCTTCTCAATGAAAATTCTAACTATTTGACAACGATTACTTTACCGAACAGGGCGGGTGTGGCGCAGTCGGTTAGAGGTCCGTTGTAGCCACATGGTCGAGGGTTCGAATCCGCCCTAGTGCTCACCAAGCCTTTCATCCCTCCGGGGTCGATAAATTGGTACCAGACTTGTCTGGGAGGATAAAAACACTGACTTGATCATCGGCTGGCCCCCGCAAGTCATTGTATAGGCCAACACGCGTTCCAAAACCTCAACGATTACGAATTCCAGTAAAACGCGTTGGCGCATCCCAAGTGGATTGATACGCCAGTGACTTTACTTTACTTTACTTTTACTTTACCGAACAAGTTTATCATTCGTAATTCCTGTTCGTCTACCGGTCCTCGATTACTTCGAGTCGCTCGAGCTTGATCTGTCCTCATTGGATGCCACCACCAAGAACTTCATTTTCTTAAATCATGTCTGCTCACCTGAGCTATTTCTAATGCAGCTTACGTATCTCGTAGATGCTATTCCCCAACTGCTCCCGCTTTTTGTTAGATGCATAATGTGTCCGGACCTGATTTCATTCTACCCAGCAAGAATTTCGACCGATAGTTCGAATGGGTGAAAATATGAATCGCGGTTGAAACAAAAGTTGAAAGTAAAGCAAATACGACTTTTAGTATGACATATGTATGCTGTTATAAACTCTTAATGACAGCGCTGTTCGAAAAAGATGAAAGGGTAAGAGTTTAGTCTTACTCACATTTACTCAGAATAAATAGCGAGAAATAAAGAGAAGTTTAGCAGCTCTCACTCCTTTTAGCAAACCTGATTTTGGGGAGGCAATTTTACCCATCTGAGGACCGAAGCAGTTAGTAATAACAGTCAGTGAGGAACCGCCGAACGATTAGAGTTTCTCTGATCAAAAAAGAGTGGCTAGCCTCTTAAAGATTACAAAATAGGGACAGTTGAGCTAAAATCTTTTGTCATTCCTCTGGGAATGGGAAGACGACCAAGGTCATCCTTCCAATGTGGATAGACGAAGGAGAGGCCATTTGAGTTGTGAAGCAACATTCTTGTAATTTCCGTTCACAAAATGCTATTCATCGCGAAAGGCAAGAGCTGTAACGCAGCTTCATTTCCCTCTTTGACATACGAAGACTTGATGAATTGCGGAAGCAGTTTTTCCCAAGAAGAAACCTTTATTCGGTGAATTACACAATTTTCTTTTCTAGCTAGTTTTCAAACGGCCTATGAGAAATGCCATCAAAGAAATGCGATCAAGATCAAGATAGGGATTCTCAACCCCTATGCAAACAACTTTTATAGGCCGTGATGTCTCTTTCGACCATTTCTAGCAAGGTGTTTTCTTGACGGACTTAACGCCCGACAGAATCTTAGAATTGTTCGTTCACCTCATTGACGATGTGAATAAATGAATAACTGCTGTTGTTTATCTATATGAACCACACTATTCAAATTGATTGCTGGAGTGAGAGGGAGAGTTGTAAAAGAATCCCTTCTGTTCAGCTTCTCGATTGATGGCATCATTAAATCGATTAGAGAAAATTGGAAAGGCGAAAAAATTGAACAAGTGGATGTCGCATGAACAGGGTGAGTCCGAAAGAAACCGCCGTTTTGAGATCTGCTCAAGGCTTCTGTTACGCAACAATACCGATAATAAGAATGGTATTGACACGAGAAATGGATCCTTTATGACAACACGAAGCGTCGTGCTCCAGGGATGGACAAGGATAAAACTACCAAGCACTTCCTGAAGCGGAAAATCCACCATGAGAAGACCATGGTAACTATGTGGTGGTGCGCTACGACTACAGCCTTTTGAAAGCAGGCAAGACCATTACTGCAGTCTACCGACGTGAATAAATGCATAACTTCTGTTGTTTGAATCTAGATGTACCACACCATCCCAATTGATAGCTAAAGTAGGAGGAGGAGTTGTAGGAGAATCATCCCCGTTCAACTTCGTAATTGGTGACATTATGCGAGGAACCATCGGACAGTGTCCCTACAATGTAGTTATACCACCACCAGAGCGTCCATTGGTTGATGTCGATTACACCGACAATGTCGTAACAAGGTGTCAGCTGTTGATATCATGTGGATGTCAATAACACATTGCTAGCCTTGTATTGAGACTTGCTGCAATCTATAAACTGCAGTCCGCTGGTAACTGTAAACGAATAAGCCTCCTAACACTTTTGACTGCAATTAAAGTGGACGCATAACAGTGTGTTGTTTTATTTATGTAGGTTGCATGCTCAAATGCAACCAGAACTTTGGGAGGGATATGGAGCAAAATGCGCTGGTAGTGGACCAATTCTGCATTAAAGTCTTCTCAAGATTCCTATTTTCGATTCTTCTCTTCACTGGACCCGGTTTGCGCACTAATCGTTCTTGCGTTTCAGAACCAGAGATACGGATGGGATTGTCCTAAGTTATGATAAATTTGACAATTCGGTTTATCAAAAATGTCAGACCAGTGGAATGTCATTAAGAATAACCTAACGCGGAATATGGTGAATCGATAGATCACTCTTCGAAAACTTTCACATCCACTTGTCTTTTAAAGTAGTCACCAAAAAAGTCTCGCAGAAATTCCTTTAGGCATGCATTTATATGAGAGCAAAAAACATCAAAAGTAATCAAAGTGTTTAATCTTAAACTTCATCGAATTCGCCTAGCGCTAATAGACAGTTCAGGAAATACGACAATTTTGACAGGATGCGGAACAACAACGAGTGGTTTGATTTTATGTGAGTACTTTGTGATGGCTGAACAGCTTCGCTCAACGACGTGGTACCCTATTGAAAATGGACAGGAACGTCAGCAGCCTTGTGGGCATATAAAAGATATTTGGGATGAAATTTTTTCAATCAGCGAGCCTCTACAGCTGCAACAAAATATCATTCTTTTTTTACGTTGACGAGCCAGCGTCCATTCCAGGTTTATACTCTAAATCACATTTTACACTCAAGATCTAAGTGATCAAATTCTCAGTTCGATGCCTGCGAAAGTAACAAAAATCTCATTTGAAAGATTAGTATAAGTATAGTTCGCTTCAATTTTCGCTGGATTCTCGTCTGAGGGGACTGTAATAGCAATCTAATCTTTTGAAAAGGCATTGCAGTTTTTAGTTCACATCCCTCACAGAAAACGTCTTGGCATAGTAGTGACCTACTTATACAACTTATATGGCGGTCGAATGTTATATCCTAACGCAGCTTATCCGCATCTTTGCCGGATGGGATCGTCCTTGAGCAAATTTGAGCCCACCCTGTTCAGTCTTCAGTTAGAGCGCGCACAGAGTTTATCCATGTGTCGCAGTTCTATATTCTGCGCAACTTTGCGTCCCTCCAGAAGCGCCCTCGTCTTGAACTTTCTTTTACGTCCTTATGAGCTTCTTCAGTTTGAGTCAGGAAGTGTCCTCAAGGCAACTTTTACAAGGCGATCCAATAGTTTCCTAATAATGTGACCAAGAAAGCGAAGACGGTTTTCTGTAACTGCTTTAAAGGCCGATTTTCCTCGCGTCATCCGTCGGTGCATCATATTCGCTTCTGGGTAAAACTCTTCGTTATGGCCCACCATTAGCTAAAAGTACCCAGCATCCGTCTAAACAGCTTTCTTTTCATGCAGTCCAGGATCCATATCGCCGTTGGTGGCAGGGCCCAAGTCTGCGTTCCGTACATCATGACAAGGTGAATGGCGGATAGATATACTCGCAGTTTGACTTCGTTGGGGACACGCACTTTGTTAAGGAGTTTAATGCAAAACTGGTCTTAGCGCAACTTTGCTGAATACCTCTCTCGTAGCTGCCGTTGTTTCTCTATAAAAGAACTCGCGCTGCTTGAAGCGAATATCACTACATCGTCGCCGTACTCGACGTCGACTAAAGGACGTGCAATCAAGAACCTTATCAACGGATCGCGTGATATCATCGATGGGAAACTCGAACAAGAAAATTACTGCGACAGCCCTTGTCTCACTTCAATTTCTAATTCGCTATTTTTAATTTAATGTTCAAACAGCAACAGTTGTTTTTCTGTTTATATCTTCAATTAAGTGAATGAAATTTTCCAGGATACCACGTTGAGGGCACTTAGAGACGGCCTCGGTGATTAAAGTGGAAAGCGGCTTCGAAGTCCAGAAAGACTAATTGGATATTTTTCGGCTGCCGCTGCCACACTTCGATCACATCTGACAATGAACATCTGGTCAATCGTGAATTGACCAGGATGAAACCCAGCATTTTATCATGAATGGTTTCTTCGCAATGTCGAACTAGTCGATCCGAGATGATCCACCCAGAACTTTGTACATTACCTGACTGATGCGCATCCGCAGTAACTGCCATTGTGTTTCTATTTTATTTTATGTAAATACCAGTCTGAATGTCCGGCTAGAGCCGGACTTCAGACTTTCAGTGGTGTTTGCTTCGTTGCCTTCACTGATCAACGAAAATTAATATTAGTGCCGTTTTCTATGAAATTGGACTTGTGTATCTTCAAAAAACTTTCTTCCTTTTTTATATTATAACTATAAGCGAAATATTTCATAGTCTTCTTTCTAAACGCGTCAGTTCTACATTTAGAGTACATTCGAACTTCAGCTTCAAACACTCCTTATCAATATATTATAGACAAAATTTAAAAGTATCACGCGAAATATGGGTTTTTCTCTTGTTTTCTATAAACAGTCATCAAAGAGTGATGTTCTAGCATAAAATGACGTGAAAAACATCATCCTACTGATAAAGATAACGTTCCACGTCGGATCACATAAACATCTTGCTACTATTTAAGCAGCCGTTTGCATGCCGGTTTCCACTTTCTGAGAACGGCATGCTACCAACTTGAGGCGAACGAAGAAGGAAATAAACACACGGAGGAGTCATATAGGGTGTAAAGCAAAGCGCCCGTGGCCACGGCTTTGAAACGGCTGCAACCATCTATCTTTTGCGTCATGCACACGAAGTTATAGCGCACTATTTCGACGCCGGTGGACCTGTCGCACCTACTTCCATAGGTATCTGGCGCCGGCGCGCCAGTGTAACCCCCGTGGACTGGACCCGTCGCACCCCTTCTACAGGTATCTGGCGCCGGTTGACCCGTCGCACCCCTTTTTTCGAATTTCGTGACACACATACAAACACACACACACGGACTAAGCTCGTTATTATATAACATGATAACATAAAAACAGCAACAGAAAGCCTCTTGCGTTCCTCGAACGCTTGTCAGTGGTTTTCAGGACTTCGTGAGAAAAACAATAATTTTTCGTTTACGAAAACAAGTTTTCTGCTAGTTCTACTCATTTTGTGTTCCTCTTGTCCTTTCAAAATCCTTTCCCGTCATTTCTCTTCTGTATTTATTGTTTTTTTTATGCGACTTCATTATTTTGTACCCTTCAAAGCACTACGATAATTGGTTATTATTTAATTCTATGTAGTGCTGCCAAGAATTCCAAAACACGGTAAGAATTGGGAATCGAAACCTGAATTTTAGTTCATGCACAATTCTCGGTTTATGCAATCTTGCAGAATTTAAATGACAATTTTTAATGGACACTAAAATTTTAGGAATTTTTGAAGGATGTTGGACTGAAGGGTTTTCCAGCGAAACATGATTTTTGTTACTTACTAATGAGTAGGTGGTATGATGCAGCTGTGTTATCGATATATGGACAACATTTTGATGGCAGAGTGAGTGCAACACGTTTAACTGAAATATCTGCTTTTCTTTTCCAGGATTGCTGTCGATATAGAAACCTGCTTTTTCTCGCCACATTGAAACTTGTGAACACACCTTAGCAATTCAAAAACCAATTCGAAACAAACGAACGATAGGGATATCCCTAAAACTCGGGAATTTCGTGCCACATCTTTCAGTGCTGCCTAATCAAGAGAACTTGAGCCGCTTCCCTAATCCCATCTGAGCAAGATATATATGTGGATATATCATAAATGTGCTCAATTTGCTTATCATTTTTTATAAAAAGAACCAGCAAAGATAAACTCAGGTTGGGCGGAATATATGATCATTTGGAAGATAGGAATAGATTTCGATTGTTACCTTCATTCTCTTTCAACTTCCTTAGCTATTGTTGTGTATATAGAATAAGAGGCTGTTTGGTTACTCTGATAACGAATATATTCATATCTTCTTCATTAAATGAAATACTACTTGAAGTATTAACTCAAAAAGAAATATAAATTCAATCATGGCGGTGGCAGAGGAGCGGCCTACATTCGCTTTCGAAGAGCTTCCTTTTCGGTGGAAACTATCTGTTTAGACATGAATCTAATCGGAATCAGAAAAGGTTGCCATCATTCGAACTTGAATAAAAAAATAACAGAAAGTCATTGGAACTAGGTTGGTCAGTAGGATTTGACCAATTCTGCAAGTTAAGGTGGGAGTAGACCCATTCAAAACATTAGAATGGTTCGAGAGTCTTGTACTAAATTTTTTTTTCGATCAGGAGTTCAAAAGGTCTTATAGTTAAAATTTTTGGATAGGAAATTGAAAATGGTAGGATGTTCCAAAATCTTGCAATAGGGAGCATATAAAGGCGCGCATTCCTCTGGTGCTCAACCATGGCTCCAATCAACCAGAGTCGAATTCAAACCTCCCTGCTTCGCGAATTTCTATTGAGTTCAGTCTTATCTGTCGGATGCTCGGCCCATTTTTTGTAAACACAAATGACGCATCTTTCTCCAACATTTGCTATGTGAACTGTACTTAACAAGCTAATTTTTGATGCGTTGATTGATGTTCACAGCAAAGATATTTTAAACGTCCCTCACAAATCTCAGTTTCTTTTATTTAAAAGATGTTCAGTAAGTATCTGAACATACGCAAGGGCTCAAATCCGCTCACCAGCTGTTCTTCGAGTCTTAGACCCTGGCTCCTAATTCTAGGAAGAGAGTGTAAGGCGTGTAAGGTTTCCAGAAAGAGAAAGAGAAATAAAGAAAGAGAAAATTGCTGTGGTAGACACTCAATGTGAGAGCGATCGACGACCACTGTATGAACAAGAAACTATAAATTTGTAGAAAGTAAGGGGGACTCCATAGTCTCACATTGGACATATTTATAATCAAATATGCATTATTTGTTTGGATATAATACTTGATGAAAGCACAGTGCGTTCTGAACAAATTAATAAGTAAGATAAGATATCTCACGCAAACCAATCAGCTCGGTGATCGCATAACATCGCCCGTTACCGAGAGAAGCGATACCCTGCCTGCTTTAACTTTGTGTTATTTTATATATTTCGGATAATTTAGGATACAGAAGAACTAGCAGAAAGGCTTGTTCGCGACGTCATGGCCGCCTTTGAAGAAGGAATAAAAGAAAATAAATGGATGACGAACGAGCAGAAAAAGGTCTGCGGTTTTACAAAGATGGTCTTGATTTCGTTCTTAACTTAACCGTTCTTCTTCTAACCTTGCACAATTAAAGCGACGATGAATGCAAAAGAAAGCATTCTTCATTTACTAAATATTTCTCGAAAATTATGCAAGAGTGGTGTTCTGGAAATCGTCCTTCTTCATGCACTATAATTGGCGAGCCTGGCATTTATTAGTAATAGAATTTATTAGTAATAGTGGATAGGTTCACGGCGAGCAGTGGAGTCACCTTAATCAGCTTTACGCCCGGTCTTCTTCGAAGTGGTCGAAAGAGCGCCTGTAATCGCGCCGCTCCTGCAGTGATCGCATGCCAGAGTCGCCCAATGTTTTCTCCCTTTGCGCGAACACAAAAAGCATCGAATTTTTCTTTTAAGGACTTTGTGGAAAAGTCTGACTATCGGATCGGCTGTCTTTTTGTAGGGCGCTTAACATTCGGTGGAATCCACTCACTCACAGCTCGGGTCCAACGGTTGTCGTTGAAGCTGATGAGGTGTCCGGAGGTGCACCTTACATTGCTGCCCTTGGGAAATGTGGCGGCGTCTCAAAACTTCAATCGCTGATGCGGGATAGAACTTCGAATCCACTCCCTCACTTGGGATACTCCTAACACCACTCTTTCGATTGAGCGTTCAATGACGCCCACCGCACTTTCTTCCTTCTTGCGAAGTTCCCAGGTCTTAGATGCATAGGTTGAAGCAACAAGTACGGTGGTGTTGAAGAGGTGAGAACGAAACCAGGTGTTCTTGTTCATCTTCACTACATCCTCGATGTTCTTATACGCCCCCCAAACAGCTCATTTTCCGCTTCCGTGGCCGGCTTCTGTAACCCATCCGTTGCGCATTAACATCGTCTTTTGCAGGTTCAGCCGAGGACTTATACATCCACGCGTTTCTTCGAACTCGATCAGCGTTCGTTGAGATTAGCTGAAGCTAGGTGCTATCAAAACGACGTCATCAGCAAGGCGTAGATGGTGTAGCTGCCGATCATCGATTTACACTCCCGTGTCGTCCTGTTCCAGCTTTCGCATCGTGTTCTCGAGAGTGACCGTGAATATTTTCGATGAGATTGTATCATTATATCTTCACGTCAATGACGACATTGTTGGTGATTGGGGAAATTCTGGTCGTGAAATTACTCTTCAGCCCTCAAACTACCTTCAGGTCCTGAGTAGGGGCACCGAGATTGTCCAGAGCCTCCATGACCGATTCCGTCTCAACTGAGTAAAAAACCTTCTTTAAGTTGACAAAGGTGAGACATAGCGAAATCTGCAGTCAATCATGCTGATTCCCTTTCGATACCCTGCTTGTTCGCATGGCTGTCACTCACTTAACGTTTTTCAATCCCGTTAAATGTTACTCCTGCGAAGGACTTGTAGATGATGGGGAGTAAGCAGATTGATCTCCTGATCCCGATTTCTTGTGGATCCATCTTTTATACAACGTCATGGTCTCGCTGGTCTTCTACTGTTCAGGGACCTTGCATTCCGACAGGTAACGTGCAAAGAGTGTAGTCAAAGTGTTGACGAGAACTAGCGGAAGATTCTTCAGATGTTCAGATCTTATCCTGTAGGGACCGGGCGAGTAATCGTACCCGCCTCTGCTGCTTCTGTCAACACTGCTCTTCTCTTTTCGGGTCTTATTTTATCGCTTTTTTTGGAGCCCTCGCGAGCTCGGATGTGAGTCTTCTGCTGCCTGTAGTTGGTGCAGTTCCACGCTGACGCCATAGAGTGTCGTCGAGTTTCACGAGCGTCTTTTGGTGGTTTTAGGAGTCTGAGCCTTCCTCCTGTAGCAATGAAGGGGTTCAACATGCAGATCGTATTTCTCATCGATGATGTACATTACGGAATCTTCCTGAGAACCACTCAGCATGGCGGTCGAAGGGGCAGTTAATGATAGTTCTGGGACTTCGCTCTCTGAACTTCGCGGCTTTCTCTTCTCTGCAAGAAAACGAAAATGTTCCCTGAAGGGGTATGGTTCGGGTGACTCCATCGGGTGACTCCCATGTCTAACGTAGAAAGGAGGACTTGTGGAATTGCGAGTTCCAATGACTGGTCTTAGTCGTCATAATAAACTCGGAAGGCCTCCTACCCTGTTTGTTCTATTGTAAGTAGTGGTCCCGATGTGAATTCTTCAGGCGATCTTCTGAGGCTAATTTTGAAATCATTAACAGTGGCCTCGTAGAAGGTGTGGTCTTCTCTGCAGACCTTATCAAGATCCATATAGAAGGCTTCGACTCCTCGTTCTTCGTAGCTTGATGTTTAAACGTAAGTGACGAAGGTTGTTAAGCTAGCGTTGATTGGCACATCTTCTCATCTGCATAAGTCCGATTCGTGTTATAAGTTGTTCGAAAGAGTCGATGTTTTTTGTCATATTCGTGTTGACAAGGACGCCAACTCTACCAGCTCCTTAACTATTCCTTGTTCCTGAAAACAGTTCCACAGTTTCACATACGGTGTTCAGTGATTGGTGTCATCTTATCTCGGACAATACGATAACGTCGTACCTGAACTTTCTGGCCTGCTTCATCAGATCTTCAAAGGCCGGATCCGATGCAAGGATGTGTATGTTGTAAGTACAGATCACTATCCTAGTTCCCCAAGGACAGGTTGCGAGGCTCTACTCTCATGAGTTTTTGGCAGATCGTTGCGTTCTTCCTGAATGGAAACGCGACACGTAGCCTCGCGACTATGCGGCAGCGATCCTTTTAGTGATAGGATCCGCGCTGCTGTGAGGTAATTTTAGAGAAATGGTGATAGTAATCAACTGTAATTCTGATTGTGATTCCTTTCAGTTGAGGCCTGAACTACAACAATGGTCTTTGGGGTTCGTTGACTACGTTGTAGTCACGTTACGATGGTACCCTGATGGTTCCTTTTTTGGAGCTTAACCGCCCTCTTCAAATTCCTTTTTTCGAATGCTAATTCCAAATTGCCACACCACCACCTCGTTAAGCAGCAGTCGCACTATCTGAATGGGCGGTGGTTCAGTTGTTTTTGAGTATGCCACGTAAATTTGCCTCAGACTTGGGTAATTAAACGTTTATTGATAAATTTACAAGCACAGAGTAATGTAAAAGCGAATAATAAGAATAAGGCAAGTTACATGAACAGCAAAACGAGCAAATGCAAATAAAAACAGAAATCGAGGTAAATAAAAACATGCAAACGTACATAGGGAATGGGCAATAACTTAAAGAGATGCTTATTGAGTGAATCCACGACGATGCTCTGAGCAACAACACGGTTGGAGTGTTTATGTAGTGTCCAACTTCTTTGTTCATTGTCGACACAATGTTGCTCTACCAACCTGATAATGCCTTCAAGTAATCTCTTTCTTTCCTAAAAAGGGACCACTTGTTATATTTATTATTTAGCTTTTCTAATATAGCTGTAGAAAATGTGACTTGAATTTTGTGATATATTCTAAACTGTCCAAACCACTATGATGAGTGATGAGGTCAAAGAAAGGGTCTAAAGCGGATCAGATATAGCATCTCTTTCTGCTGAAACTCAAAATGACTGTTTCAGCTTGCCATTTCAAAAGCCAATCGCATGCGAGTGTACGCTGCTTATGATGACGTTCATTTTAATGACACCAAACTAGATCATCGTCACAAAAACGCAAGTTTTTCTCTGTCTGCTTAGAGTTGATTATCGCGATAAAGTTTCGTTTCAGCTTATCGACCTTCAACATCTAGAGTTCCTAGATTTGGTGGATAAGTACGAGTACATGAGGGGAGTTGCAATGATCAGAAAATTGCTGGATTACGATCCCGCGGAAGATTTTACCCCTTACCTTAACAGCTTACTTCCAAGTCCAAATGCCTTTTACGCTCCATTGATAAATATGTTAGGTGAGAGCTTGAGCTTTATGAAGACTTATTAAATAAAAGAATGAAATAAGCGAATAGTACGCTCATTGATAAACTACCTGGGAAATTATGTACATTCGAATCTCATGCACTCACGCTCCGGTACGAGATTGTATTAGGTTGTCCGACAACATAATCGTTGAATGAAATTTGTGGAAATTGATATGAAAGGAGCTGCAGCGCTCTAACTTAAATATTTTTTTCATATTTATCGATTACCTCTCGCTATTATCCTCGCAAAAAAAGGATGTCCTCTTTAAAAAACTAAGTTCGCTGCAAGCCAATGAAGTTAACCGTCTAGTCTTTTTCTACTTTTCTCTACTTTTTTCTACTTAGCAATTTTTTAATTTATTTCTCCTTTAGTGGAGGCTAGATCGCACATAACTCATTTGACTTAATCGGTTGGGTAATGTTATCGCTTAACGCGATTACCCGCATCTTTGCCGAGGTGTGTCGCCATTGAGCATAACTCTACTCAACCTTCACCAAAAGCTTGCACTGAATCTATCCTACTTCGTTGTTCTATATCCTTCTGAACTGGAATTTTTGCTGCTCCTGCCTGTCGATGGGAAGTGTTCTAAGGTCCTCCTTTGCCCCGCGGTGAGATTCTTTCGTTTTCGGCCAGACGGCATTTTCCAGCTTGACTCCGGTGAGCCCTTCAAGACAGGTTTAGCAAGGTGATTTGCTTTCATCTCCGTCATTCGCCGGCACACCAGATCGGCTTCCGTGTGAAGGTCTTTGTGATGCATTCTAGGCCAATAATGGCCGGAAGGCCATCTGAAGAACTTATTTCCGTGCAGCCGATTTTCGCCATGATTGTAGACTGTGCTGCTCAAGTTCCCAATCTCTTTATCATGATAGGAAGGACGAGGAGGTTGACCACTGACACTTCGTTAAGGAGGTGAATCCAGAAGTGGCCTTAGCTCATCTATGTTGTACTATATGTATAGCTCTCACACCTACCGTTGTTCTTCTCATGCTGCCCAAGTCACAGAATCCGACGAGTTTGATCGGTTAGTCGTCTACTCCGATTCCCGTTCGAGGTCTCAAAGAGGCCCTCATCTGCTTGCACTTATCATAACGTAGGCGTAGTTCGTAGGGTGCAGCTAGATTTCATACAAGGATGACAACATGTGAAAGTTTTGTCGAGGATGTCATCGATGCCGAAGTAAAAGTTCGTTGGTACATGATATCAAGTAGACAAATGAACTTTTCTGGCACTCCATCGGCGCGAGACTCGTCTAGAAGACGGCGCTGGTGAGCAGATTTGAAGGCGTCCTCGTTGTTTAAGAAAGGTAGCTGCATCGGTTTCGAATACCGATGCTGGACTTCGATTACTTTCTGACAACGACCCCTGACCAATCGTAGATTGGCTAGGATGCCTGCTTGGTCGCTGCGCGTTGTTTCTTCGGTATTTTTAATAAATCGATCTAATATAATCCCCTTTAAAACCTTGTACATAAATCGTAGGAATGTCTCGTTATTTTTTAGAATCCGCGACGGGTAACCTCCTGTGGGGCGGATACCGTATCTCCACGACTCCTTTCTTTAATCCATATTGAGCAGATGATCTGCACTCTACTGCTTTCCTCGCTACACTGGTTTAGTTAAACATAAGCTGTCCTCGAACTTTCAGGCGCTTTTTCGCTTAAAAAATCGCTAGTGCTGCGGGAGGCACATACAAACTTGTATCTGGATTCTGTTTCCGCATTTACGAAGGCGAACTTCTTCCACGATATTAGAACCAGAGCTTCCTTTAGAGCGTCTTCAATGCACTTTGTGATCCGTTTTTGATGATTGTGAAGTAATCCGCATCGCAAAGCTTCCTTATTGGCCGTACTCCAACATGAATGGACAAACGCTGACAGAATTTCGTTCTCCATTCTTCGTGTTACAGACTGCCTATTTTCGGTTGTAAAGAAACTGCTCATTTTCTTTTGTGGAACTGTATTCTGAAGCTGAGAAGAAATCAACGATGATCAGAGCTAAAAGCGATGTTTCAAACGGCTCTACCTTTTCCGATTTTCGACTTGGAAATGTTACTCATCAAAGGATCTCTTTTCTTCCGCATTGCTGCCCTCCAGGTGCGGCCACTGTTGACCCTTCCCTCATAAGCTGATAGCGTCGATGATCTTTTTTTAACGTGGAAGCGATTGTAACGATTAGGAGGCCCTTCTGTGTTCATAAGCCGGCCGACTTCATAGAGCGGTGGTGCCTCTCAACTGACGTGGACCTTGCTGGATAATACCACTTTTCTTGAACAACGTATTGTTTTTCAAGTCTCATCTTCAGATTTGCGTCGATTATGGCTATTACCACTTGGTGGCTGGTGTTTGAGACATCAGCACATTGGTTTTATCATATGTGAGGTGTCGTTATTGTTGTACTCAGTGGTTTTCGCAGGTACATGGACATCTACGATTTAGAGTTTACGTCCTCTGCAGTTCCGTTGTCGTACAGAGATCCATATAAACAAATTCTTTCACCAGATTGTTGTCATTCCTCATAATTATCGGGTAGCTTTCTTTCGTCAGCATTTTCGCCTCAGATAATAGTGCAACATACGGCACACAGAGTTATCGCAGAAGAATACATAGGGCGGCTTGTTGCAATTCACATCTTTCGGCATTCTTATCATAGTTCGGGGCGGCAAAATGATTAGTTGGTACTAAAGACTCCGTGCTCTCTTCAGGCACCTGACCTTCTAGCTTATGGGATTTGGCGATCTGCTAAACGCCACCACTTTTTTTCAAAGTATGTGAATCTTGCTTGCGACCTGCATGCGAATGTTGGAGTAGGGGAATGTCATTGTTTTGATTATTTCAAACATACCAGCTAAACCATCGGCTCCGGTTGGAATTGGGTAACCAAAGTCCGCACCAAGCAGAGGAACTGTTTGGCACAGCTCTCCGGTATCAATAATTTTGACCGAACTTCCGCGTTTTAATATGTCATCATTTCCATTTTCATTTCGAAAAAACAGAGTCCAAGAATAAACTCCGCTAATGACTCCATCTCAAACACATTGCTCTGGATTCACAAGAGGATGAGAGGTGTGGTCGGTGCTAAAGCAGTTGTGAACCATCTACCCAGCGGCCACAGTAGAGCTGTTATTGACTGTTCTACACCCGCTCCGTTCTTCTATAGAACTAAAACAAATTGTACAGATTTCTTCTTAACTCTTATGAATTTGTCTTCTGTGTGATTCATTTTTGGTCCAATAACATAGTGAAGCATTCCTAATTAATTTATTTCTTCGTATCATATTGCTCATATGGAAGTGTTTTAGCCGAAATAAATCGGGCGTAGGTCCTTATTCTTCTTAAACTAGCAAACAGCAATGTATCCACTGCTGTTAGAGGGCTGCTAGTGGCTGCATGCGATGATCATCGCTGCAATGACCAAAATCTCACTATACAAAGGAGAGAGAGTAACAGTCGTGGGCGAAGCAGCTACCAACATCAAAAATAACACGGTTCGAGGAAACACCCGAATTAAAGCCGCACGTTGTGTGCACGTTCTGCAGAGTAGTGTTTGTCTATTTCCAACGAAATATTTTCATAAAAATATCACCCATCTTTGTCAAAATATCTACAAAATTCGATTTCAGTTGTACCTGTTACATGGCTCCAAGTGCCCCTTTTCCACAGCGCTTATCCAATGTGAGTTGAATTTGTTTGTGAGCTTGGTCTCTTTAAGAGTTGGTACAACACATATCCGAATCAAAACAAAATACTTAAATTTATCCACACTTTAGTTCATACAATTTCGGATCAACCGCATCCGTTATTGGACATGAGTTAATGCATGGATTCGATGGCAGAGGTAAAACGTTTCCGTTTAATATTGTTAAGACGCACGAATCAACATACCAAACGGACCAACATAAATGAGATGTAGCGTAGCTGCATTTTCTTCGAGGATATTGCGCAAAGGTATCAGATGCTGTCTTACTTTCTCTGGGTTTTAAACTGTGATATTTACCTGATAGATCTCTCTCACTAAAGAGATCACCGCCGGTTAGTGGGGAACGTGGTAGATAGGGGCTAGTCGTAGATCAAGAATATGCCTGTCCTGAGGTGAAGGTTCAAGAGAGGCCGCTTTGAAATGCCAACAAACTGACTCCGGTCTAAGGAGATTACTATGAGATGGTATCAGCCCTAGGATCACATTCGTGGGAGCTAGTATCCACAATTAACAACCTGGGATCAACATAATAGCGTGCCAGAAATTATGAGAGCCTGGTATCAACGCAGACATTGGCTATGACTTAAAAGTCTAATGCAGCGGAAGTCCAAGTGCCTGTAAAGGTGAAGGTGAAGGTGTGTATTGAAGATGTAATCACGGTAGTGGAGCGCATCAACTATCATCTGAAGAAGGTTGTCATTTCACTGATGAAGGTCGGCTTCGCTTCTTTTTGGCGTACGCTCTGAGTTCTACTTCGATGAAATAAAGCACGGTCCTGAGAATCTCTCATCGAGAAAATCTAGTTACCATCATGGAGAGCGCATTCTGAAGATCGCCGATTTTTGCATCACCGACATCGCAATTACCAAACGTTCAGTACTGCCTGACTTATCAACAAGCGCAGACTGCGCCGGTTGACGTCGCGTTGAAAAGATTGTCGCAATCGAAACTTTTTCACCAATGTCGCAATCGAAACATTTTCACCAACGCGAAGGTCATATCTAACGGAACGGTCACAGCGCTGCATCGTCCACTTACCCTCACAATCAAGATCGTATTCTCAAGCAATAATTGGTGCAAGCCTGTTCGAGTCAAGTGGGAGCGGGAGCAGAAAGGAGCTGAGGTTACCTCGTGTATCCAACTTCCACCAGAAACGGGAGAATACTTTGCGGCTCGCAAGTTTTAAGAAGATCGAAGCACTTCGCTCAGTTCAAAATACCCTTTTCAGAGGACTGAGGAACAAACTTGGTTAAAAGACCAAGCAAGTAAAACTGAAAATCCGCGAAAAAGAACTACTCTGTCATTTTTTTCAGAACAAGACGTCGAAAAATTAGCAAAGTTATAAGAAAGCGAAAAGCGAGGAAAAAAACATTGGCCAAAAGTCTCATCGCCTCCGATTGTACAGCAGCGTCCCAAGTAACAAATACACTCCTGTAAAGTCTGCATAGATGTTGATAAACACGACAAGAGACAAAAGCTGAGGCCGAAACATGATTGTGGTTGGATCTATATCAATCAACAACTTGATTCAATTACCTGTGGCTTAAGGTCAGTTTAGATCCAACCTGATCGGCCAGACTGCTCGAGATAACCGGGAAAGCAAGAAGATATACCTGTACTTTTTGCCACGGGTGTAACAACTATTTTTGCTGCAGATATACATGGTGCAATCTATAGTGTGTGCACGCATCTTTCCGAACTGGAAGTTTCAGTTTCTGCCGTGAAGTAAAGGTTGTCTATTTCGTTCATCGACCTAGATCTCAAAAAAGGCGCAGAAACGGTCTCATCCAATCTGTGTGTCTAGTGTGAGATTCTACTAAAGCCTGTGTAGTCAGAATCCTTTATGTACAGGGATTCCATGGTTCGGGAGAGATGAAGACATGAGATGAGATTGAAGCTATTTGTAGAGAGTGAAGAAAACAAAGAATCTGTTCTAGGAAAACTATAGATCACGTAACGAGCAACACAGAAAAGTGAATTCGTTCACTCCACAGCAATTTCCGAGAATCCTTCTAAGAGTTTGAAAATATTCCACTTTTCCAACTGTAATTGTAGTTTTACCACTTCAAAATTTTAAAGCTTAGGGATGCTTCTTGACGAAAACGGAAAGCCTAGAAAATGGGATGGAAACGACTGGTCGCTAGAATTTAGAAAAAGAGCAACTTGCTTGGAGAAACTTTATAGCAGCTCTCTGGTTGGTGCACAAATTAGAATCCTCTTTTTATATTTTTTCAAGCAGGATTTTATTTTCTTCAACATACTTTCTTCTCAATTTGCAAACATAGCTCCGTCCAGCTTCCTCGATCTACGGCGAGAACTCACAGAGAGTCCTATCGGTCACTGTTAAATAGATTTCGAGACTTGGATCCTTGCTCTGAATAATACTTCAAATATCCTAAGATCGGCAGTGTTCAATGTAAAGAAAGAGACACGTAGAATGGCTTAAAAAACATCCAGTGCTCGGTGCAGTCTCTTCAAGTGTTTGTGAAGTGTGTTTGTAGTAAGGCGGTGTTCAATGTAATGTGAACAAATCTATCAACTTCGTAAAAAAAAGACCACCTTATTCAGCGGTCTCTCTCCCCTCAGTAAATCTTTTGGCCTACCTAAAAGCTTCTGACAAACTGCTATTTGCATACACACCCTTTAACGAGGAATAGATTCCTACCAGGGAGTTTTCACGTATCACGATTTATCCTGCTGATGTGCTGTTCGACACTGATATTACAAGTTCTTCGGATAGATCTTAGATATTTAGTGCAATTCAAATGGATGCTGAACCGACTGGTTCACCACTGTGGAATCTTCACAGTCATTTAAAAATACCACGCAGCATTCCAGTGCACTGATAAATCTTGATTTTATCGCAGTTTGATTTTTGCCTACTCGTTTTGCATGTAGCGACAATAGAAATGTTGTAGTTGCGTAGTCGCTTACGCCAACACTGTTAGTCCATGATCACTCTGCAGCGATGTGCAAATCCAAAATACTAAACAAAGCTGACTTTTCCTCTTTTAATTTAAACGTAAAATAGTATGAACTTTTCCAGGAGGAGTCAAATGTGCATTTAAATCAATAAAATTTATATAATCAGTGTAATTAAACAATGCGTCCTATTCGAAACTTCGAGTGTGTAATGGACAACTGAATGTACAGGCAAAAAATATACCCGCTAAACTATTAGAACCTGTGAGTATCAGAGGGTAGCTCTTCTCAACCTAGGTTTTACCTATATCAGCAACAAAATCCTTTATAAAAATGGTGCACATCTTTTGCAGTGATAGGGATCTTCAATGTCTAACAGTACACTCCTGCTGTTAATCACTAATTGCATAAAAACGGTCTCATTTTACTTTCCGTTAGAGTTTTAGTGGAGCTTCCTCCAAACAACTTGAAATGGACCTCAAAAACGCACAGTCGCTATCAAATGTGTTGCGCTCATGACGCGCTTGGTCCGTGAACGCTTGCGGTGCCCCGTCTCCACAGAACCTTTCAGGAGTACTTCTGTTCCGCTTCTTAGTCCTTTCTCCTATTTTCGCATGAGTTCATTGATATGGTCATGTGGTTTCGCCCAAGTCCATTATTGTTTTTCTTTGTTGTGCTTAGAAAGAGGTTTTAAGATCGCAGTTTGTAGATATCAAATTTGTGCCCAGAGTCAAACGTGCGTTGGGATTTACTCAGAGTGGTGGTTGTAAGAAGGGTGTGGGAGCAGGAGAGGGTGGTAAGAGGAGGGGTGGTCTAGATGAGATGAGGAGGAAAGAAATGACTTACTGACTTAAATGGCGGGCCGGTGTCATCGTCTGACGCGATTACCCGCATCTTCGCCGAAGTCTGCCATCCTTGAACACAGCTCTGCCCAACCTTCTCGATCTTCTGCGAGGGCTTGCACAGAATCAATCCATTCGTCGCTATTCCATATTCTGCGAAACCTTACGTCTCGCCTGAACTGCCTAACCACGCCGAGTGTCCTCAGGTCCTCTTTCACCGCCTCAGTCCAGAACTTCCGTTTTCGGCCACGTGACTTCTTCCAGCTCGAACCCCACGAACTCCTCAGAACTCGTTGAATAAGGCGATCTGCCGGTCTCCTTAATATATGAGCAAAGAAGCGAAGACGATTTACTTTAGCCACTTTCGATGGCGGTGCAAGATATTGATGTTTTCACGTGTCATCCGCCGATATACCACATCAACTTCTGCGTAAAAAGATCTTCATTGTGACACACCCTAGGCCAAAAGTAGCCAAATAGCCGCCTAAACAGCTTTCGTTCCGTGCATTCAAGCCTCTCCATAACCGTTGATGGTGCTGCCCAGGTCTCCGATCCGTACATCATGATGAAGATAGGTAGACTCGCAGCTTGACTTCGTTGCTGATGGGGGTCGACCACAGGCATTTCGTTGAGGAGTTAAATGCAAAAGTGGCCTTAGTGCATCTTTGCTGAACATCTCTCTCGTAGCTGCCATTGTTCTTCAGCTTACAGCCTAGGTAACAGAACTCATCGACGAGTTCTATCGGTTGTCCGTCCACCCTGATTCCCGTTCGTGGTCTCGAAGAGATCCACATCTGCTTGCATTTATCAAGGCGTAAGCGTAGTCCATAAGCTGCAGCCAGCTTCGATACAAGATTGACAACATGTTGAAATTTCGTACTGCTTTCCGCGAATATAACGACATTGTCTGCGTACTCGAGGTCGCTCAAGGGGCAGCCTGATGATGCTAAGACAACGTCGGCAGGACACTGGTCGACTGTTCTTCGCATAATGTCGTCGATTGCGAAATTGAACAGGAAAGGTCCTGCCACTGCCCCTTGTCTTACTCCAGTTACCACTTCAAACGGTGTTGTACATCTGGGTGGTGTTCGAACTGCAGCAGTTGTTCGTTGATTCATGTTATCAAGCAAGCGAACGAACTTTCCTGGTACTCCATCTGCGCGGAGCGCGTTGAGAAGACGGCCTCGGTGAAGTCCAGAAACGCCAGTTGCATTGGCTTCGAATACCGCTGCCAGGTTTCGATCACTCTCCTGACGATGAACACCTGGTCAATCGTAGATCAGCCAGGACGAAAGCCAGCTTGCTCGTCGCGCACTGTTTCTTCGCGATGTTTAATGAGTCGATCCAGGATAATGCGCTCCAATACCTTGTACACTACACGCAGCAAAGAGATTCCTCGATAATTCCTAGGGTCCGTGACGGATAACTTCTTGTGGAGGGGAATTATGATAGCGTGTCTCCACGAATCAGGTATGCTTTCGTCTATCCATATTGAACGGATGATCTTTGTCATCTCACGAATCCCAGACGGAGGAAGATATTTTAGCATTTCTGCGCTAATCCCGTCGTCTCCTCCAGATTTTCCATTCTTCATTTTTTGAATACAGACCAGGACCTCCAACTCGGTCGGTGGCTCATCGTTAACCGCATATGTCGGTCTATGAACGTGTTCGAGTTCAGGAGCTGACAGTGCTAGCCGATTCAGCAAGGTCTTGAAGTGTTCCTTCCAAATTGGAAGGGTTGCTTCACCGACAGCTACCCCACTGGCCGTGTTGAGGACAGGGAAACATCTTTTCATTTTGCCGCTATACTGTTTTAGTAGAGCATAGGATTTCCGCGGGTTCCTGTCCTCCCACGCCTTCTCAAACTCCATCGCTCTTGACGTCCACTCGTTATCGCGGTCATGTTGCAGTTGACGACGCAGCTTCCTTCTGAGACGCTTTTCCTGGTTGAAGTCACCAGCGCTGCGCGCGACACATACAGAATTGTATGTGGATTTTGTTTCCGCAGATGCAAAGGCAAACTTCTTCCGCGGCAATAGAACCGGGAATGTTTCCCTTGCAGCGTCCTGGACGCACTTTGTGAAGGAATCCGCATCGCTAAGCTTCTTCCTGGTTTGTACTCCAACATGAATAGACACACGTTGGCGGAATTTTGTTCTGCATTCATCGTCTTTCAGACCTGCCATGTCGATTTTCGGTTGAAGGAGAACTCCTCGGTTTCTCTTGTGGAACCGTATCTTGAAGCTGAGAAGAACTGGACGGTGGTCAGAGTCGAACGCGACTTCCCAAACAGCTCTAGATTTTCGGAGGCAAAAGGCACACAGAGATATCGCAGAAGTCTGGATAGAGCGGCTTGTTGGAGTTCACTCGATAGTGTTCAGCGTGACGAAACGAATGGTTGTTGCCAAAGATTCCATGCTCCCTTCAGGTAGTTGACCTTTCAGGTTATGGGCTTTGGCGGCGTGCTGGACGACAGCACCTTTTTGCAATATATGGGAAGCTTTCGCCATATAACAGTGCAGGTAATAGTGCTCGTACGTTCCCAATGCGTACACTCGAACGCCTGATTGTGTTTAATTAAAGCAGGGCCACCACGTGCAGGTAGCAATCAGACTCGTATACGTGGCCCCTGAGGAAAGAAATAAAGAAAGCAAACAGGAAAAGTGGAGTAAGTAGTGACAGTAGAATAAATGCATATTAAAGGGTGACAATGTAATAAGTGCTTTGCTGAAAGGCACAGTGATCCATTCGATCAATGTCGCCGGATAGTGCAGCGCGGTGTGGTCGTGTTTTTACTGAAACGACTACGGATCATGGGAGGTGTGAGAGGGTTGCATTCAGCGCTAAGGAGTTTAATAAAAGCACTGCTTAGCCGGCTATGACAAATTTTTATATTGTCACCTAGAAAAGCAATTCTGATGAAAGCACAACATTTTGATGAAAACAAAAAGAAAGGCATCTATAGTTGAAGATAGGGATAAAACCAGTGCAGCGTACGCTCTACGAATTGCCGAATAACGACGGCCACAAAGAAGTAGTTTATACCAGATAATCGCTGTTGTAGAGGCATATTTTGTCTACCAGTCTGAACGTCCGGCAAATGCCGGTTATCAGAGTCTGCTGGTACACGCTTCGTCCCTCTTTACTAATCAGTAGAAATTAAATTTAGTGGTATTTTCCGAAAATTTATTCGTATTTTTCCTAATGACGCTTCTTTCGTTCTTTCGTTTTAGAAAAAGCATTCATGAAATGATTATAAACAGATGTGATTTCATGGTCCTCTACTTAAATGCGTCAGTGCCATATTCGGAGAGTACTCAAACTTGATTTTACAACTACACACACTCCAATGCCGTGAAAATTTGAAAACCTAATTCAAAACCTAAGCTTTCTTCTCTTTCTCCTTAAAAATTGGAGCAGAATTAAAGAATAACGTACTGACATACCGAATTGACATTCTTAATCTGATGATGATCTGACAACGTTAGACCACGTAAACTCTTCTCTAGTATTTGAACAGCCTTTTGCATTTGCGTTTCCTATTTATTTATTTTTTTGAAAAGACCCGTAGATGTGCCACTTAACAGAAAACAGAACGAAAAGACAGAAGAGCTGACAAGAATTTCGCCAAATTGTTTTATACAGAAGGTTAGCCCTTCACTGCACATTGCGTGACTCTTCTGATACAAAAGATGAGAAGTCCCCTCGCGAGAAAAAAAAACCCAGAACGTCACAACAGAGGAGCAATTTCTGAAGAAAGGGTGTTAGGAACCTAATGAAGAAAACGTGCATGTTAACAGACATGCGGAACAGTACGTAAGTACTCACTTTGAGTTTCTGCGTGGTACTGCGGTCCGCGGCTCCACGAAACCCGTCCCATTCGATTTTAATGCTTTCTGGCGTCAGAGCACCAATTCGACTCTATGAGAATCGTTTCACCCCATAATAACTGTTATCGCCTTGACACGACGCCTTGGGACCTGTCCCTCTTCTTTTAAGTCTTTTAAGTTTAAGTTTAAGTTTAAGTGTTTTACAGTGCAAGCCCTTCTCTAAAAGTGCATCCTTACTTGTCTCTCAGAGTTCTGTTAGCACCTACTTATAACCCTTTTTTCAACACAACAACCAGACGACCAGTCTATCAAGCGTTTCCAGTCAGAGTCAGTGTCAACAGCTAAAATCACCTCCAAGTCTTATGTAAATGCTCAGAATATCTGTCGTAAATTTCCAAAAAAAAGAGTTAGTTGTCGTTGAGCGGTACTTCACGGCAGTTTTTTTAGCCTTACAACAATCAAGGTTCCGCTGGCGATCAAACTCTTAAGCATCCATAATCAGTGTCATAATAGAAAAATTTTGTCGTCGAATTCATGTTTTCAACTAATATGTTCAAATATGTGCTGACACATTTCTTGTCCTCGCAGTGATGTGTCTGGGGTTTTTACAATATACTTTAATTTGGTAAAGCGCTATTTATTAACATTTATTGTACTATATTATGTTACTCCAACATATTTGCAAGCGTTAAATTTGTTTCTCTAGTTGCACTTACTTTTGTTTATTTTCGTTTCAACTAATACTTATTTAAAATATTTTCATTAATTGCTACTGTTTATTGTATCAGCGATTATACTATTAGGAGTGAGATCGGGGAATCGTTTTTGAGAAGGTCTTCCATGAAGAATCATCCTTAAAAGGGATTCTTTATTAACTGCACGTTTGATCTTGTTTGTGCCTTATCTTCTCGTGAAATTGTGAACAATTCTCGAACTTTGCGGCCATAATCGTAGAAGAAATCTTTTTAACAAATAGGATGGGTTTTTTCACTCTCAGGAGTTCCCTCTATTTGGAGTAATTTTTTAAGGTTTTTCTAACTTTTTGTAATTTATTGAATTTTCGTTCCTACTTTTCTGTGTAACTGAACAGAATAGCGTTCTGCTTACCCACATTTTGGAATTTCATCAATAAGAAATTGAAGAAAAATTCGAATGTACCACCTAAAATCTCAGTCTTTACTTCCAAAGCACAAAAAAGATAAACTAAATAGAAAGAGTGAGGGTGACGGATTTTGTGCAATGTGGCAGATTTTTGGTTTAAAAATTTTCTGAGGTCCTTAAAATGAGAATTTCGTTCAACTTTCAGTGAATTTGCGATGAATTTACTCACACTGTTTGTTTTAACGGGAAGGGTGCAGCGCAGTCGGAAACCAGACTTGTCTGGGAGGATAAAAACACGCACTTGACTTATCGGCAAGCCATCGCAAGTCATTGTATAGACCAGTTACACGTTCGTAAACCTCAAACGATTCTGAGTTGAAGTGAGCGTGCTGGCGCATCCTAACCGGATTGATTAACGCCAGACACCTTATCATTTGTCCCGTTTGTTCCAACACTTCGAAGAACATTTGAAAGGCTATCCTCAAGAGGAAACTCTGAGTCACTATCGTAACCTTCATCCTTATCCCTCACGAGAGGGATTGCTGCAGGTTAGTAAAGAGGTATCTGGAGATGGGGAAATGGAAGACAACTGCAAGCCAAACCAACTGGCCTGGGTTTGCCTCCAACAAATAAGCTTCATTGTGGAAAGACACTCCCATAAACGTTTTGAGACTAGAGGCTTGCAACCTTGTTGTGGGTGTCGGAATTAAACCAAGGGTGTACCACTCAAAGGACTGGTCACAGTAGCCATATATGCTGCCGAAACGAAAAAAAGACTAAAATGGCTATCTCTACGCACAAAGCACGCTTGCACCGGATTCGGTTAAGGTTGAAGATCACTGAATTAGCGGCCATTAAGGATCTTCGTATTATTTCAGGCACAGAACATTTGGTAAATCAAATTGGACCTGATACATGCATAATTATGCTTTGTGCATTATACAAGAAATCCCTTAGAGTCACCTTGGGATAAGGAGTCCTCGAGTACGGAATCGTCGTAGACGAATTCCTTCTTTTCCGAATTCGTCTGTTGTCGAGAAGGAAACGGTGATCAGAACTACTACAAAAGGACGTAATGCTGAGATGCAAGTAGACACCACCTCCGCGTGATTAGTATATCGTCGATCTCCGCACGAATGGCGCCCTTGGGTGATTTCCATGTCCACTGACAATGATCTTTCTTCACGAAAAGAGAATTCCTGTGGAAGAGGCGAGCGGCGGATAACGCCCCGGCAAAAGGATTGTCATTTTTATTCCGGTTCACCTTGATCACCTTGAGCCCCGTTGATCTTCGAACTGGTCGAGCGGGCGCCAGTAAATCTTCCATTTGTCCCGATCGCGTGCCAGAGTAGCCCAGTGGTTCCTCTTTTCGCGTGGGACACGAAGAGCATCATATTTTTCTTTGAAGGACTTCGTGAAGAAATCTGACCATCGGGTCGGCGGTCTTCCTGTAGTGCGCTTAATATCGCGCGGAACCCAGTCGCTCACGGCTCTGGTCCAACGGTTGTCATTAAAGCGCATCACGTGTCCGGCCCACCTTATTTTACTTTCCTTGGCAAATGCGGCGCCGTCTCTAATCTTCGATCGTTGACGTAGGAGAGAACTTCGAATCCCGTCCCTCACTTGCATGAAACGGGATACTCCTAGCATTACTCTCTCAATTGCGCGTTCAATGACGCTCACCGCGTTTTCTTCCTGCTTGCGAAATGCCCAAAAATTTCCAAAGCATAGGTCAAAGCAGGAAGTACGGTGTTGTTGAAGAGGTGAGCACGGAGCCGGGTGTTCCTGGTCTTCTTCACTACATCCTCGATGCTCTTGTACGCTCCCCAAGCCGCTCGTCTCCTCCTGCCCATCTCGGGGGTTAGGTCGTTCATCATGTTCAATTTTCGATCCAGATGAACGTAGCTGGTGCATTCGGATATGTTCGTTCCGTTGAGGGTGAATGGGACAACCGAGACCCATCCGTTCCGCATGAACATCGTCTTTTGTAGATTCAGCTGAAGACCGATGCATCCACATGTTTCGTCGATTTCGGTCAGCATTCGTTCCGCTTGGCTGATGCTAGGTGTTATCAGTACGATGTCATCAGCAAAGCGCAAATGGTGTAGCTGCCAACCATCAACCTTCACTCCCATGTAGTCCCATTCCAACTTTCGCATTGCGTTCTCGAGGGTGGCTGTGAATATTTTGGATGGAATTGTATCTTGTATTGTATTATTTGTAAGGTGAGTACGGAGTCAACTGAGTCGAAGGCCTTCTTCAAGTCGATGAAGGTGAGACAGAACGGCATCTTGTACTCTCGTGATACCTCGATGGGTTTTGAAACAGTGTGAATGTGGTCAATCGTGCTGAATCCTTTTCGAAACCCTGCTTGCTCACATGGCTGTCCTTCATCCAAAACTTTTTCAATCCCATTAAGGATTACTCCTGTAAAGAGCTTGTAGATGACGGACAGTAGGCAGATTGGACGATAGTTGCCGATGTCATGTGGATCTCCCTTTTTATACAACAACACGGTCTTGCTGGTCTTCCACTGTTTAGGAACCTTGCATTCCGACAGATAACGTGTAAAGAGCCTCGCCAGGGTGTTGATGAGTACTGGCGGAAGGCTCTTCAGGTGTTCTGGTCTTATTCTGTCGGGACCGGGTGCCGTACGATTTCTTACTGACATGATAGCATGTCGTATTTCGGACGTGAGAACCTCTGGAATGACTTCCATTCCAGAGGTTCTCACGTCCATCTTCCCTCAGATGGTGAGGAGATAAGTGGACATGGCTGTCGAAGAGATGAGAGTAGAAGTCGTAGATGATTTTCTCCATCCCCCTTCTCGATGCAATGACTGTTCCCTTTGGGTTCCGGAGAGCAGTCATCTTCCTCTTGCGACTGGCGAAGTCTCGACGGGCATAGCGGATGCTTTGCCCCGCCTCTGCAGCTTCAGCCAGCACTTCTGCTCTTCTCTCTTCAAGGTCTTCCTTTATCGCTTCTCTGCAAAGCCTTGCGAGCTCGGACGTGAGTTCTTGGTTCCCTGCGGCTCGTGCTGCTCCACGCTGGCGTATCAGCTCAAGAGTTTTAAGAGACAGGCGTCTCTTGGTTGTTTTAAAACTCTCAGTCTTCTTCGCGCAGTCGTGAAGGTGTTCATCAAGCCGGTCATATTCCTCGTCGATGTTGTCCATTGCGGAATCTTCCCAAAAGCCGGCTAGCGTAGCGAAAAGATCCCAGTTGATGGTAGTCCTGGGATTTCTCTCTCTGAACTTGTCGGCTTTCTCTGCTCTCCTTGTGAAGGAAGATCTTCCTCGGAGGGGGCGATGGTCCGGTCCCGTATAGAACTTTGGTACAACACCGACGTCCGTCAGGCAGAACCTTTTATTGACGATGATGTGGTCTATTTCATTACGATACCCTCTACCGGGTGATTCCCACGTCCAGCGTAGAGAGGAGGGCTTCTGGAATTGCGAGTTCCCATGGATGGTCGTAGTCGTCATGATGAACTCGAAGAGCCTCTCCTCCTGGTCATTCCATTGTAGGCCGTGGGTCCCGATGTGAAGTTCCTTCGGCGTTCTTCTTGGGCCAACCTTGGCATTGAAATCGCCAATTATGACCTTGTAGAAGGCATAGTCTTCTTGGTAGAACTTCTCCAGGTCCATATAGAAAGCTTCGACTTCTTCTTCTTCGTAGCTTGATGTTGGAGCGTAAGCGATGAAGATAGTCAAAGCTGGTGTTGGGCTACATCTTCTCATCCGCAGACGTCCGATTCGGGTCGTAATTTGTTCAAAAGAGTCGATGTTCTTTGCCATACTCGTGTTGACGAGGACACCAACACCTCTACTGTCGCATGTTCCTAAGAACAGTTCTTCTCCAGTTTCATATACGGCGTTGAGAGGGTGACGTCGTCTCGTCTCTGTCAGTCCGATGACGCCGTACTTGATCTTCTTGGCTTGCATCATCAGATCTTCGATGACCGCTTCCGATGCAAGCGTACGTGCGTTATAAGTACAGATCGTCATCCTAGTCCTTTTCCGTTTTGGTAGCCTACATGACTCCTGCAACCCCGTCCTATCTGGCGGTACCGTACCAGTCTTTCCTCCGGAATCAGGAGACTCTTTTCTATTACTGTGTTTTGCGCAAAAATTTTAAAATCCATGGGCAGGTTGCGACCCTCTAGTCCCATGAGTTTCTGGGAGAACTTTCGTTCTCCCGGAGTGGACATGTGGAGCTTATTTGTTGGAGGCGACTCTAAACCGCCTCCCTTGCACCTCCCAGTCACTTGATTGCAGGCTTTTGGCCGGACCGACGTGCGGGATACAAGGATGTCATGAGTCAGTCCTGGCTCAGCAGAAACAGGGAGTCCATACCCTGAATCCACCTGCGTCTCTGGGCAAGCACAAGGTCGCTTTTGGTCCGTGATTAGCCCCCTATCCGCCACCCGGAGACGCGCCACGTAGCCTCGCGACTAACCGGCTGTGATCCCTCTAGTAAGGGAGATCCGTGGTTATTCCGGTTACTTAGTCCAAATCTTCCGATACTGCTTTCCTCTTCTGTAGGCCTTCCTATTTTTGCATTGAAGTCTCCGACAACAAATTTGTAGGAGGGCTTCTCTTTGCGGATCACATCCTCCAGCTCCTCGTAAAACGCGTCCAATTCGGATTCATTGGCTGCTGATGTTGTTGAGTAGCAGTAGATGGTGTTGATAAGTTTTTGACGCAGAGGGCGGAGGCGAGGAATGGGCAGACGGGGTGAAAGGATCTGGTATGAATCGACAAGATAGACGACAGATGCACAACAAAACCAACACTGCGTACATTTCGCGAAGGATCCCTCTCTCTACGAATGACGAGTATAGCGTAATTCACTTTTCCTACGTTGCTCCTTCTGCACTTGGTCTCCTGCAAGGCCATCACGTCAAATTTGATTACGCTCTGCAGCTCCGAGAAGGACATGCAGGTCAGCGTCTGTGGGGACTGTTCTCGAGTTGTACGTAAACAGTCTGAGACAGTCCCCATGGCATGTGTCGCCTTGGTCCAGGTCCTGGTATCGAAGACGTCCTGAGCAACCTGAGATTTGACCGCCTCTCACCAACAGCCATTCCGTCCTACGTCAGAGACGGCGCGGCCTAGTGTGCAGTACCGAGGCGCTGAATATGCTAGAGTGGCAAAAAAAAACGTTTCCCTAACCTAAGCAGCCGTGCCACGGCGAGCTTAGGTTTCACAATAGGTTGTCGCTCAAGGCATATGGATCGGAGAGCCACCTCCCAACGTTTTGTAAAGACAGTGGTGAATCTTAGCGGGGTTTTACTCTTAGCTAGGCTTCCTATTTTCCCGACGAGAAGTCGGAATATTATGATGATTTCCAACGAGAAGTCGGAATATAGTATCTGGAATATAGTGTAGTGTTTTGCAGAGTTTTTTGAAGAAAAGTGATCTTGTTTCAATTTCTTTGCGGGAAAGAAAGCTTCTGGGCAACCCTCATGCGCATTCGCGAGAGATGAAAGTATCACAACCGTGGCAAAGGAACAACGAGCGCAGAGGTTAATCAGATAACAGGTGATCCTAAGTGGAATTGGATTTGTTACTTGCCGACTGCTTGGTAGTTTATAACCTACTTTTTGTGTTAGTTCATTCCGTCACTCGCAGTGTTGCAGGAAACGTTTGAGTTAGACCTTCCGGACACTGATTAGCCCATAGGACTTCCAAATTCGTAGAATTTCTGTATATACGCCGTGATGCCTTGTTTCTGGCCATATTTTTGGTACTGGGAAAAACTGAACACTGAATACGTCCCAAGGCTTATAGGAAACTAATAATCTAGTCTTGCAAGTTAATTCTCTTTCTTTTCTAATCTTTTCCTCAACGAGGGCATCTCTTTATTACTTTATCTTATTTGATCGCTCGTATTCAGTCCATCTGAAGTACTTCTGCGGATTTTGTCTCTGTATATTATCTTTCGAAAGAAGAAGAGAACGCTAATGAATGTTGGACTTTGTGTGATCAGGAGGGAGTTATGTAAATCCGTCTGCATGAAATCAACCAGTTGCAGGTAGACTGGTATGGTAATGACTCTGAATCCCTCTCTTGCGCTCTATTCTTGTGGAATCTTCCAAAGTTAGTGAAACAGAAATCTGCGACTCAGTTAGGAATACCATTTTATCCTAAGAAGCAAGTTTAAGAATCGCGTTGTGCTCCACAAAAGGTAGCTGTATGAATTTGAATAATAGATTTGAGATTTTAGTCCATAAACAAACACCAAGCATGCCTGTACTTCGTGAGGATAATAATGTCTTAGGGAGGGGCTGTCGATAAACAAAATGACCAATGAGGAAAAGTAAGTAGAAATTAGCTGCTGTACAAAGGTGAGTTTCACCCGCCCCACTTCCAAAAATAGAGGCGTAATAGGACGACTCAATATATTGGTAGAATGAACGATTCGTGAGTGGCATCTTTTGGGATGCGTTAATGTAAAGTTAGGTGAAAATCACTTGTTTTTAACTGTATATATCTCTTTGGTGCCACAGTTTTAGAGGAATAACAACAGGAATTCGTAGGTTTATGGTTACCCAGTAAACGGAACGCTGACGCTTGATGAAAACATAGCTGATACGGAAGGGGTGAAGTACTCATACAAGGTATGTTTGCGCAAACTGTTCTGTCCAGGCTTTTTTTCTGGCGTGATCCTCTCTTCTGATATGATCCTCCTAAATACCTCTCTTTTAAAAAGGCATATAAAAACTACCAGAAACAAAGGAGAAACAGAGAGGAAAGACGGCTTCACAAAATGGAAGACATAATGGAGGACCAGATGTTTTTTTTGGGATGGGCATTTGTAAGTTCTACTTTTACATTAACGATATTGAGTATTCACAGCAAAAAGAGAGTATTTTTAACGATGCCATGAAGCTCAGTCGAGAAAGCTACCTTCCGTTCATGCACAACTTATAAATTGCTTACTGAAACCTTTCGCAAAGATCACAACGGAGCACTGTAAAAGAAGCAGAACCATACTTCTGAAGACATGGGATTGATTTCTGGTCTTTCCTTCATCCTCATACTTGAAGTGACATACTTATCTGTAATCTCTGACAGGAGAGAAACTATGAAAATTGCTTCACCTGTAATTCAATTGTTTTTGCGAAGATAACATCTTTCAAAAATGCAGATGCACATACCACTAGCGGCCGAAAAAGATTTTGTAAAACTGACTTGCATTCCTAAGCGTTGGAATAGGCATGTGTTGATGGAGAGCTGCTCTTCATGGTTATTTTATTCACTCGACTTAAAAGACTTCGTAAAAATGGCCGCAGTAATAGGCCCATAGTTAGTTCCTCAATTGCTCACACTTGCTGTGTATATCAGATTAGTTGATTAGCTGCCAAAAAAGCATGCTTCTTCTTTTTGTACACTCGGACATGTGATGTGGGTACAACCTTTTGTTTGCTGATTGCTGTTTTACAGATTTGGTGCAGAACGTATGATGATTTCTTAGAATTGTTCATGGATCTCCTAATAGACGTCCATGCACCATCTCCTGTACGGTATGGTTTAGTGTTATCTAAGAAGGACGAAATACGAACAAAGATTTACTATGACGTGTCAAAACATCTCATTCGAGGTGCAGTCGTGCGAATGAAATCATTAAAAGAAGAAAAAATAAAAGTGAATAAATAAATAAAATGACTTACAAAAATAGAAATAAAAATATTAAAAACAAATTAAGCGGAATGACAACCTGATTTTACCCTAAAAAACTATGCTGTTTGACGATAGGCTTAGTAGTATTTGATTCGGATTACGTTTATTGTATCTTGTGATTCTTCCTATAAACGAAATCCATCAACTATTTCTAGTCAGTTTCCAGATGGTCAATTTTGACGAACTCTACATATTTTTTTATCTTTTAACGATTGAAATTTGATTTAATCTGATAATCTTTAGTTTTGAATTTATAACGATTTGTATTTCGTCGAACTCAATCTTCTTCGGTAATATTCACACAAATTTGATGCAATTTGCAGGGTCAACAATGTCGTGTCGAACATAGAAGGATTTGCTGAAGCTTTCCGCTGTCCACCGGATACGCCCATGAACCCTAAGAAGCGTTGCTCGATTTGGTGAATGTGATTACTCATTGTGACTCAAATGATGATTCGCAACTTAGTGTTATTTTTGCTTTCTTTGCAGCTATATTTTTACTTGTCCGTAGAGACGGTCCCAGTTGCCTTAGAAATACTATCCCATTCCGATGTATAGTTTTTTCTCCCCTTGTTCACTTCTGTTCAATTGTCTTCATGAAGTTACAGGTGTTCATGGCATAATTGTGCATTTACCTCCTCAGAAGATAAATTCTGTGAAATTTCAGAAGGATGTTCAATTATGGCTATTTAAACACAACACTACATATCTTTTGCTGTTTTCTCAACATTTGCCTTTGTGACTTTAATTTTAGGAACATTAATGAGATATCAAAATGAATAGTACCTGATTGTAAGCATACTGACGGCTGCGTAGTTTTTCAATCCTCGAAGTCTCTAGTGACAGTAATTTTGTTTTAATTATTTCTTCTTGTTCTTGGTAAATACAGCGAGAATACAGATACAGAAACGCAGATTTCCTTTAGGATTTTTGATTATCTGCAACTACAATGTAAAGAGTACGGTTCGCCGACAGCAGAGGTGAGCCACGAAACTTGTGGTAAAATTGGAACAACAAAGAAATGCGCAATACTTTCCACTTTTAATGTCAGTAGCAAAATATGCACGTGTTTTGTCAATCTACGCACTATCTGGACTCCAGACGTATTTCTATTTCCACATGTTCTAGGGTAAGCGCGAACGTTAACATTGGTATTATAAGCTCGCTTCGCTCATTTTAAGCTATATGTATAAATGTTTGAGGATCAAACTCCGTGGATCGTTGGCAAGTAACTAAGTTAATCGAGTTCAAAAAAGGGTTTTGCGTTCTTTAACGAACGCTGGCGACGATTTCGCTTTTCTATGACGTTCTTTTCCTCATTATCGGTTTAGTCAGGAGCTGAAAACGTTATCTGAGCTAGCTGGGAAGACCGAGTGAGAACAGGAGCTACTCTCCATATTTCTCGTTTTCTTTCCAAAATCTCCGGTGATGGCCTCTCGTTTTTGAAAACTTATGCACTTTTTGGTTTTTACAGTTTTAGGTTTTTTTTTCACCTCTGCTGTTACGCAGCTTTTTTTAAAACTTTTCTTCCACGTTATTTCCAAAACTCTCAAATATAGACTCTGATTTTTACCTGTGGTGGTACTCTCTTAATTAGACGCACTCGTTGTCGCATGAACTCCTGTAAACACAACTCTGTGTACACTGCCGTGATATCTGTATGTAGTGCGTATAAGAACACTTTTCGCTATCAGCATCAAAGATTACAGATGATGATCTGCTGCAGTGCCGATAAGAAGAAAAGAAGAGGCTAGCCAACAGGTGTGAGGAAACCATAATCTGGCGTAGGAATTTAGCTCAACGTCGTCATGATGCGCATTTTTACTACTGGTGCCGCCGAAGACTCAAACTCCGAAACATGAGTGCACACCCATTTACGCTGAGGACTATCACACAAACGCCTATTGTAATGAACTCAACACGAGTCTAAGCTAGCAGATGACAATTGTTAGAATTGATGCGAATACAGAGATGGATCCAGGTGCAACGAACAACAGCCTGATGTGATGGTATGCTCTTAGCTCACCATGGCGGGACCAGAGTCAAGCGTATAGTTGAGAAAAATCCCTCCCAAAAACGACCCCCCTCATCTCGTTCCTACCAGTAACTGCCTACACAGCAATCAAAAGTTGGGTGAAATAAATAAATAATAAATAATAAAATAAATGAATAATAAAAAATAAGTAATAATGAAAATAAATAATATAAAAGGAATTAAAAGACAAATAAACGCCTAATAAATAAATTAAATAATACATAAATTACAATAATTTAATTAATTGATGAATTTAAATTTTTATTAATAAATTAATAGTATAATAGATTATTTTAAAAATAGTAATGCTAAAAGTAAAACAAAATATATATTGTAATGCAGCGATATTAATAGAACAAATAACTAGAAAGTATATGTTAATGTTAATTGTATGTTTCAGATGCCGCATGACGTGTGCCAGGTGGAAGAAGATCAACAATAATAATCGAGGTAGAAAAGCATTTAACAACTCGATGGACTGATCTAGACACGGTTAGAATATTGTGTTTGATTTTCTGTAGAATTTCTAAAATAATGTGTGTTCCAGGTAGCACGCATGAAAATGTGGAACAGTGCAGTGAGAAGACAACAGAAGAAGATGTTTATTGATTTTTACGCATGCAAAAAAATTTAATAAATGATTTTAATCTTCTATTTCGAGCAGCAAAGTCCTCGAGCGGAGAGCTTGCTCGAGTAGCTCTTGGTGTTCCAGAAGTTCGCGTTCCCGGTTCCTTTGCCGTTTCACAGCGCTTCGTTTTACGACCCAAGTCTGAGCAGAAATAATGATAATAGCAGAAAACATTTTGAAACGAATTCCAAAACAAAATCACAGATAGACTGGAAAAAAATGTTTGCAAAAAAAAACTCTTACCAGTAGCGCGATGATCGTGGCCAAAGCAAAAATTCTGAGTACAGCGAAGATAAATATGGAGGAGTGGTCAGTCGGTGTAGCTGTTGTCGTCGTAGTCTTAGGCTGAGAAGTGAGCCACGCTTTTCTCAACGCTTTCTTCTTTGCTCGCCACTCGGCTGAAGGCTTCGGTCCGGAATTACCTTCTCTAAGACGCTTAAAAGCCTCTTCAGGAGAAAGGCTGACAATATCTTGGTACATCTGTAAATACTGGAATTAGTGTATAAATAGATCCAATAAATGATTATAATTAGGCGAGAAGATTTAAAGAAGTGCCAATATAATAAAGGAGGACTCAAGATAATAAAGGAAGACTAACTAGAAGGCAGTCAGATTGCCAAATGATGCTACCGGTAGGCCGCGACCCATTCCACATTGGCTATCCACCAAAATATCCTCCAGATATATTTGCTCGGATTAGCACGAAGTAGACGTTACTGCAAGAATTAGAAGTGAGTCAGTATGTATGTAGACATACAATTTAAAAAGATAAGTGAGCTCTAGATGTGTATTCGGTAACACTACTGTAGTGTTTGGCACTGATGAAGAGATGGTCGAAAGTTCGATCCCCGCCGGAGCCACTATTTTTGCAAAACGAAAAAACAGCTGGAAAAGAAGGAGAACACCTTTCAAAACAATTTTTACACTTTTTCCAATTATTAACAAACGATTTTACTCATCGACAATGGAACTAAACGGATGAGAGTTCGATCCCCGCCGGAATCTAGATTTTTGCAAAACCTGAAAAAAATCACTGAGAAGAGCATTTCATAAGCAGATTCTTCTGGAGTTGTATTCAGAGCACTGTTTTCCATATGAAAGTGTTATAAGGAGGTTATTTTAGCGATTAGAACGAGGCCTTAATTGGAAATTACCGCTGGACTGGTCGGATTTTGTTACCTTGAAATAAACATGAATAACTCACTAACAGAAAGGCGCAGGAGGATAAAGCTGGCAGCTTTGTGTAGAGGAAGATTTGCGCTACAAAATGGTTAAAAATCTTTTTTAGGGACCCTCTGGTCTTTTTGAAACCTAGTTGAGAAAAAGTTGAGAAATTTGCCGTTTTTCTCAACTTTTTCTCAACTAGCTTTTTTAGAGATAAGAACCATTTGCAAAAAACCAAAAACGGATTTTAGTGGCAAAAATCTTCCTCTACAACATGCTTTAAACCGATTTTGTTTCTATAAACTATGAGCTGAGTTATGGAAGTTTTTTTGAAATCACACAGATTTTGACGCGTTGCCGAAAATCTGAGATTTCGCTCTTTTCCTCGTTGCGAGGATGCTGTAGCGCCGTTCAAAAATTCGATTCCATATTTGGATACAGCATCAGGGAAAACCCCTAAATGCAAATTTTGGCCTTTGTAGGTCTTCTGGTTCTCTCAAAAGCTAGTTGAGAAAAACTCAAAAATTTGAGGAAAAAATTGGGATTCTTCTCAACTAGGTTTCAAAAAGACTAGGAAGGCTAGAGGCACCAAACTTTGTAGAAATATAGAAGAAATCTCCCTCTACACAAAGCTGCCAGCTTTATTGCACGAGAGTCACTTTGAGCCTAGATATTGAGAATCTAGTGGAGCCTACTTTGTACTAATTTTAACCCTAATTGCGTCTGTAGATGTCTTTTTTCCGTTTAGTAGGAGCATCAGAATTGCTTTTTCGACTGAAAGTAAGAAAGCCGTTGCTGTCAGAAGAGAAATCTGCTCTTTAAATTCTTTTACGTTAAGTGCAAAAATAGGACCTCTGGCAGGGATTGATCCCTGACCGTCACAATAAAAACATCGCGACATCGCGCTGATTCTTCGAACCACGACGAACCATTGCTGCATCAGCCGCTATTTCAACAGATGATGTAATGACCAATTAACAGATATCATTATCGAAATATAATAATCGATCGATGGGGAAAGGTCACGCATAATGCACTTTATCTGCACAACACTTACCAACTTGTGTCAGCGTACTTGCCTTTCATTGTAGCTATGCTTCTACATTTACTTAGTGCTCTTACACTTCTGTCAGCTTCTGATATTGAATTGGCTGTGACAAAGAGTGCCAAAGCACTGTGCAAGCTATGAAGATTGCCTTTTATGGTACTCAATACGAAGTCACCTCTGGTTAGTTTCATTTCTTTCATATAAATTAGTAATAGACAATTTTGTTGTGTAGACTGTAATTTTGTAATTTTGTTTTGTAGAACTGTAATTTTGTAGTGCTTAGACTTGATGGGTTTGACAAGAAGTCGATGTTTTGAAAGAACAAAAACTTTCAGGTAGTTAATTGCATTTAAAATAATTGGTTTCTTATTTTATCACATCAAAACATTATCACTTTATTTATTATGCATCACATTTATTCAAGATTTCAATTGTTTTGGTTTGTGCCACCGAAGCGACTCCGACGTCATCAAGCATCAGTTAGAGCAGCAAAAAATGCTAAGTCGTCCATTTTCAAGACTGGCTCAAAAAGCGCAGTAGTTTCATTACCAGAATTATGAAGAATAAATTTTTAAAACCATTTTTTGGTTTGTGTACCCTCTTTTTATCCTAACTTTTTTGCTACAGTAGTCTTCCTCAACTGCAACCATGAGTCTTCTTCAATCGTTTATTCGAATATAAAAAAAAATTATTTATTCTATATCATTTATTTTTATATTAAACAGAACTCAAGGACTGAATATGCATCATTGACGTTTTTTCTTCTTTGAGACAACTCTTCCATTTTTTGGTCGCAGATATCGGGACCTGAAAAAAAGCCTTAGAATACGTTTCAGTTGTGAATATCTTCTGATATGCGATAAAAACATGCCATTCACTGCTCATCATCCTTCAAGTTTCAGCACTACGTCTGAAAAGAAGCAGTTTTCACTCCTGTTTTTCTGCTGAATGTCGCATACTTAAATTACATTTCATTTTGTACACCTTAATATGTGTTTGTTTGAAAACGACAACCCCGTCTTCCTTTTCTCTTTGCTTCTTCCATTTTTTCTGATTTTCCAACCCCTACTTAAATTTTTTCTTAATTTTCCGACCCCCTCTTACGACCCCTCCCCCTGATCCGACACCCCTCTTACGACCCCCTGTTGAGAAATTCTCAACACACGCTTGACCCTGGATATATCCAAAAGGCTGCACACGAAACTGAAATAGAAAATAATAGTGTGATTTATTTGTGTAAAACAAACAAATCTAACATTTTAAGTCTCAAAAAGATAAAGTGAAAATATATACCAATTAATACCAACATATTTTGCAAAACCTCACTTTCTTAGATTTCAGAGAATCCTTATTAATGCTGTCAAAGGACGAAATTCTAACATTTGTTGTTGCTTAATTCAATTTTGCTCACAAAGCCCAAAAAGGGAACCAATTCAAAATCTAAAGAAAGCGTGAGGTGATGAAAATACCTTTGAATGTGGCACCGTTGGTTCTGCACTTGAGTGAGATATTCGCATTTTAACATAAGCAGTAGTTTGGATTCCGTCGAAGAGGTTCTTAAAAAAACGAGAGAAAGCTTCGAAATGAAGACAAAGATGGCATATAAGTAGTTATATGAAAAAATTTAATCCCACTTGACATTAGATTGCCAGATTTTCTTCTGTTTCGGAGCTGCAACCAATACGGTCATGCCTTTACCAAACGTATCACAAAATTTACGAGTACTGCAGCTGTTAGCTGCTGTCAATAACCGTTACGAAGCTCAAAATTTCGGAGCGTAGTCACCATTATGCTTTTTGATGTTGTTTTGTTCCTGAAAAAATTTACCACGTTTCCTTTCATTTTCAGAAGTTTGGTTTTCACTTTTTTCCATCGTTTTTTCACTTTACTACGTTGTTACCTTTTTGTTCTTTGAACTATTCTAGAAGCCAGCTTTACCACGTAATCGCGATTGCAGGCCCGATTTCAGTGACTCGCTGATGGGTAGGCGTGGCTCAATGATCACAGCTAGCCTAAGGAATCCGGGCTCTGGGCTACCGACATCTCCTTCATTAAGCACTTATTCGGCTGCACATAATCTGCTGTAGGTACCTAACGTCCTCCCGTTGAATCGGTGAGCACGGGGCCGGATGTTGTTTGTCTCCTTCACTATTCTCCATTTTCTTTTATGCTTCTTAAACTGCTCGTATCCTGTTGCTAGCTCAGGGATCAGCTAATTCGTCATATTAATTTTGATATGATAGAATATGCACTCAAATTCCGGACGAGAAGCATCAGAAACCCATTCCTTCTTTTGGTTTCAATGCATTGCAAGATTCTTCGTAAATAACCTTATTCTACAACTTCTATAAAGGAAAAGGGGTAAAGTTTCTGGCTTTAATCAACCCCCTTGGGATGCACCCTCACGTTCACTTTAATTCCCAATCGTTTGAGGTTTATAAACGTGTATCTGGCCTATACAATGACTTGGGGTGGCTAGCCGGTGTGTCAAGTCAGTGTTTTTATCCTCCTAGACAATTCTGGTATCAATGTATCGATCCCGGAGGGAGAGAAGGCTTGGTGAACACAATGGCGGATTTGAACCTGCGATCGATGCAGGAAGCGGAACCTCTAACCGCTACACTACACCTGCCCTTAAGAATTGAAAACTAGAATTAATTTGATAAAGAATAAAGGCACTACCTTGCTGCAGTTCGAGAATTTATTCATCTAATAACACACAAAACTTTCTTAACACTTTTTGTTCCCAATTGTTTTCTAGGTCTGGAAAAAACACTCACAGCGTAATCCTCACCCGAAACTTTACTCATGCCCACCAGTACACATCAACATTTAGCCGTCAATTCTGAGAATTCTGATAGAATGAGTCTATCTGTCCCCGTTGTAGGCAAAACAGTTCTCTTTTTTTCGATGCTGCTTCAACTACTTCTCTAATACTTTACTACGACTACTTGTCTCTCCTCTAATCTTCTCCAATTTTCGGAATGCTTGAAGCAGTCCTTCCGTGTATTTCAACTGCACTTTTTTTTTCTAAGTTTCGTCGTTCTAAGACAATGATGTTTTCTATGGAAACAACAATCTAAATGCCGCTCATCGCGGAATTAAATTAATATTTCTTCGGTTTTTCTTCCTGTGCTCTATCTCGCCTAGATTTTGCATCGAAGAGGTTCCCCAAGATATGCATAGCATTTAAGCTCGTTTTGATTTCTGGACTGGAGGGATTGACTTCGAACCAGTGTTCTCTTCGTAAACCTTCAATTCACTTTCTTTCCAGTGGTTGGTTCGTAACTAACAATTAAATAATGTACGAATTTCACGTAAAGTATTGCGAAACGCGGTCGATCGTGGTCAGCAAAGAATCTCGGCCGTCAACGATCTAGATTCATGGATACGACACGATTACTTGAAATACAATGGCAGAAAGTTCAAAAACCTTGCAGGAGGCAATTATTCTTTGTCTCGCATTCACCTCCCGTCATTCGCTGATAGGACTCCTTTCAAGACACGGTATATTTACACAAATCAAACTGACGGCCAGGCTTATCCAGTAGTGTCGCTTCTGTGTTCGTGTTCGTAGTTTCCTCATGTCTTTTTGGACCTAAGGGGTCACAGCGGACAAAATGTTCTGTAGATCTTTGAGTAATATGAGACGTTTTCTTTGTTGCAGCATAGCACTGGCTAGGCTCAAGGTAGTTACATTGTCAGATTCAGAGACAATTGGAGCAGATATATCATCGTTGTGATGTGAGCATTCAAGCTAAGACTTTTTTCAAGTTATGTTGATTTCGCTCCTCCGTACCCATGTGTTGTATCCTTCCTCTGGACCTTGAACTCGGTTTAGTTATCCAAGGTTGAGGTGTCAACCCAAACAATCTCAACAATTATGCGTCTTGTTCAACAATCCGGTGAGATGATCCCCGAGCCCTGCCTACGAAGCGTGACGAAAACCTCCCTCTTGATTATGTTATGCTCCTGCTTCATAATGCTGCAGAGAGGCAAACATAGTTTTGATTTTAATTGCTCTTTGTCTACAAATGAAAATAAGAAGATAATTTTTTGAATACCTCTAAAGGTGTGCTACATAACAAAGACACGAAAGATCAGAGCTCACTATAATCTCCAAAATTTACAGCTAATACTGATTCAAGAGACCTTCTTATGAGTTCCTCTTTGTAGCTTGACACTGGGTGCATAAACGACGAAGATAGTCAAAGCTGGCACTGAACCCAATCCCTCATCCGTAAACGTCCGCTTCGGGTTGCTAGTTGTTCGAAAGAGTCGATGTTCATTGCATTACTCGTGACGTTGACAAGGACACCAACTCCACCAACTCCTTCACTGTTGCATTTTCGCAAAGACAGTTTCTCTCCAGTTTCGTGAACGGCGTTCATTGGGTGGCATCGTCTCGTCTTGGTCAGTCCAATGACGTTGTCACTAATCTCCCTAGCTTTCTTTTTCAGATCATCAATGGTCGCTGTGTGGTAAATACAGATCGTCAGCCTAATCCATCTCCGTTTTGGCAGCGTACAAAAACTGAAGACTTCTGCAACCGCCTCCTTGCTGTTGCAAATACTGGTTCAAGAGACCTTCTTATGACTGTATCCTGTACAAAGTTTCAAAAATCATGGGCAGGTTGCAGGCCTTTTGTCTTACGGGGTTTGTTGGAAGAAGTGACGTCTTACCGAAAGGACAAGAGAGATTATTTGTCAGAGGCGATTTCCTTGCACCTCTAATTCACTTGATTGCACGCTTTTCGCCGAAACGATAAGAGTTTGAGAACTGGACGAGAACAAGAGTTCCTCACAACTTTAGCGTAGTCTCCTATCTTCTTTTAATCACCATGTCGCAGTAGATAGTGTATACTAATGAAAGGCCGGTCTCTGTAGTGCAGCAAATGGAACACAGAAGACTGGGGGCGGCTTGCCGGAGTTTAAAGCATTCGGCAGTTCTAAAAGAATAGCTGTTATTATTAAAGACTCTACTTGCTTGCGACTTGCATGCAGATGTTGCTGATAGGAATCATCAGTGTTCTAACAGTCAACAGTTAAATCAATGACTCCGCATTTAATTGGATAACCGAAGTCTGCACAAAGCAGTGAAGCTGTTTCGGGCGGCATATACATACCTTGAGACGCGTAAGTCCTAGCGGGATTAAGTGAAAAAGGGTGCACCGTTACTGTCAAATCCATGCATGATCTCGTGCACAATGGTAGATGCGGTTGATCGTAATTGTATGATTTAAACTGAAAGCAGTAAACGTAGCTAGAAGAGGATGCAGCAAAAAAAAGGGATAGGAATAATTTAGAGCATGCGCTCACAAAAATCTTTCATAATACTAAACAACAGTAGTATAGTATGTAAGGGGCTCGTGTCTAGCCGTTACTTCAGCTACACTCCTAGAACTATAGCAGGACGTGCCAGACTCTTTAAAACTTTTTTATGTTATGTTTGGTTATACTATGTATATTGTATATGTACGTGAATATGAATACGTGAATATATGGACACGCTTATGTTCTGTATTTTCATCCGACATATGTCGCATCAAGTCCCAAAGAAAGTTAGACAAAAGTTAGACAAACAACAAGTTCAACTCACAATGGATAAGTGCTGTGAAAAATGGGTACTTGAAACCAAATGACAGGAATCGAATTTTGTAAATATTTTGAAAACGATGAACCATACGTTGGTGAAGATGTTCTGTTAAAAAAGGAAAAAGCATTACTCTGGAAAACTTGCGCCGCTGTTCCCTTGAACCGTGTTAATATTTTTCGTATTGGAAGCTGCTTCGCGCATCACAATCACTCTTACAATGAGAATTTGGCTAGTGCAATGGCTTATTATGGCACGCCGTCACTAGCAACACAATCCTATGCGTGTTTGCTAATTCAAGACAAATAAGAACCTAGATCCAATTTTTTGGCTGTGACACCTCCATTCGGAGCAATACGGTACGAAGAAATAACCAAGTTGGGAATGCCTTACTATGCTATGGGACCCAAAGATGAAGAACAGTTAAGACAAATTTAGAAGAGTCGGAAATATCTGAATACATTTTTACTCCTGCCAGTCATTCCATAGGCCAACACGTTTTCCAAAACCTCAACGATTACGAATATAATATAATATGATATGTCAGTATAATATGTATATGCCGCCCGCAGCACTGGCGATTTAATCAGAAAAAGAGAGAACCCGAGAACGAAGTTGCATCGCAAAGGACAAAAATACAGCGAAAACGAATAGAGATCAAGAACAAGAGAGTTTAAAATGGTGTAGCAGTAAGGGCAGATGTTATCCAGTTCTCAAACTCTTGTCGTTTCGGCCACAAACATACAATCAAGTGAATTTGAGGTGCGCTTTTGACAAATAATCTCTCTTTGTCCATTCGGAAAGAGGTCACTTCTTCCGACAACCCCCATAAGACCAAAGGCCTGCAACCAGCCTATGATTTTGAAAACTTTGTACACGATGCGGTCATAAGAAGGTCTCTTGAACCAGTATTAGCAACAGCAAGGAGGCGCTTGCAGAAGTCCTAAGCTTCTGTACGCTGCCGAAACGGAGATGGATTAGGCTGACAATCTGTATTTACAACACATCGGAAGCGGCCATTGATGATCTGAAAATGAAAGCTAGGGAAATTAGTGACAACATCATTGGACTGACCAAGAAGAGACGATGTCATCTAATGAACGCCGTTCACGAAACTAGAGAGAAACTGTCTTTGCAACAGTGAAGGAGCTGGTGGAGTTGGTGTCCTCGTCAACACGAGTAATGCAATGAACATCGACTCTTTCGAACATCCAGCAACCCGATGCGGACGTTTATGGCTGAGGGGTGTGGTTCAGTGCCAGCATTGACTATCTTCGTCCTTAACACACCCAGTATCAAGCTACAAAGAGGAAGAAGTAGAAGCTTTCTTCATGGACCAGGAGAAGTTCTACAGGGAAGATCATACATTCTACAAGGTTACAGTTGGCGATTTCAATGCTAAAATTGGCTCCAGAAAAATGTGTGAGGATCTTCACATCGGAACTCACGACCATCAATGGATTGAACAGGGGGAGAAGCTTTCCGAGTTTGTCATGGCGACTAAGACCATCCATGGGAATTTGCAATTCAGAAGCCCTCCTCTGTACGCTGGACCGGTGACGGTGGGAGTTACCCGATGGAGTGTACCAAATTGACCACATCATCGTCAGTAATAGTTTTTGCCAGGGAGATGTTGCTGTTGTGTCAATATTCTATGTGGGATAGGACCATCCTCTAAAAATCCTTTGCACGTAGAGGAGAGAAAGTTGCGAGGTTTACAAAGGAAATTTCACGAACAATCGTAGACTTGGACCTCTTCGCTGTGTTTTTCAGCTTTTGGGAAGACGCCGTCGCGAATAGCGTGCACGACGAATATGACCGGCTGGAGGAACATCTTCACGAGGAAAGCGTGAGTTTTAGAGAGGCGCTTGTCTCTGGAACCTCTAGAGCTAATACGGTAACGTGGAGCTGCAGGAGCTGCAGGCAATCTTGAATTCACTTCCGAGCTAGCAATCGTTGCAGAGAAGCGATAAAAGAGGACCTCGAACGGAGAAGAACAGAAGTGTTGGCTGAAGTTGCAGACGCAGGAAATAGCATTCGCTAAACTTCGCCAATCGGAAAAAAAAATTACCTCTTTCTGGAACCTAAGGATGGAACAATCATTTCATCAAAGAAGAGAATGAAGAAAATTATACACGACTTTTTCTCCGATCTTTTCGACAACCATGTTCACTACTCTTCTCACCGTCCGAGGGAACAGGGGAATGTCATTTGAGAGGTCCTCTCCATCAAATCCTCAGTACGACATGTACCGCTGTCTTTGGTAAACAGCCGTATGGAAGCCGGTACCGGCAGAATGGACTCTGAACACATAAAGCATCTTTCGAGTGTTCTCAACAACGCTCTGGTAATTTTCTTCTCGTATTATCTATCAAAAGAGAAGGTTGCCAGTTGCCGGAATACCACCAAGACCGTGTTGATAATACAAGAAAAAGAATCAACATGGGACTGGCAATTATTGTTCAATCCACTTGTTGTCAGCTACAACCTCTTTTCAGTAGTAATTCCTAACGGGTTTAAAAGAATATCAGATGAGAAAAAGTAAGCATGCAGAGTTTTGGGAAAGGCTTTTCAGAAGCATTGATTGAAGACAGTCACACTGTTTCGAGCTAAGAAGAGTGTCTACTTTCAGACCATCGATTTAGTAGATGCAGATGCGTTCATAGAAGCCACAAACAGCCGACCTTGTTAACTTACAAGAAATGCGCTTTGAATTATCTATAATCCTCCAGAATTTCACCATTCTTAAAGAACATAATCGGGTTGCACATGATGACACAGTCCTCGTCAAAAATAAAATACTCTACTGCAAAATACTCATAGTCGACGCAATGCGAATTTTTGAATAGGACAGTACAAGAGTGATGGTTGACGAGTGACTGCCGCACCATCTCTGATTTGGTGATGATATCGTTTTCACAACAAAACATCAACTAAACAAAATTAATGCTGACAAATTCCACGAATCGTTTAAAAATATTGGTCCCCAGCTGAACAGTAATGCTTGTGGCAAACGAATGGGCCTTTGATGCGTTCTCCATTCACACTTGACAAAGAGAACGTTTTTGGATGCTTCTGCTTTGTATATCTAAGTCTACAAATGAATAAGATGAGAAGGAAATGAGCTATTTCCGTAAAAAAAATTATTTGAAACGATCATCAAAAACTACGACTAGGAACACAGGGGTCCGTGCTCACCTCTTTCACATCACCTTCCCTCCGCGCTCTTCGGCTTTTTGGGAAGATACCGTCATTGAATGCGTGAACGACGAATATGATCGGCTTGAGGAACATCTTTGCGACTGTACGAGGAAAACAACGAGTTTCAAAGCCAGCAGGAGACGTCTATCTCTGGAACCTCTAGAGCTAATACGTTAGCGTGGAGCTGCAGGCAACCATGAACTCACTTCCGAATTCGCGAGCACGAAATCGATAAAAGAAGACCTTCGCTATGCCTGTCGGGACTTCGCCAATCGGAAAACAAAAATGACCGCCCTTTGGAACTCAGATGAAGCAGCTACAAAATTGGGAAGGGCGACGGAGAAAGTCATTAACGACTACTACTCAGATCTAATCGACAGCCACGACCACTTGGCTGATCATCCACCATATGAGAAAAGATAGACACTTCATTCCAAAAATGCTCCCTTCTAATGTCCGACCTGGCATCGTGTCGCTGAAGTACTTTACCCGGTCCCGACAGAATCAAGTCTGACCATTTGCAGAATCTACCGTCAGTTTTCATCAACACACTGGTGAGGTCTTCAGTCATTATCTGTCGAAATGCAGAGTTATTAATACATGCAAAACCAGCAAGACCGTGCTGTTGTGTAAGAAGGAAGACCCACAGGACATCGGCAACTATCATCCAGTCTAGTTACTGTCTGTCATACGCACCTAGAGAAGTTCGGCAGGGAAGATTACACCTTTTACAATTTTATTTTTGATGATTCGACGCCAAAATTGGCTGCAGAAGCACGCGTGAAGAACAAGAACAGGGACTTACAGCCTACAATTGAAATGCAGAGAGACTCTGAGTTTATCAAGGTGACTAAATCCACTCATGGCAAGATGCAGTTTAGAGGCATTTCTCTACGCGGGACGTTGGAGTCGCTCGATGGAGAATCATGATCATGATTCTCTATCATGCTATGATATAACGGGCTTATTCTGTCACGTGTGTGTCAGTCATGAAATTTGAAAACGGGGTGCGACGGGTCCCATGTCGTTGAGTTGGGGCCTCGACGCCCGATATCCATAAAATGAGGTGCAACGGGTCCACCGGCGTCGGATTGGCGCGCCAGCGTCAGTCAGCTATAATATGGGGTGCGACGGGTCCACCGGCGTCGGATTCCTGTGCCATGGTGTAGAAGTATCGCACAGTAACTCCGTGTGCATGTCGCAAAAGGTAAGTGGAACGTCACAAACGTTTCATAGTAGTATCCACTTTCCGCGTTGCGTTTCACCTCTACGACTCTTTCGTTCTTCAGAAAATGGAAACAGGAATGCTAACTGCTGATTATATAGTAGCCAACTGTTTAGTTGTTTGTTGTTGTTTTAGCCAATTGTTTGATCTGGGACGATGATCTGATGTGGGACGCTATCTTCATCAGTACGATGATGTCATTCACTTCATTTTATGTGAAACGTCACTGTGTGATAACTGTTGGAAGAAACAAAAAAGAAACCTATACTTTGAGTAATGATTCCAAATCGTGTCTATATTAGATTGGTATCGAAAGAGTGCTTAAAGATGAAGTTTGTGTGTTCTCCAAATGTAGAACTGACGCGTTTACTAAGAAAACTATGAATCTTTAGCCTAAATTTTCTTTAAGAAAAAGAAGAAAACGTTGTTAGAAAATCACAATTCTAATTTTACAGAAAATGTCACTATTATTAATTTACTAGTCTGAGCGTCCGGCTAAAGCCGGACTTCGGACTTTCTGTGGTGTTCGTTTCGCTCCTCTTCACTGATCAATGAAAAGCAATATTAGTGCTCTTTTCCATGAAATTACACTTGTGTACCTCTAACAATCTTTCTTGTTCCTTTTTATTATAAACCAAGGCGAAGGATTCCATAGTTTTCATTCTAAATGCGCCAGTTCTACATTTGGAGAACATTCAAACTTCACATTTAAGCACTCCTCCGATACCAATGTAATGTAGACACAATTTCAAAGTACTACTCAAAATTTGGGTATTCCTCCTGTTTCCTAAGAGTTATCAAAGAATGTTGTTTCAGCACAAAATGAAGTGAAAGCTATCATCCTACTGATAGAGATAACGTTCTACGTCAGATCATGTAAACTGTTCGCTACTATTTAAGCAGCCGTTTGCATGCGTGTTCCCACTTTCTAAGGAAGGAATGTTACCAACTTGTGGCAACATGCAAAGAATTACACGGGCGAAGAAGTCATAAAGGTGAGAAGCAACGCGCCCAGTGGCCACGGCTATGAAACGTCCCATTTACCTTTTGCGACATGCACACGAAGGTATTGCGCAACCATTCCGACGCCGGTGGACCCGTCGCAAGTCGTTCTATAGCTGTATGGCGTCGGGGCACCAATCCGACGCCGGTGGACCCGTCGCACCCCCCTTTTTGAATTTCGTAAAAACACACATACACACACACACGTGACAGAATAAGCCCGATATTGTATATCATGGTAATGATTTTCATTAATCATTGATGGCGAGCGGACCGAACAGCACAGAAAATCCGAAGTCCGAAAATCAGAATCTGAAGTCTCGAAGGGCATCCGCGATGCCCTTCGAGACTTAGCCAGTCGCAAGACGAGGATGACTGCTCTCCGGAACCCGAAGGGAACAACCATTGCATCGAGAAGGGGGATGGAGAAAATCATTTACAACTTCTACTCTGATCTCTTCGACAGCCATCCTCACCATCTGAGGGAATGCGGACATGTCATTCCAGAGGTTCTACCGTCCGAAATACGATATGCTATCATGTCTGCATGTCGGTAAGAGATCGTACGGCACCCGGTCCCGACAAAAAAAGACCAGCACACCCGGAAAACCTTCTGCCAGTACTCATCAACACCCTAGCGAGGCTCTTTACACGTTACCTGTTGGAATGCAAAGTTCCCAAACAGTGGAAGACCAGCAAGACCGTGTTGTTGTATAAAAAGGGTCTACATGACATCGGCAACTATCGTCCAATCTACCTACTGTCCGTCACCTACATGCTCTCTACAGGAGTGATCCTAAATCACCTTGATCACCTTGACTCCCGTTGATCTTCGAACTGGTCGAGCGGGCGCCAGTAATTCTTCCGATCGCGTGCCAGAGTAGGCCACTGGTTTCTTCTTTCGCGTGGGACACGAAGAGCATCATATTTTTCTTTGAAGGACTTCGTGAAGAAATCTGACCATCGGGTCGGCGGGCTTCCTGTAGTGCGCTTAATATCGCGCGGAACCCAGTCGCTCACGGCTCTGGTCCAACGTCGTTAAAGCGCATCACGTGTCCGGCCCACCTTATTTTACTTTCCTTGGCAAACGTGGTGGCGTCTCTTATCTTCGATCGCTGACGTAAGAGAGAACTTCGAATCCCATCTCTCACTTGCGTGAAAGGGGACACTCCTAGCATCACTCTCTCAATTGCGCGTTCAATGACGCTCACCGCGTTTTCTTCCTGCTTGCGAAATGCCCAAAAATTTCCAAAGCATAGGTCAAAGCAGGAAGTACGGTGTTGTTGAAGAGGTGAGCACGGAGCCGGGTGTTCCTGGTCTTCTTCACTACATCCTCGATGCTCTTGTACGCTCCCCAAGCCGCTCTTCTCCTCCTGTCCAGCTCGGGGGCCAGGTCGTTCATCATGTTCAGTTCCCGACCCAGATAAACGTAGCTGGTGCATTCGGATATGTTCGTTCCGTTGAGCGTGAATGGAGCATCCGAGACCCATCCGTTCCGCATGAACATCGTCTTTTGTAGATTCAGCTGAAGACCGATGCATCAACATGTTTCGTCGAATTCGGTCAGCATTCGTTCCGCTTAGCTGATGCTAGGTGTTATCAGTACGATGTCATCAGCAAAGCGCAAATGGTGTAGCTGCCGACCATCAACCTTCACTCCCATGTAGTCCCATTCCAACTTTCGCATTGCGTTCTCGAGGGTGGCTGTGAATATTTTGGATGGAATTGTATCTTGTATTGTAATTATTTTGTAGAAGGTGAGTACGGAGTCAACTGAGTCGAAGGCCTTCTTCAAGTCGATGAAGGTGAGACAGAACGGCATCTTGTACTCTCGTGATACCTCGATGAGTTTCGAAACTGTGTGAATGTGGTCAATCGTGCTGAATCCTTTTCGAAACCCTGCTTGCTCACATGGCTGTCCTTCATCCAAGACTTTTCAATCCTATTAAGGATTACTCTTGTAAAAAGCTTGTAGATGACGGACGGTAGGCAGATTGGACGATAGTTGCCGATGTCATGTGGATCTCCCTTTTTATACAACAACACGGTCTTGCTGGTCTTCCACTGTTTAGGAACCTTGCATGAGCCTCGCCAGGGTGTTGATGAGTACTGGCGGAAGGTGTTCTGGTCTTATTCTGTCGGGACCGGGTGCCGTACGATTTCTTACCGACATGATAGCATGTCGTATTTCGAACGGGAGAACCTCTGGAATGACTTGTCCATCTTCCCTCAGATGGTGAGGAGATAAGTGGACATGGCTGTCGAAGAGATGACAGTAGAAATCGTAGATGATTTTCTCCATCCCCCTTCTCGATGCAATGACTGTTCCCTTTGGGTTCCGGAGAGCAGTCATTCTTCGTTCTGCGACTGGCGAAGTCTCGACGGGCATAGCGGATGCTCTGCCCCGCCTCTGCAGCTTCAGCCAGCACTTCTGCTCTTCTCTCTTTAAGGTCTTCCTTTATCGCCTCTCTGCAAAGCCTTGCGAGCTCGGACGTGAGTTCTTGGTTCCCTGCGGCTGGTGCTGCTCCACGCTGGCGTATCAGCTCAAGAGTTTTAAGAGACAGGCGTCTCTTGGTTGTTTTAAAACTCTCAGTCTTCTTCGCGCAGTCGTGAAGGTATTCAGCGAGCTCGTCATATTCCTTATCGATGTTGTCCATTGCGGAATCTTCCCAAAAGCCGGCTAGCGTAGCGAAGAGATCCCAGTTGATGGTAGTCCTGGGATTTCTCTCTCTGAACTTGGCGGCTTTCTCTGCTCTCCTTGTGAAGGAAGATCTTCCTCGGAGGAGGCGATAGTCCGATCCCGTATAGAACTTTGGTACAACAGCGACATCTCCCTGGAAAAACCTATTACTGACGATGATGTGGTCTATTTAATTAGGGTACCCTCCACCGGGTGACTCCCACGTCCAGCGTAGAGAGGAGGGCTTCTGGAATTGCGACTTACCCTGGATGGTCTTAGTCGTCATGATGAACTCGGAGAGCCTCTCCCCCTGGTCATTCCATTGTAGGCCATGGGTCCCGATGTGAAGTTCCTTCGGCGTTCTTCTTGGGCCAACGTTGGCGTTGAAATCGCCAGTTATGACCTTGTAGAAGGCATGGTCTTCTCGGCAGAACTTCTCCAGATCCATATAGAAAGCTTCGACTTCTTCTTCTTCGTAGCTTGATCTTGGAGCGTAAGCGACGAAGATAGTCAAAGTTGGTGTTGGGCCTCATCTTCTCATCCGCAGACGTCCGATTCAGGTCGTAAGTTGTTCAAAAGAGTCGATGTTCTTTGCCATACTCGTGTTGACGAGGACGCCAACTCCACCAACACCTCTACTGTCGCATGTTCCTAAGAACAGTTCTTCTCCAGTTTCATATACGGCGTTGAGAGGGTGACATCGTCTCGTCTCTGTCAGTCCGATGACGTCGTACTTGATCTTCTTGGCTTGCATCATCAGATCTTCGATGGCCCCTTCCGATGCAAGCGTACGTGCGTTATAAGTACAGATCGCCATCCTAGTCCTTTTCCGTTTTGGTAGCCTACATGACTCCTGCAACCCCGTCCTACCCGGCGCTACCGTACCAGGCTTTCCTCCGGAATCAGGAGACTCTTTTCTATTACTGTGTTTTGCGTAAAAATTGAAAAAAAAAATCCCAAATCCAAGACTTTTTCAATCCTAAATAGGATTGAAAAATTCTTGGATGAAGGGCAGTTATGCAAGCAAGCAGGCATTAGAAAAAGATTCAGCACGATTGGCCACACTCACACTCTTTCGAAACTCATCGAGGTATCACGAGAGTACAAAATGCCGCTCTGTCTCATCTTCCTCGACTTGAATAATGCCTTCGACTCAGTTGACTCTGTACTCACCTTTTCAACACCACCGTACTTCCTGCTTTGACCTATGCTTCGGAAACCTGGGCATTTCGCAAGCAGGAAGAAAACGCGGTAAACGTCATTAAACGCACAATTGAGAGAATGATGCTAGGAATATCCCGTTTCACGCAAGTGAGGGACGGGATTCGAAGTTCTCTCCTACGTCAGCGATCGAAGATTAGAGACGCCGCCACTTTTGCCAAGGAAAGTAAAATAAGGTGGGCCGGACACGTGATGCGCTTTAATGACAACCGTTGGACCAGAGCCGTGAGCGACTGGGTTCCCCGCGATATTAAGCGCACTACAGGAAGACCGCCGACCCGATTTTCAGATTTCTTCACGAAGGCCTTCAAAAAAAATTATGATGCTCTTCGTGTCCCAAAAAGAGGAACCAGTGGGCTGCTCTGGCACGCGATCGGGACAAATGGAAGAATTACTGGCTCCCGCTCGACTAGTTCGAAGATCAATGGTAGTCAAGGTGATCAAGGCGAATGGCGAAAGATCTAAAACGGCATCGGATAGGTGCGCCGGGGCTTGAAAGCTATGAAAGAAGGTACGACGGGTCCCACGACGTCAAATTGCTGTGCCGGCGTAGAGGAGAGGTAAAATGTGGCGACACTGGTCCAACGGCGTGGAAAAACTGTTCCTTGGCGCAGTAGTATCGCGCCATAAACGCGTGAAAACCTACTGCAGGTGTTGCATTGTATCTTCATGACTCCTCCGATCTATTTCAATCCACGTTTGTCTCAGATTTGTAACACGCCTTGTACAGAAACTTGAAACACACACGAACGGCTGCTCGCAGTAGCCAACAGCTTATGTGAACTGATGTGGAACTTACCTTTATCAGTACAGTGATGTTGTTCAAGTCATTTTACGTTTAAACATCATTCTGTGATAAGTGTCGGGGAAAACCAGGAAGGAATCAAATACATCGGGAGGAAAACCTACACTTTGAGTAATACTTTCAAATTGTGTCTTTGTTATTATTGTTACCACAAGAGTGATTGATGCTGATGTTTGAATATTCTCCTGATGTGGATCTGAGGGGTTTAGAAAGAAAACTATGGAATCTTTTGCTTTTTTTCGAAGCAGAAGTGCGAATGTTCCCCAAAAGCAGAGCAGACGCGTTTGGAAAGATCGGAATGAAAACAATGGAATCCTTCGCCTTTTTTATATTCAAAAAGATGAAGAAAGTTTTGCTAAAAAAATTCAAGTCTCCACAAAACAGCTGAAGTCCGGTTTTAGGCGGACGTTAGACTAGTATTGACATAATTCGAAAGCATTGCTCGAACTATAATTTTTCTTCCTGTTTTTCCACAACAGTTCTCACAGGATCATGTTTCAACATAAAATGTCGTGAAAGACATCATCCTACTGATAAAGATAGCGTTCTACGTCAGATCATACAAACTGTTCACCGGCATTTAAGCAGGCGTTAGGATGTGTGTTTCCACTTTCTGAAGAAGAAAGTGATAAAAATGGTCATGATATCAACTTGAGGTAAAAGTGCAAGGAAATGGATACGTGGAGGGGTTATAGAGGTGCAACGCAAAACATGCAGTGGCCATAAATATGGAACGTTTACAACGTCTCGTTTACCTTTTTCGACATCCATTCGAAGTTGCTGCGCACTAATTTGACGTAGCGGGAGCCGTCTAACCCTGTTTTATAGCTTTCTGGCGTCGACACACCCAGTCCTGCTAAAGCCCGACTTCAGACTTCTTTGTGGTGTACTCTTCGCTCGCCTTCACCGATCAATTAATCAAAATTGACCAAAAAGCAACAGTTCATTTTCTGTAAAATAACAACTTCGATAGAAATGAAATACAGACGGAATTTGAAAGTATTACTCGAGGTATGGGATTTCTTTCTGTTTTCCTCAACAGCTATCACAGAATGATGTTTGATTTAAAGTGACGAGAACGAAGACATCGTACTGATAAAGATAACGTTTCTCGTCAGAACATGTCAGCTGTTGACTACTATGTAAGCAGCCAGTTTCATTCTTGTTTCCGCTTTCTGAGGAAGGCATATTATTAACCTTAGGCAAAATTGCAACACGGCTTCGAAACGGTTACAACGTGCCATTCTCCTTTTGCGACGTTCACACAAAATTACTGCGCGATGGTACAGCACTATGACGCACCAGTCCGACGGGTGTACGGCTTTGCTTCCTTTCACTTTTATTAGGCGAAGCAAAAAGCAAAGTCTTGATACTGTTTATCTTTGGCAATAATGTTGTACAGTTACAACTTTTATGTTATACGAAAGGATAAGGAGATATAGATAAGTTAGTGCTAACTTTGATTAACCATAATATCCGTAGCGTAGATGACTTGTTATTTATCTCAAAAGCCATGAAAATGTGCTGCCAAGGTTTCCTCAGTTGAGAACACTTGGTGCACGATTCTGCCTCTGTTCGCGTTCCGAGATGATGCAATCTGAGCTCACTCGCATTTTTCATTTTTCATTTTGAGATCAATTCTTTCGGTAGAGAGTAAAACTCACTTTTCGCAAAGATTTCATTCCACATAATAAACTATTACATCACAAAACATGATTTAATCCCCAAGTTACCAAAGTGTCTCTCTGCTTTAATATCAAATTCAACCCAAACGTCTTTGGTTGCACTTCACGAAAGGATAAGGAGAGTAAATCAGAAGAATGCATCAAAATTTGTCCGTGAACTTGCGGGGAGGTTTCCTTATTCGATAACTGCAGAAAAGGCTCCCTTAACCAATGGAGAAGGAAAAAGGAACTCAATGGAAAGGAAGGAATCCTAAGAAGCAGAGAAAGAGAGATAAAATAAACAAATCTAAAAATATCTCAAAAGTGAGTTCATGCTGCTTAATGTGATGTCAGCTACAAAACTCAGAACAAAACAAATTATTATCGAGAGTCTTCTGCGAAGGATGCGAATGCGAAACTAGCGGCTGGAGCCAACCACCCGTTTCCCACGGGATAGATAAGTTGGTAGCAAAATTGCCTGGGAATATGTACTAAAACATTGACTTACTACATAGGGCAATACCCACAAATGATTGTGTAAGCTATACTTACATTAATAGACCTCGAGTTAAAGTTGAACACGTACTTTGATCTCTAGAGTGATCAATTAATGCTATCCTCCTTATTATTCACTTTATACGTTACTTGAAAAGAAACTCAGATCATTTTTCTATCATTTCTGTGTTTATAATTTCTAGTTCCACTTTTTCCATTGTCGTTTCCATGCCCAATTCTTGGTTCCAAAGCCTTAGTGTTTCAAATGTAGGGAAATCGCATGCGAACAAATACGGACTCTAGCATTGGTGATGTCGGTGAGGTTTGCATCTTCACGTCGAAAGTCTTGAAATAATGCGCTTTCTCACGAAAATACGAATCTAATGACCCACGTTGTTGTCAACCTCAGAAACATAGAAGCGGAGGAAACTGACGGTTTCCTTCATTTCTAACTTGTATCTTCCACATTTCTACATTTTCGACGCATATCAGAATCTCTTCTCTTCATCTCCTTATTGGAAGTCTCAATGTCGGACAACAGGTATTTATTTTTTACGTTCTTATACAAATTTCAAATGCCTCTGTTTTCCTCATTCTTATTATTTAGAATGCGTATGGCGTTTCCAAAGTATGACGTTAGTACAGTTGTTACATATTGTGGACCTCAGCATTGATGAGAGTACACAAATTCCTCACTTTCTATTGTTATTTGAAGATGTCACACATCCACTAGCTACCAGAATAGAACCTTCTATCATTAATTTTTTCGATCTTCCCGAAAAACAGCTGAGTAGAATTGAAGATTGAAATGTCTTGGAATTGTACCAATAGCAATATTGTATTGTAATAACAACAATAGATCTTCAAACATATTCATTCAGCGACTGTACATAGACGAATTCGAGTCGTCTGCTCCTATAGATATTTCAAATGTGTAAATGGACCAGTCTCACCTTTTATTCTCTTTTATTGCTTTCTGACGCCGACGCACTGTTTGACCGGAAGCGGTAAAATGCGCTGAGACGGCGGGAGCCGTCCTTTAGCATCGTTTTTTTGTACCACTTTAAGGGGCTGAGACAAATCTTTGACGCCATTGGGCCGGCCTCCCTGCTTTCTTAAATTTTGTTTCACATGCGCACACATGGCACATTGATCCATTTTTATTTACCATGATAACTTGTATCTTAGTTTTGTTAAGTCCTTTCATTCTTGTTCACTTCATCCGAAATTCAGCACCATTCATTTTATCCAGTGGTGGTTGGCATAGTAAGGTTCATTTATCCACATATGGCCAGTTCCGGAAGGTGAGATATAGCAAAGGTATTTAGTAGTGAAGTAGAAGGCTTCCGTAATCTTTGCTCTTCTTATGAAATCTGCGAAACTATTCATTTTTCTGAGTACTCTTTACCGCTAGTAACCGTAGGAAAAGTGAAGAGGGATAAACTTCTGGGTTGCCTTCAAAAGCTTTTTAAATTTCATTGCCGACATGTTAAGCTCTGTTGTTAAAAAACGAAATGTGGTGGGCATGGTTTAGAAATGGATCGATGCTTGCCTTTGCCGTGTTACTACGTCGCCAATGACAGATTGGTGCTCTTGATCTGTCCGTTTTCTAGATTTGTAGAGCGTGTTTTACACTTTAGCAAGACATGCCGTCCGATACAAATGCAAATAACGCAACAAACATTATCTGTTACCAAGAGAAACCAAACACCATACAGATGAGGGACAAAAGGTACCCGCGAAAATCTGCTGACCACTACTGACCTGCTTTCAGAGCCAGCTTGCCTCCACGTATTTACCAATGTGGCTCCACCAGCTAGGCAAGTTCTACGACCACCTCGGGTCACCTAGACCCGCCTTACTACTTCCCTCGAAGTATCGCCGCGCCATGTTCGTTTTAGCGTTGGAAACTGCGAGTCTTGGATAGAGAGGAGTGAAAAACGAATTGACGCAGCAATTTCTGATATACTACATCTTCACAAGACTTAACCTAATAGAATTGAAGACTTGAATGGACATTGGTCCTCAATATTCTCCTTATAAAATTGTATATATTCTTCAAACTCCTTTCTACTTTCTTTCTTCATTTTTGTCTATCCTCTGCATAAACTCATTATGAGAGGTTAGGTGTATTAGAGAAGAGGCCTCTGTACCTTCGGAATGCGGTACAATGCACTTATGCGAGGCATTAATCTCACCTCGTCCGGCGTTGGATGCCATTTTTACTTAGCTAAATGTGCAAAAAGAAGTGCCCAGAAAAGAAAAAAGTAAAGAAATGTAGTATAACTCGATCAGTGGGACACTTGTTTCCCCTCGTATTTCCGAGGATGGTTGTTCATCATTAAGCAATTCAAAACAGAACAAACACATTCACTCATATTTCTGAACGACAATTCACTCAAGTAAACGTGCTGAACAACCTAATTACAACAAAGTTTTCAAGAAGATTTTATCATCAAGGACTTTTCTTTTTTGTTCCAGCACCGTAAGAGCTGCTGGTGCGGCAAAAAAAAGGTGCATTGTAAGAGCAACAGACGCTGCGAAACATGCGGATAAGGTGCTGTGACCGTGACATCAGCGAGATTTAGCACAACCATGCTACTGTAACGATTATGACGCTATCAAGAGCAGCGCGGGTACAATTGTCGATTGTTTATTCGCCTCTTGGATACGCGGCGGCACATTATGTGGGAATCTTGGATCTGGGAAAGTTTTAGTACAGAACAAAGCTCACTTTTTTTTTAAACTGGATTTCGGCATTTCGATGCATGACAAGAATTCATGGAAGTCTACTAAAAGTTGTGCGCAAAATTATACTGAAAATTTCGCATTCTGTGAACCAGAAAACGTGTAGCTGTAGAGTCATGTCACCCTACAACTGAGAAAGAGGAAAATAGAATGTTTCAGATATATTCTCTGGCATATCTTGTTGGTCCTTGTTTATGAAGGATTTAGTAGCGACCTTTGCCGGAAAAATGCAATTGAAATTGAAACATCCAATGGATATAACTCACTCAGCAAACTTTTGAATGCTGCAATCAACTACAGTGTGAGTCTTTATGATTGAACGTGAATTAACACAACGTTAGTAGTTTTTCAATCGTTCTTCCACGGAGCAGTTCAGAAGTCCAAATTTTGCCAGAATATCATTTTCAGCTTGAACGTAAATGCATTACGAAGGTCAAACAAGGCGATGTGGTGAATCCTTTGTAACGCAATCACAGAGTCGACTACCGCCCTTCGAGCTTCTTCTGTTATGGATCTCTAACTCCGGCCAGAGACCGTGCCGACGGTTGAATTGACTCCAAGAAGGACGGATTTTCTGTTTTTGTTGTGCTAGGGCAGGACAGGACACGGCAGGATAAGGTCTGAACACATGAAGAATCTTCCGTGTTTATGTAAAAGAAGAATCCTGGTGACATTGGCAAACATCGCTCAGACTGCTTGTTGTTTGTCAGCTACAAACTACAAACAAAGAGTAATTCCCAGCAGTTTCGAAAGAATATCCAACAAAACGAAGAGGTCTTCAATGCACATAGTCCATTTCAAAAATAATCTAGTGCTCATAGGCGACAACGCAGTGCGAATGTTGAAAAAGGATAGCACAAGAGTGATAGTTGAAACTGACAGCGCACCATCTTTGTTTCAGTGATAATATCGTTCTCATAACCAAACATCAGCTAAACGAATTTAATGCTGACAAATTCGACGAATCGTCCGAAAATATTGGTCTCTAGCTTAACATCAATGTTTATGACAGAAGAGAAAGTCTTTGATTCATTCTCCATTCACACTTGACAGAAAGAAACTTTCCGGATGTTTTGTCTGTCTACATCTAATTCAAAAAATTAATATGATGAGGAGGAAATGAGCGGATTCTGCACATTTTATTTACTAGGAGCACCTAGTGAAGAACACTAGGAACACAGAGCTCCGTACTTCTTTTTTACACCCTTTCCTCCTACTTTGGCCTTTGTTTTAGAAACCCGAGAATTTCGCAAGCAGGAAGAAAGCGTGCCCTGTTTTAGTAAACTCTCAAAGAAAGAGTGATACTAGGAACATCCAGCTTTAAGTGAGAGGAGGGAATCAATGTTCTGTCCTACGCCAGCTATTGAAGATTGGAGACACTGTCACAGCTTGCCAAAGAATGTAAAATAATGTGAACCGTGCACGAGATTCTTTTGAAAGAAGGAGCTGTTGAGCAGCTCTGGTGCGCAATCGGGACAAATGGGAGAATTATTAGTGTCACTCGATTAGTTAATAAAGCGATTAATTGAGATAATCAAGCCGTATTCAGAAGGCTGGGAAGGATGTTGATAATGATGGTTCATTCATTGTTTGATGGTAAATCACACCCAACTCCTCGCCAATTTCCTTATCATGTCAGAGTTTTGGTCAACTATGGCTGGACCGCCTTCTGGGTCTTTTCCTACTTGTAGTCGAGTTTCGACATCACCGTAGACGGCGTAGCCAATGCCTTAACTTCTACATAATGATTACGTGGTATGGGCAGGTGTTGAATAGGAGAGGTCCGGCTGCATGCTCATTGCTTCGACATTGCACTACAGCCAATGGAGCCTTCAATCTCCATGAGGACGATAACTTGGCATCATACTTCTCTGAGTGAGTAGAAACAGTGACTTGATTCATTCGCATCCATTTATCCCGCAAGTCTTTGAATACCAAGCAGTCGTAAGCGATGCTACTAAGAAAGGTAATTCCTGCATATAACTAAAAAATAAGAGCTAGATAATGAGCTTTTGTTGTGTTTCTGAAACTGCTGTGATCAAAAATCAAAATAACTTTTCAATTCAAACTAAATTATTCTACTCTTAGTATCTAATTTATCTAATTAAAAATTATTACTAAAATTATTTCATTTCGTTCAAAATACTCACTTTGGCAGCACTACACCTGCACGAATACAACGTTTCCTCCAATTTTTGAAAGATTAGCTATGCTTGATTTCTGGGATGGTTTTGAGAGCCTATTGCGATGTCACTTTAACCTTCTCAATCGAGTTAAAACGATGATCACGAAGTATTTTGCATTTCGAAAACAGAGTCAGACGGAGACACATCAGGCAATTGAGTCACTGTGGATCGATATGAGTGGAATTTTTGATGAAAAGTCGCAAAGAACCAAAGCCCTGTGAGACGGCGGAAGGAGAAATCAGAAGTTATTTGCCCACAGATCTATCCCCTTGAAAAGTGTTGCTTCACTCAAGCGACTCATAAAGCTCAAGTAGTATCCTTTATTGACAGTTTCAGCAGGCAGAAGGAATTCATAGTGGACAACACAGTGCTAGACGAAGAAAACTGTCCTTGATTTTTGATTGGTTTTGACATGTTTTTTCTACGGCTTCAACTCGCATTTGGCACGAAATTGCGTTCATTGACCAGGTGCCTTCGAACAAACTGCGTAAATCCCCGTCTCATCTTCCGTAATAATGAGTTTGATGACGTTCTAGTAGTCAGAAACCAATTTTTCACTCGCTCTTTTTCGAACAAGATAAACGACAAAAAAAAGAAAACAAACTTGATGCGAAGCGTCTGAGGTCCGAATAACCTTCTAAAATCGATTGAATCGGGCTAATCGAAATTTTTGTGATGTTGCAAGGTCTATAATTGACAAGGTACAGGGTTTATAATCGAGAATGGACGATTTTACAACAGCCATTCCCTGGTATCGACGATTACGTATTCGAGGACTCTTTATCCCAAAGTGACTGGCACATCGAGAAGGGCGCAAACGTGGACTGCGAGAAGCTGCTCAGAGGACTACGAGCCTGTGCTGAGTGCGCCTCGAAGCTGCGCACGACTAACTTGGAGCGAATTTCGAAGACCACCAAGGAATTGTTGGAAAGAAGAAAGACTTTGAAGATTGATCCGAATGCATGGCACATTGAGCCGTTGGTAGCAAACACTAGCTGCAGAAAAGCATTGCAGGAGGATCTTTCGAAATACAGGCAGAAGAAGATTCTGGAAGCAGCGACAAGACGATACTATATCGCGGATGCTTTGCAGTGGATAATGAAGTCACTCCCTTGGGAAGAAAGGGGCATACGCGTTGATGGAAGACTTCTCTCAAACCTTCGTTTTGCAGACGACATCGTTCTTTTTTCGAGGAATACCAATGAAGCACAAACGGTGCTCAACCAATTGAACGAAGCAGGGAAGAGAATATGATTGCGACTAAACTCAAAGAAGACATTTCAGAAAGAACGCCTACTGCGAGGACGGAGGAGTACAACTTGAGGGCTCCCAAATCGTGAAAACTTCGTTATACGTATTGCTCGGGTGTTCTATCAACATCAAAACATATCTATCAACATGGCTCGAAGGAAGAACTGAATAGAAGAATGAGAGCAGCGTGGACAGCACTCGCACCCGTCAGGGAAGCTACGGATCAACTGACAGACCAATATCTTTGTGCCCATCTGTTTGACTCGGCAGTTCTTCCAGCGCTCTCTTACGTAGCAGAGACGTGTACTGACACCGCTGCCACGTCCAGGAAGCTACTTACTACAAACTGAGCCCTCGAAAGATGCCTTTTGAAGTTAAAGCGGCGCACACAGCACCTAGCTGGCTTTTGCAGCTCCGACTTAAGAAGAAAATCCCGTCTTCGCGACCCAGCGGAATATATATAAAAAGCAAAGCATAGATGGGCCGGTCACATTATGTGAAGAATTGACGATAGATGGACCAAAAGTACGCTAGAGTAGATCCCAAGAGATGCTAAACTCCCTCAAGGGGGACTGCCAACGACAAAGGGTGATGCATTCGTTGCACGGATGGACCAGCTGAGAGCCCAGGTGGATACGACTGAAGGACCTCGTCAACGTCACTCACGAAAGTTGAGAACATCTTGGATGACAATGGCGAGGGAAAAAAACATGTGGAAGAGATGCCGACCAGAGCGCTCATCATCATCAACGCTTTCTACCGCTCATCTGAGCATTTCAAAGCAATCAAAAACACTCGTAGAGACAAAGACAATTGTCAGCAAGTGCCTTTTCCAGCATTTTCGACGTTTGGAAGGCTGAAAAAACATTTTGAAAACAAAATTTAATGTCACTTCTTTGCTGACATTTTTTTACTCATTGTAAAAAATCAAAGAATGGACTTTTAGAGGCAAACGTCAGCAAGTGCAACTCATTAATAACTGACGCTCCTGTTATGAAATTTGACACAAATATTAGTAATGGTTCTGCGAACACAACGGGAAAAAAACCTATGCACTTGGATATACCCAAGAGTTTGAAATTGAAAAGGATCACTGCTTTTTGATCGCAGTAGCATAACAAAAGGAATTTCTTTGATTGATATGAAATAAGTGTATGGTGTAGTGCTATAGTAAAAGGTCAGTATTACACTCGCATCGCCGATAGTTGTTTCTAGTAAGAAAGGTCATCAGAGACTTCAGCCTTTTCTCTTCATGCGATTACAAGAGATTCGCTGTGATTAGTCATGTCCAACATTGTAGCAACGTAAACTTAGCTTATGAAGTTTTTCGCGGGTGTGTCGTT